>NW_028270185.1:12768835-13968835 GCF_037043375.1 Chiloscyllium plagiosum | reverse complement strand
GCATCCACCTTCCATAAACTTTAATTTGTCTATAAAATTCTCCTCTATCAATTATCATTTAGCTAACCCTCATTTGTATTGTAAGGCAGATCAGATTTGATGGTCTATATAGTTGACTCTAACTCCTATTACTTCTGTTCTTGTGCATAGTGATTCCTCAAGCCAGACTTAATATCTCATTCTCATCCACCCACACCTTGCATTATATACATACTACTTTAATTCTCTGTTCTTCTGACTCTGGACCCTGTCCCTTCATCCCATTATTAGAAGGCCAAGCCTGCAATTTTCTTGACCTGTTTTGCAGTATCAAGATCTAAACATCTTCCAGAGATCACCCCTTCAACCATGGCTTTCAATCAAACCTTTTTGACTCTTCATTTCTGATTCATGTCTGGTTTCTTTATGTCTATTTGTTTAATTAAGTTGAATGCACTCTATGAATGTGTTACACTTACCATTACACTTCTGCTTAGCACCAAAGCTAGGAAATTAACAACATATTCAGAGAGAACTTTTTTCATCATTCACAGATTATGATATCACTGACAAGGTTGCCCATTTCTAATTGTCCTTGGAAGGGTGAAGATGAGCCAGCTTCTTGAACAACTACAGAACATAGAAAGTTATGAAGGGAATAGATATGAGGTTGTTTCCACTAATGGATGAAACTAGAACTAGGGGGGCATAGCCTCAAAATTAGGGGGAACAGATTTAGGACTGAGTTGAGGAGGAGCTTCTTCATCCAAAGGATTGTAAATCTGTGGAATTCCCTGCCCTGTGAAGCAGTTGAGGCTTCCTTGTTTTTAAGGCAAAGGCAGATAGATCTTTGAACAGTGAAGGAATTAAGGTTATGGTGAGCAGGCGGGTAAAGCTAAGTCCACAAAAAGATCAGCCATGATCTTATTGAATGGCAGACATAGGCCAGATGGCCTACTCCTGCTCCTATTCCTTATGATGTGTAGGTAGATACATGGTGCTGTTGGTTTGAGGGGCAGGCAGAGGAGTACACAATGACTATTTTTTACTTAACCAAGCTTTTGAAGTTCCCATTTCTCTTCAGCAAACTCTGCTCTTGGGCAGCTCAGATGTCTATAAGACATATAAGAGTGGAAGTAAGGCCATTCGACTCATCGAGTCCAGTCCACCATTCAATCATGGCTGATGGGCATTTCAATGCCACTTACCCGCACTTTCCCTGTATCCCTTAATTCTTTGCGAGATTAAGAATTTATCAATCTCTGCCTTAGAGAGATTTAACGTCCTGGCCTCCACTGCACTAAATCCAGTATTGACTAGGTAAAATTGCCTTACTTATATTTTATTGATTTATTGCTGTGGTTGGATCAGAAGCATTCCTTTTGTCTCAGAACTTAACAAGTGGTCGATGGAAACCATCTCCCGGAAATGTTCAGAGTCTAAGCATGTTATAGAAGTTAATGAAGTGTAGAGACACGCACACTGAGGACCCCATTGGAATGGGTCAGCATTGATTTGCGAAAGGTTTGTCTGAGATTTTGGGCTCCAAGGAGAAGCCATGTGAACAGAACTGAGTGGGAACTGGAAAGCACCTGCCCCAACCCAGTGCTGTTGGAAGCCAGGACTAATCAAGTAGGGGAAATTACCAAACTCATGTGGGGGTGTTAAAGCTATGATCTCCCTTGCTCGTATTACACACACAGCTAGAACCCATAGAACAAAGATAATCAGCAGATAATCTGATATTTTGTGATGTTGGGTGAGGGATAAATATTGTTCCAGCACTAGAATATTTATTTATCTATTTGTCCATCCACCTTGGTTAAGCATCTCTTCTGAAAGGATGGGCATCTCTGATGATGCAGCACACTCCCTCAGTACTACACCTGGATTGTATAATCTATGATACAATGAGATTCATGTAAATCGTGATGTAACTGATCATAAGACTCTGACATCAGGAAGACACCAATCAAGCATAGGCATGTGGTGAGGGAGGTGCCAGATTGGAGCTGTAGTTGAGAGCCCATTGTGTACAGATTTAAATAAAGGAGTGTTACAGTTCATATGGAGTTGAAGAGCTTTGCTTAAGAGCCTCAGGGCAGTGTATGTGCAGACACCCACCAACCTGAGATATTCCAGACTGGGTATCTCAATGTGCAGCTCACAGTTTTGGCAGACAGCACCAAAGCAAACCAAGATGTTCTGCTCATGTCTCAGGAGTGAACCTTCAACCTTTATGACTTAGAGTGAGAATGCGACCAAATAAGTCATGGGTGACACTATCAAAAGATTAGTTTTTCAAAGCAAAGCAATCATTAGCAATCAGCTCTCTCCTTTAAATGTTTGGACCTCTCCCTCTGATACTTCAAGGTCACCTGTAGCTGATAAAACACTAATGTCCATTAGTGATAGCCAAACCCCATAAATAATTAAGTTGCTTATACTCTTTGGTGTATTGTAACAGAACAGATATCCTTCTTTGTTATGAAGTAGAGGTTGAGAAGCCTTTCAGAACAAAATGCACAGAAAGAAATTAATGAGATGGGAAATGTCCATCTTTCCTTCAGAAAATGCACATGTTTTGAAAGAAAACGGTTCAGTTGGGGGAACACAAACGGGGGATTCCTGAGGCCTACACAATAGGCCACAATTCAATTGTGTCAAGGATGGTATTTTTCATCAAATGAGTTTGTCAAAATAATGGACAGGTGTGTAATTGTGATAGCACAACAGAGTAACACTCTAACATTAGGTTAACAGAAATATGGAAAGACTTTACTGAAAAAAGAACAAGCAGGTCTCCCGAGTTTCTGACCAAGACTAATCCCTTGACCCAATATCTTTGATAGCAGACTGAGTGACCTGTTCTGTTCAACCCCACCCATGTGGTCCTGCTTCTATTCCTTTAAGAGAACTATTTGCTGCAAAGTTGTCAATTTCTAGTAAGAGCATCTTTATGCTTAGTGTCAGCCTTAGCTCAAAGAGCGCTGAGGGAGGGTTACACCATTGGGTTTCAAATAAAATGTTATTCTGCTGTCCTGACTGTCACCTCTGTGAACAAAGAAGATCCAGTGTTTACATTCAAAGAAGGGCAGAGAATTTCTTCATGAAGGCCTGACTTTGTTCTGTTTCTAAGCAAATTATCTGCTGAGTTCAGAGGAGGAACACTCCCTTTGGGATGTTAATGATGCTTACTGGAAGGCTGAAACCATTGCTCTTGTGACATAGAAAGTCTACAATGTCAGAGATTGGTTTCGGTAACATTAGAAAAGTCATTAGGTAGTCGCTGCACTGGACATAGATCCCAGGGGACCACCTCCTCTATCCACACTTAGATTTCTTAATCTCTGAATCAGATTAGAGCAATCAGAACAAGGAATCCAGATTTCATAGATCACCACTTACCTGATTCTTCCTAGAGATAGCACCAGCATAACGGCAGCTTGTGATTTATTTGACAGAAAGTTTCAAGATCCTTGTTCATTGGAAGATTCTTTGCCATTTGAGAACTTGTGGTAAAAATTGAATGGCCATGAATTTCTGGTAAACTCCAACATTCAAAGTTTCATGTGTCAGCTGAACAGCACTGTCACCTGTGTGTCAGGAAGTTGTGGATATAAGCTACGTCAGAGATATAATAGTCATTGATGCTTCAGTGAGGTGCTGTGGGAGAGCTGCATTAACAGAGGTACCATCTTTTCCATGAGCTGTTAAAGGTCTGTTTCCCTTGTCATAGAGTCATGTAGCATGGAAACAGCCCTTCAGTCCAACCAGTCCATGCTGACCAAGTTTCCCAAACTCGACTAGTCCCACTTGCCTGCATTTGGCCCCTATCCCTCCAAAACTTTCCTGTTCTTGTGCCTGTCTAAATGTCTTTTAAATGTTGTAACTGTATCTGCATCCACCACTTCCTCTAGCAATTCACTCCACATATGAACCACCATCAAATGGATATTAATGATCCTGCAGTACTGAAGGAAGTGAGTGGTGGACAGGAGAAGGTGGTCACTTTCCTGATTTTCTGTACAACATTTATTCCTCAAATAGTGCTGCTAAAGAAAATTATTGCCTGTTTGTCCAACACATTGTTTTTCACAGGATCTTTTTGCACACAGATTGGATGCACTGTTTTGGAGACTTCAAAGAGCGCATGGTTATTATGTGATGAAATTATGATCTTTTTTAAGATCAATTGGGTGTAATCTTTGCTTTGCTGTTAAGCTGTGCACCAAGGTCAGAAAAAACACAGAAATAATCTGCTTTCTTTTTTGGTTTAATATGTTTAAAAAAAGAATGGTTTGCATCTGGATGAATGCACTTTAGAAAATTACAAAGAGATAATAATAGATTAAGTAAGTGTCCAAAACCGTGTCAGTGGATTTCAGTGTCAGCAAATCTGAGATCTTCTATTTTGGACTAAGCAGGATGAAATAGGGGACTTTCTAAATGGTGAAAGACTACAAAGATTGAAAATCCGAAGTGACAAACAGGTTCAGAAACATAGATCAGGGAAATGTCATGAATATGTACAGAAAATAAACAAAAGAAGCGAATGAAATGTTGGCTGTTCTATATAGAAGTGGAGACAAAGAGTAGAGATTATGTTTCAAATATACAACGTGCTTGTCAGATTATACTTTAAGTTACTGTGTTCTGGACATCACACCGTAGGAAGGATATATTGGCCTGGAGACATGCAGCAGAAATATCAAGCATTGCAGGACTCCAGGGATTAAATCACGAAGAGAGATTTCATAAGCTGAGTTTTCAGAATCTTCCCAGACCGTTGGCAATGAGTTGGTGAATGAGCTTGGTCACTCTGTCGTTTTGCCAGCAATGGGAAATGTGGTGGTAAATAAAACCAAGGAAGAGGCCAAGTAAAGGAACTTCCCACTTGCTGTGGGTGTTTGAGGGCCTGCCACTGAGTGCAGACAGTACCAGCTAAAACCTGACTCAGCATGTTCTGGGTGGTTTACAAGATTGGAACATGGAAACATGCAAAAGGGAAGTATAAAGGTAAGTGCCTTTTAAGTTAAATTTGTTAATGAAATCTGTAACAATTTGAAGATTAATTGCTATGCAAATTGGAAATCAGAACCCTGGTTATGTTCATGGGCAAGATAACTAAAAGCATGCAGATATTGTGATTTTGGTTACACGTTGTTGATATTCTCTGTACATTATTAATGGCTGCCTTTGTTTATTTGCTTTACTACATTTTCACCGTGATTATATTTTAAAACGACTCCACTTGGTATAGAAAGGGCGGAATCTTCCCAAGCCCTGAGTGACGTGATGGGCTATAGGGAAAATTTGGGAGAATCATGTGATTTGTCAAGGGAGGGCTTTCTTGACAACAAGAACAACAAGTATTTTGCAACAGTGTTCCAGACATCAAACCAAAATACTCGCTAGTAAAGCAGTGAGAGGCTTATTTAACTGGGAGTATTGCTCATTATCAACCACAACATTACTGAATCTCACCTTATTAATATTCAGTTCCCATTCTATCACCTGTTGGATAGAACTAGATGCCAAGCATTCTTGACATGGAGGTCAGAGCAGGTACTGAGTGACTCCAGCTGAATGCGTGCTCCTCTGGACTTCTATGTTGGACACCAGGCGCTAAGATCTCAGGGCATGCACCACAGACAGTAACTGTACACACACCAGCATCCAGAAATGTACCAGCCTCTGTGCATCGTCCTGGCGCATCTCCAATCCATTTACTGTACACTTCTGGTTTTTAATTCTGCACTTTGGAGTGCACTGACACCTCTCATTGCAATGGTGCTGCAAGGACACATTGCATACAGGGACGGGGAGCGGGCTCGCGGAGTGAACCAGGAACCCCAGGGCTGTTTCTGCACTGCTGAGCATTCCTCCAGACAGCTCGGACCACACTGACCCTCAGACAAGGCTGGCAGCGTGTGCTATCGTGGCTTCCTCTGCCAGACCTGGGGGAAAAGAGTGTCCACTGGAACCTCCAGGTCCCTGACCACAGTTTATGAATTGGGATGCTAAAGGTGGCATCAAACTTGCATTTTTTATCAGGTCTGGGGCAGATGCCACAAAACATACCTCCCGTTACAGACTGATGGTGTTTTATTGGGTGAACGATGGTCTTTTAAAGACAACACCAGTGCCAGGGAGTTTGAGATATCCACCCAGCGGTGAATTCTTCCAGCTACAGTGAGTCAGAGAATCAGACCAGCATCAGGGCCATCACAGAGGCATGATGGGTGATTAATATGCTGAGTTTGGGTCAATAACGTGAGGAGACTTGCTAGGCCTCATGGTGAGAAACCCTCCATAAAATGTAGCAAAAACACTTTTCTACAAAATATGACAAGTTTCAGCTTCTGATGTCCTGAGTGTGAAATTATTGCTGAATAAATGCAAGACAAGAATTAGTAGCAAGATTCACAATTCATAAATGAGTGCCACAAACATTCTGAATATTAGGTCAGAATAACTCACAGATCACTCCTTGAAAAGAAGCAAAAATGCATTGACTTTCATTCTGAATGTGATGTTGGTTCGGGAAGATGGGCCTTCACTGTTATTGGAGGATATAAACGCACAGCTTCAGTTTACTTTTTATGTTGCATATTTCATAAACGATAATTACCATGGAGATAACATGATGACTCATTCTGGCTATGTGACTCAATGTGCCCAGTCTCTGACCACAACTTGCATTGATGTTCAGTAGTTTCTAAAGGCACTTTATTGGAGGGTTATCAAGCAAAATTTAACACAGTTGCATAAAATGGTATTAGGGAGGAGAAAGGTTTTAAGGAGCATCTTAAAGGAGGAAAGAGGGCGAGAAAGCACAACAACGTCTCTACCTCCTCAGGAGGATAAGGAAATTCAGCATGTCCTAAAGGACTCTTACCAATTTGTATATAGATGCACCATAGAAAACTTCAAGGTAGGGCGCATCATAGCTTGGTATAGCAACTGCTGTGCCCAAGACTGCAAGAAATTACAGAGAGTTGTGAACGCAGCCCAGTCCATCACGAAAAGCAACCTTGCTTCCAATGACCCTGGCCATACATTCTGCTGCCTTGAGAGGGCAACCAACATATTCAAAGACCCCTCCCATCCTGATTAAACTGTCTTCCATCCTCTTCCATCAGGCAGAACATACAATAGTTTGAAAACGTGCACCAACAGATTCAAGAACAGCTTCTTCCCTGCTGTTATCAGACTTACAAACAGACCTCTCATACATTAAATAAAAACAAGGACTGCAGATGCTGGAAACCAGAGTCTAGATTAGAGTGGTGCTGGAAAAGCACAGCAGGTCAGGGAGCATCTGAGGAGCAGGAAAATCGACGTTTCGGACAAAAGCCCTTCATCAGGAATAGAGCTTTATTCCTGATGAAGGGCTTTTGCCCGAAATGTCGATTTTCCTGCTCCTCGGATGCTGCCTGACCTGCTGTGCTTTTCCAGCACCACTCTAATCTAGACTCTCATACATTAGAGTTGATCTTCCTCTGTACCTGTAAAATTATATTCTGCATTTCATTCTATTACCCTGATGTACTTATGTAAGTAGGATTTGCCAGGATAACGTGCAAAACAATACTTTCACTGTATTTCAGTACATATGACAATAATAAATCAAAACAAATCAAACGTGTAGAGAGACACATTTCAGGAGGGAATTCCAGAGTTTAGGGACTAGGCAGCTACAGGCAGTCACCAATACTGGAGCTCAAGAGGCCAGAACTGACATCACAGGAGGAGCGCAAACATGGCTACACCATTACACAACAGGAGCCAATGAGGGAGCACAGGGATAATGGGTGAATAGTGAATGCTGTGAGTTAATACACGGACAGCAAGATCTTGAATGACCACCTGTTTGTGCAGGGAAGCACTTGTCTCATATGGGGATGGCTTCTGGGCTTCATTTAGAAGCAACTCTACTTGGACATTCCTGAATTATCACCTGGAAGACAAATTTTCTTCATGAAAGACATCAGTGAACCAGATGGATGTTTTTGACAATAGACTTTGGTCAACTTTATTCCAGATTTTTTTAACAATTGAATTAAAATTTCACTATCTGCCATGGTGGGATTTGAACCCACGTCCTCAGAACTGGAATCTAGGTTTCTGGATCGCTAGTTCCATCTCCAGCCTCCTGAAGCTTAGCGAGAATCACCCTGATCCACACCCTCATCACTTGTCACCCAATAGCCTATGCACTACCTTTGTTGCCAATAGGATAGTAATTTTTTCAGGAATTTCCCATCTATCCTAAGTTTATTATTAGTAACAGCAAAAACTTTTTTTTAAAACTGTATTTTGTTGCAATCGGGATTTCTTGTTTCAGTACTTTGAAGTTAAGAGTTTAATTCCTGGAGACTCCAGGGCAATTCTGTAGGGTCAACAACTTTGCCCTTTGCTGCCCACTCCTTTGATGCTTGATAGAGTGTGGGTGAATGTGTTTGTCTCAGTCCAAATAGTCAGGCAAGCGAAAGTGGGTACTGCAGCTGCTGGAAATTAGAGTCAAGATTAGAGTGGTGCTGGAAAAGCATTTATTGTTAAGTGTCAACCACATTATTGTGGAGTCACATGTAGGCCAGACAAGGTAAGGGTAGCAGTTTTCTTCCATAAAGGACATGAGTGAACCATATGGGTTTTTCCAACAATGGTTTCACGGTCATCATTAGACACCCAATTCTAGATATGTAATGAATTCAAATTCCACCATCTACCATGGCAGGATTCAAACCCAGGACCCAGAACATTAGCAGGGTCTCTGAATTAACAATCCAATAGTGGACTGCATGGTGGGGTGGCACAGTGCCTCAGTGGTGAGCGCTGTTGCCTCACAGTGCCAGGGACCTGGGTTTGATTCCGGCCTCGGGCGACTGTATGGAGTTTGCACATCCTCCCTGTCTCTGCGTGGGTTTGCTCCGGTTTCCTCCAACAGTCCAAAGATGTGCAGGCCTGGTGAATTGGCTATGCTAACTTGTCCATACTGTTAGGTGCATTACTCAGAGGGAAATGGGTCCGGGTGGGTTACTCTTCGGAGGGTTGGTGTGGACTTAGAGTCATAATCATAGAGATGTACAGCATGGAAACAGACCCTGTGGTCCAACCTGTCCATGCCGACCAGATATCCCAACCCAATCTAGTCCCACCTACCAGCACCTGGCCCTTATCCCTCCAAACCCTTCCTATTCATATACCCATCTAAATGCCTCTTAAATGTTGCAATTGTACCAGCCTGCACCACTTCCTCTGGCAGCTCATTCCATACACGTACCCCCTCTGCGTGAAAAAGTTGCCCCTTAGGTCTCTTTTATATCTTTCCCCTCTCACCCTAAACCTCTGCCCTCTAGTTCTGGACTCCCTGACCCCAGGGAAAATACTTTGTCTATTTATCCTCTCCATGCCCCTCATAATTTTGTAAACCTCTATAAGGTCACCCCTCAGCCTCCGATGCTCCAGGGAAAACAGCCACAGCCTGTTCAGCCTCTCCCTATAGCTCAAATCCTCCAACTCTGGCAACATCCTTGTAAATCTTTTCTAAAGGGCCTGTTTCCACACTATAAGTAATCTCATCAATAGTACCACTAGGCAATCATCTATTGGAAAGGGGGGTGTGAGACTGCTGCACCCGGGGTCTTTCCCATGATTTTTGAAGGTTCACAGAGTCTCCTTTACTCCAACATAATCTGATCCTATCCTTGAAACTCCTAATCTGTTCAATGGCTTCTCTTGAAGGGATAATGACAGAAGGGGTGGATTGCTTGAACTATCCACCCAGCACTTACACAATGTGTGGCCCCAATCATTATCAGGACAGGGCAAGTGTTCTGTTTGAGTGCACACTGCAGAGTAGGCCATTCTGCTCAATATGCTTTCGGTTATTTAAAATAAAAGGAACTGAATTTATCACCTGGGGTTTGAAATTATTCAGTAAACTAATTTTACCACCTATCAAAAAATCCCTGTCGATTACAGAACCGAGGCTGTTAATCCATTCATGTGATGCAATTAGAAATGTTTACATCAGTCGGTTAACCAAGTCATAAATATAAACCCATTAGGTATAAACAGGTGCTGTGGATGTATAGAGGGGGTGCCTATGAATTAATGGGGAATGGCTACATTGGATAGGTAAAAAGATGAGCCCAGTAAATGAAAGGGTTTATATGAATGGGACATGATCTAAGGGAATAAATAGGAGAATGATCTTAAAGCTTGTTGGGAAAATAGCTACAATGGATAGATTCGGATCATTACAATGGATAGTTCAGGAAGGGTTATATAACTTAGATGAGCTATTACCCCAATGGATATAATGCTAAATGGCCATTATTGAGATTGCATGTGTGTGCTTCCAAAGTAACCTTATTCCCTACACCTCTGTACATTCCTGAACCATGCCCCCACACCCTGGTGCTATCTTGGCCTGGGATCTTCTGACCCATCACTTTGCTCTGCTCATGCAGTTTTACAAAAAGACAATCCTTGATCCAGGTAGCCATGGAAATGTGCATCATTAATTATGTTTTGAATACAATTAATGAATTTGATGAAAAAAATAATAATTGCTTCAAATAATAAAAGGAAGTTTGGGAATATATGGACTCTTGGTATCATTACATAGAAACGTAGAAAATAAGTGCAGAATTAGGCTCTTCAGCTTTTCAAGCCTGCACCACCATTCAACATGATCGTGGCTGATCATGCAATCTCAGCAGCCCACTCCCACTCTCTCCCCGTACCCCTTGATCGCTTTAGCCACAAGGACCACATCCAGCTCCCTCTTGAATATTTCTAAGGAATTGGCCCCAAAATCACTAAGGCTGTGGATGATGAACATCCCAAATTATTGATCAAAATCAGGATGGAAAACAATTTATGTGATAAAAATTAATGAACTGAATTTGTTGAATACTTAATCACTTTGGTTATTCACAACAAGCCAAGGACTGACCACACCCAACCAGCCTTCACGTACAAAACAATAATCAACATTCCATTTGAGTCTGCAATTGGATAACATTTGTTATAATAATCCAGAGAATGTGAAGAATTACTCCGGGAGTAAATTCAAGGGTGTCAGTTAGACTAACAGTATAGCATACTTGCATATTAGTACACAGGGCCTTGTTATTTGTAAACAGAAAAGACATGTCCACATACTGTGCCTGTTTCAACTCATCATAGGAGGCGATAGCTATTTCCTGGTTAATTTCTCAGGACAATGTATTGACCAATCAGAATCAACCTGCCTAGTTTAAAAGTTTGTCAGTTAACTGTCAGTCATCGTTAACTTCTGCATTCTCCATAGCAATGTTGCTATCTGTCAGACTCCACCAATCTGCATACAGTAAAAATGTTGCTTTCCCTTTATAATCGTAACTCTTGTGACTTTCTCCTGATGACTGCCAGGTGAAACACTTTGACACAATATGTCTTTTTCTCAGCAATACTCAAGTTCTGTGCTTCCAAAGGACTAGCTGATTTTGTTTTTTATTGCTCTGCTGCAGATTGTAATTTTTGGAGGGTTTTGATAAGAGTAGTACACCCTTGCATGAAAGGTTGAGAAAGTAAACAAGGTGTTTGAGCAGCTGGGTTGAACTGGATAGGGAGATTGTCAGTGAAAGACTGGCAAATGTGAGATGGGGCAGGGCATTTCTATGATTAACCTCACTTGAACGACTGAAGGTAAAGGCTAGATCTGGTTTTACCTGGGCAAGGGGCAGTCAAGAATCTGAGCAGAAGGTTTCCTTCTGGAAAAAGGCAGAGGATATTTGAAGATGTGTGTGAGTTGACTGGGTGTACAGAGGGCTAAATGGTCATTTCTTGTTCTTCAAAGGCAGTCTCTGGATCAGGGTGGGATCAGTCAGTGTGTGTCCAGGCAGGAGAGAATGGTGGAGGTGTTGCGGGTATGGGATTTTGACCCAGCAAGAACCATGCCATAGGATGGTGTATGAATTTGAGAAACTCACAATAGCCAATTATATACCATCTGAATGGTGCAGATCGCAGGGCTGGGAGAGATGATTAAAATAAGCTTGGTGAGTTGCTGTTATGTGACCTATGAACAGTATACAATGCAGTTTATCCTTTCCTTAAATTTCCTTTGAATACCCACAGGTTCAAACTCAACAAGTTGACTTCTGTTTGATATTTCCCTTGTTCTTCTTTAAAATTGGATCTACTACCTTCACCCGAGCAGGGCCATGGTTTAACACCTTTTCCACACACAGCACCTTCAATAGCACAGCACTGCAGTAACTGTGCAGGCTTTTGTGTTCAACTCCTGGAGTGGGACCTTATGATGAAGAAGCAACCATGCTACTAACTGAGTCACAGCTGACACACCCAACAACTGCTCGACATCAAAATGTACCTCTTTGTATGTATGCAATACAGATATGTTGAAGTCATGAAAAGCCACAACAGAAATAAGCTTTTTTTTATTTCAAGGTAGATCATCAACTCTCAAGCTTGTAGAATTTTTTGGACAAGTAATTGTGAGCATCTCTTTGTAGTTTACTTCTCTGTTTCGGTTACCCACGCGTGGTTATTTATCAAGTACTTTCATGTTCTGAAAGGGTTAACGAATGACTTGTTATATGATTTAGTCCAAAGATAAGAATTCCCCTCCTACCTCTTTTCATTCTTTCACAGGGAAGGGGATTTCCATCATTTCTTTGATACATGATCACCTCAACTGCAAGGTTAGACTGTTCAGCTTAAAGAATTTTTGTTTAACTCGCTTGTATGTTTGAAACTGATCTATAACCACCAACTTCAGATTGTCAATTGATAGAAGGAATAGGGGGGTTAGTGATTGGGAATCTAGTGAGGGTAAAGAGAATCGGTTATTCCTGATCACTGAACCTTGTAGCGTATTTTTAATCAACCTGAACAGTTGTGTCATCACATTTCTGGAGCATTTGAGACTTGAACCCAGTGGTAGGGAAACTACCATTGCACCGAAGTTTTTTTTTCCCATTGAATTCAAATTTGAACCCACGTCCCCAGCATGGTATGATGGATTTACTAGAGTCATAGAGATGTACAGCACAGAAACAGACCCTTCAGTTCAACTCGTCCATGCCGACCAGATATCCCAACCCAATCTGGTCCGACCTGCCAGCACCCGGCCCATATCCCTCCAAACTCTTCCTATTCAAATACCCATCCAGATGCCTTTTAAATGTTGCAATTGTACCAGCCTCCACCACTTCTCCTGGCAGCCCACTCCACACACACACCACCCTCTGTGGGAAAAAGTCACCCCTCCCGCCCCAGGTCTCCTCCACATCTTTCCCCTCTCACCCTAAACCCACGCCCTCCAGTTCCAAACTGCCCCCACCCCAGGGAAAAGATCCCATCCATTCATCCCATCCATGCCCCCCCACGATTCTACAAACCCCTACAAGGTCACCCCTCAGCCTCCGACGCTCCAGGGAAAACAACCCCAGCCCACCCAACCTCCCCCCACAGCTCAAATCCTCCAACTCCAGCAACATCCCTGCAAATCCCCTCCAAACCCTCCCAAGTTCCACAACATCCCTCCGACAGGAAGGAGACCAGAATTGCACGCAATACTCCAAACTAACCTGGAACATTACCACTACACCACCTCCTCTCCCTTGGAAAATCTGTACATTAATATAGATACAAAATAGGCACAAGATCTGGTTGTTGTACCACTCACCTGAAGTCACCTTCTGTATAAGACAACTGTCATTTGGGGAAATTGATTAATTACTTTAGTCATGAGAAACTGTCAAAGAAAGACAGCCTAAATGTTGTGTCCTAATAGACAATAGACAATAGACAATAGGTGCAGGAGTAGGCCATTCAGCCCTTCGAGCCTGCACCGCCATTCAATATAATCATGGCTGATCATTCCTAATCAGTATCCTGTTCCTGCCTTATCTCCATAACCCTTGATTCCACTATCTTTGAGAGCTCTATCCAACTCTTTCTTAAATGAATCCAGAGAGTGGGCCTCCACTGCCCTCTAGGGCAGAGCATTCCACACAGCCACCACTCTCTGGGTGAAGAAGTTTCTCCTGAGCTCTGTCCTAAATGGTCCACCCCGTATTTTTAAGCTGTGTCCTCTGGTTCGGCACTCATCCATCAGTGGAAATATGTTTCCTACTGCCAGAGTGTCCAATCCTTTCATAATCTTATACTTCTCAATCAGATCCCCTCTCAGTCTTCGAAACTCAAGGGTATACAAGCCCAGTCGCTTCAGTCTTTCAGTGTAAGGTAATCCTGCCATTCCAGGAATTGACCTCGTGAATCTATGCTGCACTCCCTCAATAGCCAGAATGTCTTTTCTCAAATTTGGAGACCAGAACTGCACACAATACTCCAGGTGTGGTCTCACCAGCGCCCTGTACAGCTGCAGAAGCACCCCTTTGCTTCTATACTCAATTCCTCTTGTTATGAAGGCCAGCATGCTATTAGCCTTCTTCACTACCTGCTGTACCTGCATGCTTGCCTTCATTGACTGGTGTACAAGAACACCCAGATCTCTCTGTACTGCCCCTTTACATAAATTGATTCCATTGAGGTAGTAGTCTGCCTTCCTGTTCTTGCCACCAAAGTGGATAACCATACATTTATCCACATTAAACTGCACCTGCCATGCATCTGCCCACTCACTTAACTTATCCAGGTCACCCTGTAATCTCCTAACATCCTCATCACATTTCACCCTGCCACCCAGCTTTGTATCATCAGCAAATTTGCTAATGTTATTGCTGATACCATCTTCTATATCATTAACATATATTGTAAAAAGCTGCGGTCCCAGCACAGATCCCTGCGGTACCCCACTGGTCACTGCCTGCCATTCCGAAATGGAGCCGTTTATCACTACCCTTTGTTTCCTATTAGCCAACCAATTTTCAATCCAATCTAGTACTTTGCCCCCAATACCATGCGCCCTAATTTTACTCACTAACCTCCTGTGTGGGACTTTATCAAAAGCTTTCTCAAAGTCCAGGTACACTACATCTACTGGATTTCCCTTGTCCAACTTCAGAGTTACATCCTCAAAAAATTCAAGAAGATTAGTCAAGCATGATTTCCCCTTCATAAATCCATGCTGACTCTGTCCTATCCTGTTACTACTATCCAGATGTGCAGTAATTTCATCCTTTATAATAGACTCCAGCATCTTTCCCACCACTGAGGTCAGACTAACTGGTCTATAATTTCCTGCTTTCTCTCGCCCACCTTTCTTAAAAAGTGGTATAACATTAGCCACCCTCCAATCCTCAGGAACCGACCCCGAATCTATTGAACTCTGGAAAATAATCACCAATGCATCCATGATTTCCCGAGCCACCTCCTTCAGTACCCTGGGATGCAGACCATCAGGCCCTGGAGACTTATCAACCTTCAGACCTAACAGTCTCTCCAACACCAAATCCTGGCAAATATAAATTCCCTTAAGTTCAGGTCCTTCAGCCACTGTTACCTCAGGGAGATTGCTTGTGTCTTCCACAGTGAACACAGATCTGAAGTACCCATTTAATTCCTCTGCCATTTCTTTGTTCCTAGTAATATATTCCCCTGTTTCTGTCTTCAAGGGCCCAATTTTTGTCCTAACCATTTTTTTGCCTTGCACATACCTAAAAAAGTTTTAACTATCCTCCTTAATATTCTTGGCTAGTTTACCTTCATACCTAATTTTTCCTCTGCGTATTTCCTTCTTAGTAATCCTCTGTTGCTCTTTAAAAGCTTCCCAGTCCTCAGTTTTTCCACTTATCTTAGCTATGTTATACTTTTTCTCATTTAACTTTATATGTTTCTTTACTTCCCTCGTCAGCCACGGCCGCCCATGCCTCCTCCTGGGATCTTTCTTCCTTTTAGGAATGAACTGATCCTGCAACTTCTGCATTATACACAGAAATATCCGCCATTGTTCCTCCACGGTCATCCCTGCTAAGGTATTACACCATTGAACTTTGGCCAACTCCTCCCTCATAGCTCCATAGTTCCCTTTATTGAACAGAAGTACTGTCACTTCCGACTGTACCCTCTCCCTCTCAAATTGCAGATTGAAGCTTATTGTATTATGGTCACTACTTCCCAATGGCTCCTTCACTTCGAGGTCTCTGACCAATTCTGGTTCGTTACACGATACCAGATCCAGAATTGCCTTCTCCCTAGTCGGCTCCAGCACCAGCTGCTCTAAGAATCCATCTCTGAGGCACTCCACAAAGTCTCTTTCTTGAGGCCCAATACCATCCTGATTCTCCCAGTCTACCTGCATGTTAAAATCCCCCATAACAACTGTAGTGACATCTTTGCGACAGGCCAATTTCAGCTCCTGATTTAACTTACATCCCACATCCAGACTACTGTTGGGGGGCCTGTAGATGACTCCCAAGAGGGTCTTTTTACCCTTAGTATTTCGAAGCTCTATCCACACTGACTCTACATCCCCTGACTCTAGGTCCCCCCGCGCAAGGGACTGAATATCGTCCCTTACCAACAAGGCCACCCCACCCCCTCTGTCCGTCAGTCTGTCCTTACGATAGCACGTGTAGCCTTGAATATTCATTTCCCAGGCCCTGTCCACTTGAAGTCACGTCTCAGTTTGACAGACATAAAGGAGGAATGAGAAATTTATGGCACTTTATAAATGATCTATTGATTCTGATGCTAGTTGCAGGATGACCAGAACATCAGGACAACTCCTTCACTCTTTCCTTAAAGCATCCTTGAAGTCTTGTATTTCAGATGAGATATTAATTCTTAGGTAGATGTGAAAGATTCCCTAGCAGTATTGAAAGGGTAGTGTGGATCTTCTCCCAATATCCATGCCATCATTCATCCTTCAACCAAAACAGTTTAAAACCATTGTCTTTTATTTATCTCATTATTTCTAGGAGTTTTGGCTTGCGTAAAAACAGTGATTACACTTCTAGGACATAAAAAGCAATGCAGAACACATTATTTATTTCACAAAATATACAGCATCTTGACTTAAGGAAGGAAATACTGGTTTAAGCCCGGTTAGGATTATATCTTAGGAAGTGGCTTCTTCTCTCTATCTTCTGACATACAAAAGATAGCCAAAGGCAGCCAAAAGTGCTGTTGATAAACCAACACTGATATCATAAGGACCGAGCGCTGGGGTTATTATTTTTGAAGTGATTTGTGACTTCCAACCATTATTGTCAGTAAAATGTCCATGAGGTCCAATTGAAAAATTGATGTTGGTATGAAAGGCAGCTTGCGTTTACACTTTTCTCACAGGGTGAATCATTGCTATTGTCCTTCCAGCTGACAGCAGTCATAGATTTGGGAGATTCTGTGGAAGAAGCTGATCATTATCTCTGCAATTACTTCTTATAAAATCCAAGAATGGAGATCATCAGCTCCAGGAAGTTTGACACGTTTTAGTCCCATTAGTTTCTCCAGCACTATTTCACACGTGGATTTATTTAAGTTCCTCATTTTCACGGGAATATAAAAGCAGCATTTGTCGATTTGATCCTCCTCTGTCATTCCACAGGATGATGGTTGATCTGAGTGAGGTCTCAGCTCCACTTTGCTTTCTGCATGCCTGGAATGACCCTCAAATCACTCCTCATCGATCAAACCTTCCCCCCCCCCCCCCCCCCCCGCCGACTCAGCCTTGAATAAACCCAATCTCCACTGTTTTCTAGAGTAGGAAAATGTCACAGACTCATAACCCTCTGTTTCTCCTCATTCTCAGAGTTTGTTCCCCATAGAGTCATAGAGACATACAGCTTAGAAACAGACCTTTCAGTCCAACTTGTCCATGCCAACTAGATATCCTAAATTAATCTAGTGATCCACTTGCCAGCATTTGGCCCAGACCCCTCCTAAACCCTTCCTATTCATGTACCCATCCAGATACCTTTTAAATGTTGTAATTGTACTGGCTTCCAACACTCCCTCTGGCAGTTAATTCCATATACACACACCACCCTCTGCATGAAATTGTTGCCCCTTAGGTCCCATTTATATCTTTCCCCCCTTACCTTAAACCTATACCCTCTAGTTTTGGATTCCCTACCCTGAGAAAAAGACTTGTCTATTTACCCTATCGATGCCCCTTGTGATTTTATAAACCTCAATAAGGTCACCCCTCAGCCTCCGATGCTCCATAGAAAATAGCCGCAGTCTATTCAGCCTCTCCCTATAGCTCAAACCCTCCACCCTGGCAACATCCTTGTAAATTGTTTCTGTAACCTTTCAAGTTTAACAACATGTTTCCTACAGCAGGGAGATCAGAATTGAACGCAGTATTCTAAAAGTAGCCTCACCAATGTCCTGTAATAGCGCAACATCCCAACTCACTATCCTCTCTACCTGCGACTCCACCTTCAAGGTACTATGAAGCTGCACCTCAAGGTCTCTGTTTGGCAACAATCCCCAGGACCTTACCATTAAGTGTATAAGTCTGACCTGATCTGCCTTTCCAAAATGCAACACAGCACATTTATCTAAATCAAACATTTATTTGTCACTCCTCAGCCCATTGGCCCATCTGATCAAGGTTCCATTAGACCCTGAGGTAACCTTCTTCACTACCCACTACATCTCCAAGTTTGGTGGCATCTGCAAACTTACTAACTATTCCTCCTACATATAATTGATGAAAAGCAGTGGATCCAGCACTGAACTTTGCAGCACACTGCTGGTCACAGGCATCCAGTCCAAAAAACAACCCTCCACCACTACCCTCTGTCTCTACCTTCAAGCCAAGTTTGTATCCAATTGGCTAGCTCTCTCTGGATTCCATATGGTCTAACCTTGCTAATCAACCCTGTCATGCAGAATCTTGTTGAATGCCTTGCTGAAGTCCATTATAGACAATGTCAAACTGTCTGCCCTCATCAATCTTCTTTACTTCTTCAAAAAACTCAAGTGAGACACAATTTCCCATACGTAAAGTCATATTGACTATCCCTGATCAGTCCTTGCCTTTCTAAATCCATGTAGACCCTACCCCTCAGAATTCCCTCCAGCAACTTATCTACCACTGAGGTGAGGCTCACCAATGCATAGTTCCCTGGCTTTTCCTTATCACCTTTCTTAAATAATGACACAACATTAGCCATCCTTGCAGTCTTCTGGCAACTCACCTGTGGCTATCGATGATACAAATATTTCAGCAAGGGGCCCAGAAATCACTTCCCTAGCTTCCCACAGAGCTGTGGGAAGTCCTTGCACCTTCAACATAGCATGCATCAAGAGTGTGATAGAATACTCTCCATCTCCCTGTAACAGTAATCAAGATGTTTGACACCATCTAGGAAAAAGCAAGCCATTCAATCAAGAATCAATTAATGATCTTAAAGGTCCACTCCGTCTACTATTAGCAGGCAATGGCTGTTGTGTACACCATCTACAACAACTTTCCGAGGCTTCCTTAACATTACCTCCCAAACCCTTGACTTTCACCACCCAGAAAAGCACCCAGAAAGTGGGTGTATGGGATCACGACCACTTCTAATCTCCATTCCTATCTTTTAGTCATTGCTCCACAAATCTCAAGTCAAAATCATGCAATTCCCGACCCAACAGCATTGTGGGAGAAATAGTACTACACAAATTGTGGATGTTCACCACTACTTTATTAGGGTGGACAATAAATGGTGCCTTTGCTTGCCGTGTCCACTTCCTTGGGGAAATAAAATGAGTGCATCAGTATAAGAAAGCACAAGAAAGCTGAGAAATATTATCTCGACACCTGTCATAAACCACAGCTAAAGAAACTGGCAGATGTCAAACCACGTGACACACACGCTCAGGAAGCTCTGACTGTTACATTTCACTCTTTGTAGCCTGTTTAAAAACATAATAAAAGGTATTTCAATTAAACTGGTGTGTGTTTAAGGTCTAGGGACAAACAGCTAGTCATGGAGCTGGTTATTTTCTACGTTCTCACTGAGAAGTAACATTCCTGAGAGTGCATTTTACTTGGCCCCTGGTTCTCATTTCCTTATCTAAAGTTGCAGATTCTTGTTGGTCTCTTGGGCACTATCCACCTCCAATAGTTCAAAAGGGTAATGCAGAGAAGATATTTCCACTTGTGGGTGAAACTGAAAGTAGGGTTCATAAATATAAGATAGTGTCTCAGGGAATTCAGGAAGAATGTCTTAACTGAGAAAGTATCAAAATACGGTACTTCCTACCGCATGGGAAAGCTAAGGCAGACTGCATACATTCATTTTACAGGAAGCTACATTAGCACCACAGGGAGAGTAGTTGAAGGTGGTGGATGTGGCACTAATCAAGCAGGCTGCTTCTTCCTGGATGGCGTTGAACCTCATGAGTGCGCTCATCCATATCATTCACACAATCCATTTTATTCACTTGCCTCACAAACATGAATAGTAAATAAAGAATTACAGAAGAAAATAGAGGCCTAGTAAATGTGGATGCTAAAGCAGACTGCAAAGTCTATATGCAGACTTAAGACAAGAGAAATAGGTGCTTGAAATTGCAAGAGTGAAATGGACTCATCCAGAAAAGACAATGTCAGTATTTCAGGCTTTTGATCAGAGCTACTGAGATCTCTTTTAGAGTGTAAAGTGGAGGGCCTTAGCGTAGGTAGATGATGGGTATCACAGAGCATAAGCATAGTATACCATGGCAGCAGGTCTCCAGGAGGAGTAGCTACAAGAAACAGCAGCCAACACGTGACCCCAGACGTGAATGCTGTTAGACAATTTGACCATAAGCTGTATGACATTTGAACTCGATTCTGACTGCAATCGAGCAGCATATTTACTCTTGGGTGTCTATGGCACAGAGCAAAAATGCAGATTGATTTTTCTACATCCTAACTGAATGGTACTGAGGCCAAATATAGGACCCTATCGTTGCTGCATTCTCTACTCAGAGATGTCACCCAAGAATAACTCCAACCTGCAGTAATATACACCTTAAACCTAATGTAACATTCCATGACATTTGACAGAAGCATGATCAAACATTCATATTGAGCCACACAAGAGGATATCAGGACTGATGATCAACAACATGACCTGAGAGGTAGGTATTAAGGCAGAGCTTAAGGCTTGGGCAAGATAAGGCACAGTTGCCCTCGAGGTGGAACAATTAAAATGGCAATGACAGAATTGGAGGAATACAGAGATCTCAGATGGCTGCGTGTTGGAAGACATTACAGAGATAGAGGAGTGCGATCACAGAAGGGTTTACAAATAAGGCTGTGAATTTGTAAATCAAGGCTGGCATGGAGTTAGTGTTTGTGATGCTGCAGAACATCAGCAAACAGTGCACTGAACCATTAGGAATCTGGAAGTGGGGAAAGGTCTTAAATTTCTCTCGGACAAGAGCTAAACAGGTTTTTCCTGTTCCTTTGTTACTTATATAAAGAATATCATCAGCCTATTATTGATTTTATAAAAAAGACAATTAATGCTGTTAACTGTTAATGACCTCACCATGTTGACCTCATGCTTCCTGTTTGACAGACAGATGCAGCAGCTTTCTGGATCATTATAGATTCAGCTTTCACAGTCAGTGTGAGAATCGTATATCTAACAAACATAATGCTTCCCCTAATAAATGAGATGCACAAAAGAAAGTCAAGGGCATTTCCTCTTGGACATATTACCCGTTCTTTTACGCATCTCATTCTCCCAATACCCCTTCCTTCCTTTAGCCCCAAGAACTAAATCTAATTCCTTCTGAAAAACATTCAATATTTTGGCTTCAACCACTTCCTGTGGCAGAGAATTCCACAGTCTCTGCACTCTCTGGGTGAAGACATTTCTCCTCATCAAGAAACCAATCAGAGCATCCTCCATATTGCAGTCCAGTCCACTTATCTGTTATAATCAAGCGCATGTTTGCAAAAAATGTCCTTACTGGAGCTAGAGCAATGAGATGGCACTCACACTTTCGAATTTAAGTTTCACAACTTCAGCTCATCCTAAAATAATGTGCTATCAATGAATCGCCTTTGAACTCCTTGACATTTCTTATAAGCAGTTCAATTCAATTCTCTATGTCTTCCCAAGAAGACAGACTTGGTTCAACAGCCAAAGAATTTCATAGAATTATACGGTACAGAAGAGGCCCTTTGGCCCATTGAATCTGCACTGACAATAAACTACTCTAAATCTACACTAGTCCCACTTTCCAGCACTTGGCTCATAGCTGTGAATATTATGACATTTTAAATGCTCATCCAAGTATTTTTTAAAGGTTGTGAGATTTCATGCTTTTTCAGGCAGCGCATTCCAAATTCCCATTGCCCTCTGAGTGAAAAAGAATTTCTTCAAACATCCTCTAAACCTATTTCCTTTCACCTCAAAAGTATGCCCTCTTGTTACTGACTGGGGAACAGTTATTTTCTATTCACGTGTCCATGGCCCTCATAATTTTATACAACTCTATCAGATCCCCTCTCAGCCTTCTCTGCTCTAAAGAAAACAAGCCAAGCTATTCCAGCCTCTCTTTATTGCTGAGATGCTCCATCTCAATGAATCTCCTCTGCACCCTCTCCAGTGCAATCACATCCTTCCTAAGGAGTGGTGACCAGAACTGCACATAGTTCTCCAGCTGTGGCCTGACCAAAGCTTTGTACAATTCCAACATGACCTCCCTGTTCTTATAATCTATGCCATGACTAATAAAGGCAAGTGCCCTGTATTGCCTTCTATTAACCTGTCCTGCCATCTTCATGGATCTGTGGATAAATTCCCCAGGATCCCTCTGCTCCTCTGAACTTCATAGTGTTCTGCCATTCGTTGACCATTCCCTTGTCTTGATCCTTCTACTAAAATGCATAATCTCACATTTATCAGTGTTAAATTCCATCTGCCGCTGATCTGACTAATCTGTCTGTACCCTTCAGCAACTCCAAGGTCTTCTTCTTCACTGTCAATCACCTGGCCAATTTTTGTTTCATCCATAAATTTACTTATCCCACCACATTTTCTTTTGCATCCTTTATTAGGGACAGAAAGGGACCCGGCACTGATCTCTGAGGTACACCACTGGACACCAGCCTCCAATCACACACACAGCCTTCTAACACCGCCTACTGTCTCCTTACACAGACATTGGCAGTTTATGGCACAATTGGCACCCAAAGGTGCTGCACCCCTGTCTGTCTGAGTGGAACCATGTGTGCTTGATACTAACAGGGTGTTGCTGGGCACTGACTGGGCGTTTGCAGCACCCCCCCGGCGCACGGTCAGGGACTCTGAGGCTGACACACTCACCGTCGGCCCAGGCTGGGTAGGAGAGGGCAGTATTGGACAGGAGTTACACCTCAGTCTCTTCCTCCCCCAGATGTGAGATACCTTCCCCCTCCTCTGGTTGGGGATTATACCTTCATACTGCTTGCCTCCAGAACGCCACTATGTTGCCTGTTCCCATTCTGAGATGTCCCAAAGCATTTTAAAGCTGGAAATGTGTTGCTGGAAAAGCGCAGCAGGTCAGGCAGCATCCAGGGAACAGGAGAATCGACGTTTCGGGCATAAGCCCTTCTTCAGGAATGAGGAAAGTTTGTCCAGCAGGCTAAGATAAAAGGTAGGGAGGAGGGACTTGGGGGAGGGGCGTCGGAAATGTGATAGGTGGAAAGAGGTCAAGGTGAGGGTGATAGGTCAGACTGGGGTGGGGGCAGAGAGGTCGGGAAGAAGATCTCAGGTTAGGAAGGCGGTGCTGAATTTGCTGGATTTGACTGAGACAGGGTGGGGGGAGGGGAAATGAGGAAACTGGTGAAATCCGAGTTCATCCCTTGTGGTTGGAGGGTTCCTAGCCGGAAGATGAGGCGTTCTTCCTCCAACCGTCGTTTTGTTGAGGAGTCCAAAGATCTGCATATCCTTGGTGGAGTGGGAGGGGGAATTGAAATGTTGAGCTACAGGGTGGTTGGGTTGGTTGGTCCGGGTGTCCCAGAGGTGTTCTCTGAAACGCTCCGCAAGTAGCCGGCCTGTCTCCCCAATATAGAGGAGGCCACATCGGGTGCAGAGGATGCAATAGATGATATGTGTAGAGGTGCAGGTGAATCTGTGGCGGAGATGGAAGTTTCCTTTGGGGCCTTGGAGGGAGGTGAGGGGGAAGGTGTGGGCGCAAGTCTTGCACCTCCTGCGGTTGCAGGGGAAGGTGCCGGGAGTGGAGGTTGGGTTGGTGGGGGGTGTGGATCTGACGAGGGAGTCACGGAGGGAGTGGTTTTTACGGAATGCTGATAGGGGAGGGGAGGGAAATATATCCTTGGTGGTGGAGTCCGTTTGGAGGTAGCGGAAATGACGGCGGATGATGCGCTGTACATGGAGATTGGTGGGGTGGTAGGTGAGGACCAGTGGGGTTCTGTCCTGGCGGCGGTTGGAGGGGCGGGGTTCAAGGGCGGAGGAGCGGGAAGTGGAAGAGATGCGGTGGAGGGCATCGTCGACCACATCGGGGGGGAAATTGCAGTCCTTGAAGAAGGAGGCCATCTGGGTTGTGCGTTTTTGGAACTGGTCCTCCTGGGAGCAGATGCGGCGGAGTCGAAGGAATTGGGAGAATGGGATGGCGTTTTTACAGGGGGCAGGATGGGAGGAGGTGTAGTCCAGGTAGCTGTGGGAGTCGATCGGTTTGTAGTAGATGTCCGTGTTGATTCGGTCGCCTGAGATAGGAATAGAAAGATCGAGGAAGGGGAGGGAGGAATCTGAGACTGTCCAGGTGAATTTGAGGTCGGGGTGGAAGGTGTTGGTGAAGTGGATGAACTGTTCAACTTCCTCGTGGGAGCACGAGGCGGCGCCGATGTAGCGGAGGAAAAGGTGGGGGGTGGGGCCAGTGTAGTTGCGGAAGATACTAGTTGCGGAAGATAACTGGTCCAGGAGGACCAGTTCCAAAAACGCACAACCCAGATGGCCTCCTTCTTCAAGGACCACAATTTCCCCCCCGACGTGGTCGACGATGCCCTCCACCGCATCTCTTCCACTTCCCGCTCCTCCGCCCTTGAACCCCGCCCCTCCAACCGCCACCAGGACAGAACCCCACTGGTCCTCACCTACCACGCCACCAATCTCCATGTACAGCGCATCATCCGCCGTCATTTCCGCTACCTCCAAACGTACCCCACCACCAAGGATATATTTCCCTCCCCTCCCCTATCAGCATTCCGTAAAGACCACTTCCTCCGTGACTCCCTCGTCAGATCCACACCCCCCACCAACCCAACCTCCACTCCCGGCACCTTCCCCTGCAACTGCAGGAGGTGCAAGACTTGCGCCCACACCTCCCCCCTCACCTCCCTCCAAGGCCCCAAAGGAAACTTCCATCTCCGCCACAGATTCACCTGCACCTCCACACATATCATCTATTGCATCCTCTGCACCCGATGTGGCCTCCTCTATATTGGGGAGACAGGCCGGCTACTTGCGGAGCGTTTCAGAGAACACCTCTGGGACACCCGGACCAACCAACCCAACCACCCTGTAGCTCAACATTTCAATTCCCCCTCCCACTCCACCAAGGATATGCAGATCTTTGGACTCCTCCATCGTCAGACCACAACAAAACGACGGTTGGAGGAAGAACGCCTCATCTTCCGGCTAGGAACCCTCCAACCACAAGGGATGAACTCGGATTTCACCAGTTTTCTCATTTCCCCTCCCCCCACCCTGTCTCAGTCAAATCCATCAAATTCAGCACCGCCTTCCTAACCTGAGATCTTCTTCCCGACCTCTCCGCCCCCACCCCAGTCTGACCTATCACCCTCACCTTGACCTCTTTCCACCTATCACATTTCCGACGCCCCTCCCCCAAGTCCCTCCTCCCTACCTTTTATCTTAGCCTGCTGGACAAACTTTCCTCATTCCTGAAGAAGGGCTTATGCCCGAAACGTCGATTCTCCTGTTCCCTGGATGCTGCCTGACCTGCTGCGCTTTTCCAGCAACACATTTCCAGCTCTGATCTCCAGCATCTGCAGTCCTCACTTTCTCCTCAAAGCATTTTAAAGCCAATTAATATTTTTATTTCAGCGGCACTCTTCACATCAACCTGAGAGGAAAGGGCCTCGGTTTATTTGTCTCATCTGGGCACTACATTACTTGCCCTTATTCCAGTCAGTAATTGGGAAGAGATTGATATGTGCAAGACATCAAGAGAATCCCATGGCCTTCCCCTGAAATTGAAAACTTCTGATTTAAAAGACAGCACATTGCCCCATAGTCCGGAGCTGAGGTTTCATCCTGGATCTGGGATCTGGGAGTTGTCGTTGAACCCAGAAACTTCTCAGAGATGAGCCTATTACCATTTAATTTTTTTATCCCCAAATTGAGATTGAAGCTTCTGATTTTGAGTAGGACATCCAGGCTACGTGCACCAACTGTAATGAAAGACATACAAAGGAACTTTACCTGAGTGCAAACATTTTCCTGTTCATCCCTTTAAATCTTATGTGTTTCTATCTAGTCCAGAGATATGCAGGTTAGGTGGATTGGCCAATGCTAAATTTCCTATTGTGTTCAGGGATGTGTAGGCTAAATGGGTCAGCCATGGGAAATGCAGGGTTACAGGGATAGGATAGAGGTCTGGGTGGGTTGCTTTATTTTGGAGGGGGGGCTTGGTGTGGACTTGATGGTCAAATGACCTCTTCCACACTGTAGAGATTCTATGATTCTATGACAAGGCTATGTTCTATGATCAAGAAACCTGGCCTAGATATCTTGTACCCATTGCTCAACAGACACTCTGCATATCAAATAAAGAGCATCTATTTCCTCTATTTTGCAAGTTATGAATGCTGACCACTTGATGGAAGAAGGACTTGCATTTATATAGCATCCTTCACAACCTCAGGATCTCCCAAAGCATTTTTCAGGAAGGTGCACAGTGAAGGAGAGGGAGAGAGAAAGATGCCACATTGGTGATCAAAATGGATGATATACTGGAAAGCAGAGAGATACTGCAAGAGCTTTTATGTTACGCATCTCAAGATAAAAACATGCAACGTAGAAGCAAAAGTTGGCCATTCGACCCACTGATCCCAGTCCACCATTCATGGCTGATCTTCTCAACACCATATACCCATATTCTTTGCTTGCCCCTTGACACCTCTAATGTCTAGAAATCTATTTATTATTTAAATATATCCAGTGACTTCAACTCTGTGGCCTTCCATATAAGAGAATTCCATAGGATCAGTACCCTCTGAATGACAAATGTTCTCCTCAGCTAAGTCTGAAATGGCCTATCCTATATCCTGAGACCATGACCACTTTGTTCTAGACTCCTCGGCAAAGGGAAATATCATCCCTGCATCCAGTCCATCCAGCCTGTCAGCAATCTCTATGTTTCAATGAGGTGCCGTTTCATTCTTCTAAACCCCAATGAATATGGGGCTGATTGACCCAATCTCTCCTCACATGCAGCGGATTCATGTTCGAACTGATCCCCTTTGGAAAAGGAATTCACATTGTCCCCCGTGGAAACCCCAGCCCCACACTTGGAGCCATCTCGTGAAATTCAGACCATGCCATTCCCTTCTGAAGTACAGGAGTTTCATCTGTAGGTTATTGCTGCATCGCTTTTATTTCCTCACCTTCGACTCTTATCCGCACTCACTGTGCCAGTCTGTATTGCTGTCCAGAAGTGGTAGGGGGCCCTGGTTGGAAGTCCTTCCTATTACTTTGGCTTTGGCATGGAGGGTGTTACATACAGCAGTCCCATGCAATGGAAGGTTAAAATTGTTCCCAGACTCCCAGGTTGCCTGTATATTATTTGCGGTCTTGAGGAGTCTGTGGCACACACATACACAGGGTGTGTTAGATCACAGCAAGTATTTTGATATTTGAGGGAACTCTTTCTCAATTTTTTTTTGGCTGCACTTCAGCCCCACACCCCTGATGGTTTGATTGTGCAATGTGGAGAATTGGATAGTGGGGGGTGGGGAGAAGATCAGAAAACCTCCTCATGGCTCTGATCTTGGGCCGATCTAATTGGGTCATTAACAACTCCAGGCACTGGGTCATGGAGTTGGGTCATAAGACCCAACATCCTGTCTCCCGTCCAGGATTATCTCTGGGTTTTGGTGTCCCTGAAGGAAGAGCATGCAGTATTTATTGGTAAACTTTGGATTTTCCATAAGCAGTGGATACCACAAGGACTGGGGTGCATCATCTCCACCCCAAAAACAACATTTTGATTTAATTCGACAAGTTCCCCTTAAAGATTACACTGTGTTACAGTGGCCGTTGAAGGAGCTGTCTCTCCTTAATGTTATTTATTAATTAATTTCATTTATGGTCTTTAATTGGTTCATTAAAATAGTACAAGCCTTGAATCAATAATGGTGACCATGAAGTCATCATCAACCGTCATTTAAAAAATCCCATCTGCTTCACTACTATCTCTTAGGGAAGAAAACCTGCCATGTTTACCTTGTCTGGCCTACTCGTAACCCCAGACCAACAATTATGTGGTTTACTCTTAGCTATCCTCTTAAATGGCCTAGCAAGCTACACCATTCAAGGGCAATTAGGGATGGGAAACAAATGCTGATCTTGCCACTGATGCCCACGTCCCATGAAAGAATATTGAAGAAGTTGGATAGGCACATTGCTATCACTGTAAGTAATTAGTGGGATATTTTGGATTTTACACATTCTTAACCAAGCCTATTATATAATGAGTCAGCTGACTAAAATACTAATTAAGATAATTAGAAGAGGTGGATCTCACAGCTCAGAGGTTCCCACTTTTGGGTTTATTTGGGATGTATTAACTGGGATTAAAGTACAATACCTCACAGACAGAGACAATCTTCCTGCTCAGACAAGGGTAGTCTATCTTTTCCTCTTTGTTCACATACATGAAAGACTGCTTTCACAAGAATCCTGGTAACAGAATTCACTTGGTGCCATTCTACCACCTTCAACATTCTTCCTTTTCAGAGAACTGTCTAATTCCCCTTTGATTGTTTCAGCCTCCCCGTACTCTCACGCAGTGCTTGCCAGATCTTGCTGTATGAAACATTTTTTTCTCGTATCATAAAACCATCAGACATAGGAGCAGAATTAGGCTACTTGACCCATCAATTCTGCACTGCCATTCAATTGTAGACAGGCAGGAGGCTGGAAGGACACACCAAGGTAGACAAACCTCTTGGACTCAAATTGGAAGGGGACTAATATACTGGCAGGGAGATTTGCTAGAGCTGCTCGGGAAGATTTAAACTAGTAAGGTGGGGCGAGTGGCACCCAGGGAGATAGTGAGGAAACAGATCAATCTGAGACTGCTACAGTTGAGAACAGAAGCAAGTCAAACAGTCAGGGCAGGCAGGGACAAGGTAGGACTGAAAAATTAAACTGCATTTATTTCAATGCAAGGGGCCTACCAGGGGAGGCAGATGAACTTAGGACATGGTTAGGAAAATGGGACTGGGATATCAAAGCAATTACAGAAACATGGCTCAGGGATGGGCAGGTCTGGCAGCTTAATGTTCCAGGATACAAATGCTACAGGAGGGATAGAAAGGGAGGCAAGAGAGGAGGGGAGTGGCATTTTTGATAAGGGATAGCATTATAACAGTACTGAGGGAGGATATTCCCGGAAATACATCCAGAGAGGTTATTTGTGTGGAACTGAGAAATAAGAAAGGGATGATCGCCTTATTGGGATTGTAATATAGACCACCTAATAATCAGAGGGAAATTGAGAAACAAATTTGTAAGGAGATCTCAGTTATCTGTAAGAATAATAGGGTGGTTATGGTAGGGGATTTTAACTTTCCAAATATAGACCGGGACTGTCATAGTGTTAAGATATAGATGGAGAGGAATTTGTTCAGTGTGTCCAAGAAACTTTTCTCATTCAGTGTGTGGATGTACCGACTAGAGAAGGTGCAAAATTTGACCTACTCTTGGGAAATAAGGCAGGGCAGGTGACTGAGGTGTCAGTCGGGGAGCACTTTGGGGCCAGCGATCATAATTCTATTTGTTTTAAAATAGTGATGGAAAAGGATAGACCAGATCTAAAAGTTGAAGTTCTAAATTGGAGAAAGGCCAATTTTGACGGTATTAGGCAAGAACTTTCAAAAGCTGATTGGGGGCATATGTTCACAGGTAAAGGGATGGCTGGAAAATGGGAAGCCTTCAGAAATGAGAAAACGAGAGTCCAGAGAAATTATATTCCTGTTAGATTGAAAGGCTGAAAGGTATAGGGAATGCTGGATGACTAAAGAAATTGAGGGTTTGGTTTAAAAAAAAGGAAGCATATGTCAGGTCAGACAGGATAGATCGAATGAATCCTTAGAAGAGTATAAAGGCAGTAAGAGTACACTTAAGAGGGAAATCAGGAGGGCAAAAAGGGGACATGAGATAGCTTTGGCAAATAGAGTTAAGGACAATCCAAAGAGGTTTTACAAATACATTAAGGACAAAAGGGCAACTAAGGAGAGAATAGGGCCCCTCAAAGATCATCAAAGCAGCCTTTGTGTGGAGCCGCAGAAAATGGGGGAGATACTAAGTGATTATTTTGCATCAGTATTTATTGTGGAAAAGGATATGGAAGATATAGAATGTAGATGGTGACATCTTGAAAAGTGTCCATATTACAAGAGGAGGAAGTGCTGGATGTCTTGAAATGCATAAAAGTAGATAAATCTCCAGGGCCTGATCAGATGTACGCTAGAACTCTGTGGGAAGCTAGGGAAGTGATTGCTGAGCCTCTTACTGAGATATTTGTATCATCGATAGTCATAGGTGAGGTGCCAGAAGACTGGAGATTAGCTAACATGGTGCCACTGTTTAAGAAAGGCGGTAAGGACAAGCCAGGGAACTATAGACCAGTGAGCCTGACGTCGGTGGTGGGCAAATTGTTGGAGAGAATCCTGAGGGACAGGATGTACATGTATTTGGAAAGGCAAGGACTGATTAGGATAGTCAACATGGCTTTATGTGTGGGAAATCATGTCTGACAAACTTGATTATGTTTTTTGAAGAAGTAACAAAGAGGATTGATATGGCAGAGCAGTAGATGATCTACATGGACTTCAGTAAGGCATTTGACAAGGTTCCCCATGGGAGACTGGTTAGCAACGTTAGATCTCATGGAATACAGGGAGAACTAGCCATTTGGATAGAGAACTGGGCCAAAGGTAGAAGACAGAGGGTGGTGGTGGAGGGTTGTTTTTCAGACTGGAGGCCTGTGACCAGTGGAGTGCCACAAGGATTGGTGCAGGGTCCACTACTTTTTGCCATTTATATAAATGATTTGGATGTAAGCATAAGAGGTACAGTTAGTAAATTTGCAGATTACACCAAAGTTGGGTACCTCAGATTAGAATAGGATCTTGACCAGATGGGCCAATGGGCTGAGAAGTGGCAGATGGAGTTTAATTCAGATAAATGCGCGGTGCTGCATTTTGGGAAGGCAAATCTTAGCAGGACTTATACACTTAATGGTAAGGTCCTAGGGAGTATTGCTGAACAAAGACACCTTGGAGTGCAGGTTCATAGCTCCTTGAAAGTGGAGTTGCAGGTAGATAGGACAGTGAAGAAGGCGTTTGGTATGCTTTCCTTTACTGTTTTGAGTATTGAGTACAGGAGTTGGGAGGTCATGTTGAGGCTGTACAGGACATTGATTAGGCCACTGTTGGAATATTGCGTGTAATTCTGGTCTCCTTCCCATCGGAAAGATGTTGTGAAACTTGAGAGGGTTCAGAGAAGATTTGCAAGGATGTTGCCTGGGTTGGAGGATTTGAGCTATCGGGAGATGCTGAACAGGCTGGGGCTGTTTTCCCTGGAGTGTCTGAGGCTGAGGGGTGACCATATAGAGGTTCACAAATCATGAGGGGCATGGATAGGATAATTGGACAAAGTCTTTTCCCTGGGATGGTGGAGTCCAGAACTAGAGGGCATAGGTCTTGGGTGAGAGGGGAAAGATATAAAAGAGACCTAAGAGACAACGTTTTCATGCAGAAGGTGGGATGTGTATGGAATGAGCTGCAGAGGAAGTGGTGGAGGTTAGTACAATTGCAACATTGAAGAGGCATTTGGTTGGGTATAATAATAGGAAGGATTTGGAGGGATATGGCCAGGTGTTGGCAGGTGGGACTAGATTGAATTGGGATATCTGGTCGGCATGGAAGGGTTGGACCGAAGGGTCTGTTTCCGTGCTGTACATCTCTATGACTCTATCTGCAGTTGTTTTGTCTCTCCCATTCAATTGTGGCTGATATGTTTGTCAAGCCCATTTTTCTGCCTTCTCTCTGTGACATTTGATTCCCCTTCCTAATCAAGAACTTACCTAACCTGTCTCAGATACATTTGTCGACTTGGAATTCCCAGCCTTTTATGGCAATGAGTTCCACAGATTCATCACTCTCTGGCTGAAGAAATTTCTCCTCATTTTCAGTTCTAAAGGGTAGTCTTTTCACTCTGAGGCTGAGCCCTTGGGTCCTAGTCTCTCGTACTAGTGAAAATATCTTCTCCATGTCCACACGAGTGGGAGAGACTGCAACCCTTTACAGAGAGCCAACAAATCAGGACATTCAGGAGCTACAATCTATTGGAAGGAACTTCCTTCTCTTTTTCCAACTCCATTCTGAGAATTTTGGTTTGTCACCTTGTGTTGGTGGATACAGTCTTGAAGCATTCATTGTCTTCTTATTTAAGCTTGGCAGATTGCCAGATGGTGGACTGTCCCTTTAACATTGCTATTAAAGCTCCTCCAGTGGTTCCTTGTGGCAACTGCATTTAATTAGCTGAGTGCTGAATGGACTGGTGCTGTTAATCAGATCCTCTTAGAGTCATGGAACAGGGATCTGAGCTCCTGTAACTAACCTACAACCACAATGGACAGATGTTAGGTAAAAACTGATTTATTTTCTTACTTTCCTAAACTGACTTCCTGTCATCCACCCTCTCTAAACCTGAGTCCATCCACCTTGACTTGCAGTATGTCTTGTTTGCCCCATTACCCCATGGCACTTGGAAGCCTACATTGTTTCCTCTATTGTCAATGTCTAGTATTTAAAAATTCTCATCCTTGTGCTCAAATGTTTTCTCACCCCTTCCTATCTTCATCACCTCATTCAAGCTCTAGAACTCTGCATTCCAATTCTCTTGCCTATTCCAAATACTATGCTTTATTTCTAGAGGGATAGAATTGAAAAGTAGGGTTATAATGCCAAATCTGTGTCGAACAAGGGTTTGACTACTCTTAAGAGTACTGCCATAGTCCAGGTTGCCATATTATAAAAACAGATAGAGGCACTGGAGAAGGTGCAGAACCGATGTATAAGAACTCTACCAAAAATACCAGGGTATCCATATGAACAGATAGTTGAGGCTAAGTCTCCTATTTTGAGAAAAGATGTTGAGAGATTCTCTTTCATGTTCACTCAAATCTAATCTAATCAAAGAGAAATGGATGTTGCTGCCTGGGCTAGCACTTAGTGCCCTTCCTAGCTGCCCCTTCAGAAACTGGTGATGAGCTTGAATCTCTGCAATCCACATGCTAAAAGTTGACCCATAGTGCCCATAGGGAGGGAATTCCAGGATTGTGACCAAGCGACAGTGAAAGAAAGGCAACCTATTTCCAAGTCAGGATGGTGAACTTCGAGGGGAACTTGCAGGAGGTGGTGCTCCCGTGTATCTGTTGCCCTTGTCCTTCTAGATGGAAGTGGCCATAGGTTTAGAACATGCGATCTTTAATGAATTTCTGCAGAGCATCCTGGAGATAGTACACACTACTACTGCTGAGCTTTGGTGGTGGAGGGAGGGAGGGAGTGCTTGTGGATGTGGTGCCAATTAAGCGGGCTGCTTCGTCTTGGATGGTGTCAGGCTTCTTGAGTGTTGTTGGAGCTGCACCCATCCAGGCAAGTGGGGAGTATTCCATCACAGTCCTGGACTTGTGCCTTGTCGATAGTGGACAAACGTTTTGGGGAGTCAGGTAGTATTCCTAGCCTCTGAACTGCTCTTGGGGCCACTGTTTACATTGTGAGCCCAGTTCAGTTTCTTCAATGGTAACCCCAGGATGTTGATCATGGGGGATTCAGTGATGGTAATACCATTGAATGTCAAAGGATGGTGGTTGGATTGTCTCTTATTAGAGATGGTCATTATCTGGCACTTGAGATTATTTGCCACTTGTCAGCCTAAGCCTGGATATTGTCCAGATCTTGTTGCATTTGAACATGGATTTCTTCAGTGTTTGAGGAGTTGTAAATGCTGCCGAACATTTAGCAATCATGAGCAAATATTCCCACTTCTGATCGGATGATAGACAGAAGGTTATTGATGAAGCAGCTGAAGATGGTTGGGCCTAGGACACCGAGGAACCTCTGCAGAGATGTCTTGGAGCTGAATGTCTGATCTCCAAAATCCACAACTATCTTCCTATGTGTCAGGTTTGACTATAACCAGCAGAGGGTTTGCTCCAATACCCAGTTTTGCTAGGGCTCCTTGATGCCACATTTGGTTGAATGCAACCTTGATGTCAAAGGCTGTCACTCTCCCCTCCCCTCTGGAATTCAGCTCTTTATCCATGTTTGGACCAAGGCTGTAATGAGGTCAGGAGCTGACTGGCCCTGGTGGAACTCAAGCTGAGCAAGCTATTGCTGAGCAGGTGCTGTTTAATAGCACTGTTAATTACATCTTCCATCACTTTACTGATGATCGAGAATAAACTGGTGGGTTTTAATTGGCCAGGTTGGATTTGTCCTTTTTTTTTGGGTATAAGACATACCTGGAAAATTTTCCTCATTGCCGGGTAAATGCCAGTGTTGTAATTGTACTTGATTTTGGAGCATAAGCATACAGTCCTATAGCCGGAATGTTGTCAGGGCTCAAAGCCTTTGCAGTATCCAGTGCCCCTAACCATTTCTTGATACTATGTGGAGTGAATTAAATTGAACGAAGACTGATTATCCATTAATTAAAGGTTTTTACAGCAAACTCAGGGATAATGTTTGCTCACCACTCTCTGGGCAAAACAGTATCTTCTGAATTTCTCATCAAAACATGAGTTAGAGAAACACCTTCAAACCTGCTGTAATATTCAATAAAATCACAGCAGGTTCCCTACACCACCATCTTTCTTTCCTCCCTTTTCAATTCATGTCCCCAAAAGAAGGCTTAACTCAATTTCCCAAACTGCAGTTGCGGGATTCAAACACGTGTTCTCCAGATTTCTATTTGAGTAACAAAAATTACTTCAAGATTTGTTGTAAGAACATTCAAGGAAGGAAATTTGTCATCCTGACCAATGTGGGACTCCAGACCCACATCAATGTGGTTGACTCTTAACTGCCCCTGAAATGGCCTACCAAATTTCTTCTACTAACGGGTGATTACATATGGGCAGCAAATGATGTGATTTATTTGTGAACCATCTTACATTTTTAGCCCTTAGTTTTGCACTCCCCACAAGTGGAAACATCTGCTCAATGTCTACCCTATTGAACACTTTCATAATTTTAAAGACCAAAAGTGGTCTTTTCCAGTGAAGACAGCCCATTAATCTTTTCTGTTTTAATCCTATACTTGAACCGGTCTCACATTTCCTGCTACGATATTGGCGAGATGCTGCACAGATAAGGAGCTCTGGGGATTTTTATTCAAGTGCATCACAATGTAAAGATGCATGCAATATTAAAGTGACAAATTCTAGTAATTCACTCATGAGTCATCCAACATTAGAATAATGATGAATCAGTGTTTAATTATTTGACTCATTAAGAGCAGACAGCACCAGCCTGCTATTTCATAATGGCTTCTTCCATGCAGTGGGACAGTACCTAGTCTATAATTTAAAAATGGTGTTATTTTCCTAAATGGTGCCTTTATGCCTCTCACCCACTCCCCAATCATTTCCCCATCTCTCCTAAGGCATTGCTATTTGTTAGTGGGTCTGGCTGCCACACACTGTCTGAGATTGAACTTACATTGTGTTTGAATCAGCAGTCTGGTTCATCAGAGAGAGTAGTACAGCATAATCTGATCCTGTCCTCTATTCAGATCATTGGACACACAAGACATTCCGGGAAAGGTCTCTGGACTGCAGTGAAGGAGAGGAAACCAGGCTGATGAACCACCCTCTCAGCATAGACCAGGAACTGACCACTGGGGCCTCCCAGGATCGTATGTCCAGGTAGCACACCAGACAACACAATCAGTCATTCAGGAAATCACAAATTTCTCTTTAAAATATTAATTGTGCTGCTTTTCTCTATTTAAGTCACTGAAGTCAGAAAATGGCTCTGGTTTCCTCCTCCTGCAGCAGCAAAACCTTTAACAGGTTTGTGTTCTTCCTTAAAGAGAAGCGAGTACCACTTTGTGAAATAAGTAACCATATTGCAGAATGATTAAAAGTTAAACACAGGAAGGCCTTTTGGTCTTGGTGGCAATAGCAACTCAACCTGTCTGCTTTAATGTCATCTCACTTCCCTTTCTGTGTACCTCTTTCTGTTCCTTCTTTTCAAATATTTACCCAATTCTATTTCAAAACGTGTTTCGGACTTTGACATGTTAGCAGCTGTGTTAAAACGTTCCATGTGTCTCTTTGAAAAAAAGCTGACTTTCCTTTTTTTGTTCCTGCCGTGATACCCTCAGTCAGTGCCTCCTAGTTACTAATTCACTAACCAGTTAAATCATTTACTCTTTGCTCTCTTAAAATTTGTTCTTTAATCTTTCAAACCTTTTTGCTTCATTTCCAGTTTGTGAAAGAGCCTCAGTTTTTCTTCACAGCTGTAATCTCTCGTAGCAACTGAAGCAGGTTAGATGAATCACAGGGGAGTTTAGGCAGGGGTGCTGGGACTCCCAGTGTCCTGTCACAGGACAGGTTGAAGAGAAAAATAAGACAGATCAGTACAGGATGGATAAAGCTCTCTGGACTAAAGGTCGCCCACATGGCTCCATGTGTGAATTTCCCGAGTCAGATTGCCTGGTGCTGTCCTCCACAGTAAAATGGACATATCAGTGTATTTCAAGCCAGCAGACTGTGCCTGTATGTATCCGGTCCACAGATGGGTGCTTGCACACACACATTCCAGCAGAGCTGAGTGGTCAGGAGCAGGATGTAGTTTCCTTCAGCCCCACAGCTGTCTGAGATAAAAACAGAAATTGCTTGAGAAACTCAGCAGGTCTAGGAGTATCTGTGGACAGAAAGCATTTTAGGTCAAGGGGACCCTTCTTCAGAACTGACTGTAGCTAGAAAATGCTGAAGATGGGGTTGGGGGGAGTTTTAAATGGTAGGTGGTAATGGAGACCAGAGAGAGCGCGCGAGAATGGCAGAGGAATGGATAATGGTTAAGCCTAGGAAAATCAATAGCTGCTAATAGAATAGCTGACAATGGGTGGTTTGCAGCATCAGCTCATGTGATGACAAGGCCTGATGTGTGGGTTTTGGGAGAAGGACATAAAAAGGTGCTCAGGCCCTAAAATGATTGAACTTGATCGTGAGCTCTGAAAGCTGCAGGATCCCCGATGGAAAATGAGGTACTGTTCTTCCAGCTGACAGAGTTTTACTGCAGCACTGCAGCAAGCCAGAGACAGAGATGTTGGCCAGGGAATACAGTGGTGGCACCAAAGTGTCAAGTATTCAGAAGCTCGGGGTCATTTTTGCTGACACAATCTAGCCGTTCTCCAAAGCAGTTGCCACTCTATGTTTTGTCTCCCCAGTGCAGAAGAGACCACATTGAGCAGCAAATGCAGCAAACTAGATTTGAGCCAAGTGCAGATAAATTACTGCTTCCCCAAGAGGATGTGTCTGGGGCCTTGGATAGCGAGGGAGAAAAGAAGTAAACTGGCTGGTTTTACACCAGTTGTTCCTCCAGTTTTAGCCACATGAATAGCCTCACTTCAAAGTGTTTTACCAATCATAGTAACCACATCTTCAGTGTGGCCGGAGCCCTAAATTCCACATTATTTGTTCTACCTCATTAGGACACTTCTACCACATTAATTAAGCTTGTTGTCACTTGACCTAATATCTACTTTCATGGCTTGAAGCAACGTTTGTCTTATAATGCCTTCCAATGCTTTGTTTTCAAGATACTACACAAATTGCTTGCATTTTGCCTTTCTTATTTCAAACACACTTCCATCTGATCAGAAAACCAATAGGTGTGCTTCCCTCAGGGAGCAGCACACTCTGCCTCTGGGTCTGAAGACCAAAGCGCACAATCCCATCTGACATTCCAAAGCAGGACAGAGGGAGGGCTACATTGTTGAGAGCACCACCTGTTATCTTATATTAAACTGAGGTCCCTTCTGCCCTCTCAAATGGACATAAAAAGAACCAATTGCATTAATGCAATGAGTAGGGGGTACTCTCCCCAGCACCCTGAACAGCATTTAATTCTTAATCAGAATGAGTGAAGCAGATGCTTACATTGCTACTTATGGGATCATGCCATGTACAAATTGGCTGCTATAATTCCTAAAGCGCAGCAGAACCTGAATTTCAAAAGTACTCTGCCAATTGCCAGCGCTTCAAGATATCCTAAGATTGTAAGGGATACTACAGAAATGCAAGTTAGCTCTTACATTTAACTAATGGATAACACAAGTTTCCATTGTGCTTCAGGTGAACTGGTTTCAGTTTGAAGAGTGGAACAGCAGGCAATCCAATCACATGGAACCAAATACTACCACATTATAGCAAAACTGAGTGTAGAATATAGAATGGAATCAAAGAGCACAGAAACAATCAGTGTCATAATAAGTCTAAGTAAACTCATAAGAGTATTATTAGAAATACAATTGATATCAACACGTCAAAGGACTGGTGAGAGACAGGTGAGGTCAGGCAGGGCTTCCAATTGTCAGTCATTCTCAATGGAGAGTGTGATCATGTAGGCAGATGTGTGGTTGGGGAATGTGATGCTCCACCCAGTAGAGCAACCTAACAGCATTCACCATCTATGCTCACATGGAAAACTTGCCCTTGGGGCAAGCTCACAAGCAGTGCTGATACCCTGGAAACAGGGCAGAGGCTGCTGAGGTAGAATAGCATCAGAGACAAGGGATTTTAGTTGGGATTGTTTTCATTACAGCTGAGGTGATTTCATAAACACATTCAGAATTATGAAGGCATTTTAATGAGTAGACAGGAGTTAGCTGTCTCCACTGTCCTAAAGCCCAGCAACCAGAGAATATGAATTTAGGATAAGTGGTGCAAAAATCAGAGATATGAATCTTTAAAAACAAAACGCAGCAAGTTTGGTTTTGGAACACACACCTTAAATGGTGGTGGATGCAGACTAAATGGTGTATCTTTCAAAGGTAATTGGATATAAACTCAAAATGGATCGTTATACAAACAGTACATTTGCACAAGAAAATAAAACCACCCAAGCTTCAGAATTTCAGTTTATTCAGAGAACATTATCCTTTAAGAAAAGTCTGCAATGATAGTTTCTCCAAAGAGCTCAATTGCTTTTTCCTTTTGTGGATGTTGCAACTTTCAGCTCCAACAACCCCCTGTTGATCAACTCTCACTGTGGACTTGTTCTAGTGGATATCAGCAGCTCTATTTGGGCTATTTTAGGATTAAATGCCTGGCCAGTTCTTCCCAGATGTCTGGAGGGAAGCCACGGCACTGTGACACCTGCCTTCCCTTTGGTCAAGAAGCAACCAACATCATGCATCCATCTTTTCATCACAACAGCATTATACCTTTTCCCAAAAATCACATTCCCAATTTGAAGATTCACCATGAACATTTTTAGTATACATATAATTTCTTTTCTCAACAGACCAAAAATGATAACACCACCAAGGGAGGGGGATTCCCACTACCTAAACTGCACCAGACAGTGCCAGCTCTGAGGTGTAAGTGGAACAGCTTGCACACGGGATAATAAACTTCAGTCACCTTCCCCAAGGCTGAGGCACATAATTGGGGTGCCAATTCTCCAGGACTGCCCTAGATTCTCCTGAATTTGTAATATCCAGGATCCTTCTGGGAGCAACTCAGGGAGAAAGGTTATTGAAACATTATAATAAATATTATTTCATCTCTTGCATATCAGGTAATAAATAATTTTGATATGTGGAAGATAGGGAAAAGGCCACTGGCCAATGATTAAGAATTATCCATTCAGCTAATGAGCCTGTTGGCTTTAGATGTTATCACACAGCAAAGATATGGACATGGTGGACATAATGGGAAAGTAGACAAGGGCAGAACAGGTGAAGGAATAGAGATAACATTCCCAGGAGCACATGTAGTTGGAGCTGCTCATCCCACCCTTCAGCACAATGCTTTCTTTCAGAGTCATTTAGAGACCAATTAAGTATCATGCCACCAGACTCCCTTGACTGAACACAAGGGGGGGACAACTCCATTGTACCACCCCAATTGTCATAACTTTGGCAGAAACACAAGAAAAAACAATTCCGGTGGGTTTTTGCACTAGAATCCCGAGTCCTCAACTTCCTTCCCCCCACCCCACACATAAAAAACAGCTGCATCAAGTGATCAAGAGAAGTCCTGCAGAAATAACTGGCGCAAGTCTTTATTGAGGCTACATTTACAGCATTTTATCCCAAAACCTCCAATTTTCTTTAGCGTTTAATGTTCCATCATGGTGCTGCAGAATTTTATATACCAGTATCAGCATCCAGAATCTGAGGCAGGTACAGTAAAAGTTATGTGCAAAGTAAAGTTCCCTCTACACTCCCAGGACATGTACAATAAGAGTATAGCTGTTTTTCACATTGTCCCAAACATTCCTGGGGCAGGAGCGGCTCAGGTTAGATGAATCACCCAGGTCAGCAATGACATAAGTTAAGGTTATGTTCCATCTTCCCTAATGCTGTGCCCCAGTCTCAGAACAGTAGGCATTACTGTACTATCGATGTGGTCACCTCACACACAAACATTTTGCAGCAACACTGACATTCAGTGCTTAATTGTTCAGCCTTGTACTGCAGGTCTGTGCTTACCAATAAGTTGAGGCGACCCTCCCCAGCTTGATTTCACTGGTTTTGAAGCCAGGTCCCTGATGTTTGACCCAGTCCCCAATTTCAAATTTTGATAGAGTTAAACGTAGCCACGTGGGACTGGGGTTTTGGAGAAAAAACAAAACTTGCCATTTGTGACAGTTCAGTGCAGATTGCGGAACTGAGTGCCAACTCTGCAAGGCTGCTGTGCAAAGTGCCTAGCAGGGTCACACCCAGCATCCTTTAAAGGTAACAGGTCATTCAGTGCTTTATGAAGCAGACAGACAGAGCCAGGAGAGGGGGGACATACATTATACTTTGTTGCTTGTGGACAGCATCAACCTGTAACCTTCAATAAATTGCAAGTTGAGGCTAAGTACCTCAACACATCAAGTCACCTATTTTGGCACACAATTTGCACTTGAAACTATATTGATGTAGGTCCATTTTGTGATATTAAAAGCTGATAGAGGCTTTTAAATAAAATAAAAGCTATGAACTTCCTGGCCTCACCCAATTATTTGCAATTCTCATCTTTCACCTGCATTTTTTTGTAAAATCACAACAAGGTCAGGCAATGGATCTAGAGGATGGGTCCCCAATTCAGGGATGCCATAGGCTGAATGAATCTTCTCCACTTGCTGTCCCATCCCCAGGTGGGGAGATCCGCAGGAAACCTATGAAATGCAGCTCTATGATGCCACCTCCACACCAGTACAGTATTGCACACCATAAGGTGGCTTCAGAATACAGGACTTTTTTTTTTTTAAAAAAAAAGGCAAGGTATCTATTTCAATGCAAAGTCTTTTTCCTGTGCACCTACAGAAATGTTGATAGCATCACCTTGCATCTTCCACCAGATGCCGGAAGCACTGGACTGGAAATGCTCAGTAATGACAGCTACTGGTATCTACATGGCACTGCATGGAAACCATTCTTCCCCTTCCAGATAGGCCAAACTAAAAAGGGCTCTAGCAGAGGACATTGAGGACCTTACAGAGCAGGCCATGAGGGACTAAGTGCAGCGTTTCAGCAACAAAAAACGAACCAAGAACGAGAAGGGAGGGAGATGGGTAGATTGACAGCTCTGCACCACCATGTGCTCCAAGTCACAAGCACAGAGGGGAAACAAAATCACATGAACCTAAATGTCTATAGAGATTCTGGGACAGATTCCAAAAGCCTATAGCATTATTTTCTTCACTTTCCATTATTTAACACCCCCCCCCACCCCCCCCAATTCCACCTCCAACTGTGCTACTGAAAACCACTGGGAGCCATGGGCTGGTCTCTCTTCTGGAAAAGATTCTTGCTATTTTTTACCCAAGAGCCCTCACATTAACTGGAAGGTGGGATTGAGTTGATAATCCAGCCGATCATGGCAGTAGTTCCAAAGCCCTCAGCTGGGATCAAGTTCTATAGCGGATGCTTGCAATAGATTCTGGGAGCATCTGGTCTCGATAGTTACCCTGGGTATCTGTCAAACAAGGTCCAGAGAAAAAAGGAACATCCAGACCAATGTGTTATGGACAGCCCTGAGTGAGTACCTTTTATATCAACTGAATAATTCAAGCTTTGCTTGAGCATTGGTTGGTTTGATCCTACCCTAAATTCTACTGTAATATTAGAAGAAGTTACCTGAAACCATCCCCTAGAACACAGAACTAACGTAAAACTTCCTCTTAGAAATGCAAGTAAAACCCAAATCATTCTGAAAGCAACTTGCAACCACATCCCAAAAACAAACCTCCACTATTTGCACCCAAACACCATTGGAAGATCTCATCTTGTAAGTCGGCACACCCTTGAGGTTTAGCCCCTCCTGTACCAGAGGGTGCACATTGAACTAAACACCTTTCCTTCAAGACACCTTCAAGGCCTGGACAGTTAAGTGTCAGTATTATCAAGGGGTGCATTATAGCAGAGCCCAATTCCATCCTCTCTTGAAATGCATACGTGTACACCCATTCCACTGGTGGTGGGAGGGGGGGGGGGGTATAGAACATGAGACGTCACAGGAAGCAATAAGCTTGGGCCATACCAGTCAACCGAATCACAGTCCAGGTCTTAAAAGGGTTCAATTAGGAACATGTTGCAAAACCTTGGTTTTCATTCCAAAGGTTAAGAGGCAATAAAACCAAGGTCTTTAAAATGTTAAAAGGAATTCAATAGCATAGATAAGCAGGTACCTTCTGAAGAGAACATGACCTTAAAATTAGAACTAGGCTATGCAGGAGAGAAGAGAGGGAAAAAAAATCAGAAGTATTTCTCAGAGGATGGTAAAACTCTGGAACTCTCTTCCAATAGCCGATCATAATGGGACAATGGACAATTTCAAAATGAAAAATCAATAGATTTTTCAGGCAAGGCAATCTAGGGATATGAAGCCAACATAAAAAGAACAGAGCTACCAATCAGTTGTGCTCAAAACAGAATACTGAAAAGCTCAAAGTTGAATGGTCTCCTGCACCTCCCTCCCAAAATTAAATACTGGGAAAAGCTTGTTTTGCAATTTTTTTGGTGGGAGTGTGCAAAATCAATATCCTGCTCTTTTAGGAAGATGGAAACTTGTTAAATTTTCAGAATGTGAACGGGCATGGACTCAATGGCTTGCTATGCTGTAATGACCATGATTCATCAGGATAAGCAAGAAACAGTCTTATTTTAACTCTGTCATTCCACTGCTCTCCTGAAGGCTCCCACTCACATTATACCTCATCAGAATGGACATTTGTCCCTTGTAATAAATATTTGGCAGATGAGGGGAGAGAGTGAGAGAGAGACAGACAGACAGAGAGAGAGAGAGAGACACACACACATATTCAAGTGCACTTTCCAGTCAGAGGGGCATGTGGGACCTTAGCTGGTTTTGCTACATTAGAGGTCAGGCAGGGGGAGGAAAATCCCAAACAAATCCCAATTTAGTTTGAAGAGGGTGTGGTCATGGGAAAAATGGAAACCTTAAAGGGTTCCCTTGGCATGACATATTCCTTTTATATAAATCTGATACAAAAATAACTTCAAGCCACCACCCAGATACCTGAAGCTAGACTATTGTCCACAACAGTCCAGAATCTTAATGTGAAGAGGCAATAAAAACCTAGGCCAAAAATGTTTGGCTTTATTAATAGAAATTATGGCTAATCAAAAAGGGGTGGGGTGGGGGAAGGGTTAAAGATCAGGAAGCGCCTTCAATTGAAACTGTTTAAACATCTCTCTTGCATAGCACAATGTGTGTCACATAAGGACCCTATTGAGACCACCACCCCCACAAAAAAAAGCAGCCGATTGTAATTGTTTTAGAGAGATCTGTCACTGAACAGCAGCGTTCCAAAGGAATGGAGTGGGCAGAATCTTTCCCACCATTGCATAGCCTGTGAATAGACGTGACCTCCTCCCTTTAATAAATCTCTTGTGTTTTCACTTCTAGTGTAGGCCCTGACTGGTCTGTGCCCGGCACTGAAAACGTCAGAATTAGCCGGTGGTGAAATTTCTTTTTCCCCCTCCCTTCCCAAAGCATTAAAAAAAAAATCATTTTCATTAAACTTTTGGTCTTGTACAAGTTAGCATTTCTCTATAAGGTTTAATCCAACCTAATCAGTTCAGAACAAAACCCAGGGCGTCGCCGTCTTCCTCGTGAAGTTAGGATTTGTAATTTGAATTTAACCAGGTGAGTCCCTCATGGAGTCCGTCTCCTGAGGTGGCGCAGGACGGCTGCACATACCAATTCCTGTCCCTGATCCTGGTCAATCCCAGCTTCTCCTGAATCTCGTGTGGCTTCATGGCATCGGGCAGGTCCTGCTTGTTAGCGAAGATCAGGATGATGGCATCCCTCATCTCGCGGTCGTTGATGATCCGGTGCAGCTCCTGCTTGGCCTCGTCGATGCGGTCTCGGTCGGCGCAATCCACCACGAAGATTAACCCCTGCGTGCCCGTGTAGTAGTGCCGCCACAGCGGCCTGATCTTATCCTGGCCGCCCACGTCCCACACGTTGAACTTCACGTTCTTGTAGGTGACCGTCTCCACGTTGAAGCCCACCGTGGGAATGGTGGTGACCGACTGGCCCAGCTTCAGCTTGTACAGGATAGTGGTCTTGCCGGCGGCGTCCAAGCCCAGCATCAGTATCCTCATCTCCTTGCTGCCGAATATCTTGGCGAACGCGCCGCCCATCTTCGGTGTGCTGGGGAGGGTTGGGGACGGGAGAGGGCAGGGGTGGGGGGGAAAAGAAAAGGAGAGGGGAAAAAAGGGGGGGGGGGGAAGGGGTGGAGAAGAGAGTGTGTGTATTGAGGTAGCACACAAATTTCCGAGATGAAACGAAGCGAGAAAGAGTCGAGGGCAGCGACGGAACCGATGAATGCAGCGCCCAGTTTCAATGGAACGTTGTGTGATCCGATTCAGGCCCTTTGATACAAAGTATCCAATTTGTAGCCAGCGCCTCGATTCACAATTTCACCCGTCCGCTTCCGCACTGCTGCTTTCCCTTCGCTTCATATTGATTGCATTTCATCCTCTGGCGCTGTTCCTCTCTTCCCCGCTTGCGAATTAATTGTATTTTTTTTTCCCCCACGTAGATAATTAGATGTGGATGGAGCTGAACTCCGAGTGCCGGAGAGGAAAGGGCGCGGATGTAGATTACAGCAAGCGACCGAGCATGCGCGCACACTCACTCACTTCTCGTTCGCTTACCCCCCACCTCCCACTCGGCAACTTTTAAAATGGCCCTACCCGCCCCTCTCCTAAGGTGGCCCTGCCTCTTTTGTGCATTTCCGTGGTGCAGTCGGAGGAATTCCAGTAGACGGGATGTTCAGGAAATGTTCAATTTCACGTATGAATTGAATTTCCAAATCAGAAATTAAATGGTGCATTTTTTTCCAGTGTAAGTTTTGGAACATCCATGCTACTTACTTAAACAGGAATTCTGCTGCTTAATGGCAAAAAAACCCTGCAGATGCTGGATTCCAAAACCGACAGGCTGTCTTCACCTATCGCCACTTCATCGCCCTGCCCCCGCCACCCCCTTTACCTGCAGTTCTCCCCACACTCACTCCCAGTCCTAAATAAGGGTTACACCAGAAACGTCGACTTCTACACCTTCTGATGCTGCGTGGCATGTTGTGTTCTTCTAGCTTCCTGCCAGTCTATTGTTGCTATTCCTCTTCAACCAACTTGTCAATGCCATTTTTTTCACCCTCAAAAAGCCCAAATGAAATTTAAATAACTTTGTATTAACGTGTACATGCTGTACCTCATGTTTGCTACTGACAGCAGACTTTGTTCTGATTTAGGATTTAGCAACTGCACTGAAAAATGGTGTTCAAGTTCCAAGAAATAAAAGGCTGGGTATTTGGGTGTCAAAGGTCACGACGTCGAGGCTCAGATCATGAATTGGATATCTCCCACCTGTCTCAAACTGCTGTTCCACCACAAGAGGCTTCACCACCTGACTTCTAAGCAAGTTTTCTGAGCACTTTCCAGCAGGGGTCGCTGAGATTCAAGGGCGAGAGTCATGGTAGACATGTTTCTGCTGATCAAGTTGAGCAATGGTCAGGTTAGGGAGTTTGCACTCAGGAAGTTTTTCCAGCGCTCTTTAATCATTTTGCCCCCGGCAGTACTTTATAATATCACCAACGCACGTCACACATTCGCTTTTTTTAAAACACACTGACATTACCACAAATTCAATTAATTAACTTAAAGCCTCAGAAGCCTTGCTTGAGATTTGCAGTGGAACCTTATGAACTCTAGATTACAGATTTTAAATCATTCACTCCGAATGTATTTTTTTTGAATACTAACAGGTTTTGAGATGTGATCATACGATGATTTAATATAACTAACATTGGGGATTGGCATTGTTTAATATTGTAGTTCTCCCATCAATCTGTAACCAAACGTTGCGACAGTTTTCAACTCTGTATCTCTATGTCATTTCAAGGTGACTTGTGAAACTGCTCCCCGACAAAAAAATGACTGTTTGAACTGGGCGTGGTCCAAGCAAACTGCAACAGCGCGTTATCAACCCAGCTACTCATCGTAGCATGAGGCGGGTGGCAGTCTCACATTGGGGACCACTGGCTGACATGGCCACACTTGGAGCGTTAACTTGCTGTTGAGGAGGGGGACAAACAGTGAATTTTCTAACCACCTCTGTAGACCAGCACCCTCTAGAGGCACAAGGGCAAATTTCATGGTCGCGAGAGAACGAGGAGTTCGAATGCACAACTTGCTGTGCAGGACAGTGCCCTGTTTGTTGGTACCGTGCTTTACTGGGTGGCACCGTGTGACGCTATGTGGTACTTAGCACTGTTCATAACCAAGATTTCAGGTTTTGATGCCCAGTCAGTGCATAGTTTGTCTCAAACTGCAGTGCTGTAACTGATCAATTACAATATTTAAAATGCATTTGGGTGGGTTTATGAATAGGAAGGGTTTAGAGGGAATAAGGGACAAATGCTGGTAAATGGGACTAGACATATTTGGGATAGCTGGATCAGTGGTGCTGGAAGAGCACAGCAATTCAGGCAGCATCCGAGGACAGGCAAGATCGACGTTTCGGGCAAAAGCCCTTCATCAGGAATAAAGGGCTTGATGAAGGGCTTTTGCCCGAAACGTCGATCTTGCCTGTCCTCGGATGCTGCCTGAATTGCTGTGCTCTTCCAGCACCACTGATCCAGAATCAGGTTTCCAGCATCTGCAGTCATTGTTTTTACCTCGTTGATTTTAACCCTACTGCGAATCCTCTTGCAAGGATGCCTGCCTTGAAGAAGTTTTTCTCCTCTCTCTACAAGAATCTCAGGGAGTCTCTCTCTCACTGCAACTCCCAGGTCATTTCCCCACTGACCTATTGTACTCTATGCCACTCTCTCCCCACCCCCACCCTTCTCTAGCTTATCTCTCCACGCTTCAGGCCCTCAGCCTTTATTCCTGATGAAGGGCTTTTGCCCGAAACGTCGATCTTGCCTGTCCTCGGATGCTGCCTGAATTGCTGTGCTCTTCCAGCACCACTGATCCAGAATCTGGTTTCCAGCATCTGCAGTCATTGTTTTTACCTCGTTGATTTTAACCCTACTGCGAATCCTCTTGCAAGGATGCCTGCCTTGAAGAAGTTTTCCTCCTCTCTCTACAAGAATCTCAGGGAGTCTCTCTCTCACTGCAACTCCCAGGTCATTTCCCCACTGACCTATTGTACTCTATGCCACTCTCTCCCCACCCCCACCCTCCTCTAGCTTATCTCTCCACGCTTCAGGCCCTCTGCCTTTATTCCTGATGAAGGGCTTTTGCCCGAAACGTCGATCTTGCCTGTCCTCGGATGCTGCCTGAATTGCTGTGCTCTTCCAGCACCACTGATCCAGAATCTGGTTTCCAGCATCTGCAGTCATTGTTTTTACCATATTTAGGATAGCTGGTTGGCATAAACGAGTTGGACCAAAGGGTCTGTTTCAGTGCTGTACAACCTATGATTCTATAGCTGGACTTGGTCTTCCAGTGTTAAATGAAGATGGAATGGGGCTCAATTCAAATCTCTTCCACCAGCACTTTAACCCCTCTCTTGATTATATGTTGTATTGAGCCTTTTTGCTAAGCTCATTACAGAAGTGTTATGCTATAGAAAGAGGCCATTCAGCCCACTGTGCTTGCACTCGATTGTTAAGTAGACATGAGACCATGAGGAAACCTGGGTGTATTTGGGGTGTAATAGTCCCTGGCATTGGGAGGCATTCAGGCCAAAGGTTCTCTGGACATGAACAAAGATACCTGGTGCAACCATAGTCTGGGACAGGTCTAAATCAGGGCCCGTGACTTTAAGATATCCATTCTGCTCAGGTAGACAGGCTGGGCCACAGTGCTCCTGTTGGATTGAGGAGGCAGAGACTCTGAGCTCAGGTTAGGGGTAAGCTGAAATTTGGAGGTGAGACCAAAGGCTGATGCCAGGCGCAGTGAGCACCTGTAATTTCTGCCCCTGCCACAGACTAGATGGGTTGAATGGCCTACTGGTGATGCGCAGATTAAAGAACATCTGTTCAAACTTGCCAAAACAAATCATGGCAAGAGGGAGGTTGTGTTATTTGGAAACTGTGTTGACTGATCCTTTACCCCCTTCATCGTCAGGTCAGACTGCCTGTTGGTGCTGTTATGGTTCAGAGATGCTGTGGTGTGTGGAAATTTAAAGGAATAACTAACCATTATGAAATAGAAACTGATCAGTTGGGAGTAAATACACTCTCTCTCTCTCTCTCTCTCTCTCTCCCCCCCCCCCCCCCCCCCTTGAAACATTCCACTTATGACTAAGCTGTCAGTCTGCAGTTCTTTTGGTGGTTAGGTGTCAAATTGTGTCCAATAAGGCTTCTATGAAGTCAACTGGGACATTATGCTAAGTTAAAATTACTGTACTAATGTAAGTATTAATGCTATCTGGACCAAGAGTTCCAAATACAAGAACAAGCTGGTAACACAAACAAACTGATAGCATCAACTAACAATCAACTAACATCCTAAGATGAATTGTCCATGAACATAAGTCTTATTATTACCAACCTTATGATACAACTTTTGAAAATTATTCTTTCATGGTTTGTAGGTGTCAGTGACAAGGTCAACATTTGTTTCCCATTCCATTTTGGCCTGGAACAGGGTGGCTTGCTAGAGGTCAGTTTGATTCAACTACTTTAATGTAGGTCTGAAGTCACTTGTCGCCCAGACGAAATGATTTCCTTCCCTAAAGGATATCAGTGAACCTGACAGGTTTTCCAACCATCCACAAACTGTTATCATGGTTACCGTCACTGAAGCTACCTTTATTTTTCAAGTTTAGTAACTGAATTTGATTTCCACCAGGTGGGATAAAAAAAAAACCCGGGTCAAAGGGAATGTTGGAGGTTACAAATATGAAATGTGTTCATTAGTGGGACTGTCTTCTGAGCTGGTTGTCTGCGAGTGCAGTGGAACAAGGGACAATCGGTGATTTCAAAATAAAATTGGATGGATGCCCAAATGAAATAAACATTCAAGGCTTTTGTGTTATGGGGAATGGGACTGACTGATTGTTCAGGAATGGCATGAATTTGAATGTCTCACCTCTGTGCCATAACAACTCTGACTCAGAGGGAAGATGAAGACCTGGGGTTGGGAGAATGTGGAGAAGTGTTTTCACTCCCTGAGTTCCTGAGATCTGGATTGAATTACCCAAAAGAATGGAGGAAGCTCATTCAGTCATAACTTGCAAAATGGAATTGTACCATAATTTGAACAGGAAATATTTTAAGGGATGCACTTCCAACTGGGGGGTCATGTTTTTATTCCTTGGTTCTTTCATAGGATGTGGGCATTTTGGGAAGGGCAGCATTTGTTGTCCATCTCTAATTGCCTTGAAATTAAATGACTTGTTCAGCCATTCCAGAGGGCAGATGAGTTTTTACAAAATTTTCCTGATCACATTCTCTGATGATAATGTTTCCTAGTGACTATTGTACAAATGCAACTCCTTGGAATTAAAGCGTTTGTTTAATTCATTCATTGAGCATCATTAATAAAGCCAGTGTTTGGTATTCAGCCCTAACTGTCTTTGAGAAAGTAACGTGCACCATTTCCTTGAGTACATCTGAGTCGCTTTTAGACATTCTGGCACTGAATAGAAATGCTGCCACTAAACCAAGGGAACACCTGTAACATTTTAAAAGGTCATTCACCAAAATTCTGTAACCTAGCGATGAAATCCTCTCTGTTAGTAGCAAATCTACTGAAAACAGCTTTTAAAATTTAGAGATTACATTATTTCATTAATGTTTGAGCGTTCTGTTAATATTTTGCCCATGGGGTTACTTTGCTGTCTGGTCATGACTAAAGGTGCAATCAGGTTTAAATCTGATGACAAGACTCAGATTCGATCCCAAGTGCCTCGGGGCGGAGTTTGATCCCTGATGTAACAATGTAGAACAGGAAAGTTGTGAATCCCTTTCCGCAGGCTTTGATTAATTTATCTGAGTGCTCAGCAATGATGCCAGAATAGGATTCAATATCCCTTTACTATTGGTCACTTCCCAGCAATCCCAACAAGATAAATCATTGACTGAAGCCTGGCTGTTATTTCCTGGCAACACCCACTAAACTGAAACATACAGAACAACTATTTGGCCAAGGTGCCAAAGAGAGAGAATAAAAGAAGTGTATTTATATAGTACCTTCCTGTTCTCAGTATGCCCTAAATTCCCTTACCATCAATGAAGTAATTGGTACCAACAGAATTGAAATGTAACATATATATGGCAGCCAATTTACAGATCCCACAAAAAACAACGCAATAACCAGATCATTTGCCTTCATTACTACCTTGAGTATGCCAGCTTTGCTGATGTACTCAAGTTTCGGGGTTAGAGCATGGACCCTTCCAAGACTTCCAAGAAAGTGGTGACAAGATGGTCATCGTTTGGCACCTGAGCGCAGGGCTTGGCCACTCATGGCTCATGAAGTGGGTTCTGCCACATCCAAACGACTTCATCATTGTTTTTCCAGCTCAATAACATTTTGTTTTGATTTGGTTGCCCTGGGGATCCGTTCTGAAGCCCTCCTATAGGACACTGGGGCCTCGTGTAACTCCAACCCCACTCCATCTTGGGTGGCAGCATCAAAAGAACAAAGAACATTACAGCACAGGAACAAGCTCTTCGGCCCTCTAAGCCTGCCCCAATCCATATCCTCTATGCCTATTTTCCAAGGATCTGTATCCCTTTGCTCCCTGCCTATTCATGTATCTGTTCAGATACATCTTAAAAGACGCTATCGTTACCGCTCCTACCACCTCCGCTTGCAACAATTTCCAGGCACCCACCACCCTCTGCGTGAAGAACTTTCCACATATATCTCCCCTAAAGATTTCCCCTCTCACTTGAAACTCATGACCCCTAGTAATTGAGTCCTCTGCTCAGGGAAAAAGCTTCTTGCTATCCACTCTGTCTACACATCTCATGATTTTGTAGAGCTCAAACAGGTCCCCCCTCAACCTCCTTCTTTCCAATGAAAATAATCCTAGTTTACTCAACCTTTCCTCATAGCTAGCACCCTCCATACCAGGCAAAATTCTGGTGAACCGCCCCTGCACCCTCTTCGAAGTATCCACATCCTTTTGGTAATGTGGCAACCAGAACTGTACACAGTATTTCAAATGTGGCTGAACCAAAGTCTTATGCAACTGTAACATGACCTGCCAACTCTTGTACTCAATACCCCGTCCGATGAAGGAAAGCATTCTGTATGCCTTCTTGATCACTCTACTGACCTGCGTTCCCTTCAGGGAACAATGGACCTGAACACTCAGATCTCTCTGTATATCAATTTTCCCCAGGACTTTTGTATTTATTGTGTAGTTTGCTCTGGAATTGCATTTTTCAAAATGCATCACCTTATATTTGTCCAGATTAACCTTCATCTGCCATTTCTCTGCCCAACTCTCCAATCTATCCATATTCTGCTGTATTCTCTGACAGTCCCCTTCACAATCTGCTACTCCACCAATCTTGTTGTCATCTGCAAACTTGCTAATGAGGCAACCTACACCTTCCTCCAAATCACTTATGTATATCACAAACAGCAGTGGTCTCAGCACGGATCTCTGTGGGACACCACTGGTCACAGGTCTCCATTTTGAGAAACTCCCTTTCACTACTACGGTGTCTCCTGTTGCCCAACTAGTTCTCTATCCATCTATCTAGAATACCCTGGTCCTTGCGACTTCACCTTCTTCATCAGCCTACCATGGGGAACCTTATCAAACGCCTTATTAAAGTCCATGTATATGACATCTACTTCTCTTCCCTTATCAATCAACTTTGTCACCTCTTAAAAGAATTCTATTAGGTTTGTAATACATGACCTTCCCTGCACAAAACCATGCTGCCTATCACTGATATGTCCATATTCTTACAAATGGGTATATAACCTATCCCTCAGTATCTTCTCCAATACCTTCCCTATCACTGATGTCAGGCTCACAGGTCTGTAATTAACTGAATTATCCCTGTTACCCTTCTTAAACAAGGGGACAACATTAGCAATTCTTCAGTCCTCTGAGACTGCACCCATGTTCAAGGATGCTGCAAAGATATCTGTTAAAGCCCCAGGTATTTCCTCTCTTGCTTCCCTCAGTAACCTGGGATAAATCCCATCCAGACCTGGAGACTTGTCCACCTTAATGCCTTTTAGAATATACAACACTTCCTCCCTCCTTATGCCGACTTGACCTAAAGTTATCAAACATCTATCCCTAACCTCAACATCCATCATGTCCCTCTCCTTGGTGAATACCGATGCAAAGTACTCTAAGAATCTCACCTATTTTCTTTAACGCTATGCATGTCTTTCCTCCTTTGTCCTTGAGTGGGCCAACTCCTTCCCTAGTTACTTTCTTGCTTCTTCTATATGAATAAAAAGCTTTGGGGTTTTCCTTGACCCTGCTTGCTAAGGATATCTCATGACCCCTTTTAGCCCTCTTAATTCCTCGTTTCAGATTGGTCCGAAATTCCCGATATTCTTCCAAAGATTTGTCGTTATCAGTTGTCGAGACCTTATGTTGTTTTTCCTCTTAGCTAGTCTCACAATTTCACCTGTCATGATGGTTCCCTAATCTTGCCATTTCTATCCCATATTTTCACAGGAACATACCTCTCCTGAACTCTAATCAACCTCTCTTTAAAAGCCTCCCATACATTGAATGTGGATTTCCCGTCAAACAGCTGCTCCCAATCAACATTCTCCTGCCAAATTTTGGTATAGTTGGCCTTACCCCAATTCAGCACTCTTCCTTTAGGACCACTCTCTTCTTTGTTCATGAGTATTCTAAAACTTATGGAATTGTGATCACTATTCCCAAAGTAATCCCCCACTAAAACTTCAACTACCTGGCTGGGCTCATTTCCCAACACCAGGTCCAGTATGCCCCTCCCGCGTTGGACTATTTACATACTGCACTAGAAAACCCTCCTGGATGTTCCCTACAAATTCTGCTCTATCCAGACCTCTAACACTAAGTGAATCCCAGTCAATGTTGGGAAAAGATGAGCCAGGGCACCATCAGGTGATGCCCATTGCCGGAGGAGGTGCGGGTCTCACACGACATGACCGTTTCCAACTCAGAGGATGACGCCAGTGGTGGCAGAAAAGGAGCACATTGCCAGGCCCCTGGGCCAATGTGGGATGGCAGTGACTGGAGGAGCAGAAAGAGTGAATTCTACCCTGAGGGAAAGATAAACTTTTGAAGCCGTTTCAGTTTTAATAATATCAATTTAATATTCAGTATTTTACCATTTTTACAATTTATTCAGTAATTTATTCTGTAATCCTAGATGGTGCTGGAACATGGTGACAATATCCACTTTTCACTCCACCTAGGTACAAGGGTGGCAACAGTGGCTAGCACTGCTGCCTCACAGCACCAGGGACCCAGGCTTGATTCCAGCTTCAGGTGACTGTCTGTGTGGAGTTTACACATTCTCCCCGTGTCTGTGTGGGCTTCCTCCCACAGTCCAAAGATGGTTGGGTGGATTGGCCCAAGCTAAATTGTCCAGGAATGTGCAGGCAGGGTGGATTAGCCATGGGAAATGTGAGGTTGCAGGATCGGGGAGTGGGTCTGGATGGGATGCTGTTTGGAGGGTCACTGTGGACTTGATTTGAATGGCCTGCTTTCACACTGTAGGGTATCTATGATTCTAATTGACAATATAATTAAATAAATCTTGACTATTCTGAATCAGAATGAAAGGCATGGATGCAAAAGTGCCAAATGTTGGCCCAGCCCGCTGTGGTGGAGTCAAGCTTTGTGACATCAGGTATTTGATGTAGAATTAGATTAGAGGCCATGATTTGAGCCATGCCAAATAAGGGGGGAGGGTTAGGGAAATATACCTGGGTAGTTTGCCAGTACACCAACTGTTAACAGTTAAATGATGGCAATATATGCCCACAGTTAGCTCCCTTGGAAGCAGATACACTTAACTCAACTGGACCACATGGATATCCCGATTTAGCTGACCTCATGGGAGCTGCTCAGAAAGTTAAAACTTCTGAAAATAAATTACCTGTTCTCTGCAACCCTCCAAAAAGAAAATCCCCAAATCTGAGTTAGAGTTCAAGACTTTAGAGGGTTCAAATTCAGTTACAATCGAGAAAGATTAAAGGATTTAAAACCTCCAGTAAACTCCTGGCTAGTTATAAACTGAAGCTCCCAAGTCACCAAAAATTCAACCCCACCTCCCAATTCCCCATGGAAATGTGGCCATCCACTCAATGGACCCCAACCCTTGCTTCTGCCCATTTGTGACTCACTTTGTACCCCCTTGGCTTTGACACTCTATCAACCCAAACTCCCAGCTTGCTTTCATTCCAACCCCCAACTCCTCCAGACCCAAGAAACTATTCCCTCCCCGACCCAATCCCCCTGAAAAACACAAACCCCCCAACCCAAATCCTCCTGCCCCACAATGCCCATTGGAAAGGTTCCACCCACCTCTACCCCCATGCAACACACCCATTACACAACCCAACACGCATCAGACATAACACTTCCCCAGTGCAATCTGTCACTCCTTCCAAACCTGACCAGGCCAGTATGGATAGCCCTCAATATCTTCCACCACATACCAGACCCAGCCTTAATCTTTATCCAGTTATCTGCCACTCCAACCCTTTCACCAACCTGAAACCTACCTGTCTGACACCTGTCTCCCTTACCTACATGTCGGTATACCCCCTCACCCTCCTGGCACTCTACTCCCCATCTGGCATCCTACCCACTCACCAACTTGCCATCTGTACTTAGCTATCTGGCATCTAGGACCCCACCCATCTGCTACCTACTCATGTGCCACCCTAACCCCTCATCCAAGTGACATTCTACCCTCTAATCCAGCTATTGTCCTACCTTCTTACTTACCTTCCCTCAGACTAGCTGTCAAATCAGTGTAAGGATGTTTAAAACCATTAATCTGGCCTTTACAAAAAGGCGATGTGGTTTCAATACCAAGCACCCCCACTGCTGTCTGCAAATATTCTTGGACTTGTCCAGGCTGTATCAACTAGGAAAATACCTGGTCCAAAGTTTATCACAAAAATGTTCCACCAAAAGTAAATAACCTCTAGCCTGATCTGGGTAGAAAAGAGGGATTGTGAATTTTAATTCTTTTTAGATTGCAGCTCTATCACTCTTCAATTAAAATGTATTACTTGTCAAAAGTTGTGTCAATTACAAGGCTTTTGAGCGAAAGGAGGAGGAGATTTATTATTCACTAACTCAGAGAAAATGAATAAAACATGATATCAAATACACATACAAACAGAAGTATCACGTTTCAAACTGAAGATATGGTGTTGCCTGACTGGTTCCAGTCATTATGATGACATTTTGTTATCAGTTCAAACTGGGTCTTTTTTATTAATGGATTCATCAAGTGGATCAACCTGTGGTCATGTGATCTCTGCGGCTTTCTCAAGTCAGTGATTGTCTCTTTTAAGACCATTTCAGTTTCTGAAAGATCTCAGTTTTTTCTTATTTCTAATCAACCTTTTCAGGGATTTTATGACACACCTCTATAGCAGATGAGACTTGAACCAGGGCCATCTGGCTCAGAGATAAGGAATCCCAGATCCCAGCTAATAACAATCAGAAGTTGAAACTTGATAGTTAATTTTTAACCACTATCATGATAATATCAAAGATTGTCACTGATGTCAATTACTGGTTAATTTCTGCCACTAAGGAAGATAGCAGTTTGAAGTGGAATTATAAACACCTGGACATCTGCACACTTCCCCCAATGAAGAATAATTAATCTGCACTTGTCCTTGGAACTTAGATCAATTTTTCACAAGCAAGGTCTGAACAAAGGGCCTTACAGATTCAGCTGGCAACACAAGCCAATATGACACAGAAGGTGACAATTGGCACATTGAATCTCTGCTTGCTCTCACTGGAGCTGTCTAGTCAGGTCCATTTCCTTGATTCTAATCCTATTGCTTTGCAAGTTTAATTCCCTCAACTGCCCATTCAATCTCCTTTCAAAGTTATTGTCTCTGCTTCAACCTCTTTTCTAAAGCAATGAATTCTACTTACTTACATTCACTGTATAAAAAAAGGTTCTCCTTCATAGTCCTCCTGCAGCTCTTGCACAAAGCCTTAAAGCTGTGCCCCCTACTCAATAGAATCCCTACAGCACAGAAGTGGGCCATTTGGCCCATCAAATCCACAATGATCTTCTGCAGAGCATCCGACCCAGACCCACCCCATCCCAGTAACCCCGCATTTCCCATGCCAAACCATCTAGCCTGCACACCCCTGGACACTATGGGCAACTGAGCATGGCCATCCTAACCTGCACATCTTTGAGAGGAAACTGGAGCAGCCTGTGGAAATTCACACAGACATGGGGAGAATGTGGCTTATGGTTAGTATATCTGCCTCACGGAACCAGAATTCAATTTCAGCCTTGGGCGACTGTCTGCGTGGGTTTCTTCCGGGTGCTCCGTTTTCCTCCCACAATCCAAAGATGTGCATGCCAGGTGAATTTTCCATGCTAAATTGCCCATAATGTTAGGTACATGAGCCAGGTAAATGTAGGGAATGGGTCTGGGTGGGTTACTCTTCGGAGGGTCGTTGTGGACTTGTTGGGCCAAAAGGCCTGTTTCCATACTGTAGGGAATCTAATTAAATGTGCAAACTCCACACAGACAGTTGTCCAAGGGTGGAATTGAACCTGGGTCCCTGGCTCTCTGAGGCAACTGGGCTAACCACTGAGACACTGTGCTGCCCCTTTCACCAGGAGTTAATGGGAAACAGCTCTCCTTTGTTTAATATATATAAACTTGTTAAAATTTTATACATTTCGATCAAATCTCCACTTCAAGGAGAACAATTCTAATGTCTGGGACCTAAAGAATAGCTAAAATTCCCCATTCCTGGAATCATTCTGATAAATCTCCTCTGCATCCTCTCAGGAACTCGCACATCCTTACTCAGGTGTTCAGGTCCCACAAACAACATATTTGATCTGCTTGTTATCTAACATGTGTTGGTTTCTCAGAAGAAAACAGTTCCCTTTAGGAGCGTAAACCAATTAGACACAGCTTCATATTATTCTTGTCCATTGCCATTTGAGGGTGGTTCTAGCCACATTTCACCATGACTTTAGGCAATTGCACAGGAACATGAAAAAGAAGTATGTGACTGCTTGCAACACTGACTGGTTTCCTACAGTCAAGGCAGAATTTGAAGTCTGCTGAGAAATGTAAAAACCAGTCTAGCGAACCTTCTCCAGAGGTGTGTTAATGGATGTCTTGCCTTCTGTTTTAATAGTCCCAGTTCAATCCTAGATCTGGGATTTCCATTAATGAAAAACTTGCATTTATATTGTGCCTTTCAAAATTCAGGACATCGCAAAGTGCAACAGCTAACGAGGTAATTTTGAATTATGGTTGTGAAACACAGATACCAACGTGCGTACAAAGTCCCATAAAGATTTTCAACAAAACAAAAGACACACCAGAATGTGCGCCACTTCCTCAGAAAAGCATTGGTGTGTTGGCCTAGGTGTTCAAGTCTTTGGCTTAGGGCTTGAAATGATAAAAGGATGAGTGTGCTACAGGGCCAAGGCAAACACTAAAAGCACAACTCTTGAGGAAGTAAAAGAGAATATCTGTGAAAGTACATGAAAAATTGATGATCTTACTGGTAAAACATTCCTAAACTGAGGACAGAAGGACATTTTCAGATCAAATTGCAAGGTGACCTATTGGTAAGATAATTTCATAACAGTGCCACCTGGTGGGTAATCAACAATCAGCAGTCATCACAACAATAATGCATTAGCAACAATAACTCGCATCTTTAATAAAATGAAACTTCCCAAGATGTTTTCCAAGACTTTTACAGAGTATATGTTGACACTAACCCACAATTAGGCTAGATGACCAAAAGTTTCTTTCTTCTTTATTTTTATGGGATATGCGCATCTTGCCCAGTCCTATTTGCCCTTGAGCTGAATGGTTCGTTGGTCCATTTCACAAGTCAACCACATTGTTGAGAGTCTGGAGTCACAAGTAGGCCTAACCAGGTAAGGACAGCAGGTTTCCTTCCCTAAAGGATACCACTAAGTTAGATGAGCTTTAAATACAATCAATTATAGTTTCATGGTTACCATTAGGATTTAAAAAAAATTATGGGCAGCACGGTGGATCAGTAGTTAGCACTACTGCCTCACAGTGGCAGGGACCTGGGTTCGATTCCCATCTTGGACGACTGTCTGTATGGAGTTTGCACATTCTCCATGTTTGCATGGGTATCCTCCCACAATCCAAAGATGTGCAGGTTGGCTGAATTTGCTATGCTAAATTGCCCATAGTGTTAGGTGCCCTAGTCAGGGGCAAACATAGAGTAGGGAAAGGGGTCTGGTGGATTAGTCTTCAGAGGTCAGTGTGGACTTTTTGGGCTGAATGGCCTGTTTCCATACTGTAGGGAATTTAATCATTACTGAGGTTTCTTTAAATTTATTAATAAATCAAATTACAGCCTCTATGGTGAATCCACACATAAGGACCATACTCTTACAATAACCAATTGCTCCTCTAGTTGATAACAAACATTCCCAAGAAATGAAACTTTGGGGAGATATTCAAGTTCCATAGTTCCAGGGGCCATAAGGCTGCCAAGATTGCACACCTTACAAAGGAATATTTTCTTGGCTCAGTGAGACAAATATACAATATAACAAATTCCTGATTAGGCTCCACTGTAGTCCCGATTTAGGCTTCACACTTGAAGGAGAAGATCCAAACGTTTGCAGAAAATATTTACCTCAGTTATATTGAGAGTCTGAATAAGTTAGGATGCTTCTCCATAGAGCAGAGAAGGTTAATGGGAATTTTAAGAGGTGTTCAAGGTTATGAAAATTATGGTTTTGATGGAGTGAATAAAGAAAAGTTATTTCTATAAGGAGATTTGGTCAGCAGCAGACCTAACTTCAACATGAGTCATTAAGGGTAAAATACAGAGAATTACAATGAGTTCCAATTCACTGCTTGAAAGAGTGACAGAATTAGGTTCAATAGGAACTTTCCAAATGTAATTAGATATATAATTGGGGGTATATACTTTGCAGGGTGGAACTAGGTGGCTTTTTTAAGGGTGCCGCATGATTCTCCGTGTATGAATGCAGGTTAGTGCAAGGTTGATCTGTCACAATTACTTTAAAAGACAAGAATTATGATAGGACTGAATTTCATAGCAAAAAGTCACTGATTCCGAAATAATTTTAGGAAAAAAAGTTACCACTCTGGGCAAGCACAGCTACTGAAATATTTGTGCTCAGACAAAATAAAAAGAATGCTGATAGGGGTAGAGGGTTCATAGAAAACTTATATTTATTTAGCACCTTGCATCCTCAGGGCAACCCAAAGTGCCACTGCTTGATAGCGTCATAAAATTGTATAGCACAAAAACAGATCCTTTAGTCCAACTCGTCCGTGCCAATTAGATATCCTAAACCGATCTAGTCCCATTTGCCAGAATTTGGCCCATGTACCCATCCAAAATACCACACCTCACATTTATCTAAATTAAACTCCATCTGCCACTCCTCAGCCCACTGGCCCATCTGATCAAGGTTCCATTTTACCCAGAGATAACATGCTTCATTGTCCACTACATCACCAACGGGCAAAATCAGCATGGGTCAAGATCTCACAAATGGCAAATAATGTAAATGATCAGATTATCTGTTGCTTGTTGCTTTGTTTGAGGAATGAATGACACCCTTCTTTTCACATCTACCTGAACAATCTTGAGATCTGGTTCTTAATTTCAGGGTTGAATGTAATCCTTTCACGTGCATTACCTTTCAGATTAGACTGAACTTCAGGTTTCAGAAAGGCCCATCAAGCCACTGATTTTGATTAGTTGAACAGGTAAATTGTCAGAGAGCAGGAATGAATGTGTATAGATTAGTAGCATTACTCTGGCATAGTTGCTTTGCATTTTTAAGAGGGACACCACATTGAATAAAACCATCACATCAGATTTGTGACTGGCCTTTGGATGGAAACCAGTTTGCCCTCTCAGGTAATCATTCTACTGTAGTATAAGAAGAGCAAGGAGAATTCACTCTAGTATTCAAGCCTATACATCTATATTGTACATACACAGACACACAGTCATTTCCTATGTGTGTCATCAGACTAAAAAACAACTGGCCATTAATTTTGACACTTTGTAGGATATGTATGTTTTCTTCATTGGCTACACGGTAAAAGTATTTAATTGGCTTTGAAACATCCTATGCCACGGCTGTTCGGCCCAACTCATTCACACCAGCCAGATTTCCTAAACTGAATTAGTCCCATTTTCTTGCATTTGGCATATACTCCACTAACTCTTTTCTATTTATGTACAAGGGTGTGCAAAGTCCTATAAAAATGCAAATGATAAGTAAATTCTCATGAAATACTAAAGTATCAATTCCAGAACAAATAAAATTAGTTTCCCTCACCTGCCCCTCCTCCCAACACACCATAAATTATCAAGCTAAAGTCTCAAATGCCTGAATAGTATCATTGGACAGTTGAAAAGTAAATACAACCCATTGCTGTGCAACAGGGAACTACTAACATTTCCAAGGTCAAAGAGATTGACAAATAAGTTGCAGAATCTTCAGTTCAAGAGAGGATTTTAGATTGCACAGGCAAAGTGGGGTAGGAAATACATTAGATTAGATTAGATTATATATACAGTGTGGAAACAGGCCCTTCGGCCCAACAGGTCCACACCGCCCCGCCGAAGCGCAACCCACCCATACCCCTACATTTACCTCTTACTTAACACTACGGGCAATTTAGCATGGCCAATTCACCTGACCTGCACATCTTTGGACTGTGGGAGGAAACCGGAGCACCCGGAGGAAACCCACGCAGACACGGGGAGAACGTGCAAACTCCACACAGTCAGTCGCCTGAGGCGGCAATTGAACCCAGGTCTCTGGCGCTGTGAGGCAGCAGTGCTAACCACTGTGCCACCGTGCTGCCCACATTCCATCCTTTGTCATCGGCAGTCCGTCAGGATTGAGGATCGCTCCAGTTCAATGGGATTTAATGACTGATAATTCCAATGCGTGATTTACAGACTCTGCCATATCGGGGTAGGTCATGTTTGGAGCATTCGGCAAAGGCGTTCTCTTGAAATTTTGTGCACCTTCTCCAGCACCTCAGCTTTCCAATCTGAAAAAAGGTCACTAGACTCCAAACTTTAACTCTGCTTTCTCTGCACAGATGGTGCCATACCTGTTGAGTTTCTCCAGCATTCCTATTTTTGCCTCAACTTTACTTCTGTATGTCTCCAACAAAGTTTCTTGATGCTTTCATTGCTTTCCCAAAAGAATCTTCGTTTTTAGCCAATCACAAGCCAGGGTTTCCCATGAGTCAGTGAGCTTGTTTGACATCTTCATGGAATGTTTCAAGGATATCCTTTAAGTTTTCTTTCTGCTAGTATACTGCCAGGACAGAGATTCAAGTTGCCTCAGGAGTCAGGTATTATACAAGTGACATATCCTGCTCAACATAGTTTTAAGTGATCAGCAACTTAATAGCGGGCTATTGACTTGGGAGGGGACAATTTGGTCAGGATGATGTTTCTTAGAAGCACAGAAATGCCACAGCACAGAAAGAGACCATTTGCCAACCCAAAGATGTCCAGATGCCTTTTCTAATCCTGTCTTCCTTTTACATGGCCTATAGCCCTGCAGCTTACAGCATTTAAGATGCAGACCTGGGTACTTTTTCCTCACATCCCCTCTAATCCTGCCACTTAGCTTGAATGTATGACCCCTGATTTTTGAATTATCTTCCAAATCAAACAGGTTCATCTTGTGTATCTCTACCCCTCACAATTTTGTACACATTAATCATGTCAAAACTCAGCCTTCTCTGCTCGAAGGAAAACAAGCCCAACCTCTCCAGTCTCTCTTACATGCAATTTCCCAGCCCTGGCAACATTCAGTAAGTCACCTTTGCACTCTTTCCACAGCAATTACATCCTTACTGTACTGTGGCAACCAGAACTACACACAATACTCCACAGTTGTGATCTGATAAGTATCTTATACAGGTTCGTCATTATATCCCCTTTTATATTCTATACCTCTGCCAATGAAGACCATTCCATATGCCTTCTTTACAATCTTACCTTACCTACCTGTACTGTGACCTTTTGTGCACTTGCAAATTAAGATCTCTCACTTTATCTACTCCTCTCAGTACATTTCCATTTATTGTGTATTCCCTTTTACTGTTTCACCTCCTCAAATGCATTACCTCACACTAATCAGAGTGGAACTCCATCTGCCAGTTTCCTCCCCACTCCACCACCCATTGACATGTATATTATTTTGGAGCTCACAACTATCCTCTGCAATTCACTACACTGCTATTTTTTGTGCTACCTGCAAATTTCCCAATTGTGCCCTCCACATTCAAGTCTAAATTGTTAAAGCATAAAACAAACAGCAGGGGTTCCAACACCAAACCCTGTAGAACTCCACAGCTTTCCGTTTGCAAGGGCAGGCATCGACTATTACCCTTTGTTTCCTGTTACTAGGCCAACTTTGGATCAAATTCAACACATTACCCTACATCCTACAGGCTTTTACTTTTTGACCAGTCTGCCATGTGTGACCTGGTCAAATGTTCATGTAGACAACATCCACTGCACAACCCTCATTGATTCCTCTTGTCACTCCCTCAAAGGTCCTTACCTTTACAAACCCATGGTGACTATCCCTGATTAGCCTATGCATTTCTCAGTGACAGTTTATCCAGTCTGTCAGGATGGATTCTAACAACTTATCCACCATCAAGTTAAGACTAACCGGCATTAATGGTTATCTTTTTAAACAACCGAACCACACTTGCATTCTTCCAGTCCTCTGCCACCTTACCTATCTCTAGTGAAGATTGGAGAATAATTCTCAGAGCATCTACTTTTTTGTTTTAAATTCATTCACAGGATGTGGGCATCATTGGCTGGGCTAGCATTTATTGCCCATCTTGAATTGCCCAGGGGGCAGTTAAGAGTCAGTAGGTCAGAAGTCACATATAGACCAGACTGGTTAAGACTTTCTTCCCTAAAGAACATTAGTGAAGATGTTCGACTTTTCCTAACAATCAACAACAGTTTCATAGTCATCTTTATACTCTTATTTCCAGCTTATCCACTATCTGCCATGGTGAAATTCAAATCCAGGTCCCTTGGGTTACTGGATTAATAGATTAGTGATAAGAAAATGTTGGCGAGGAAGGTACAGAGATACTTGCATCTAGACTAGAAGAGATTGAGATTCATTAGGAAGAGGTATTAGAAATACTGCAGAGTGTGAAAATAGACAAGTCCCCTGGGCGGATGGAATCTATCCTAGGATCCTCTGGGAAGCAGGGAAGAGATTGCCGAGCCTTTGGCATTGATTTTCAAATCATCATTGGCTACAGAAATAGTGCCTGAAGACTGGAGGATAGCAAATGTGGTTCTCTTGTTCAAAAAGGGTAGTGGAGACAACCCTGGTAATTACAGACCAGTGAGTCTCCCTTCAGTTGTTGGTAAACTGTTGGAAAAGGTTATAAGAGATAGTATTTATAACCATCTACAAAAGAATAATCTGATCAGGGACAGTCAGAACAGTTTTGTGAAGGGTAGGTCGTGCCTAATGAATCTTATTGAGTTTGTTGACAAAGTGACCAAACATGTAGATGAGAGTAAACCGGTTGATGTGGTGTATATGGATTTCAGCAAGGCGTTCGATAAGGTTCTCCACAGTAGGCTATTATACAAAATGCGGAGGAATGGGATTGTGGGAGACATAGCAGTTTGGATCAGTAATTGGCTTGCTGAAAGAAAACAGAGGGTTGTAGTTGATGGAACATGTTCATCTTAGTGTGCAGTTACTAGCGGCGTACCGCAAGGGTCGGTTTTGGGTCCACTGCTGTTAGTCATTTTTATAAATGACCTGGATGAGGGCTTAGAAGGGTGGGTTAGTAAATTTGTGGACGACACTAAGGTCAGTGGAGTTGTGGATAGTGACGAAGGATGTAGTAGATTGCAGAGAGACATAGGATGCAGAGCTGGGCTTAGAGGTGGCAAATGCAGTTTAATGTGGACAAGTGTGAGGTGATACACTTTGGCCAAAGTAATCAAAATGCAAAGTACTGGGCTAATGGTAGGATTCTTGGGAGTGCAGATGAGCAGAGAGATCTCGGTGTCCATGTATACAGATCCCTGAAAGTTGCCACCCAGATTGACAGGGTTGTTAAGAAGGCATACATTGTTTTGGCCTTTATTAATAGAGGGATTGAGTTCCGGAACCAGGTGGTTATGCTGCAGCTGTACAAAGCTCTGGTACGGCCACACTTGGGGTATTGTGTACAGTTCTGGTCACCGCATTATAAGAAGGATGTGGAAGCTTTGGAAAGGGTGCAGAGAGATTTACTAGGATATTGCCTGGTATGGAAGGAATGTCTTACGAGGAAAGGCTAAGGGCCTTGAGGCTGTTCTCGTTAGAGAGAAGAAGGTTGAGAGATGACTTAATAGAGACATACAAGATAATCAGAGGGTTAGATAGGGTGGACAGGGAGAGCCTTTTACCAAGTATGGGGACGGCAAACACGAGGGGACACAACTTTAAAGTGACGGGAGATAGGTATAAGACAGATGTCGGAGGTAGTTTCTTTACTCAGAGTCGTAAGGGTATGGAATGCTTTGCCTGCATCAGTAGTAGATTAGCCAAGTTTAAGTGCATTTAAGTCGTCATTGGACAGGCAAATGGACGTACATGGAATAGTGTAGGTGGAATGGGCTTCAGATAAGTATGACAGGGAGGCGCAACATCAAGGGCCGAAGGGCCTATACTGCGCTGTAATATTCTATCACTAGGCCATCACCTCCCTGACCTCCACCATCTAAGGGAACAATCCATTGGTCCTGGCAACTTATCTATTTTCAAGGATTTCAACTCCTCTAACACATCTGAGGCCACAAAGTGTCTGTTGTACCCTTAGTACTGAATCCCCTATCATGGAAGCACTGCTGCTCATTTTCCTCTCCCGCCGTACAGTACTATCACTTGTGGGGAGGGTTCAGAGAAGATCTACCAGGATGTTGCCGGGTATGGAAGGTTCGAGTTATAAGGAAAGGCTGCATAGGCTGGGAACTTTTTCGCTGGAGCATAGGAGGTTGAGGGGTTACTTTACAGATATTTATAAAGTCATGAGAGATAGAGAAAGTGAATGGCAGATGTCTTTTCCTTAGGGTGGAGGCTTTCAAGATTGGGTACATTTTTCTAAGGTGAGAGGAGGAAAGATTTAAAAAAAGACATGAGAGGCAACCTTTTTTAAAAAACAGAGTGGTTTGTGTGTCAAATGAACTTTCAGAGAAAGTGGCAGATGCAGGTACAGTTCCAACATTTAAAAGACATTTGGTTAAGAATATGAATAAGACACGTTTGGAGGGATATGGGCTAAGCACAGGCAGATGGCACTGGTTTAGTTTGGGATTATGGTCGACATGGACTGAACGGTTTGATTCCATGCTGTCTGACTATGACCATAACCTGATTGATACTGCTTTCCTGAGAGGCCATCACCCTGAACAATTTATCTGTTTGAGGTGTGGATAGCCATAGGGGACTCCTGCACGTCCTTCCTGAGCATCTTCCTTTGTTTGATGGTCATCCATTCCCTTTCTACCTGTGTAATCCTCACCTGCAGAAATGACTACCACCATGTTGTGTTATTCACAACATTATGGATGCTCCAGTGAGTCCACCCACAGTTTCAGCTTGGCAAAAATTAACTAGTAGCTGCAGCCGGATATACTGTTTGCACATGTAGTTGTCAGGAACACAGGAAACACCCCTTATATCTCACATTGTGCAGGAGGAGCACACCAGGGGTTTGAGGTCTCCTGTCATGACATCTCTCTAGATTAAGCTAGTTACTTCCTTTAAAAAGAGAATTTAATCAAGCTAGGGAATTTCCTTTGTTGCAAACAGTCCCTACCTTTATTTAAGCCAATACATTATGCTTTAAAGCTCTAAGAAAATATTCTGCAGGTATCATTTACAAATTGGATATTTCTGTTCGGGACTGTGTCACTTTCTTGAACTGTCTGGGCCGAGACTGACCAACACACTCAATCTTTCAGCTTGACTTAGTCCGTCTCTCCTAACTCCCTCTTTTCATCTAACTCCAAAGCACTCTTTTAACCAAGCAGCACTTACAGTGCTTGTTACAGATTTAGAGGCTTTTACTAAGGCATTGGACTATGCAAGTTGTTCATGTCTGTAATGCATATTAGAGCATAGTGATCTCTACTGCTGAATAAACGATTAATTTGTTTTTGGATTGGAGATCATTTCCCCTCAGTTGAAGGCTAAGCTGGAATATTGGAGGCAGTGATGAATCTGGTTTTCAATATCTGCCTTCATTGAATGGAGCCTTCCATGATATGGTGGGGTGTTTTGCTATGGGAACTGGTTGAAAGATAGCCTTAGTTTTCCAGATGTTGTACGAAAGGACCATTTTCTCATCGGTTTCAAGGCAACGAATTGACAATAACCTGGAGGTCAGTTTCTGAGTGAAAGCATAGGAAAACATTATCTGCAGACTGTACTCAAATATGGACATTGGAGTGAATATTTTTTAGATTGAAGGTGATGTACAGTGAACAACTGGGCATCAGTTCTGTGAAATATTCCATGGGGCAATTTTCTGGTGGTGAGGCGAAGTGTTGCAATGAGGCAATATGGTGGTGCTGCTGAGATGTAAATACCTGTTTGAACACAGTCTTCATACAGATAGTGTCTCTAATGTTCCTTTTGCCACAGTTGGGAGAGTCCAAAAGGTATTGCGGGGTGATTCCAGGAAATAGAAATTGAATTGACCATCTTCTCCTAAATCAAAGACTTGAGGGGAAACACAGTTTGGAAGTGGGGCAGTATTTTGCAAAAATAGTGAGAGACCAATGTTTTCTTTTTAAAAGTTGATGACATCAGATTTGAAGGATGAATATAACCTAAGGAAAGTAACATTCTTAACATCAGCTGAGTTTAATGGGAATAATGTCAAGACATTACAGTGTGCATCTCATAGACACAATGAGTTTAGAGAAGGTATGAAAGGAAATAAGGAACTAGTGAAAAATATGTTTAGTGGAGTGGAGAGGGTATGCTTGAATGCATTTGTTTTAATGGGGTTTTAGAAGGGAGACAGGGAACTGATCAGGTAGTCTCAATCTTAATGACAAATAAGCTGATGTGTTCCTTTCATTAGCATTGGACGGGCAGGAGACAGTTTAAGATGAAGATTCGCAGTACAGAAAAAAAAAGCTAGGAATTATCTTTGCATTCCAGAATAATTCTGGAATGAACAGCCACCATCATCATTCAAATCTGCTCCCCTGGACTTTAGAGAATGGAGATGAGGGCAATTTATAAAGGGAAGCTTCAAAAGGGAAAATTGAGATAATCACTAACTATACACATCATTGTGAACACACTGTCAAAGGCTCGACAAACCCATGTAATGCTAAATGAGAGACTAGACAAATGGGATGATAAAAATACAGTTGAAAGGGGATAGATATTTTCCAGGCTTGGACACAGGAGCTAAGGTTACTAGTGTAGATGAATGTGGGTACAGTGTGATATGGGGAAGCATACACAGACAGCCTTCTGTACAAAAGCAAAACATTGCAGATGTTGATAATTTTCCTTCAACTTTAAAGAAAGTTTAGATAAGCACGTGGATGATTTTGGGATAGTGTAGAAGGATGAGCTGAGAATAGTTCACAGGTTGGCGCAACATCGAGGGCCGATTGGCCTGTTCTGCGCTGTATTGTTCTATAAGAGAGACTTTATAATTAAAACAGAACCATTCCAGACCTAGGTGGCCTGTGTTTTAAATCCAATGAATGTGAATCTTTTGAAGTGTAGTCCCTGTTAAATCTAGGGAAACAACAGCCAATCTGTACAGACCAAGGCTCAATAAACAATCCAAATAGATCTACATACCACCTTTTGCTCCATTACCCTGTCAAGAGCATTAACAATAAAATTGATTTATTTCGTGAAGACCACACTCCACTTCTGGTTGCTGCAAGTCACGAGTACCCTGGGTGTGGGTGTACACTTGGAGGGAACATTAGAGAGCACGAGATGTTAAGTCACAGTGCAGAGAGAAAGCTTGGCCAAAGAGGTTTTCAGAAGCATCTTAAATTGGAAGAAAGTTAGTTGAACAGGCCTACAGAGGGAATTCCAGAATTTAATGCCTAGGCAACTCGAAACAGAGCCATGAATAATGAAGGAATTTAAATGACTTGAGGTTGCATCCTTAGTTTATTTTCAATTCTTCAAAAAAAAAACTGATGACCTATCAATGGTTCTGTTTTAGGATTCTCCCTCACCTTTCCTATTTGGCATGCTGGCTGCCAGTGTGCGTTTATCTCCCCCCACCCCCCCCACCTTTTCTGAATGAACCATTCACAAATTTTGTTTCACCTTCAGCACGCAAACTCACCTGTTCAGCATTGAGACAGGAGTCTTCATTTAAAAAATACACATCAGTAGGTTTGCAGTTATGAATGAAAGGGGAGCCTTAACTTCAACAAAACTGTACTTTGGGGCTGGTTTTGTAATGGATGTGCAGGACACAAAACTGTCTCAGGCAGTACAGACGTTAAAAAAAAATTCAAATAAAGTAAACCAATTATTTGCTGCTGAAAAGTCTACCAATGCGATCACCAGAAAGCATTCCTGAGGCTATAGCACAAACTATTTGGCCTGTTGGTCCATGACAGCAATTATATGGCACATGAGTTTCTACGCATCAAGGTAATTAAAAAAATTCACCATGTAACACATCAAGAAATTTGAGAGGTGATCAAATTCTTCATCAAAATAAAGACTTTTGCAAAATGATAAATGTCAATCCTTAAAATACATGCTAATAAGATACTTTTCTTATTAAGGCCTGACCAATATTAAGACTCAATATGTTCTTACAACATAATGCTAGTAAAACAGAGGACCATCCTCTTGTGGTTATTACCAGCCTATGCTTCTGGCTTCATTCTTCAGGGTTATCATTTCTCCGTCAGTCAAGAGGTGGTGAATCTTGATATAGTGTTCCATCACATTGCTACATAAGGTTATTGAAGACAGTGCACTTGCCTCTACAATATTTCACACAATGGCAGCTGTGAGCTGTTTCCAATGTTCAGCTCACAGCGTAATTAGCCCAGATTCTCTATTGCCCCAATTTCAATTGATCTTAAATGATGCAGTCGACATGCACCAAATCCCACACTCTTTGCCTTTCTCATTCAAGTCCACTATACTACCATGCCCAAGCTAACTTAGGGTCCAATCCTCGTCTCCTAATTAATCAAGGGATCGCCTCCTACCAAGGAACCCTCATTCCATTCAACACCTCATTGTTGTCCTCAATATTGAAAATGGTTTGAAACATTTGTTGCATTTAACATAGTACAAGTTGAAACAGTTGTTCCCTTACCACAACTCAAGATTAACCTTAAACACCAGTAATCAACTATGCAGCAATTACTACGGAGATACAAATTAAGTCTTCGCAGGGGCTTCATTACATCTCAGAATCTCCCAGCCTTATACCCTCTCAATCATACCATTAAAATTCAGAGCACACAAGTTACATTTTAAGCCTCTCTTTATTATTGGGCACTAATAAGAAAAGATGTAAAGAGACAAAATAGTTAACTGGTTTGGAACCTTTTAGAAATTCTCAATTATTTAATCTTCATGACATTACCTGGCACACTGCAACAAATTCACTGAAGCAGAATCTCTGTACTTGATAAATGTGTAAAATTTAATACAAAGAAATGCGAGTACTTTTACTGAACCCTTGCCAGCTAATGAAGATCCATTGAACAAGCTGTACAATTGTTTCACAACATTCAATTAAGAACATTTACTCGTGCTAAGTGAACAGTAGGAACACTTTTCTGTGGAATGCATGCACGTAAAAAGGCACTAAAACATCTAGGTTAGTTAAAAGGTGGTCAGATGACGAGAGCCCCTTTGCTGCACTCTTCACAAAGTCTTTGCATTTCAGTCATCTCTTCCAGGACTTGGGGTCTTACGAGAACCTTCTGAAGGGGAGCGACTGAAAAAGAGAGAGGAAAGGAAAACAGCTGTCAAGGAGAACGGAGTTCACAACCTATTCACAATGCCCCATCAAGGTAAAGTCAGTGAAACAAATTAAACACATCCACAAAAGAAATCAGATTTAAAATAGAATTCAGACAACAGTGACAAGCTCTTATTGCTCTCGTATCCCTGGCTGCCCTGTGAACGTTAAGATTGAACCACGTAACTGTGAAGCACCAGTCACTTGTTGGTATGGCATTAATGAACATGGAGACATTTAGAACAATCTGGGATGCTTTCAGGTGCTAGCCCTTAATTATCCAATTTATTGAGTTCAATTTTGCAAATTGCCACAGTGGAATTTGAACTCTGTGCTACTCTTTCAATACCATGACCATGGGGTTCTGCAACTATAATCCAGGATAAGGTCTGCTGAATTTTTTAGACTTCCCAAGATCACAATGAAAGTACCAGAATAGCATGGTCTGTGATTCAGTGTTCATACCAAGATCAGGAATCTGAGAAAATGGAGCTCAGTAGTGACTATTTTTCCCTCTGCCCTGGGAGCAAAGGCTAGCAAAATACATACTTCCTGGCATTTAATCTAATTCCACAGATCTTACAGATATGATGTCTACTTTTGCCAATCTCATTCATCTCAAATGACTACCAGTGCACCAGGGTGTTACACCTACAAGATGATTGATTCAACTCACCAATGCTTCTTCACAGCACCGCCCAAACCCAGGACTTCTACCACCTAGAAAGACGAGGGTAACAGATGCATGGCAATGCTATAATCTACATGCTTCCCACCAGTCACAAGCAATCTTCACCTGCAGCTAAATTGCTGGTCTTTCACTGGTTCAAACTCAAACTATCTCACGATAGCATCTACTTGGACTGCAGTGGTTCAAAAGGCACCACACCAACACTTTTGAGATGGGGAATAAATGCAGGCCTAGCCAGTCATGCCTACGCCCGTGAAAAAATAATTTAAAAAGGCAACTAGATTTTCCAATCTCGATTTTAAAATCCTCAATATGGAACCTGACTAACTTACAAAAGTGATGATTTGGAAATGCCGGTTTTGGACTGGGGTGCACAAAGTTAAAAATCACACTAAACCAGGTTATAGTCCAACGGCTTTAATTGGAAGCACAATAGCTTTCGGAGCGACCACCTGATGAAGGAGCGTTGCTCCGAAAGCTAGTGTGCTTCCAATTTAACCTGTTGGACTATAACCTGGTGTTGTGCAATTTTTAAACTTTACAGAAGTGATTCATCCTAACTCAGAAGCCTATTGTTGTAGCTGAACCAAGATACCCATCTAGTAATTTAACTGCATAATTTCACAAATTGTTCAGGGAGCAGAACTCCCACTGTGATTTTATCAGTTCAATTACAAATTGTTACTGCTCCCCAGACAATAGAGTTCGCACATTTTCAACTTCAGCTCTTTAAAGATGATTACACTTTCCACATAGAATGAGTGTATTTCAGGTGTAAAGCCAGATTAGGAGGTTAAATCTTTAACCAGGTTAAATACTGAAGTTTGCATCTCCTTTTACAGTTAACAATCAACAATAACATCAGATTCTGTTGATGGCACACACTCAGAATGATAACGTCTTTCAAGCTGTTTTTGTTATTATAACAGCAATGAGCTAAGTGAGAGAAGAAATGCTTGACCTAATTAAACTAGAGATTGTGTACAGATAGAGTGACGCTCAGCAGACAGAGCCAACCATAATTTGGAACTGCAGACTAACAAACAGCATTGGTCTGGGTTTTCCATCCCCCCACCAACTGTATAAAGTTTACTCAAACACAGGAGTTTCTCCCCCAACATGCAATGCACCCACCATCCCTCTTGTATAGTTTTCCATTGGCTCTCAGCTCCTCCTCCCCCAACTGAATTTAAGACCAAAGCCATTTGTTTAATTGTCTTCATGACCCTGCTCTTCCCCATTCCTGTGACCACTTGTCCCACATACACCCTCTTACATCTATTACCTGTTAGGTAGTTGTAGAGCAAAGGTACTCCATTCACAATTGCATGACTGACTGGGTAACCATTTTTTGATTACATCTCAATTCCTTCGGGGTATGTTCTACCCCAAAGGCAGATGACAAATTGAAAGTTGTGCTGTTACCTAAGCCAAAACGGACTTACCTTTCTCGTTTAATCGAAAAAGACCTTGATCGAGACCGTGATCTTGAAGGGCTGAACACAAAAAGATAAACATGAAAGCAACTAGCATCCAACACCCACCATAATCAAATTAATGCTCATTTTCCTGGTCATACTGCATTTATTGCTCCCTCAAGCTCTGATCTCAGTGCAACTTTGGGTCTCTCAGTTCTGGTCACACTTCAACCACGCAAAACCCATGGTTCTGCTTGCATTGCAACAATGACCCTGACAGCTCTGATCACGTTGCAATTGCTCAAAGTTTGAACCAGCCAGTTGCAATCAGTTAACTCTAATCAAACTTTCATTCCATGTCATAAGCTCTTCAGTTATCAAAAAGACCTTGCACTGTCTGAACCAGGAACACTATGTGTACACATCGATTTGTTCCATCCCTGACCCACAAGTTATCTATCCATTATTTTCCATTTTCTAATCTGTGAACTGAACTGCAATTCTAGTCTGGTGGCCAGCCTCCAGCGTACCCACTACTTATGAATACCCACTACGGTATTGTGGATGAAGGCTATACAAGGGGAATCCCTCCCACCACTTTACCCAAAGTCCATAACGTCAAACGTTGGTTATGGAATAAATCCTGTTATAGGCCAACATGGCATCCTTGGTTCCATCATCTCCAGTGAGATAGGGATCAACACTCTTGATCACTCTGTAGTGAGCACAGTAGGTGGAAATGCTCAGCAATGCTTCCCTAGTACGCAGTTGACAGGTACATAGCCACCACACTTCATGGAATAACCAAGTACTGATCAGGATATTTAGGAAGAGAGCTCATCATTTATGCAAGTTTCAATTACTTCAACATAATACATTATACAAAAATAATTATTTTAGCACTTAAGACTCTCAGCAAGAGTCAATCAAAACATTTCCTGTCAAAATTAATTTCAAGACAGTATATGAAGGAACACTTCACTGTAAAGGATGCCTCTGGCAGTTTAAAAGGAAACTCCAGATTTCCAAAACAGATATTTTCTGCTACAGGCTGCTCATATGTCACTAGAGATCAAGTTATGAGGCAACAGATTTGCGTAGCAAGTCACTGACATGCACATTAAGGTACAGTTCAATCCCAGGACAGTGCTAGGCTGGCTCCACCAACCTTAGATTAGAAAGATTCAACAAATTATACAGATCCTTTAATGCAGTAAAATGTCCCTACGCATTTTACAAGAATGATCATCAAACAAAATGTGACACTAAACTACAGAAGATAATTAGGACAAATGAGGAAAATGAACTATAAAGAGCTTAATTAAAAAAAAGGAGGTAGAGACGTAATTTGTTTAAGGAGGGAATTTCAGAGGTCATGGCTTAGGCAGTTGAAGGAACAGAGCCAATGATGGAACAATTAAACAGTATAAAAGCAGCACTAAGGTCTTTGAAGACTCGCTGCTGGGAGAGCTTACAAAGGTATGGAAGGGCGAGTTTGAGAACAAAGAGTATTTGAAAATTGAAAGCTTGTTGGACTGGCAGTCAGGGTAGGTCATGGAATACAAACTGATGGGCAAACCAGGTTCTGTGGGTTTGGACACGGGCAAAGTTTGGGATGAGCTTAAGTTCTTGTCTGATTGAAGAACATGAAGAAGCAGAGATGGAGGGATATGGACCATGTGCAGGCAGTTGGGATTAGTTTAGAATGGTATCATGGTCACCACAGACATGGCTGACCAAAGGGCCTGTTCTTGTTACAGTACTGTTATAGGATTGGAGAAGGCAATAGTCATGTCTAGAGATAATGAGGCATGAATGAGGGTTTCAGCAGCATGAGCTCAAGCAGGTGTTGAGTTGATGTTACGGATAAAGAAATAGGTGGTCTTGATGTTGATGGAGCACGTAGATGGTTGGCAACTTATTTTGACCCAGGCATGTTTTCCTAATTGTCTATTTCCACATAATCTGTGCTGGTAATGACTGGATTAGACTTAGGTGAAATACCTCCTGCAGTCAAATGGTCCATCAACACTTACAGTCAAGACTCTCAAAAGTAAAGTGCATTGTACTTACGCGTTCATCAGGCATCAAGCAGGTAATAGCCTTTGGAAAGATGGGGATAAAGTTGGTGTGGGAAAAATATTCTAGTCATTTGTGTCCTTAAAAAAAAAAACTACCTTTCACCAAACCTTCAGTCAGCCCTATATCCTTCCTTGGATCGGTGATAATTTTTATCTGATTGCACCACCTGGAATGTGTTTACACAGTTTTACGTTAAGGCTGCTGTTTGTTCTTGCTAAATGATTACACAAATCACATCTATCTTAGATCAGGAATGATCTTATTGAATGGCAGCACACGATCTAAGGGCAGAGTGGCATATGCTTGTCCCCAATTCTTAAGTACCTGGGGTCTTAATTTCTAGCTAATTGTTTTCCTTCCTGATGATAATTCAACTATTCCACTAGCTTGTCCAATTAACTACTGATCTACAATGCAATGGCTGACATATAAGAGGGATTCACACTTGAGCTATTTCTGGTCTCTGGTCCACGAGTGACTTTATCAGGAGAGACTGGATAATGATCAAGACACAGAAATCTTTCTTCCCAACCCAGGGATGCAGAGATGAAATAAATGCCAATATCACACTAATTTTGGTCAAATAAGCACTGACCAGGAATGAACGTGGAACTTTGTGCATGATTTGACTCACTAATGTTGTTTGGGAGCTAAGTTCAGTATCCTCCCCAAAGCCTTCAAGAGATAGGTCATTCTTATTCCCACCCCCCCACAGTAATTTACTTAGAAATGTTAACATTCCTGAGCTATAGTCTGAACAGAACAAAATTCCACCTACCTTCTCCCAATTGGGGATCTGGACTTGGACCTTAATGGAGTAAGGGACCTGCAGAGAGATAAGGTTGGCTCCTAAAATCACACCATACACGTGAGATTGTAAAGGCTGTGTGCAGACATTAGCGCATGTGCGCTACGCACCACTTAAATTTGTGTTTGCATTTTTAAACAGGTTTGGGTCCCAGTTTAAATAGGATGCGGATGTGAACGGTGTCAGGCAAGAGGGGGAAAAAGGAGGATGAGATAAGAATTCTCCCTTGTGCAACCTCACTTCGCGCCCTCTCTCCCCAAGTCTTCACTTCTCCGCCAACATCCTCACTATGGTCTTTCCCTTTGACTAGCCTCAAAACCTCAACTGGACCTGCATCCTCTGCACCTCATTGAAACTCAGTTCAATACTGCACTGTGGCCTTTGTATACAATGGCAGAGGATCTGAGAGTGTGTGCATTAACAGTTGCTGCCATTTTGAAAAAGGCATTCAGGCAGGTTATTGTTACTTCACTTCATATACTGAGTTATGCTGGATCATACACTATTCCTACTGGGTTTCACTGTATCAAAGTTCTAACCAATATATTAAACAGCCTCAGACTCACTCCCATGCCCCTTCTTGGTAAATTTATTCTAACTTTTGAAGCAGATTTTCCTCCTTCAGCAAAATAATACCAAAGCTTTCAAAAATACTTAGAACCCCAGGAATCCATACTCTCCAAATACATGGCTGTGCTTTTCTAGCACCACATTCTTTGTTTGCAAATTCATATCCCATTTCATTCTGCTTCCTGCTCCCAAAGCAGTAAAAAGTGCTCCTGCCACAAATTTCATAGGAACAGAAGTGAGCCATTCAGCACCTTGAGCCTGCTCCACCATTCAATTAGGCCATGATAATCTGTATCTCAACTCGACCTACCTACCTTTGTTCAATATCCATTAATACCTTTACCTAACAAAATCTTTTCAAACTCAGTTTTGACATTTTTAATTGACATCCAGCATCAAATACTTTTGAGTTCCAGATTTCTGCTCCTCTTTATATGAGAAAATACTTCCCGACAACATCCCTGAACAGCCTGGCTCTAATTTTAAGGTTGCTGATTGCCACTCACCGACTTCTCTTCTTAGAGTACGAAGGAGAACGGGAACGAGTGCGGCTGCAATTGAAAAGAAATTATTTGCAGGAGACCAGTCTCTGAAGGAAAAATAAAAGCAAGCTCCTGTTCCAATAAACCGCAAACTCCAAAGGCAAGTCCAGTGACTTACCGATCTCGGCTGCGGCTGCGGGATCTGGTGTAACGACGCCCCCTTGATCTGGATCTCGAACGGGAACGAGACCTAGATCGAGATCGACTAAAACAGAAGAGAGTATAATAAGCTCATGTGGTGCAAGGACACCTGTGACAGCTAGCCACGCTGCACAAGATGTCAAAATATTATCAAAACAGTTATTTTAAAAAAATTAAATGTGGATTCATACAGCCAGTTATTGAAGTGTTAAAAAGGCACATTAAAATTAAATACGTTTTTTATAAAAAAAAGGCTTGTAAAATTAAAAACTACTCCTGATAAGAAATTAACCTTTACAGAACAGATTAGCCGTCTCTGCCCCCAGAGAGATCTAGAAGATCTAGAAGACGCAGGTTGGTCTAATTATGTTCATTTCTCGTTGTGTCTAGCAGATCTTCCAAACACAGAAAGCCCAAATCAGGATACATGTGGTGCTTGATTGTGGAATATTTGAGGGGAGTTTGGACTAGGATGGATTAAGTTGAACGCTCCTCTAGCAAACCGGAGAGCCTGATTAGTTGGCTTGATGGGCGTACTTTAGCGTTACATCTTTTAAACTGGCCAATTTTCTGTATCACAAAGACCGTAGACTGATTTTTTTAAGGCAGGACGAAGCAGAACCTCAGGTAGAGGTATATGCGCACAACAGAAGATCTGAACCCGCAGTGGCCAAAGTTTGCTAGAAGGCCCGGTGCCATGAGGGTCAGAAGATCATTAATCATGGCGACAGACTCAAATGCAGCAACCTGAAAGGTTGGATCAGGTGAATCGTTAGCCAAAGAATTATTACACCAGAAACATTGTTAACAGCCCTTGAAAAACACATTCAACTTGGTGGTTAGGGATGAACAATGGTAAAATGTGAATTGTGTGACTGAAAACAATCACGTCAACATTTTAGCTCGATAAACTGCACCTGCCCCATTGCCCCCTCCCCACCCTACTTATGATGGCCAATTAAGCAAGTACACCACATTATGAAGCACATACTAAAAGAGCTAAAATGCAGGAGGCAAAGCCAAGTTTGCCATGACTGCATGATGTAATCATCAGTGGACAGTCACCAGCTAAACTTTCAGAAGAACCAGCTGGGCAAGGAATGAGCTGCCAATATTATTGTTAAAAAGCAAAAAATATAAAAGAGTATGGCTTCTCCATCTAGCAAGTTGTAACAAGGGAAGCTGAGTGTTAAATCTCAATGGCTCAGTGGTTAGCACTGCTGCCTCACAGTGCCAGGGACCCAGGTTCAATTCCTGCCTCGGGCGACTGTCTGTGTGGAGTTGACACATTCTCCCCATGTTTGTGTGAGTTTCCTCCGGGTACTCTGGTTTCCTCCCACAATCCAAAGATGTGCAGGTTAGGTGAATTGGCCATGCTAAGTTGCCAATTTAAGTGGTAAGGGCGTGCAGGTTAAGTGCATTAGTCAGGGGTAAACGTATTGTAGTACAGGCATAGGTCTGGGTGGGTTACTCTTTGGAGGGTCGGTGTGGACTCATTGGGCCAATCGAGCCTGGTTCCACACAATGGGGATTCTATGGATTCTAAAGGCTTTCATCAATGTGGGCACCAGAGTCATTAAAAAAAAATACATTGTTTCATCCCTGCCACCAATACAATCGATATATTCTTCAAAGCTCAATATCAATGAACTACCTCAGCCTGTCTTTACTCTCATACTGGACTCAACTTTCACCTCAACAATTCATAACTTTTGATTAATTTCATGAACAGCTGACATCTGCTAATTTGGACAGACCAGACGACCTTCACCGGAATCAAATGGTTCCCAAGGGATTCAGGTCGTGGTATTTTTATATTAAACCATAAATTTCCATCTGGGAGTCCCAATTAACAGGATTCAACTGTATACTACATGTATACTTGATAGCAAACGTTACTTGCAACATATACAGGGCTAATTTTAAATAATTGAAACATTTAAACATGTATACATTCTAACATTTAAACAGAAGACAAGTCAGACATTTAATGTACAATTGCATATCAAAACAATATATATGGAAATTAGACAAAATAGGCACATCCTCTAACAATGTTAAGTTAAAGCATTTTGAATATCTCCATCAATAACTTCAATTACCTACAGCCAAGAAACATTCAACAGAGCACCAAAATGTTGTATTATTATTTTTTGGTGGGAGAGGGGAAGGAGGGAGTAGGGCACTTGGATTAATGGCATTATCTTCTAAAGCTGTAGGTAATGGCACTCACTGCCTTAATACTGCTGTGCTATAACATAATCAAGCTGAATTTTACCAGTCAGTGAGGCTGTTAGACCAAGAGTTTCAGTGCATTTGATTTGAGAACAGGAAAACGTGATATTTGGCTACATACTGCATGTTGTGGAAATTAAACCAAATAGAGCAATAGTCGCAAAAAAAGCTTGTTATGTCATCTTCCATTGAATCACTTGTGCTAGAGCAACACTGAGCTAGTAAGATTTATCTAACCTCTCTTACTAATGTCCCTAGCCTTTTATACAATTTTTAACGTCATTTTGTTCAGATTTTTCAAGGGCCAGTTACAAATATAACAGTCTCTAAGATTCATGCTTATCCCACTCAACAGAAGACACCTATTCCCCTACATTTACAGGCAGCATGCCCGCTGCAGCTTACCTGCTGCCACGCCTTCTCTTGCTGTACCGGTAGCAGTCATAGGCATAGTGGCCACGCTCTCCACACTGATAGCAACGGTCATTAGGGTCAAACTGGCGACGAGCAGGAGGGCGGCCATAGCGCGATTTACGTGACATCCCATTTGACAGCTCAACGCGTACCCTCGATCCACATAGAACCCTGAAATAGGAGGTGAAAGAAAGTTAGATTTTGAAAAACTAGGGCGTGACAGTATCTCAGATTATCAGTAGCTTCATATTCATTTTAGATTTACACCCCCATCTTGAATTCTGTACATAAATTAGAGACTAGCAATTCAGCTAGCAGCGTGTAGAGGAACTTCATTAATAAATGAAGTTTTAAGAAACAATGCTGGAAATACACAACAGCGGGATCAACCTTTTAAAAAAATGTAGATATGGTTCAAATTTCTGATATTATGAACCTTGGAAATCGACACCCCCTGTCCTTTCCCACTATTTTAATAATTTTTGCCAAAACATGTGCATTTCATTACAAAAACCACAGTATGAAATAGGACTTCAACTGAAGTGGAAATATACTGAAGTTGCCTAGTTCAGCCAAAGACAGCAAAATCACCCTTGCTCCTGCAAACCAGTGTGTGCCCACAGGCTAATCACAGACAAGCCCAACTAAATCCCTACAAGCATTTCTTGGTTGAAGTGGCAAGTATGACTAATACTCTCCTATTTAACGTAGGGTGGGGAAAAACACCATGTTATTAAACCAGTTGACGTTACTTCATTAAGACCACAAGAAATAGGAACAAGTGTAGACCATTCAGCCCCTCGAACTTGGTCCACCTTTCTGACATGTTCTGGTTTAAAATCATGATTCCCAAAACAAAAAAATGACCTAATGATTAAACCAGTTCACAAAAATCAACTAAATCCATATGCAACTTCAAATCTAAACTCTTGAAGTGATTAACAAATCACACCCTTCAACACAACCAACTCCTCTTGCCACAATTAATTTCAACTATAACAGCATGGACTCATAGGAAAGAGTTGCAGCCTATTTTTGGAAACAGTAATTAGGTAATTAAACAAAATTTTAATGCATATTGCAAAGGGAATTGAATATAAAAAATAGGGAGTTCAAAATCACACAACACCAGGTCATAGTCCAACAGGTTTATTTAGAAGCACTAGCTTTCAGAGCACTGCTTCATCAGGTGGTTGACAACCTGATATTGTTAAGACAACAGTTAGAGTACTGTGCATAGTACTGATCTCCTTATTTAAAGAATGGATACGAGTGCATTGGAAGCAATTCAGAAAAAGTTTACTAGGTTAAGAGCTTGAATGGGTGTTTTTTTTAAAAATCGAGGAAAGGCTAGATTTGCATCTGGTGGAGTTCCGAGAAAGAGGAGGAGATTAAATGGACAGGGCAGAAGAATGGGAGCTGGAATTTAATCCTGAAAAATGTGCAGTGATGCATTTTGCTTTGGGACGATCAACAAGGAAAGGGAGCATGCAATGAATGGCTGGATCTTGGACAGTAGAGAATCAGTGTGCCCACATACATTGATCATTGAAGGCAACAGGATGCGCACATAGGGTAGTTAAGGCAACATACTGGATACGTGCTTTTATTCGGTGTAGAATACAAGAACCTTGGTGGAGGTGGGTGGGGGGGGAAATCATGATGGAACTGGACAGAACGATGGTTAGGCACTGCTGTGTGCAATTGTGGGGTCACTACACTCTTGGAACGATGAGAGGGGATCGTATGGTGCAGTGGTAGTTTCACTAAGCCTGAATTTAAGAGAGCCAGGTTCAAGTTTCACTTGCTCCAGAAGTGTGCAATAACATCTCTGAATAGACATAAGGAAGGTGGAATTACACTGGAGAGGATGCAGAGGAGATTCAGCTGGATGTTACCCAGGATGGTACATTTGAAGAGAAACTAAATAGGCTAAAGGTTGTTTTCCTTGAAGAGGAGAAGGCTGATAGGGAAACCTGGCTGAGGCTGACAAAATTATACAATCCAATAAGTACAACAGGAATAAACATTTCTCCTTAGTAGAGAGGTTAATTACCAGAGGCATAGTATTAAGCGAAGAGGCAGAAGTTTAGAGGGGATGCAAGGATACATTCTTTCCACCCCGACAATTGTGTACCTGGAATTCATTACCTGAAAATGTCAGAACCACCACATTTGAGAAGTATTTATACTTAAACTTGAAAACCTAACATTCAAGGCTATGGACCAGGTGGTGGGAAATGGGATAAGAATAGACAGGTGTTTAATGACCAGCATGAAAATAATGAACAGAAGGGCCTCTTTCTGTGCTTTGATACTCTGACTTAAATGAAACAGAAGATCCTGAGGGGTCTTGACAGACTGCATATGGAAAGGTGTTTCTGCTTATGGGAGAATCTAGAAATAGGGACTCACTGTTTCAAAATAAAGGAGTGCCCATTTAAGATTGAGAGAAGGAGCTTTCACAGACGGGCAAATGTCATTGGAACACTTCCTCAGTTTTTGAATTTTTTCAAGCAGTTGGAGATAGATAAGCAGCAGAGTGAAAGGTTATCAGCAGAGATCGGACTGTGGAGCAATCAGATCAGTCATGAGCTTGTTGAATGATAGCGCATGCTTGTAGGGCCAAGTATTCTATTCCAATTCCTAATTTGCAAAAAACTGATACCACTGAAGACAATAATTTGGCTGAGGATGCTATGTATTAGCCAAATAGGGCAATCCAGTTTAATCATATTTCCACATCTACAGACCAAGAGCAGGTATCTCAGAGTATCTCAGTGCATATCCTTTCAGACAGTGATACCGAGATCCACCACCTTCTGTTTGAAACAAGTTGATTAAATCTCCCCTCAGCCTGCAATATTCCAAAGAAAACAAAGCAAGCCTATCCACTCATTTCTCTTAGTCAAAGTTCGCCAATCCTGGCAACATCTTTGTAAATTTCCTCTGTATTTCTTGTGCAATCCTATCTGAAACAATACTCTGGCTGTGGCTTGACTGTTTTAACTGTCCAAGTCTATTCATACAGCATGGAAACCAATCCTTCGGTACAACCAATCCATGCTAAACATAATCCCAAACTAAACTGCCTGCTCCTGGATCAGAGCTCTCCAAACCTTTTCTATTCATGTACTTATCCAAAATGTCTTTTAAACATTGTAAGTGTAGCCACATCCACCACTTCCTCAGGAAGTTCATTCCACACACGAGCCACCGTGTAAACATTCTCCCCCTCGTCTTTTTTGAATCTCTCTCCTCTCACCTTAAAAGATATGTCCCCTACTCTTGAAATCCCCTATATTAGGGGGAAGATAAGTACTACTAACCCTATCCATACCTCATTATTTTATAAAAGTCTATAAGGTAGCCTCTCAACCTTCTATACTCCAGTGAAAAAAGGCCCAGCCTTTGTGAGTCAAATCTTCCATACACAGCAACATTCTGGTGTCTCTTCCGAACCTTCTCCAGCTTAATAATATCCTTCCTATATCTGGACACAACGAAGAAGAGCAGCTGTATGCCTCATTAACCAGTGGTCATACACTATTAGGTCTTCCTGCTCTTCTACATTTCTCACTATGCCACCATTGATTTCATTAAGTTCTCATCTTGTTTGCCCTTAGCAAATGCATTACCCCACACATCCCCAGTTTGAATTTTTCATTTGTTTTTTTTTTGCCCACCAGCCAGTTCACTGATTCCTTCCTATTCACATAATTTCTCTAGAGAGGACATTTAAAAGAATGTTACCAGGGCTTATGATGAAAGATTGGATTGTCTAGTGCTGTTTTCCTTAGAACAGAGGAGGCTGAGGTGTGACTTAAGAGGTGTACAAAAATAAGGGACCGAATAGTGTAGACAGTGTTTCCCCTAACAGTGAAGTGAATTCGACGAGACACATATTTAAGATGATTATAAGGAGGATTAGTGGGGCCACGAACAGAGACCTTTGCATTCAGAGGGCGATAGATATTTGGAACTTGTTGCCCAATTTAGTGGTGGAGTTAAAACACTCAACTTGCTTAAAAGGCACCTAGATTTGTAGATGAAGTGCAGCAAACTAAATGTCTCAGGACCAAGTACTGAAACCTGGGATTAAAATGGGTAGTTGATTTTCTTTCCAGTCAGTGCAGAACACCGAGTGCCATAACTCATGGTTTTAAAGGGCTTGGGGGTGGGGGGGAAATCATACAGAAGATGTTTCCAGTTTTCCATAACCCCAAACAAAAGTTAATGAATAATAGCTACGAATAAATCTAAGATTGAATTTAGGAAAAGCTTCCTTACACTAAATAATGCGACAATGCTACTCCTTTAACAAGGTTATGTTGTCCTTGATGTTTTTTCAGAGGTCGCAAAAGACACAGAATTCAAAAAGTTGAAGTGTTTTAGGGCCAATTTGATTATAGCTAACAGATACTCCCTCAGGCAAAAGGCTTTTAAGTTAAAAATGACATGTACAATGAAAGGGAAGCAGACAGTTCTCCCAGCTCATCTTTTCTCTGGTTTGATCTGGCTATACACTGAAAGCAGTCAGGCAGTTTGGAAGCTGCTGCACCCAAAGAAGCAGGTCCATGCTGGTATTCTCCCTGACTTCTCTCCTGTAAGACCCTGTGTTTGACTTTACCTATTGTGCCAAGGGAGTGTTTATGGAGATTCTTGCAAGTATTTGGAACAGCATCATTAAGTTGGGATGATCTATTGAGTTTTTGGATAGGTTATGTTATTCTGTATTCTGTTCTCTTTTTGTGTTTCATTCGGTAATTTTGTAAATAAATTCTGTTTTGTTTAAAATTAACATCTGCAATGCTGAGGTGGTTGTGGATAGCATGTTTGGTGAATTGATCACACTGGAGATTAGGAATGCTGAGGGAGTAAGGGAATGGGTGACCAAAAGGCAGACAAAGAGTCGGAAGGCAGTGCAGGTGTCCCCTGCGGTCATGTTCCACCAAAACAGGTGTACTGTTTTGGATACTGTTGGGGAGATGGCTCACCAGGGGAAGGCAGCAGTAGCCAGGTTCATGGCACCATAGCTGGCCTCTGCTGTACAGGAGGGCAGGAAAAAGAATGGAGGGGCTACAGTCATAGGGAATTCAAGTGTAAGGGGAGTAGATAGGAGTTTGTGGTCAAAAACTATAGTCCTGAATGGTATGTTGCCTCCCAAGTGCACGGGTCAGGGATGTCTCAGGTTGGCTGCAGAAAATTCTGAAGGGGCAGGGTGAGCAGTCAGCTGTCATGGTTCATATAGGCAAAAAATGGATGAGCCCACAAGGTAAGATTTTAAACTTTACTCCCTCTCAATATTCCTGTGTCGGAAATGGTCTCCGTGCTCAATCGCTTTCTATTCTATGGATTCCTCAAATGGTAAATAGTTCAGTCGATAAATACAGATATGGCAGTGCGCTGACAAACCGAGGTTCGAGGGTTTGAGGCCAGAGGATGTAATTGGGGCTTGAGTCCCGGGGGCAGGGGTGAGAGTGAGGTTCGAGCTCTCTGTGTTTGATTGGGGCTCGAGTTTTGTGTGTTTAAGCGGGATTCGAGTTCTTTGCATTTAATTGAGATTAGAGTCCTCTGTGTTTAACTGGGGGTCGAGCCCCCCTGAGGAGTAAAGTGAGAAAGGGGTTAAAGTCCCCTAGTGGCAAAATTTGAGGCTCTGCGAATCTTTGTTCTGGGGGAAGAAAGCGGCTTGGATCACAATGCCATGTGGTCCACTGCTAGGGCTTTCTCTTTTTACAAGTTTAACTTCAGCAAGAGGATGCAATAAAGCAAAATGAGAAACGCTGAAATTAAGGTTGTACTAATACTTGAGTTGAAAAAGGAAAGTTTCAATGTAAATTGTACCATGCTGAGAGCGTCCAACGTTTAGAAATTTTGGTTTGTTAAAATAGTGGTTCAGAAAATCCTTTTAAGTAACTGTTTTGCCTTGTTTGAATTAGGGTCGCAATTCAATTTGTTTTGTGGGCTATGTAATGGAGCAGATTTTGCTTTTACAACTGAAATTGTACAACATTATGGTTCTTTTTAAAATGATCAAACTTGTAACCTTAAAACAAATTGATTGAGTACCTTGAGCCCCTGATTTGTTTGAAATTCTACAATGCCCGTTTAAAAAAAAAGTTGGATCAGTGGTCATGCTTTAGCCAGATCAGAGTACTGTATTATAATTTCTGTGCTGCTACTGTGCAGAGTGTTTACAAAAAGATCAGTGCATTTTTAGTTCGGTGTTTTGTTAAGATTTTCTAGAGAATATCAGAACTTGAATGAGCTGTTTAAATTCTGTTAATTATTGTTAAGACTTCATTGAATTTGCAATATGAAGGGAGCCAAAGAATGTTGATCTCTACCAAAATTACCACCGTAATTTCAACTATTATTTGGGAAGTTTCATTTGGAGAACATATTTTAAAATATTCTGTATTTGTTTCCCACAAATATTTGAGATTTAAATCTGAACTGAAACTGCCCCTTCAATTGCTAAAGCACAGGAAACCTTTTGTTGTTTTCTAGCTGTTCCAGACTCCTGAAATACTTTTCCTGACAGCTTTTGCATTAGCCAAGTATTAATTTGTTGGAGGAAAATGATTTTTGGAAAATCTGAATGAGGTCCCCTGAGGGTTTGATGTTAGGACCATTGATTGTTGTTTATAATTGACTGAGTTGTTTAGGCAGTACAGTTTAGAGATTTGTGGATTGTATAAAACTTGATAGCATAATGGGTAGTGAACAGAGTTACAGACTTCAAGAATTCAAAGCATGTTGAAATAGGCAGACACAATTTAGTGTTGTTAAATGTGTGATTGTCTTCATACTGATGACCACCTTGGCAAGGAAGGAATGAGGGAGGAATGCAAAGATACTTTCAGCAGCTAACATCTTCTCTGGAGTTTCTCCATTCACAGGTAAAGCACGCCTTTGGACCACCCCCTACCCCTCCACAACCCGATCCAACGGATTCAATCAGCTCCCCAGTCATGAGCATGAAAAGTGAAGAAACGAACAACAGTGAAGAGGAGGTAGGAATGTTTTTTGTCAGTGGCCTTTCTACGGACAGTAAACCACGTGAGCTTTATCTTGTCTTTCAATCATTTAAGGGATATGAAGGTTACAGAGTCTTACAAAAGCTGATGATAGTGCCATCTAGGTGGTTATCATGAAATGATAAAAGAGGGACTTGGAATGTGTATAGGGTATAAGCAGGTAAGGAAAGAATTAAGTTTGAGAGAAACAAGAAGTTCAGTTGAGCATGACTCAGATAAGAACTTGCAGTTAACAATGGCGTGCTGAAGGCAAGAGTAATGGGTTAACAAGGTGGAAAACCATTCATTGTGTAGAACCATTTAACAATATTGGAAGCATTCAGTATGTAAGGTCAGTTTAACAAAGTGAAAAGTATTCATTATGTGAAGCCAGATTCATTGTGTAATCTTTACTCGCTGATAGTAATAGTCACCCAATTAATATGTATGTTGCCTTACCTGGATGCTCCTCCTTGTAAATGACAAGATAATTCATTAAGAAACTGCTATTCCAGAGAAGACTGAGAACTTGTGTCTCTGTGCACATGGGCAATCGTTCTCTCTTCTTCCAGTGCCCAGAATAAAGATGAAGGAGATAAAACTATACTGTGTCTCTCAGCATTTTGATCTGACTGAGGTGGGAAATGGGACATTATGAGCCAAGTTTAAAAAGTTAGACCTCAGAGGTAGTAATCTCAGGATTGCTACCAGTACCATGTGCTAGTCAGAGTAGAGATGAAAGAATAGGCAGGATGAATGCATGACTTGAGAAATGGTGCAGGAGGGAGTGGTGTAGATTTTTGGGACCGGTTCTGGGAGAGGTAGGACTATTACTAATTGAACATTCTACACCTGGGCCGGACTCGAAACAATATCCTGGGGGTGCTTTTGCTAACACTACTGGTGAGGGTTTAAACTAATGTAGCAGGGGGATGGGAACCAAATGAGTTGGTTAGTGGACAGCAAGGAGGTAGTAACTTAAAACCTATAAGGAATTAGATAATGAAGTCAGCATAACTAAGGGAAAGAGTAGAGAGGGAGCAGATGATGAACGCAAAGGGACAGGCGGTCTGAGGTGCATTTGTTTTAATGCAAGAAGTGCAGTAGATAAGGCAGATGAACTCAGGGCTTGGATTAGTATCTGGGAGTATGATGTTATTGCCATTACTGAGATTTGGTTGAGGAAAAGGCATGATTGGCAACTAAATATCCCAGGATATAGATGTTTCAGGCAGGATAGAGAGGGAGGTAAAAGGGATAGAGGAGTTGCATTACTGGTTAGAGAGGATATTACAGCTATGCTGAAGGAGGGCACTATGGAGGACTCGAGCAGTGAGGCAATATAGGGAGAGCTAGGAAATAGGAAGGGTGCAGTAACAATGTTGGGGCTGTACTCCAGGCCTTCCAACAGTATGCATGAGATAGAGGTGCAAATATGGAAACAGATCATGGAAAGACGTAGGAGCAACAGGGTGGTAGTGATAGGCGATTTTAATTTTCCCAACATTGACTGGGATTCACGTAGTATTGGAGGTCTAGATGGATCAGAATTTGTAAGGAGCATCCAGTATGTAAATAATCCAACTCGGGAAGGAGCCATACTGGACCTGGTGTTGGGGTACGAGCCAGCCAGGTGGTTAAAGTTTCAGTAGAAGATTACTTTGGGAACAGAGATCACAATTCCATAAGTTTTCAAATACCCTAGGACAAAGATGAGAGTGTTCCTAAAGGAAGAGTGCTAAATTGGGGGAAGGCCAACAATAGCAAAATTCAGCAGGAGCTGGGGAATGTGGATTGGAAGCAGCTGTTTGAAGGAAACTCCACATTTGATATGTGGGAAGCTTTTAAAGAGAGGCTGATTAGAGTGCAAGACAAACATGCCCCTGTGAAAATGAGGGACAGAAATGGCAAGATTAGGGAACCACAGATGACAGGTGAAATTGTGAGACGAAGAGGGAAAAGGAAGCATACGTAAGGTCTAGGCAACTGAAAACAGACGAAGCTTTGCAAGAATATCGGGAAAGTATGTCCAATCTGAATAGGGGAATTAAGAGGGTTAAAAGGAGTCATGAAATATCTTTAGCAAACAGGGTTAAGGAAAATCACAAAGCCTTTCATTTGTATACAAGGAGCAAAAGGGTACCTACAGGAAGGGTTGGCCCACTCAAGGACAAAGGAGGAAAGTTATGTGTGGAGTCAGAGGAAATGGGCAAGATTCTTAATGAGTACTTTGCATCATTATTCACTGAGGAGAGGGACGTAATGGATGTTGAGATTAGGGATAGATGTTTGATTATTCTAGGTCAAGTCAGCATAAGGAAGGAGGAAGTGTCGTGTATTCTGAAAGGCATTAAGGTGAACAAGTCCCCAGGTCCAGATGGAATCTATCCCAGATTACTGAGGGAAGCGAGACAGGAAATAATTGGGGCCTTAACAGATATCTTTGCAGCATCCTTGAACACGGGTGAGGTCCCGAGGACTGAAGAATTGCTAATGTTGTCCCCTTGTTTAAGGGTAGCAAGGATACTCCACGTAATTATAGACCAGTGAGCCTGATGTCAGTGATAGGGAAGCTGCTGGAGAAGATACTGAGGGATAGGATCTATTTATATTTTGAAGAAAATGGGCTTAGCAGTTAGTAAGTTTTGAGAAGATTTGAAGCTCAGGTTGAGGTTCTGGATGTAGGTTTGCTCGCTGAGCTGGGAGGTTCATTTCCAGACGTTTCTTCACCTTACTAGGCAATGAACCTCCCAGCTCAGCGAGCAAACCTACATCCAGAACCTCAACCTGAGCTTCAAATCTTCTCAAAACTTACTAACTGCTAAGCCCATTTTCTTCAAAATATAAATAGATCCTATCCCTCAGTATCTTCCCTCACAGCACCAAAGACCTGGGTTCAATTCCCGCCTCAGGCGACTGACTGTGTGGAGCTTGCACATTCTCCCCGTGTCTGCATGGGTTTCCTCCGGGTGCTCCGGTTTCCTCCCACAGTCCAAAGATGTGCAGGTAAGGTGAATTGGCCATGCTAAATTGCCCGTAGTGTTAGGTAAGGGGTAAATGTATGGGTGGGTTGCGCTTCGGCGGGTTGGTGTGGACTTGTTGGGCCGAAGGGCCTGTTTCCACACTGTAATCTAATCTAATCTTCTGTGGGCCACAGGAGAAGCAGTGTACATGATTCCTGCTTTCTATTTGTGTGTTTGGGTTTCTTTGGGTTGGTGATATCATTTCATGTGGTGATGTCATTTCCTGTTCTTTTCCTCAGGGGTGGTAGATGGGGTCCAACTCTGTGTTTGTTGATAGAGTTCCGGTTGGAATGCCATGCCTCTAGGAATTCTCGTGCGTGTCTCTGTTTGGCTCGTCCTAAGATGGATGTGTCGTCCCAGTCAAAGTGATGTCCTTCCTTATCTGTATGAAAGGATACTAGTGAGAGAGGGTCATGTTGTTTTGTGACTAGTTGGTGTTCATGTATCCTGGTGGCTAGTTTTCTGCCTGTTTGTCCAATGTAGCGTTTGTTACAAGTTCTTACATGATATTTTGTAAATGACATCAGTTTTGCTTGTTGTCTGTATAAGGTCTTTCAAGTTCATTAGCTGCTGTTTTAGTGTTTTGGTGGGTTTGTGGACTACCATGATCCCAAGGGTTCCATTGCACCCTGAAGGTGGCAATGCAGATCGATAGAGTGGTCAAGGTGGCATACGGCATGATTTCCTTCATCGGACAGTGTATTAATTACAGGAGTTGGCGGGTCATGTTATAGTTGTATAGGACTTTGGTTCAGGCACATTTGGAAAACCGCACACAGTTCTGGTCGCCACATTACCAAAAGTATGTGGGTGCTTTGGAGAGGATGCAGAGAAGGTTTACCAGGATGTTGCCTGGTATGGAGGGTGCTAGCTATGAAGAGAGGTTGAGTAGATTGGGATTTTTTTCATTAGAAAGATGGAGGTTGAAGGGGGACCTGATTGAGGTCTACAAAATCATGATACTCACAAACAAGGGTGATAGCAAGAAGCTTTTTCCCCCTAGAGTTGGGGACTCAAATACTAGAGGTCATGAGTTCAAGGTGAGAGGGGAAGCGTTTAAGGGAGATGTGTGGAAAGTTCTTCATGCAGAGGGTGGTACGTGCCTGGAACGCATTGCCAGTGGAGATGATAGAGGCAGGCACGATAGCGTAATTTAAGCTGTATCTGTACAGAAAGATGAATGGCAGGGAACAGAGGGATACAGATCCTTAGAAAATAGGCGACAGGTTTAGATAGAGGATCCTGATCGGCACAAGCTTGGAGAGCTGAAGAGCCTGTTCCTGTGCTGTAATTTTCTTTGTTCTAAGTGGTTTAGCCAGCTATATCACTCCTGGAATATCCACGTTACACCTGCTTAAAACAACTAGCAAAGTTAGGGTCTGGACCACTTTCCTGAAATCTTGAAGGGGTCTGGCCTGGTCCATAACAATAGTTAGAATATAGACAATGGAACTTTTGACCACCAACAGTAGTTAAAGGCAAATAGTATTGGTGACCTTCAGCAGAAGTTAGATAAACACAAAGGAAAGTAGAGACAACCTTGGTAATTATAGACCAGTGAATCTTACTTTGGTTGTGGGTAAAGCATTGGAAAGGGTTATAAGAGATAGGATTTATCATCATCTAGAAAAGAAAGGAGGAAGTTGCTTAAGGATAGTCAACATGGTTGTGTGGAGGATAGGTCATACCGCACAGACTTATGGAGTTCTTTGAGAAGGTGACCAAACAGGTGGATAAGGGTAAAGCAGTTGACATGGTGTATATGGATTTCAGTTAGGTGTTTGATGAGGTTCCCCACAGTAGGCTTTTGCAGAAAACATGGAGGCATGGGATGGAGGGTGATTTGGCAGTTTGGATCAGAAATTGGCTAGCTGAAAGAAGTCAGAGGGTGGTGTGTTGAGGGGAAATGTTCATCCTGGAGTTCAGTTACTAGTGATGTACCACAAGGATCTGTTTTGGGGCCACTGCTGTTTGTCATTCTTATAAAAGATCTGGATGAGGATGTAGAAGGATGGTTTAGGAAATTTTAAGATGACATGAAGGTTGGTGGAGTTGTGGATAGTGCTGAAGGACTTTGCAGGTTACAGAGGGACAGAGATAAGTAGCAGAGCTGGGCTGAGAGGTGTAAACGGAGTTTAAAAAGTGTGAGGTGATTCGCTTTGAAAGGAGCAACAGGTCTACAGAGCACTGGGCTGATGGTAAGATTCTTGGTAGTATAGATGAGCAGAGGTATCTCGGTGTGAATGTACATAGATCCCTGAAAGTTGTCACCAAGGTTGATAGGGTTGTTAAGAAAGCACATGGTACAGACAGAGTTTCGGAGCAATGAGGTTATGTGCAGCTGCACCAGAGTTTTGTACAGCTGCAATTTGGAGCACTGCGTACAGTTTTGGTCACCGCATGATCAGAAGGATGTGGAAGCTTTGGAAAGGATTCAGTGGAGATTTACTCGGATGTTGCCTGGTATGGAGGGAAGATCTTATGAGGAAAGGCTGAGGGACTTGAGACTTTTTATTAGAGAGAAGAAGGTTGAGAGGTGACTTAATTGAGACATAAGCTAATTAGAGGGTTAGATAGGGTGGACAGTGAGAACCTTTTTCCTCATATAGTGATGGCTAGCATGAGGGGATATAGCTTTAAATTGAGGAGTGATAGATATAGGGCAAATATCAGAGGTAGTTTCTTTACTCAACAGTAGGGGTGTGGAACATCCTGCCTGCAACTGCAGTAGACTCGCCAACTTTAAGGGCATTTAAATGGTCATTGGATAGATACATGGATGAAAATGGAATAGTGTAGGTTAGATAGGCTTCAGATTGGGCACCGACCTTTGAAACCATCGAGAGCCGAAGGGCCTGTACTCCGCTGCAATGTTCTATGTTCTAAAGGAAACTTGAAAACAAGAATAGGGGAATGGAAGTAAACTTGTATTGAACACAAAAACTGATCAGTTAGGTTGAATGACCTGTTTGTGGGCTGCATGCTCTATACAAGACTAGACATTGAGGTAATTACCATCCAAATCAACTCCAACATCAAGAGAAGCTCATGTCAGGATTTCCAATGAAATTGTGTGTTCAAATATGGTGTTTGCACATTTTAAGGGTCTTTCCAAATACTCACTTGCCATCCATCCCACGCACTGCATCTTCTGCATCTCTGGGGTCTTCAAACTCCACAAAAGCAAAACCTGGAGGATTCCGCGCTACCCAAACATTCCTTAGAGGGCCATAGTAGCTGAAGGCTCGCTCCAGCTCTCCTTTGGCAGCTCCTGTTCCCAAATCACCGACATAGACTTTGCAGTCTGAAGCTCTGGAACTTCTGGAGTAATACGACATTCTTTAGCTGCAAAAGATAAAAGTAAACTCAATCACAAAGCAATAAATGTCTCTCTTATATAGTCAATTAACACTTTCCATGCTTTGAAATAAAACTGGCTCAGAGTCTGACCACTTACAATTCGACACAATTAAAATATGTTAGTACCAGGTACCTGTAATAGTTATGGCTTTTAAGAGCACTTGAAAACCACCATTTTCAAATGCCTAGCTGTTCAATGTGACCAGATTTCTCACAGCTCCTGGCTCTGCTCAACAAAATGATTAGTTGAAACTCCCATAACTATGGAGCTTAAAATACCTAGGTGACAAACAATATTCACATCCTCTCACTGCTACAATGGAGCATGCTAATTTTTACATTCTCTCTCAGGACAGGGCTGTCACTGACAGGGCCAGTATTTATTGCCCAATCCCAATTACCCTCATGATGATCATCCTCAAGGTGATGACGAGCTGTTTTCTTGAAATGTCACAGAGATCCATATTTACAGGCACTGGAGCAGATTACATGGCAACAACACAGACAGAACAGCATTCTATATATATCGGTCAGGTCAGAACTTAACATATTGAAACACAAGCTGCTTTTCCTCTTCCAACAGACGTTTAGAACCTTTAGCTCAAAAAAAAATGCATACTTGGTCCTTTTTTTATTTAAAAGACAGAGAGTAAGGAAAATCCAGGAACAATGTTTCCCAACTCTCCATCAAAGTAGTCTGCCATTTTATAGTTACCCAACCATTGTGGAATTTCTCATTCTCTCTCAAGCAAGGCGCTGGCAGTAATAAAGAGGTGATGCAGTTTGGATTTTCAACATAGCTTAGTTGCAAAAAAAAAAAGCAGTAACTCTCAAAACCGACTGAGGCAAAAAATGTTTGAAACAGAGTCAAAGATGTACAGCATGGAAACAGACCTTTCGGTCCAACCCGTTCATGCCGACCAGATATCCCAACCCAATCTAGTCCCACCTGCCAGCACCCAGCCCATATCCCTCCAAACCCTTCCTATTCATATACCCATCCAAATGCCTTTTAAATGTTGCAATTGTACCAGCCTCAACCACTTCCTCTGGCAACTCATTCCAGACACGGACCACCCTCTGCATAAAAAAGTTGTCCCGTAGGTCTCTTTTATATCTTTGCCCTCTCACCCTACATGACAAACTCTAAGCATAAAACTCAAAAATGACTTTTCAGAATACCCAAATGAAGGGTAAAATACTACTCACTCAAAATATCCAATGTCTTACGTCAGTCTCCTCAAAGAAGGAGACTGACAAACAATTTCAATGCTGCTGTGCTAAGTTTGCGCTCTGAAAACTTGCATAACCTGTAATGGTCCCATGCTAATCAAGGACAGTTGAAGGCTACAGTGCACACCTGATGTCAGAGCTAGGACAATGAGAAATTCATTGTGCCTTTAAGATAAAAGGAAGAACACTTTTGACAATTTTGTTGTTGGCAAGTGACCCCTCAAAACAGCCAGGGCGTATTTTAAACACTTTGCTGGATTGAAAGAGGATAGGCAATTAAATGACTCGCTACAGAGTCAGGGTGGGGGAGGGACTGCTGTACTCAGCTATTTGTGTGGCAATTTGGAAAAACATGGTTCTTTTCAATCAAATATTTTGGCAACATCAACTCCATGCAAATTGAGTTCAATTTTTACGGTCAACAGCAGGCCTTCAGAGTCTCTCACACACAAAGAAAATTCTTCATGTTCAATTAGTTATTTTGAAAGAAAAAAAAGATGGATCAAAACTGATCAGCAACTTGGACTAAAGATCTTTGAAAAATTTCTAAAGGAACAGAGGCAGCCAATTGAGTCTGTTCTGCCATTCAATTAGATCACAACTCATCTGTATCTTAACTCCATTCACCAGCTTTAAATCTTAATTCTCCATCACAACAAACATAAACCTTAGTTTTCAAATGTTCAATTAACTTTCGGCCTCACCATGTTATTTAAAAGATATCCAGATTTCCACTACTCTGAAGGTTAGTTTTCAGACATCAGCTTGGAATGGTCTGTGTCTAATTTGGGTTGTGCCTCTGGTTCTGCTCAGATGCCCCCAGTGGATTTTTATGTGCCCCATGAACTCTTTATCCACTTTTTCAAAGTTTTAGACTGTGAGGGAATCTGGTACTTTGAAAAACAAGGGGCCTTTCATAAGACAAGGTTGAGGAGGAACTCTTCATCAGACGTTCATGAATTTTGTAACTCTCTTCCTCGGAGACAGATGAAGGTGGGATCATTGAAAACTTTTCGAGGAAGAAAGATTTTTGACTGACAGAGAGACAGAGGTTATTACGATAGGCAGGAAATTGGAGATGTGGCCACAATCAGATCAGCCATTTTTTTCTGAGAGCCACAGCAGGCAGGCTAGAGGAACGTGTATGAATCAGTGTAAATATTTGAGTTATATTACTCAATGTGCACGCACAAATATGCAGCACAGACAACCACACCATGGGAACTTCAGCAGGCAACGATAATAGTCAAATACAGTGAAAGGTGAGGTATGAAGGCAAACACTGAAGCCCAAAGAATATTTATTCAACTGTAAAAATCAATGCCAACTGAGAACTTCAAATGTAGTTAGTAATCACACAAACAACCTAACCAGCAACAAAAGCTGAACCTTAAATGCACTATTTTAATCTCTCAGGGTTTCAGAGAGTAAAACAGATTGAGGCAGCCCTTGGTGCTTACTGGGATCTACATGAAAAGTCTGCATGAGAAATTTGTAATTAGACAGTAAAAGCACAGGGTCGGTCTGAGAATTTACATCTCCAAGTCCTGCTACTGTTGCAGAATCAGTGGCTCATGCATCACACTGGAAACACTTTATGACCACCTGGAACCATGTAATTTCTGCGAAAGGCTATTAAACTAATAAATACCTAGGCTAATACAGAGGAATCTCGATTGTCCGAATTTCAGATTATTTGGACAAGATCGCAAGGTCCCGATGCTTAGCTAAACTGTGTTACCCGGCATTTGATTATCCGAAAACATTCCCCACCCAGGTGTGCGGATAATCATAAAATGAACAAGAAGAGCGGGAAATTTATAAAACTAAAATTTAGTCCCTCAAGCCGATCAAATCCAATTTTCAGCATCGCAATGGCCCTGAATTACATTATGCAATCCTACCTTTTAAACAAGGTAGTATGTTCCCCAGTCAGAAGCAGAATCACAGAATTATTACAATACAGAATGGGGCCTATTATCCAATGTCAATCTCCTGCTTTTTCCCTATATCCTGGCACACTATTACTATCCAAAACAGCAAAACATTCAATAGCCTTGTGAATGCCTCAACTGAACCTGCCTTCACTACATATCTAGGCAGTGCATTCCATACCCTAATTACTTGCTGTGATAAGTTTTGTTCTCACATCACCCTTGTTCATTTGCATATCACTTTAAATCTACACCTTGTATTCTTGTTCATTTTATGAATAGAAACAGCTAACCCACATCTACTCTATCCAGCTTATTCACGATCTTGAAAACCTCTATCAAATCTCCTCCCAGCCTTCCACTCTGAGAACACTCCCAACTTCTTCCATCTATCTTCAAAACATCCTCAACATTGAACTATTCTTGTAAATTGCTTCTGCACTCTCTCCATTGCATTTGTATCTTTTCTATGTGGCGTCCACACCTGTACACAATATTCCTGCTGAGGACTAACAAGTGTCTTACACAGTTCAAGATCAGCTGCTTGCTCTGTACTCTGCTCCTATTAATAAAGCCAATGACACAATGTTTTATCAATTGCTCTCTGCACCTGTCCTGACACCTTCAATGATCTGTGCATATATACACACCCAGGTTCCTCTGCACCCGCACCCTCTTACTTTATATAGTTTGTCAATGTTCATCCTACCTATGTGGCTCACCTTGCACTTGCCTACATCAAACCTCACCTTGCACTTCCCTGCATCTGCCACCTGTCCACCCACTTCGCCAACCCTTGCCAATATCCTTTTAGAGTCCTACACTGTCCTCCTCAGAGTTTACAATTCTTACAATTGTGTGTCATTTGCAAACTTTGAAATTGTCCTCTGCATATCAAAATCCAGACCATAAATATATATCAGGAAAAGCAGGGGTCCCAATACTGACCCCTGGGGAAGTCCACTACAAACCCTCCTCCAGCCCAAAAATTACACATTACAATGACTGCTTGAGTGCTTGGAAACAATATTGTATCCATGTTCCAACTGTCTCTTTTATATCATGCTCCTCACGTCTGTTGTGTGACAGTGTACCATATGCTTTCTGCAAATTCATGTCTAATTTTTAGATTAGATTAGATTACATTACAGTGTGGAAACAGGCCCTTCGGCCCAACAAGTCCACACCGACCCGCCAAAGCGAAACCCACCCATACCCCTACATTTACCCCTTACCTAAAACTACGGGGAATTTAGCATGGCCAATTCACCTGACCTGCACATCTTTGGACTGTGGGAGGAAACCGGAGCACCCGGAGGAAACCCACGCAGGCACAGGGAGAACGTGCAAACTCCACACAGTCAATCGCCTGAGGCAGGAATTGAACCTGGGTCTCTGGCGCTGTGAGGCAGCAGTGCTAACCACTGTGCCGCCCACTAATGTTTCAACAGATTACCCCATCAAGCCTGTTAATCCTTCAAAAAATAAAAGGCAACCAGTTAAATGATTTCCCCTTTTCATATCCATGCTGACCCTTCCCAACTAACCTGCCTTTTTCCATGTGAACACTAACGGTGGCTCAGTGGTTAGCACTGTTGCCTCACAGCGCCAGGAATGTGGTCAATTCCAGCCTCAGGCCACTGTCCATTTGGAGTTTGCATATTCTCCCGGTGTCTGCCTGGGTTTCCTCTGGATGCTCCAGTTTCCCCCCACAATCCAAAAGATATGTAGGTTAGGTGAATTGGCCATGTTAAATTGCTCATAGTGTTCAGGGATGTGTAGGTTAGGTGCATTAGTCAGGGGTAAATGTAGAATAATAGGGTAGGGGAATGGGTCTGGGTGGGTTACTCTTTGGAGGGTCGGTGTGAACTTGTTGGGCCAAACGACCTATTTCCACAATTTTTGAATGGAATAGAATCTTTACAATTATTGCTTGAAGCATCCCCAAAGTTAAACTGACTGGTCTTTATTTGCTAGGATTATCCTTCCAACCTTTCTTGAACAAGGCCATAATGTCTGCAATTCTCCAGGACCAGGAAAGATCAAAAGATTAATGCCAGTGCCCTCTATTTCTACCCTTACCTCTTAAAATCCTTGGATGCATCTCATCTGGTCCCAGCGCCTTGTTAACTTTAACTACCAATAGTCTAGCCAAGACTTTTCGGCGTTAACTTGGAACCTTTTTAGCAACAGAATTTTGTCCTCTGTCACTAAGTATTGTCCTCTTTTGTCAGAAGCAAACTATTCATTTAACACCTCAGTCATGCCCCCTGCTTCCAAGTGTAAATGCTCGATTTGGTCTCAAATTGGGCCTAATCGTCCTATAACCACTCTTTTACTATTTATTAGCCCATAGAAGACTTTGGGATTCCACTTTACATTAGCTGTCAGTCTTTTCACTGAATTCTTTTTTTATTTCTCTTACTTGATATTTCACTCCCCTCTTAAAGCCTCAATATTCTTCTTGTTTCTCAATTGTATTTGGAGGAGTAATACTGGGAATAGATGCTGCAACTCAGCTTTGAGTGGACATTAAAAACATTCACATTTGTTTAATGGTTGATCCAATTTAATTTCAGGCATATATGAAACACACCACAGGCAGACCTCTCTTGCTTGTTTCAGCCATACTGAGATAGAAACATAAAGACAAAAACCTAGCATGCAACATCTCCCTCACTTTGTATATATATAAACCTGGAGAACTTTCCTTTCATACACAAGCCGCCACTTGAAAATACACATACAAATAACAGGCCAATCTCGTGGATTGAGTTTACTTTCTCTGTCGCAACTGCCACAAATAGAAAGTCACTTAGTTGCTTTTGCACTGACACATTGTTCACAACGCCTGTAGTTGTCAAACTGCTCAATCACTTCCCCTCTGCTTTGGAATTCTTGGTCCCAATAAAGTCTCATACTGGTTGTCACCCCGAGGATGGCCATTTCTTCACTCACTCAAGTCCAGAGTAGCATTTCTGAACATACATGGCATAGTGGCTCAGCGATTAGCTGCCTCAGTGCCAGAGAAACCAGGCTGTATTCCACTCTGAGGTGACTGTGTGGAGTTTGGACATTTGCCTTGTGTCTGCATAGGTTTCCGCCCACAGTCCAAAGATGTGCAGGTTAGGTGGACTGCACAAGCTAAGTTGCCCATAGTGTCCAGAGATGTGCAGGCTAGGTGGGTTAGTCATGGAAAATGGTTACAGGGAGAAGGTAGGGAACTTGGTCTGGGTGGGATGCTCTTGGGAGATTTATGTGGACTCGAATGTCGGAAAGGCCTGGTTCCACATTGTAAGGATTCTGTGATTTATATATTCACCATATCTCTCAGCATTTAGTATCAAAACTGCTCCCTTTGCATCTTTCTCTAGTTTCCTTTCAACTTTTTCTCTCTCCAACCCATCTGGTTCCTAAAAACCACCTCGGACTCTGATCACTCAACATCACTTCCGAACCCTTGTACCCATTCATTTTGTAAATTATGCATTCCCCTCAAATGTGATCAATCCCTGAAAAGTTCACCCTTTTAATATTGCCCATGCAAAGTAAACCCCTTTTCTGGCTCCATTTGTTTTCCAAAGCCCATGACTAATTTAAATCACTTTCCAAACCTGTGCACACATTTCCAGGAGGTCCATGTTCCAGATTAAGATTGTTCCCTCACTACTATATCAAAATGGCCCTAATCAAAGTCATGCATGATATTCTTAGAGGTTGTTAGATTATTCTTTAACCTCTTTACAGTCTTCAACATGACTGACCATCCCAATCTCCTCCTGGAAAAGAACTGCTATCACTTTTGCCTCATCAGTGGTAGCCACACAAAAGGAAAGAGCATAATGAATCCCACTCCAATGGTTCCAGAGTTCTCACCTGGGTCTATTCTCAAACCCCACTTACTGAGAGTCAGATGTACAGCATGGAAACAGACCCTTTGATCCAACCCGTCCATGCTGACCAGATATCCCAACCCAATCTAGTCCCACCTGCAAGCACCCGGCCCATATCCCTCCAAACCCTTCCTATTCATATACCCATCCAAATGCCTTTTAAATGTTGCAATTGTATCAGCCTCCACCACTTCCTCTGGCAGCTCATTCCATGCACACATCACCCTCTGCGTGAAAAAGATGCCCCTTAGGTCTCTTTTATATCTTTCGCCTCTCACCCTAAACCCTCTCGTTCTGGTCTCCCTGACTCCAGGGAAAAGACGGTCTATTTATCCTATCCATACCCCTCATAATTTTGTAAACCTCTATAAGGTCACCCCTTAGCCTCCGATGCTCCAGGGAAAACAGCCCCACCTGTTCAGCCTCTCCCCATAGCTCAAATCCTCCAACCCTGGCAGCATCCTTGTAAATCTTTTCTGAACCCTTTCAAGTTTCACAACATCTTTTCGATAGGAAGGAGACCAGAATTGCATGCAATATTCCAACAATGGCCTAACCAATGTCCTGTACAACATGACCTCCCAACTCCTGTACTCAATACTCTGACCAATAAAGGAAAGCATACCACATGCCTTCTTCATTATCCTATCTACCTGCAAGGAGCTATGAACCTGCACTCCAAGGTCTTTGTTCAGCAACACTCCCTAGGACCTTACCATTAAGTATATAAGTCCTGCTAAGATTTGCCTTCCCAAAATGCAGCACCTCGCATTTATTTGAATTAAACTCCATCAGCCCATTGGCCCATCTGGTCCAGATCCTGCTGTAATCTGAGGTAACCTTCTTCACTGTCCACTACACCTCCAATTTTGGGGTCATCTGCAAACTTACTAACCAAACCTCTTCTGCTCGCATCCAAATCATTTATGTAAATGACAAAAAGTAGAGGAGCCAGCACCAATTCTTGTGGCGCTCCACTGGTCAGAGGCCTCCCCAGTCTGAAAAACAACCCTCCACCACCCTCTGTCTTCTAACTTTGAGCTAGTTCTGTATCTAAATGGCTAGTTTAGATTAGATTACATTACAGTGTGGAAACAGGCCCTTCAGCCCAACAAGTCCACACCGCCCCGCCGAAACGCAACCCACCCATACCCCTACACGTACCCCTTACCTAACACTACGGGCAATTTAGCATGGCCAATTCACCTGACCTGCACATCTTTGGACTGTGGGAGGAAACCGGAGCAAAGCCCACGCAAACACGGGGAGAGCGTGCAAAATCCACACAGAGTCGCCTGAGGTGGGAATTGAACCCGGGCCTCTGGCGCTGTGAGGCAGCAGTGCTAACCACTGTGCCACCATGCCGCCCACAAATCCTTTCAAGTTTCTCCCTGTATTCTGCCAGATCTAACCTTGCCAATCAGTCTCCCATGGGGAACCTTGTTGAACACCTTACTGAAGTCCATATAGGTCACATCTACCACTCTGCCCTCATCAATCCTCTTTGTTACTTCTTCAAAAAACTCAATCAAGTTTGAGAAATAGGATTTCCCATGCACAAAACCATGTTGACTATCCCTAATCAGTCCTTGCCTTTCCAAATACATGTACATCCTGTCCCTCAGGATTCCCTCCAACAACTTGCCCACCACCGATATCAGGCTCACTGATCTATAGTTCCCTGGCTTGTCCTTACCACCCATCTTAAACAGTAGCACCACGTTAGCCAACCTCCAGTCTTCCGGCACTTCACCTGTGACTATCAATGATACAAGTATATCAGCAAGAGGCCCAGCAATCACTTCTCTAGCTTTCCACAGAGTTCTAGAGTACGCCTGATCCACTTTTATGCGTTTCAATACACCTTGCACTTCCTCTTCCGTAATATGGACACTTTGCAAGATGTCACCATCTATTTCCCTGCAGTCCACATCTTCCATATCCTTTTCCACAGTAAATACTGAGGCAAAATACTCATTTAGTATCTCCCCCATTTTCTGTGGCTTCATACAAAGGCCACCTTGCTGATCTTTGAGGGGTCCTATTCTCTCCTTAGTTGCCCTTTTGTCCTTCATGTATTTGTAAAAACTCTTTGGATTGTCCTTAATTCTATTTGCCAAAGCTATCTCATGTCCCCTTTTTACCCTCCTGATTTCCCTCTTAAGTGTACTCTTACTGCCTTTATACTCTTGTAAGGATTCACTCGAACTATCCTGTCTATACCTGACATATGCTTTCTTCTTTTTCTTAACCAAACCCTCACTTTCTTTAGTCATCCAGCATTCCCTATACCTACCAGTCTTTCCTTTCACCCTGACAGGAATATAGTTTGTCTGGATTCTCGTTATCTAATTTCTGAAGGCTTCCCATTTTCCAGCTGTCCTTTTACCTGCGAACATCTACCCCCAATCAGCTTTCGAAAGTTCTTGCCTAATACCGTCAAAATTGGCCGTTCTCCAATTTAGAACTTCAACTTTTAGACCGGGTCTACCTTTTTCCATCACTATTTTAAATCTAATAGAATTATGGTCGCTGGCCCCAAAGTGCTCCCCCACTGACACCTCAGTCATCTGCCCTGCCTTATTTCCTAAGAGTAAGCCAAGTTTTGCACCTTCTCTAGTTGGTACATCCACATACTTAAATCAGAAAATTGTCTTGTACACACTTAACAAATTCCTCTCCATCTAAACCCTTAACACTATGGCAGTCCCAGTCTATATTTGGAAAGTTAAAATCCCCTACCATAACCACCCTATTTTTCTTACAGATAGCTGAGATCTCCTTACAAGTTTGTTTCTCAAATTCCCTCCGACTATTAGGGGGTCTATAATACAGTCCCAATAAGGTGATCATCCCTTTCTTATTTCTCAGTTCCACCCAAATAACTTCCCTGGATGTATTTCCGGGAATATCCTTCCTCAGCACAGCTGTAATGCTATCCCTTATCAAAAATGCTACCCCCCCCCCCATCTCTCTTTCTATCCTTCCTGCAGCATTTGTATCCTGGAACATTAAGCTGTCAGTCCTGCCCATCCCTGAGCCATCTTTCTGTAATTGCTATGATATCCCAGTCCCATGTTCCTAACCATGCCCTGAGTTCATCTGCCTTCCCTGTTAGGCCCCTTGCATTGAAATAAATGCAGTTTAATTTATTAGTCCTATGTTGTCCCTGTCTGCCCTGACTGTTTGACTCGCTTCTGTTCTCAACTGTATCGGTCTCAGATTGATCTCTTTCCTCACTATCTCCCTGGGTCCCACTCCCCCACCTTACGAGTTTAAATCCTCCAGAGAGGCTTGAGCAAATCTCCCTGCCAGTATATTAGTCCCCTTCCAATTTAAGTACAATCCATCCTTCTTGTACAGGTCATTTCTACCCCAAAAGAGATTCCAATGATCCAAAAATCATTCCTATTCTCACTCATATTTGATTATACAATGTCAGATTTACAGAAGTTCTCTTCCACCCACTCATGTTATGTTACGTCTGAAAGAAATACCATTAACCACTAGCTGAAACAGTGAATTCGTAAAGAATGAGAGCAATGCATTGAGTATCGTGCCACGGAAGTCTCAGACTTATTATCTTCAAGCCAACGGAGGATCTGCACCACCAGTGAAGATGCATTCTAAACTATGACCCTCAAATGTTTATACTTTCATTCTGTAATCTTGACTAGTCTCTCACTAATCTGAGGAAACAAAAGCAGAATGTAGCCACACTTTATCCATTATCAGTTCAGACTGAATCCAGTGATTTATACATGAAACAGAGAGCTCAGTAGGTTAGCTGCCTTTGTCAAGAGTGACTAGAATTGTAATGAAACAATGTCACATAGCCACCAGCTGAAATCAACACCAGTGCCAAAGTGATTGGAACCTAAGCTCCAATGTTCAGCACTGTATATTCTGAATTCATCCCTAGGATTCCATTTGTTTGAATTTAGAAGAATGAGAGGTGATCTAATTGAAACATATGGGATTCTCAAGGGGCTTAACGGGTAAACACAGACAGAATGTTTCCCCTCATGGGACAGTCTAGGACCAGCGGGTGTAGTCTTTGGCTTAAAGAGTGTCAAATTAAAATTAAAATGAGGAGGAATTTCTTCCGAGCTTTAATGTCTTTGGAACTCTTTGCCACAAGGTGCTGTGGGGTCAGAGCGGTATATGTTTAAAGCGGAGACAGATTCTTGATTAGTAGGAGAAATCAAGAGTTACAGGAAAAATCCAAGAAAGTGGATGTGAAGAGTGTTAGATCAGCCATAATCCTACTGAATGACAGAGCAGGTTTGAGGGGCTGAACAGCACACACATTTTCCTGTTTCTTAAGAGACCATAATGCCTTGTCCATGCATGAGCTTTTGCACCATGACAGGATGCTCCCTGACCATGGGGGCACTTAGGTTAAATGTAATATCTGTACATTCAATAACATGTTCCTGCAACCCTTCCTTCACCCCCATGGAAAATAAGACATCTAGGTCACTCGTGCACTGTCGCACTGGGCTGTTTAATAACGACCAGCTATTAAACAAGATACTTCCTAGCCTTATATAGCCCAGCTAACAAAGTCATGAAGCTTTGCTTTATATCGACACTGCTTTAATACTGTTAAAAATCACACCAGGTTATAGTCCAACAGGTTTATTTGGAAGCACTAGCTTTTGCAACAATGGTCCTTTATCGGTTAGTTGATGAAGGAGCAGCACTGCAAAAGTTAGTGTTTCGAAATAAACCTGTTGGACTATAACCTGGTGTTGTGATTTTTAACTTTGTCCACCCCAGTCCAACACCAGCACCTCCAAATCATCACCTCCACAATACAACCGAAATTCCACAAGTACACTTAATGGTAAGGTTCTAGGGAGTGTTGCTGAACAAAAAGACCTTGGAGTGCAGATTCATAGCTCCTTGAAAGTGGAGTCGCAGGTAGATAGGATAATGAAGGCGGCATTTGGTATGCTTTTCGTTATTGGTCAGAGTATTGAGTAGCGGAGTTGGGAGGTCATGTGGTGGTGGTACAGGACATTGGTTAGGCCACTGTTGGAATATTGCATGCAATTCTGGTCTCCTTCCTATCGGAAAGATGTTGTGAAAGTTGAAAGGGTTCAGAAAAGATTTACAAGGATGTTGCCAGGGTTGGAGGATCTGAGCTGCAGGGAGAGGCTGAACAGGCTGGGGCTGTTTTCCCTGGAGCGTCAGAGGCTGAGGGGTGACCTTATAGAGGTTTACAAAATTATAAGGGGCATGGATAGGATAAATAGACAAAGTCTTTTGGGTCAGGGAGTCCAGAACTAGAGAGCATAGGTTTACTGTGAGGGGAAAGATATAAAAGAGACCTAAGGGGCAACTTTTTCACGCAGAGAGTGGTATGTGTATGGAATGAGCTGTCAGAGGATGTGGTGGAGGCTGATACAATTGCAACATTTAAGAGGCATCTGGATGGGTATATGAATAGAAAGGGCTTGGAGGGATATGGGCCTGGTGCTGGCAGGTGGGACTAGATTGGGTTGGGATATCTGGTCAGCATGGACGGGTTGGACCGAAGGGTATGTTTCCATGCTGTACATCTCTATAACTTTAAGTAGTTAACAAAGCCTTGTTACAATAAAGAAAACACAAGTGTTGTAACAAAACAACAGAAGTCCGATTGAAATCACCCACCCATAAGTTAAATGATCTCTCTCACCTAATCAAAGCAGCAAACAGATCAATATCATTATGTTAACAGGTTCAGACAAGCTAATACAATGCAATACCGGAGCAAAGGAGGAAAAGGGGAGAAAGAAGCGTTGATAGCATGAGACTAGTTTAAAGGATTATTCTGCTTTCTTGTGCATTGAAGAATAAAAGGTTCCCCCCCCCCGACTGTGTTAAAAATACAAACTAATGCAGACTGCTTTTCGTAAGATCAGGGGACTGCCTCGTACAAGAATGAAGTCGGTGAGCCAAAATCCGGATTTCAGTAACGACCTCGGGGATAAGGAAACTGAAGCCCTCTATCAACCCGGACACCAGAAGTCGGCGATCCGACTGCTCGCAGGTCCATTAGCACCCCGCCCCCTGCCCCGAACTAAAACAGCGAGGTCCACCCAGTTACTGACAGTGAATCTGGGACTGGCAATGAATTTTCCGGCCGGCTGCTCTCTCTCCCTTGCCCGGTCAACGCATCATCACTAGAGCCCGCAGTAACAAAGGCCTGCGGCCTATTCCACGCGGGGAAAGCCTCGACCCAGGACACGTACGTCACAAAGACGCGGAGAATCACAGAGCCAGGCATGGGTCTTATCTCGCCATTAGACTTCTGCTTTCCCCTCACCGGGTTTCACCCCAGTTATTTTTGTTTTACCGTTGTCGTTCTGCCAGTCCCGCTCTCAAGCACCCGCGGAAATCCGCGCCTGCGCAATTCCCACCAGCCGGGCAGCATGACGCATGCTCAATTCGTTGTCGAGGAGGCGGGGCGATCAGGTGCATACGTACTTCGTCAGTCCGGTTGGGGCGGGGGAGATCGCCGGTAGGGTGCATGCGCCCAACGAGATCACTGATTGGTGCGACGAGGAACAGGCGGGAAGCAAACGTTCAATGTGCTCGAGACTAAAGCCGACGTCCGATTGTTGTCTTTAAATCGTGGAGCGTCCCAAGACCAATTGGCTGGAGATTGAACAGTTAGCTGAGAGTTCAGAGTGTGGTGCTGGAAAAGCACAGCAAGTCAGGCAGCATCCGAGGAGCAGGAGAATCGACGGTTCGGTCAAAAGCCATTCATCAGGAGTGAGACTGGTCCTAGCAGAAATTTGGTTATTGCTGAGCAGGTGCTTCTTAATATATCCCTGTTCACCTTCTATCACTTTACTGATGTTTGAAGGCAGACTGATGGAGTGGTAGTTGAACAGGTTGGATTCTTTTACTCCTATACTCAAATTATCTTGCGATAAAAGCCAACATACCATTTGATATTGTTATTGCTTACAGTTCCTGCAATGTTAATGTTTCTGTAGAGGACATCCCAGGGCAATTTATAACATTGATGGTTAAATGCCAGTGTTGTAGCTGCAGTGGAACAGCTTGGATAGGGGTTTGGCAGGTTTTGGAGCACAAGCCTTCTACTATTGCTGAAATATTGTCAGGGCTCATCGCCTTTGCAGTATCCAGTGCCTTCAACCACTTCTTGATATCACATACAGAGAACTGAATTGGCTGAAGACTGGCATCCGAGATGCTAGGGACCTCTGAAGGAGACCGAGATGGATCATTTACTCATCACTCGAAGCTTAATATTGTTGCAAAGGCTTCAGCCTTATCTTTTGTATTGATGTGCTGGGCTCTCCTAACATCGATGATGGGAATATTTATGAAGCCTCCTCTCCAGTGGTTTGTTTGATTGTCCACCACCATAGAGTCATGTAACAACCCTTTGGTCCATCTTGTCCATGTCAACCAGGTTTCACAAACTAAACTACTCCCATTTGCCTGCTTTTGGCCCATTCCTCTAAACCTTTCCTTTTCTTGTACCTATCCAAATGTATTTTAAATGTTGTAACTCTCCCTGCGTCAACAATGTCTTCTGGCATTTCATTCCATATATTCACCACCCTTTGTATGAAAAAGTTGCCCCTCAGGACTCTTTTAAATCTTTCCCCTCTCACCTTAAAACTGTACCCTCTGGTTTTAAATTCCCCTGCCCTAGCGAAAAGATCTTTGTTATTCATCTTATCTATGCCCTCATGATTTTATAAATCTCTATAAGGTCCCTCAACCCTCTATGTTTCAGGGAAAAAAAGTCCCAGCCTACTCAGCCTCTCCTTATAACTGAAATCCTCTAATTCTGATAACATCCTTGTAATTTTTTTTGCACCCTTTCTAATTTAGCAATATCCTTCCTTTGGCAGAGCAATCAGAAATGTATACACAGTACTCCAAAGTGGCCTCACTAATGAACTATACAGCCACAACATGAAATCACAAATCCTGTACTCAATCCTCTGACCAATGAAGGCACGCATATCAAACTTCTCCTTTGCTACTCTGTCTATCAGTAATGCCACTTTCAAGGAGCTATGTATTTGAACCACGAGGTTGACAACTCTCTCCGGGGTCCTACCTTTAACTGTGTAAACCCTGCCATGGTTTGTCTTACCAAAATGCAACACCTTGCATTTATCTAAATTAAACTCCATCTGCCACTCCTCGGCCCATTGGGGTTGCTGATCAAGATCCAGTTGTATTCTTGGATAACCTGTCCGCTATACCACCAATTTTGGTGTCATCTACAAACTTACAAACCATGCTTGCTATCAATGACAAATAACAATGCACGAATAGATGTGGCAGAACGTAGATCTGATTCATTGTTGGTGGGATTGCTTAATTCTGTTTGTCACTTGCTACTTATATTGTTTGGCATGGAAGTACTTCTGTTTTGTAGTTTCATCAGGTCGATAACTCATTTTGGTATGCCTGGGACTGCTCATGGTACGCCTGCCTGCCAGAGTTGATCCCCTGGCTTGATGGTAATGGTAAAGAAGGGTATATGCCAGGCTATGAAGTTTTTAGATTGTGTTGGAGTACAGTTCTGTTCTGCTGATGGCCCACAGAACCTCATAGATGCCCAGTCTGGAGTTGCTAGATCTGTTCAAAGTCTGTCCCATCAAGCACCGTGTTAGGGCCATCCAACACGATGTAAGATCTTCTCAATGTGAAAAGGACTATGCAGTGGTTACTGTCTCCAATACTATCATAAACAGATGTGCCTGCGGCAGGCAAATTAGTGAGGATGAGGTCAAGTAAATTTTTCCCACTTGTTGATTCCCTCACCACCTATTGTAGACCCAGTCTAGCAGCAAAATCGTTTAGGATCCTACCAGCTTGATCAGTTGTACAGGTGGCAAGCTACTCTTGATGGTGGACATTGAAATTCCCACCCAGACTAGATTCTGTGGGTCATTGTGACAGTCTCTGAATCATACCTTGACTAGGAGAAAGTGAGGACTGCGGATGCTGGAGCTCAGAGTCGAGAGTGGAGTGCTGGAAAAGTACAGCAGGTCAGGCAGCATCCGAAGAGCAAGAGAATCGGCATTTCGGGCAGAAGCGGTCCTGATGAAGGACTTATGCCCGAAATGGCAATTCTCCTGCTCCTCAGATGCTGCCTGAGCTGCTGTGCTTTTCCAGCACTACACTCTCAACTCATATCTTGACGAGTATGAGAAACAGCTCTCCCAATTTTGGTACTGGTCCCCAGGTGTTAGGAAGGAAAGCTTTGCAGATTTGACAGGGCTGTTCTTGCTGGTGTTGCTTCTGGTGCGAGATGGTCCATCAAGTTGCATTTTGTTTTTAAGACATTGTTGCAATTGTTACAACTGAGTGACAGTTGAGAGTCAAACACATTACTGTGGTCTGGAGTCACATTTAAACTAAACCAGGTAAGGACATTAGTGAACTTTTCCAACAATCAATGCTGGTTTCATGGTCATCGTTAGCTGCTTAATAGCAGATATTTGTTCAATTCAAATTCCACTAACAGCTGTGATGGGATTCAAACTCAGGTCTCTCGAACATTGCCTGAGCTTCTAGATTAATAGTCTAGCAATAATACCACTAGGACATTGTCTTCCCTTCTGAGCATGTATTCTTTGGAGCTTAGAAGAATCAGAGGTGATCTCATTGAAATATACAAAATCCTTAAAGGGCTAGGCAGAGGAAGTGCAGGGAGGATTTTTCTCCTTGCTGGGTGTGCGGGATCTTAAACCAGGGAATATAGTGTCAGAATAAAGGCCAGGCTATTTATAGAGTCATAGAGATGTAGATGAGGAGGAATTTCTTCACCCAGTACGGTAAATGTTTGGATTTCTATACTTTGGAGCAACTCAGCCACTGAGTTTGTTCAATGTAGATTTCTAGATATTAATAACATCAACAGATATAGGGATATTGCAGAAAAATACTGGTGAGTTATATGGTCAGCCATGATTTAGGGCAGAGAGGATAAACAAATCATTTTGGTGCAGTAGTTTTTCCACATCCACCCTTAGGCTACATTTGTGTTTCAGATATGGAGAAGCCAGTGTTGGACTGGGGTGGGTGAAGTCAGAAGTCACATGACACCAGGTATAGCCCAACAGGTTTATTTGAAATCACAAGCTTTCAGAGCGCTGCTCCTTCGTCAGGTGAAGTGAGGCTGTGGGAATTCTTCCACAAACCCCATGTCAATTAGACAACCACTGAACTGGAACAGTTGACAGAGAGACCCATAGTGCAGTAACCAAAGAAGAAAGAGTCGAATTGGACCCATCCAGAAGACCGCCCTAAGCTAGACATGTATGCTCGAGACATCAATGCCAGATTCATCAGCTGTGTTTATAAGATGGCCCAGAATGTCACCCAAGCCCAACACAACACCATCCATGCTCTCAAGACCAACCGCAACATAGTCATCAAACTAGCAGACAAAAGAGGAGCCATCCTCGTACAGAATAGAATGGACCACTGCAAAGAAGCATATTGAGAACTAAACAACAAGGAACACTACAGACAATTATCTGCCAATCCAACCAAAGAACACACTCGTCAACTCAACAGACTGATCAAGACCTTTAGAGTATTCTATGTGCTGTCATCCTTTGTACTTCTCGCATAAGACACTTCTGGCTTCTGAAGGTACAAAGCCAACACACCTGGTCATCCCATTATATCAGGCAATGGGAACCAGTGTGAGTACCTCTCTGGCTATGTTGAGAGATCTTGAAACCCATTGTATAACGAACCGCCAGCTTCTGTTGTGACACTACAGACTTCTTACACAAACTCAGCATGCACAGACCAGTTAAACTTCGTCATAATGGACGTTTTGGAACTCTACAATAGCATCCCTCACCTCATCGACATCACTGCGAAAACCTCAGTACTCAACACAAACAACTGCCAATTCCTAGATGCTAACCTATAACTCATCAGCTTCATCCTCGACCACAACATCTTCACCTTCGACAACCAGGTCTTCATTCAGACACACAGAACAGACATTGGGACCATATTTGTATCCCAATATGCCAGTATTTTCATGCACAAGTTAAGCAAAACTATTCGCTGCACAGGACCTCCAACCAGTACTGTACACTAGATATACTTTGTACGCATGGCAAGGAATCGCTGAAACAACTACATGACAATATCAACAAGTTTCATCCCACCATCAGACTTACCATAGACTACTCTTCAGAATCAGTCTCATTCTTGGACAATGCATCTCCATCAAGGGAGTTCACCTGGCAAAGGAGCAGCGCTCTGAAAGCTTGTGATTTCAAATAAATCTGTTGGACTATAACCTGGTGTTGTGTGAATTCTGACTTCATATTTCAGGTTCACTGCTTAATGTTGAAAATATATGCGTTCAGAGGGTGAAGCTGTCTCAAAAACTGTGAAGCATGGAAAGTTAAATCACAGGGCAAAGACTGAATCTGTGAGGAGCTGCACCTTCAACCACAGATTCTGTCTGTCCACAACATGCAGTTCTTCTCAGGACAGAATCTGCAATTGAAGCTGCAGCAAGGGTGTGAGACTTGGAGTGGAATTGTTTTTCCAAACACTGGAAAAGCTATTTCATAGAACAACTGTTAGGGTAAAAACAACTGAGATTTTGGGCCCGGACTACTTTTAAAAAACTGTTTACCGTTGTTCTTTTCCACTAGATTCACTGTATTGACAGTAATGACAGCTCATCACACAACCAAGTTATCAACAGCGAGCATGCTATTATCCAGGTAGGAATTTGTGTTATCCAAATAGTATTCCCTTGGCCTGTTTTGTGAACCAGTGAAGCAGCTCTCATATTTCAGAGGAAATTTATATTTCATGCTCCTGGTGTAGGATTTGGGAGGAGAAAGTGTGGACTGCAGATGCTGGAGATCAGAACTGAATATGTGTTGCTGGAAAAGCAATTTCCTGGGGACCAGTAGGATTTGGGAGCCAGGAATGATTACTGCATGTGGAGGTAGAGCAATCTTTGTAATGTGTGTTGGTCTGAAATTCCTAAAATATACCCTGTTTTTCTTTTTATTAATTTATTAAGATGACAGAAAATTGAATCTGATGTATGGAAGCATATCATTTCCATGACATACTGACAATTTGTTTTGGTTTCATGAATTTTGTGGGCTTTCTGACTTTTTAAAATTGTTTATGAATGAGACTGTTCCCTTTAAGATATTATGAATGGCATATAAGACTGTTTACTTTTCCTCTTCTGCCTCATGGTAATGAGGCAAATTGTGATAATTCTGATTGTGCTGAGATGTTCAAAATCAAACATGGAATGATGACTTGTGCAAGATCACAATGCATTCACCCAATGTTCCATCCGCAACCTCTCTCTGAACTTCTCCACTCTTTTACTTAGAGTCATAGAGTTATGCAGCACAGAAACAGATCCTTCAGTCTAACTTGCCCAGGCTGTCCAGATATCCTAACTGGCCTAATCTCGTTTGCCAGCATTTGGCCCATTTCCCTCTAAACCCTTCCTATTCATGTACCCATCCAGGTGCCTTTTAAATGTTGTAATTGTACCAACCTCCACCACTTCATCTGGCAGCTCATTCCATACATGCACCACTCTCTACATGAAAAAGTTGCTCCTTAGGCCCCTTTTAAATTATGCCCTCTGGTTTCAGACTCCTCTACTCTGTGGTTAAAGACCTTGGCTTTTCATTCTATCCATGTCCAGCACAATTTTATAAACCTCCATAAGGTAACCCCTCAGCCTCTGACGCTTCAGGCAAAACAGCCCCAACCTATTCAGCCTCTCCCTATAACTCAAATCCTCCAACCCTGGCAATATCCTTGTAAATCATTTCTGAACCCTTTCAAATTTCACACCATCTTTCCTATAAGAGGGAGATTAGAATTGCTATTCCAAAAGTGGCCTTACCAATGTACAGCTGCAACATGACTTCCCAATTCCTATACTCAACGTACTGACCAATAAAGGCAAGCATACCAAATGCCACCTTCACTATCTTGTCTCCCTGAGACTCCACTTTCAAGGAACTATGAATCTGCACTCCAAGATCTTTGTTTAGCAACACTCCCCAGGATCTTACCATTACGTGTACAAGTGCTGCTCTCAAACCTTCTAACCTGACAATACCCTTGTAAATCTCTTCTGAACTCTTTCAAGTTTAATGTCTTGTGCTTCTCTCTGTGATAATGTCCTTTAGGATGGTTGAAGAACATGTCAAAATGCAGCCAGTTCGATCCAATAATGCCACTATCTTTGATTTTAATGAGAACGTTCAGCATACAGAAGATATTGATGATTATTCCTAAAAGTTCCAATTCAACTAAAAAAGAAAAATTCTTTTAATTAATGGCATTATTCTAATAGTTGGATACATAATTGGTTTTGGAATATTTGTGTCTCCAGGTGGTGTCCCAAACCAGTGTGGCTCCCATAGTCTTTCCCTGAAGACTGTTGGCTTTTTCCCACTATTTGGAGCCCTCTACTATGCTGAACTGGGTACAACTAATGCAACAATCTGGTGCAGGCTATGCATACCTTTTGGAATTATTTGGTAGTTTAGTTGCCTTCTTTAAACTTTGGACGTCCATACTTATTTTTGAGCCCAGTACACAAGCCCTTATCGCTACCACCTTCAGCAGCTACCTGTGTAATCCACCTTCTTAAAGTATATGACACCATATTTGCCAGAATGCCGACTTGCAACTGTTTGCATCAGTAAATGTAGTGTTACCATTTTCCTAACAATATAATATGCATTTTTAATTGCAATTAGAAGTTAAATGCTTATTTAAAATATCAATTATCATGTATAGTAAATAAAATAACACCGGTTTTCTTATTGACAGGCTCTTGGCTCTACTCAGCAGAGCAATGAATGCTATACTGAGTCATGGGAGTATCACACTAATTTTAAGGTTAACCTTAAACTTCTACTGGCTTAACAATTTCTGGAATTTTTAACATGAAGTGGAGAAATTAAAAATTAATATTCAGGGCCAGTGAGACAATTTACTTATAATAGCATAATGCATCATTAAAGTTGTATTTCATTCAACAATATGTAACTTTTTGTGGAGTCTTCTTTGAACAGTCCGTGATTTTTAATTGACTTTCACCAGCATCCCTTTGAAAGAATAGGGAATTGTTGGCAGCATTGTCTGGATTACTCTAATTAATTGTGCATGTGCAAAACCAGACATTTCTGCTAGTTTGACAAAAATTATGATAAAGAAAATCTAGCCATTGAGATTAAAATGAAACAAGAAAAGAATGCTTGTGATAATTGTAAGCCTCAAAATGCAATAGAATACAAAGCAATTTGAACACAAGATTAGGGCAACGCTGGCTGGACAGCATTTATTACCCATCCCTACTTGCCCTTGAATGTAGTGATCAAGTGCCTTCCTGAACTGTTGCAGTCATTTGCTGCAGGTAGACCTACAATGCCATTGGTAGGGAGCTCCAGGATTTTAACCAAGAGACACTGAAAGAGCAATGATTATATTTCCAAATCTGGATGGTGAGTGGCTTTCTGGGTAACCTGCAGATACCAATGTTCCCATGTATCAGCTGTCCTTGTCTTTTTAAATGTTAACAGTTATGGTTTCAAAGGTGCTGTCTAAGCAGCCTTGGTGAATTTCTGCAATGTGTCTTGTAGCCAGTACACACTGCTGATCCAGAATATCTGTGGCAGAGACACTATGTTCATGGATATGGTGCCAGTCAATTGGGCGACATTGTCCTAGATGATATCAAGCTTCTTGATTGTCGTCGGCAATGCACTCATCCAGGCAAGTGGAGGAAATATTCCATCATTCTCTTTATGTCTTGTAGATAGTGGACTTGCTTTGAGCTGATGAAGGGCTTCTTGCTCCTCGGATGTTACCTGACCTGCTGTGCTTTTCCAGCACCACACTCTGTTTGAGGAGTCAGGTGGTGAGTTATTAACTGCAATATTCCTAGCCTCTGACATAGGAGAAAGTGAGGACTGCAGATGCTGGAGACCAGAGTTGAAAAATGTGGTGCTGGAAAAACACAGCAGGCCAGGCAGCATCCGAGGAGCAAGAGAATCAACGTTTCGGGCACAAGTCCTGAAGAAGGGCTTATGCCCGAAACGTCGATTCTCCTACTTCTCGGATGCTGCCTGGCCTGCTGTGTTTTTCCAGCACCACATTTTTCAACTCTAGCCTCTGACATACTCTTAAAGCCACAGTGGTTGACGATAACCCAAGAGTATTGATAGCAGGAGAATTCATTGATGGTAATGCCACTGATCTGCCTGAATTGCTGTGCTCTTCCAGCACCACTGATCCAGAATGCCACTGAATGTCAAGGGTAGATTCTGCCTTGTTGGAGATGATCATTGCCTGACGCTTGTTTAGTGTGATTGCCATATGTCAGCTCAAACCAGGATATTGTCCAGATCTTGCTGCATTTGGCACTGACTGCTTCAGTATTTGAGGATTCATAAATTATGCTGAATATTTGCAATCATGAGTGAACATCCCTACTTCTGACCTGATGATGGAAGGAGGATCATTGAAGACACAGCTGAAGATGATTGAGTCTAGGAGATTAGGAACTTGAGGAATTCTGCAGAGATGTCCTGGAGCTGAGATGACTGATCTCCAACAACCACAATCACCTTCCTTTCTGGCAGGTATGATTTTAATCAGCTGGGAGTTTCCTCCCAATTCTCGTTGAATTCAGTTTTGCTAGAGCTTCTTGATACCACACTTTGTTAATGGGACCTTGATGTCAAGAGCAGTGACTCTCACCTCACTTCTGAAATTCAACTCTTTTGTCCATCTTTGGACCTGGATGGGTATATAAATAGAGAGGGTTTGGAGGGATATGGGCCAAATGCTGGCATGTAGGACTAGGTTAGGTTGGGATATCTGATCGTCATGGATGAGTTGGGCTGAAGGGTCTGTTTCTATGTTGTATGACTCTTGAGTTTAACAACATCTTTCCAAAAGCAGAGAGATCAGAATTGAATGCAATATTTTAAAAGTGGCCTAACCAATGTTCTGTACAGCTGCAACATCTCAACTCCTATACTCAATGCACTGATCAATGAAGGCAAGTATACCAAATACCTTCTTCACCATCCTGACAATTACTCTACCTATATCTGAATGTAGAATTAAAGCAGAAATATGTCGCAGGCCAATTTTTGATACTTTTTAAATACGTTTGTTAAGTAAGCCTCTCAGCCTATTTTTACCAAGGGAGGAGAACCAGCCCTTCCTTAATATGAGTACACGGCTTTTGCTGGCATCATCCTTGCAAATCTTCTCTCCATCCTCTGTAGTGCCCCAACCTTAAGAGTACAACTTTCAGGTCTCTATGTGATAAGTATAGTTTAACCAAGTAGAAAGAAGTGGAGGTTTAGGGAGGGAATTTAAGAGCTTTATGCATAAAAAATATCAAAAGTTGGAGCTCTGCATGCAGCTAGGAGAAAGTGAGGACTGCAGATGCTGAAGATCAGAGCTTAAAAATGTGTTGCTGGAAAAGCGCAGCAGGTCAGGCAGCATCAAAGGAACAGGAGAATCGACGTTTCGGGCATAAGCCCTTATGCCTGAAACGTCGATTCTCCTGTTCCTTAGATGCTGCCTGACCTACTGAACTTTTCCAGTAACACATTTTTAAGCTCTGCATGCAGCCACTTTGTACTTTTATCCAATGGTTATTTTAAGCCTCTAGCGACCATTTGAGATATCAGTCACATTCAGGGACTGACATGCTACAAAGTTCAGTTGCAAGCATCCTATGTAGGCAAAAACAACCTTGGTTATCAAATCAACTGAAGTGTTGCTGGTCAATGATAAGCCACCATCCCCACCCCCACCCTCCCATCCTATGAAGCTGGGAGAGGGGAAATTCAGAAATGTCATTCTCACTTCAGAGTTTCTGATAGAAGGTCGTTACTGAAGTGGTTGAAGATTTTTGGGCCAAGGACAATACAGTACTGAAAAACTCCTACACAGATGTCCTGGGGTGAGATTAATTACTTTAATCAAACACAGCCAACTTCCTTTGTGCTTGATATAAATCTAAACAATTTTAAAAAATTTATTCACAGGATGAGGGTATTGCTGGCTAGGCAGCATTTATTGCCCATTCCCAATAGCCCAGATTTAAGAGTCATTGCTGAGAGTCTGGAGTCACATGTAGGCTAGACCAGGTAAGGATGGCAGTTACCTCCAGAAAGGACATTAATAAACCAAATGCATTTTTCTGACGATCAACAATGGATTCATGGTCATCATTAAATCCTTCCTTCCAGACATTTTATTGAATTCAATTCAAATTCCACCACCTGCTGTGGCGGGATTCAAACCTGAATCCCCAGAACATTATCTGGGTCTTTGGATTAATAGCCCAGTAGTAATACCTTTAGGCCATCACCTCCCTCATACAGAGATCTTCCCACTATTCCTGCTGACTTGTATTTTCAAGGTTCCCTTGATGCAAAAGGCAGTCGCTGTCAGGTTAGATCACATGGAATACAGGGAGAACTAGCCATTTGGATACAACATTGGCTCAAATGTAAGAGACAGCGGATGGTGGTGGACGATTGCTTTTCGGACTGTAGGCCTGTGACCAGCGGTGTGCTGCAAGGATTGGTGCTGGGTCCATTGCTTTTTGTCATTATTTATATCCCAATCATTTATATTAAAGTAGAACTGGTTAGTAAATTTGCAGATGACACCAAAATTAGTGGTGTAGTGGACAGCAAAGAAGGTTACTGCAGACTAAAACAGGACTTTGATCAGATGGGCTGATGGGCCAAGGAGTGGCGGATAGAGCTTAATATAGATAAATATCCGGTGCTACATTTTGGTAGGGTAAATCAGGGGGTAGGACTTATCCACTTAATGGTAAGGTCTTGGAGAGTGTTGTCAAATAAAGAGTCCTTGGGGTGCAGGTTCATAGTACTTTGAAAGTGGAGTCACAGGTAGACAGGGTAGTGAAGAGACCTTGAAGTACAGGTTCATAGTACCTTGAAAGTGGAATCGCAGGTAGACAGGGTAGTGAAAAGACCTTGAAGTACAGGTTCATAGTACCTTGAAAGTGGAGTCGCAGGTAGACAGGGTACACGACTTTATTGGTCAATGCATTAAGTATGGGAGTTGAGACATCATGTTGCAGCTGTACAGGACATCGGTTAGGCCACTTAAGGAATATGCATTCAGTTCTGGTTTCCTGTCACAGGAATGATGTTGTTAAACTTGAAACAATTTACAAGGATGTTACAGAGTTGGAGAGTTTGAGCTATAGGGAGAGGCTGAATAGGCTGGAACTATTTTCCCTGGAGTGTCGGAGACTGTGGGATGACCTTCTAGAGGTCTATAAAATCATGAACGCATGGATAGAGTGAAGGTCTTTTTCCAAGGGTAGAGAAGTCCAGCACTAGAAGGCATACGTTTAAAGTGACAGGGGAAAGATTTAAAAAGGGCCTAAGGGGCATCGTTTTCACAGAGGTTGGTGTGTGTGTGTGTGTGTGTGTGTGTGGAAGAGCTGCCAAAGTGGTGGAGACTAGAACATTTACTAGGTATCTGGTTAGGTACATGAATAGGAAGAGTTTAGAGAGATATGGGCAAAATGTTGGCAAGTGGGACTAGATTAATTTTAGATATCTAATCGGCATGGACGAGGTGGACTGAAGGTCTGTTTCCGTGCCGTATGTTTCTACGACTCTATCTCTGGGGTCAGCTCTTTTATCTTTGTTTAGATTAAGATTGTAATGAGGTCAGGAGCTGAGTGGCCCCAAGAGCACAACCTTAGCATCAAAAGTAGGTTGTGCAACTGCCACTTGATCACACTGTCACAGCCCACCTTTAGTCACCTTACTGAAAAATGCTGATAATTTGACATAGACAATTTTTTTAAAAAGTTGCAAAACCCTCTTTTTGCACAATAATGTTTGATAATAATAAAAATACAAAAGAGGCAACGGAATCTGTAAAAAAAAAAGCGCTGTTAACCAAAGTTGCTCCTATAAACTGACAGAACAAGTTACACTCATGGAAGGACTTTTCTAAAGACAAGATGTGTGTACATGCACCCAATAGTTTCACACAACAAAATTCTCAAGTGTCCCTGGTTGCTTCCTCCTCAAGCATAACTGGATTTTTAATCTGAATGAGAACAGACTCATAATTAGCAAAGAATTAAAAATGAGTGGTTTCCTAAGTAATTTAAACAGCATCTAATGAAGTATGTACAAAAACGGGAATGAGGTTGGGAGCAGTCATAAATATTTGTTCATGCAACACAATAATTCTGTACACCTATTCAAAAGCATGGTGACTGCAATGATCTTTGAACAGAGAAATAAGAAAAGCATAACATGTTAACGTGTGCACTCACCTGTTCTTTAGATTACTGTTTCATGCACATTAAGCTTACAGAATGATTCACTGCTTAAATATGCCATGACTGGTTCTGGTTCTGGTTGCCCAGTGATATTATGGATATTATAAATTGGAGAAGGTTCCGAAAAGATTTCCAAGATGTTACTGGGACAGGAGAGTTTGAGTTATAAGGAGAGGCTGAGACTTCATTCATTAGAGTGTAGGAGTTTGAGGGGTGACCTTACAGAGGTTTATAAAATCATGAGGGGCGTTGATGAGATGAATAGCAAAGGTCTTTTCCCTAGGGTAGGGAAATTCAAAATGTTTTTAAGGTGAGAGGAGAAAGATTTAAAAGGGACCTGCAGGTGGATCGTGTGTGAAATGAACTGCTAGAGAAAGTGGTAGATACAGGTATGGTTGCAACATTTGAAAAATATTTGGACAGGTACACGAATAGGAAAAGTTTAGAGGGATATAGGCCACATGCTGGTAATGAGACTAGTTTGGTTTGGGAAACTTGGTTGGCATTGTGTTGCTGTGGTTCCTTTTAGCAAGGTTATATTGTCCTTGGTGTTTTCTGAGTGATTGTAAACGCAGAGGTTCCTGGATGTCTGGTTTGTATGGGTTTTAGTGCCAATTTGATTATGGCTAACAGATATTGCTTCTGGCAAAAGGCTTTCAAGTTTTAAAAAACATTGTACAACGAAAGGGGAGTTGCCAGTTCTCTCAACTCAGCTTTTCTTTGGTTTGGTTTTGGTTTGGATTTAGCAATTTTGGTTTTAGTATTTTTGGAACTGCTGGTTATTGTTAGCTGGGAATTCAAAAAGAAACAGCAACATAGAAGAAGGAGTTCCATGCTGAATCTCTCTGCCATTTCTCTCTCCTGTAAGAACCTGTATCTGATTTTGCCTTTTTGCCAAGGGTGTTTATGGGCACTATTGCAAGAATTTGGAATGGCATCATTAAGTTGGGATAGTCTGTTGGGTTTTTGGATAGGTTAAGTTATTCTCTGTTCTGTTTTCTTTTGTTTGTGTTTCATTCGGTACTCTGAATAAATTCTATTTGTTTAAAACTAAGGGGTTTTGACCAGCTGCATCACTCCTGGAATATCCACTTTACACCTGAAAAGCTAGGATCTGGGCTACCTTCTTGAAATGTTTTGAGGGGGGTCTGGCCTGGTCTATAACAGCATGGACAAGTTGGACTGAAGGGTCCGTTTCCATGCTGTAAGACTCTGACTCTGAGTACACTGGAAATCATGCACTACCATGCTTGGGGTTGTCACAAATGTGAAATGATTTATTCAAACTATCTAAAGTCCACAATTTATCTGAGTGATGGATCCATGTTAAAAGAAAACAATCATCTATGCTTATGTGTTTTTATACAAGAAAACAGCTATTTATTGTTTTAATCAATTCCAGAAAAGAAATACAAGCTTATAACTTATAATTCTCTGTAACAAACTCGATCCCTTTTTCAAATATTCCGTATACATACAAGCAGACACACAGAGTCAGGTCAAAACACTAATAATATGGGTTTGGGAAAGAACAAAGAAAAATTCAGTGAAGCCCAGTCCTAGCACCAGTCTGGAGTACAGGCATCAGAGAGATGTTTTTCTTCTTCTCTGGTTCTTTTCAAATCTTTGATAAGGACACAAAATTGTGAACATGTCAGTTCTCAATCTTTCATTCGCCAGTTGGGAATTGGCCGTTTCAACATCTTTGAAGGTGATTTCCTATTTCAGGAAGCGAATTTGCAGAGAGTAGCTAGCTGCTTGGGAATTTATTTTATTTCTCCACTCTCAAAGAACAAGATAAATATTTTGTCCTTCACAGAGTAGATATTTCAGCTGTATTGTCTAAACACAAAGCTGTAGCCATTTGGCCAGTAATTTCTTAGTTGGTTCCTATGCTGAACATTCTTGAACACACAACTGGTCAGTTGAAAAACGAATCAAAAGTTCATCACTGGGCTTAACTACCCGGAATACACATCCAATAACTCGTTTTTAAAAAAATGGAATGTCTTCCACAATATCTTTTGTTTAAAGCAGTTCTTTACCCCATTTTTAAGTCCAGAGCCCAAAAAGAATGGTCTTACAACTAACTTCCTAATCCAGGACAGATATTGTAAACATTTAGTTGTATATTCGCATGTGGCTGTCTGTTCTTTTTTGAGTTTTACCATTTAAGAATATTTTACCTGTGCTGGGGCTTTGATGATAGAGTGACCATCAAGAAAGACTTGCATTTAGACAGCATCTTTCGCAGCTTTAGAATATCCAAGTCACTTTACAACAAAAATAATATTGAAGTACATTTACTGCTGTGAGTTAGAATATAATCAAAAATCAAACTACATCAGGTTTTGGACATATACAGCTTATCTACACAGCAAATTCCCAGAAACAATGTAATAGCGAATAGATATGCTGGCGATTGTGGTTGAGGTTGAGGGCTAAATATTGCCTTGGTCATTATGGAGAACAGTTGCAGCATGGGATCTTTCTCTGACATATGACTGAGGGCAAATAGGGCCTTAATTTGACTTGCATCTGAAAGATTACACCTCTGAGAGTGCAGCATTCCTTCACAGTGTGATTTAAAACCTACACTTTTCTGAATCAAAAATAGGCACATTACCTAAGCTACAATTTAGACATTTTTAACTGTAAATTCGGCAAAGAGGGCCGGATTGCAAGGTGTGAACGTGTTCTTGAATAAAATTAGTGAGCTTTGTTCTTTTGTTACATTACAACTTTTAATCAAACAAAAGATGGTTCTTAGATTGGTCATTGAAGGGGGCACTGGGCACACTCTGATTTCAATGCTAAGTGCCTTTCTTCTGCCACATTTACAGGCACTCGAACTGTTAACCTGCTGCGTGACTCCTGGATTCCCCAGTTTTGTTTCAGATTTCCAGCATCAACTCTCTTTTGATACATTATCAATCATTGTCCACCTTCTGATGAAAGTAACTGCAGTAACATCCAACAGCCTTATGGTGTCAGTGGTAAGCTTGCAATGGCTCTGCTGCTCAGCAGTCACCAAAAGGAAGTCTTAGCACTTTCCATAATGGCCAATGGAATAAGTGCCCGTTCAGTCTTTTTTTAAACCCCTACTAAGGTGATTCCTTAACCGTTCCCTTATTAATTAGCAGGAAAGGTTAATCGTTTCTAGCACTAAACCAGAGGAAAAGAATGGAATTGGGATGAAACATTTTTCGTAGGATGTGGGCATTGCTGGCTAGGACAGTATTTACTGTCTATCCCTAATTACCCAGACGGCAGTTGAGAGGCAATCACATTGCTGTGCGTCTGGAGTCACATGTATACCAAACCAAGCAAGGATGAGAACTTCCTTCTCTAAAAGGACATATTAGCAAACCAGATGGGGTTTCCCTGAAAATCAATAATTCATGGTAATCAAACTCATGGTGGGATTCAAACCCAGATTCCCAGAACATTACCTGAGCATCTGGTTTAACAGTCTAGTGATAATACCACTAGGCCATTGCGTCCCCGCTTAAGCCCAAATGATCTCTGTAGTTCAAGGAGACTCTTGCACATAAAACAAAATTGAAGAAATAGATATAGTATTTAGAATCTTCCTGGGCCCTCCAGGGCTGGGATTTTGATGTATGTAAATATTTTTAATTTAGATATAACACACCGTGTGGGCGGCACGGTGGCACAGTGGTTAGCACTGCTGCCTCACAGCGCCAGAGACCCGGGTTCAATTCCCGCCTCAGGCGACTGACTGTGTGGACTTCGCACATTCTCCCCGTGTCTGTGTGGGTTTCCTCCGGGTGCTCCGGTTTCCTCCCACAGTCCAAAGATGTGCAGGCCAGGTGAATTGGCCATGCTAAATTGCCCGTAGTGTTAGGTAAGGGGTAAAGGTAGGGGTATGGGTGGGTTGCGCTTCGGCGGGGCGGTGTGGACTTGTTGGGCCGAAGGGCCTGTTTCCACACTGTAAGTAATCTAAAAAAACCTTTGTAGCCGGTGGGACTTGAACAGGGCCTTGTGGCTCAGAGATGGGACACTACCAATGAGCCATTCTTTTGACAAAGAAACCTTAGTCACTAGTTGTCTCCAGGAGGAGCAGGAGTAAGGATTACCTGGGAGAGGATCCACCCAATTTGAGACACATGACATCCAAGATTAGATCAGCCAGGTTTCAAGATCAGCCATTCACATGTTCACAAAATAGGTTGGATCCAGCTTCACAAAGCCATCAGTCACCTGTTTGGTTGAAGGCTCACAATTCATCAACAATCCATGTAGCATATCAATGATATAATGCAGTATATGTGGGAGAGGGAACTTGTCAAATATGCTTCATCTCAAAAAACCTGCTGTGACTGAGTGATAATTACTTTTTTACCTTTATCTGGGAAGAATATACTAATGACTCATTAGGACCTCCTACTCCTCTCTGCTTTATTATTAAAGATATATTAGATATGGCTGAGGGATAGGTCTTTGTCAAAAGGTGTGTATTCACGAACATAGAGCATTACAGTGCAGTACAGGCCCTTTGGCCCTCGATGTTGTGCCAACCTGTGGAACCAATCTGAAGCTATCTATCCTACACTATTACATATTAATTCGTATATTTATCCAATGACTATTTAAATGCCCTTAAAGTTGGCGAGTCTACTGCAGTTGCAGACAGGGTGTTCCACACCCCTACTACTCTAAGTAAAGAAACTACTTCTGACATCTGTCCTATATCTATTACCCCTCAATGTAAAACTATGTCCCCTTGTGCCAGCCATCACTGAGGAAAAAGGCTCTCACTGTCCACCCTAACCCTCTGATTATCTTATATGTGGCAATTAAGTCACCTCTCAACTTTCTTCTAAAGAAAACAGCCTCAAGTCCCTCAGCCTTTCCTTATAAGACCTTCCCTCTATACCAGGTAAAATCCTAGTAAATCTCCTCTGCACCCTTTCCAAAGCTTCCACATCCTTCTTACTATGCGGTGACCAGAACTGTACACAATACTCCAAGTGCAGCCACACCACAGTTTTGTACAGCTGCAACATAACCTCGTGGCTCCGAAACTCAATCCCTCTACCAATAAAAACTAACATACCAAATGTCTTCTTAACAATCCTATCAATCTTCACCAGCCATGTTGATGCATCCTGTTTATCAGCAACTTGGATTATTGGTCAGTACTAGACTACACAGCAATGACTTGCAAAAGGGAATTGAATATGTACTTAAACGAAAAAGAGAAGAAAAACACATGCAGGACTGCAGGGAGTAGATCTGATTGAATAACGTTACCCAAAAGCCATCTACCATCTGCCTCAGATTGCAGGGATCCTTGACCCTCTTATCAATGTGGTATGCTGCTCCCCAGTTTAGGAATCATGCAAACACCCAAATTCATGCACACCCAGAATTCAGAAGCTTCCTCACATTCTCTTGCACCAAAGATTTTACTTTTACTTATGTGGGATTTAATGTTTTCGTCTGAAATCAAGGAGACTGCTGCATTCTAAATGCCGAGTCTCCAGGACTATACAACAGGAGTTAGAGCTCCCAACTCAGGATAGATGTATTTCTGGAGATTTAAATCATATGACCCCCACATCCAACTGCCCTACCCAGTCAAACAGTCGTTTTTCCATCTCAGCGAAAAGAAAGTGTTCAATGTAAACTGTTTAAAAAATGTAAACAATGTTTCTTTTAGATTTTTCATGGTAGTGTCCAGCAATCTCTGGAGATGCCAAGATGATCCTAGAAGATTGACAACTATAATAATAAAGAACAGTGAACAGTGAATAATCCAATCAAGAAGTTCAGCTTTCACAGTGTCAGAGTGTACGATTGGGTAAAGAGAAATAGTTTAAAAAAATTCAATTCCTTAATTGTTTCACAGTTTTGAAATGTGAGGTACTTGCACAGTTACTGGCATGTCTCTTGTTACCAAGGTACTGGCCATTGGCAAGGTGCAGTTTTAGAGGTTACTGAGAGATGCTGTCACCTCCTAACATCTGTTTATAACATGTTATGATGTACAGAACTCTCCCTTAATGTTAAATAAGGAGACAGACTGAATGAACATGATTGTAAGATAAAGTGTTTTATAAACTGTATTTATACATTCCTTTTCAAAACCTCAATGCCCTAAAGTGCTTAACAATCAAATAAGTACTTTTAAAATGTAGTCTCTATCATAATATAGGAAACATGGCATACATTTACACACAGCATGATCTCTCACTTGTGGCAAGCAAATCAAACAGTTGTACTAGATGAGGAGTGAGGGTCCATCTTCCCACTCACTAACAGGAATGAAGTGTGGAACCTTGCCCTGGACAAAGGCTGTTTCTTTTATATGCATAATTCCAATCTCAGTGGAATACATTATTAAATAAACCAGGAGCTACAATGAAGCTCAAGCTCCAGAGTAACCCTCAGTCATTTTGAACACAACAAATAATCTAAGCCAGTAGAACCAATGACATTCATTTAATGTCTAATCTATCCCACAATTTTCTTTGTCCTTGTTGGATCAGTGGCCCAGGAGTCACTCAACAGTTGAATGATGGTGGAGATGAGTTTAGGTTTAGGTTCTTATTTAATGGGGAAGTCAAGATTGAAGGGTCTTAACCCAACCTTGTCCTGTTTTGTAACCATCTAGATCTAACTGCCTCTTTATTGTTTTATTGGTCTGTTGCTTGGCAGCAGGCCTAAGGAATTGTGCCAGTTGCCAAATGAAGCTACACTCTGCTTCCATATAAACAAACAGTCTCAGTAAGAAAATATGCTTCTTCAAAGCACTGTGCTTGAAAGCCAGCAGTTGCAAGGGAAATGTAATCCTTATTTGCTGTCCCAAAGATCAATGATTTGCCATCAACATCTTCCCTGTCCCACACTTCAATATCACTTCTCCAGCTGCGAAGGATTTTGCATTAATTCCTAACCACTTGAGGTCCCCACTTTAGGAAATTAGGTTAGTTTCATCTCATTGATCTCTTCAGTGTTCAAATGAGACACAATGTCTAATATTGGACAAAAATGATGTGTGTGAATAGAATGAATAACTACTGTACATTTCAAATCATTATAGCTGTCACTTGTAGAAATAAACAGCCATATAATAGGATATTATCCAGATTTAAATTCTGGTTGGAGAAATAGGTTTCAATTCAAATCCTGCAATGAAGGAGTTGAAACCACATCTGTCATCCATGCAAACCCAGCAGAGACAGAATGTACCTGGGATATTCTGGAAGTTGAATAGATGCTCAGGCTTCAGACAAGAGAGAAAGGTGACCCCTCCCATGGCATGTACTCACAGATTATGTGCATACATTAATGACATTATTCTGGAGACAACTATTGTTTTGGTTGTCTTAAAATCATACAGAGGATGTAAGAATGTAAGGCACTTATTGTCCGTAAAAGCTTACTTCCTTCTGTTATGATTTTTGGTCACAATTTTCAGCCAACATTTCCCAATGTGAATTGCTATGTCAATATTTCTTGTTCAATTTTGCTGTGGGAACAGTCACTGTAATGGTAGGTTCTGGCCAATAGGTGGCATGTGTTTCTGAAGTGTCAACTCCTCAATCGACTAGAAAACTACCACTGTGGATTTACTGGCCAATAAAAATAATTTGCAAACCAGCATAATGTACAAATGACTGCATATCTCAGGTATCTTCATATATTTAAGAGAACCTGGCTGATGGGTATTATTATTTACTGGACAGTCTCCACCAAACATTGCAATATTAGCATGGGCCTGTCGCATTACTTGATAGAACTGGCATTCATGTGGGGGCTGGACCCCCTGCACAAATATGGTGCCAAATTAAGAACACAAGTCCCTGTCCAGCCCAAAACCCCTCCTTAAACCCCTATCTATTGAATGGCCCGGTCCCTGTAAATGCAGTGTGGGTTTGGAAGTATTCCGTCAGGGGTTCCACTTGTTGGGGAAGTTGTGGAAGTGCAGGTGGGTGTTTGGCTGGGTTCGCTGGCTTTTGCTGCCATATAGTCAGATGTTGGGCAAGTGATGGTCATTCTTGTGCCGGTGATACTTCTTGGGCTCAGGTGCTGGTGAGATGTTGCTGCTCGTTAGTTGAGGCAGGTACTGGAGCTGGAATAGCAGAAAAATAAACAATGAGAAGCTGCGATCTCACACTCAATTCTGCTCTTCTCATTTCAGTGAGCTATATGGTGTTGACTGGGGCTCAGAATGCATGGAAATGGTGGGCAAATTCTCCCCTGAAATCTCCCACTTACCAGGGAAAATTTAATTAGGGGGGTGGGGTGGGGAATGTTTATTAGGGAAGAGGTAAATAGACATAACTAGACAGCAGGTACCAAGTTCACATCATATACTTTCAAAGTACTAGTTGCTAACTTACATCAAGAACTTGTGCTTATGTAAATCCTATGTTACTGAGGAAATTAAAGCTTTTCTTATGTGTTGTGATTTTAAGTTTAATGGAGCAGTGATAGTTATTGAAAATATTGAGGAATTCTCCAACTGCCTCTGTGAGAATCTAAATCCTCTGTATATCAACTCAAATGCAGTAGGTATTGTCACTAAATCTAACCATGATGTGGAGGTGGCTGATGTTGGACTGGGGTGGACAAGGTCAGAGGTTACCCAGCAGGTTTATTTGAAATGACAAGGTTTCGGAGCGCTGTTCCCTTCATGAGGGGAATTCACCTGATGAAGGGATAGCACTACAAAAGTTTGTGATTTCTGATAAATCTGTTGGACTATAACCTGGTGTCGTGTGACTTCTGACCTTGTTACTAATTGCCTGCACCACTGATTGAATGAGATAGAGACTGACAAAAGGAGCCCCTGAAAACCAAAATGTTATCTCCAAAAAAATCTCAAGATTAGCCTGAGGAATAAATTTATTGAGCCCTGGTTTTGTAATGCATTGCAGTCCAGCCTCCTCACATGCACCATTTTTGTAGCAAGAGGCTCAGAGTGTGATGTAAAGCAGAAATGTTAACTCGTTTCTGATTCCAAATGCACCAAGATCCATCTTCCATGTTTTCAGCTGAAGTAGACTAACTTAGTACAGCTCAGTAATGGTTCCTCGTCCATTGTGTCTCAATAGTTGCACCACTTTGTGCACTTCTTGGGGACTTTAGCACACAATCTGGCAAATTCATCAGACCTGAGAGAGTGCTGAACTTTGAGGTGCTGTTAGCCAGATTTAATATTAATTTCTGGATTAGTGGTGCTGGAAGAGCACAGTAGTTCAGGCAGCATCCAAGGAGCAGCGAAATGATTCCTGATGAAGGGCTTTTGCCTGAAATGTCAATTTCGCTACTCCTTGGATGCTGCCTGAACTGCTGTGCTCTTCCAGCACCACTAATCCAGAATCTGGTTTCCAGCATCTGCAATCATTATTTTTACCTACCAGATTTAATATTAAACCAAGGGCATGTCTCCTGGTCATGCAATTTTAATATGAAATTGGAGAAGCCCAATGTCAAAGCTTTCAAAAGATATTTAAATAGATGACTGTGAGCCAATAGAAACAGATTGTTTCCTGTGATTTGGTTAAGTTGATTTAAGGGATAAAATGCTGCAAATGCAAATGTCCGTAATTGTGAGGTAGGTTATTTTGGTAGAAAATTCAAAGTTGATCATTATCCTTTGAATTAGAGACGGTGTCAGTGTAATGCAGAAAAAGAGGAATTTGCAAATTGAAGGTGCACAAGATATTAAAAGCAGCATTTCAAGTAGATAAGACCATTAATGAAAAGCGAATGGAATACTGGGTTTCATGGCAAGTAATATATCATCATTCTTCTGTATAAATGAGGGTTCTGTTTCTAAGAACCCCCATGGATGATGAAATTTGCGAGTGCGGAGCCTGTTAAAAATACAGATTAAAAATCACGATACACCGGTTTGCCTGCAGATGATGTATTAGATTAGATTAGATTACTTTACAGTGTGGAAACAGGCCCTTCGGCCCAACAAGTCCACACCGACCCGCCGAAGCGTAACCCACCCATACCCCTACATTTACCCCTTACCTAACACTACGGGCAATTTAGCATGGCCAATTCACCTGACCTGCACATCTTTCGACTGTGGGAGGAAACCGGAGCACCCGGAGGAAACCCACGCAGACACGGGGAGAACGTGCAAACTCCACACAGTCAGTCGCCTGAGGCGGGAATTGAACCCGGGTCTCTGGCGTTGCGAGGCAGCAGTGCTAACCACTGTGCCACCGTGCCGCCCATAATGTATTTTAGTGCTACTTACAAGTTTGATTATCTGCACCAAAAAGTAAATCATGAGCTTGCAGATACAGAGGATTTAATATATATAAAATTCAGATTAAATGGTGAATCTATATCAAACCTTCAAGATCCTAGTTGGAGTATTGTGCACAGTTTGGGACTTGTGATGAGGTGTATTGAGGCTACATAGATGCATCAGGATAAAGAATTTCGGGAAGAGAGACATGTTTTGTTTTAGTTGGAACAGAGATTAAGGAGTGATTTGATAAAGGCATGGAGAAATCATGAAAGAATGAACATTATGTAAAGAACAGATAATTTCTTCTGATAATAGACTCTACCAGACATCTCAAAGCCCTTTAAAGCAATTAAATTACTAAGCGAGTTTTGAGAAGATTTGTAGCTCAGGTTGAGATTCTAGATGTAGGTTTGCTCGCTGAGCTGGAAGGTTCATTTGCAGACGTTTTGTCACCCTACTATGTAACATCTTCAGTGGGCCTCCAGGCGAAGCACTGCTGATGATTTCTGCTTTCTATTCTAAACCTACATCCAGTAAATTACTTTTCAAGTGTAGTCACTGTTGTAATGTAGGAAATATGCTTACAATTATCTACAGCAGGCTCCCATAAACAGCAATGATAATGACCTGATGCTTTGTTTTGTAATGTTGATTGATAAATTTTAGTCAGGATACGGAGGAGAAATCCTTTGTTGAAAGAAACATAGAAAATAGCAGCAAGCGTAGGTCATTCATCCTTTCGAGTCTGCTCTTCCATTCAATGCGATCATGGCTTATTCACCCAACTCAGAATCCTGTTCCCGCCTTCTCCCTATTACCTTTGATCCCCGTGGCCCTTAAGACTATAACTAACTCCTTGAAAACATTCAATGTTTTGGTCTCATCTGCTTTCTGTGGTAGAGATTTCACAAGCTCGCCAGTTTCTGGGAGAAGAAATTTCTCCTCATCTCAGTCCTAAACAGCATACCCCATATCCTCAGACTGTGACCCATTGATTCTGGATTCCCTGGTCATTGGAAACATCCCTCTTGTATTTAACCTGTCTAGACCTGTTAGAATTTTATACATTTCTATGAGATCTTCCTTCAGTCTTTTAAATTCAAGTGAATATAGTTCTATCTGATCCAGTTCCTCTTCATACATCATCCTGCTAACTCAAGAATCAGTCTTTGTTTCACTCCCACCATAGTCAGAATATCATTCCGCAGATAAGGAAAGGAAAACTGCACACAATACTCCAGGTGTAGTCTCACCAAAGTCCTGTATAATTGTAGCTAAACATCCCTGCTCCTCCACGTGAATCCTCTTGCTACGAAGGCCAATATACTATTTGCCTTCTTAGTCACCTGCTGAACTTGCATGCTTATTTTCAGCAACCGGTGTACAAGTGCACCCTAATCTCATTGCACCTCCCCTTTCCCAATCCATCACCTGCTTTTGCTACCCATGTGAATAACCTCACACATATCCACATTATATTTCGTCTGCTTTGCATTTGCCCACTCAACTTGTCCAAATCACACTAATATCTCTCTGCATCTTCTTCACAGTTCAGCCTCCTACCCATCTTTGTTTTGCCTTCAAAATTGGACATTAAAATCAATGTGAAAGCTGGGGTCCAAGAACTGATGCCTGTGATATCCCATTAATCATTGGCTGCCACCCCCTTTCCTGCCTGCCAACCAATTCTCTATATCCATGTCAGTACACTGCCTCCAATCCCATGTGCATTAACTTTGCATGCTAACCTCTTCACAGAATCATAGAACATCTACAGTATGGAAAGAGGCTGATCGGCTCATCAAATCTTCATCAATCTTTCAAACAGCATCCAACACAAACCCAACCCCCTACCCTATTCCTGCACATAACTGCACATTTCCCATGGCTAATTGTCCTAGCCTGCACATCCTTAGACACTACAGACAATTTAGCATGGCCAATTCATCTAACTTACACATCTTTGGACTATGGGAGGAAACCCACGCAGACATGGGGAGAATATGAAACTCTACACAGACAGTTGTCCAAGACTGGAATCAAACTCAAGTCCCTGGCTTTGTGAAGTAGCAGCGCTAACCACTGAGCCACCCTGCCGCCCCATGTATGGTCTTACATGGGACCGAATCAAAGGCCTTATAAAAGTCCAAGTAAACAATATTCACTGGCTCCCCCTTAGCAATTCTACCAGTTGCATCCTCAAAAAATGCCAGTATGTTTGTCAAGCATAATTCTTCTTTGAAACAGGGCCATGTAATCTTTTATGCCATTTGAAAGGGCAGGTGAGACATCAGTTTAACACCTCAGTTGAAAGATAATACCTCCAACAGTGCAACACTGCTTCTTTGCTGCAGTCAGACTTGACAGTTTTCAACAACTAAAGTAGCACTTCAACCCATACCACAACTTTGTGACTCAGAGACAAGAGTGCTACCTACTGAGCTAGGGCTGACACAGAATAAGATGACGTAAATACAAGATTAAATGAAAAGATGTAATTCAGAGAACAGACAGTTTTTCTTTTGAAGAAAGCAACTGTTTTGAAGCTGTGTGGTTGGCTTCAAGTTAGCAATTAAGGACAAGTCAATGCTACCATTTAGGAATCAATTAAGCGATGTTGAAAGAAAGATGTTAACAGACTATTAATAACACTATTTTTTGTAGTGAAGGCTCAATGTCTTGACTTCACATACAATCTCTATGGAAATTCTGATTCTTTTGGCTTTGCCTTTTGGAAAGTCAAACGTTGGGCCAGACGGGTAGCAGCCACTTACAAGGGCATTATAACATTAGGACTATGCCTGGGATAGAAGAGTTAAAGTCGATTCAGGCCAAGTGACCTGTTTTGCAATCTCTCTAATTCAGAGATCTCGAGGCACTATTATCCTGGCTTGATGTAGATCTCTCAAACAGCATTAGTGAAAGTAGATTATCTAGTTAGCCTGACATAGAGTCATAGAGATGTACAGCATGGAAACAGACCCTTCGGTCCAACCTGTCCATGCCGACCAGATATCCCAACCCAATCTAGTCCCACCTGCCAGCACCCGGCCCATATCCCTCAAAACCCTTCCTATTCACATACCCATCCAGATGCCTCTTAAATGTTGCAAATGTACCAGCCTCCACCACAACCTCTGGCAGCTCATTCCATACACGTACCACCCTCTGCGTGAAAAAGTTGCCCCTTAGGTCTCTTTTATATCTTTCCCCTCTCACCCTAAACCTATGCCTTCTAGTTCTGGACTCCCTGACCCCAGGGAAAAGACTTTGTCTATTTATCCTATCCATGCCCCTCATAATTTTGTAAACCTCTATAAGGTCACCCCTCAACCTCTGACGCTCCAGGGAAAACAGCCCCAGCCTGTTCAGCCTCTCCCTATAGCTCAAATCCTCCAACCCTGGCAACATCCTTGTAAATCTTTTCTGAACCCTTTCAAGATTCACAACATCTTTCCAAGAGGAAGGAGACCAGAATTTCATGCAATACTCCAACAGTGGCCTAACCAATGTCCTGTACAGCTGCAACATGACCTCCCAACTCCTGTACTCAATACTCTGACCAATAAAGGAAAGCATACCAAACGCCTTCTTCACTATCCTATCTACCTGTGACTCCACTTTCAAAGAGCTATGAACCTGCACTCCAAGGTCTCTTTGTTCAGCAACACTCCCTAGGACCTTACCATTAAGTGTATAAGTCCTGCTAAGATTTGCTTTCTCAAAATGCAGCACCTCGCATTTGTCTGAATTAAACTCCATCTGCCACTTCTCAGCCTATTGGCCCATCTGGTCCAGATCCTGTTGTAATCTGAGGTAACTGGAAATATACTGGCATTCACCTTTGAGGAAATAGTAACAGGACATTTAGGAAATAATATATGTAATATAATTAAAGAGTCAACATGGTTTTGTGGAAGGAAAATAGATGTAATGTGTTGATTTGCAAAAGGCATTTGACATAATGCCATAGAAAAGGTTACTGTAATCTTCCTGAGCAAGATCTATGCGCAGATATCCTTTGATGAAGAAACTAGAAATATTGGGTATTAATAAAATGTTCATTGTGAAAATCCCATCTGTCTAATTGTAAGTTTTGAGCTAACATGGCAGGAATGGTCTTTGCTTAACAGGAGAAGCCAAGACTTCTCAGCAGACAACCTCCACCCCTTGAGTCTCAATATGGACTTGGAGAGACACAGACAATATTGCACATATAGTCATACAGCACAGAAACAGACCCTTCGGTCCAACTAGTCCAGGCCGAACATATACCCAAACTAAACTAGTCCCACCAGCCTGCTCCTGACCCATATCCCTCCAAACCTTTCTTATTCATGTACTTATCTAAATGTTTTTTAAACATTGTAATTATACCCACATCCACCACTTCCTCAGGAAGTTCTGGCCACATACAAACAACCCTCTATGTAAAACAACTGCCCCTAATGTATTTTTTTTAAATCATTCACCTCTCACTTTAAAAATGTGCCCTCTCGTCTTGAAATATACTACCAAGGAGTGTTCCCTCTGCAGACCAAGTAACTGACTAATCACCTTAAATTCAGCAAAGCTGAAGTGGTAGTCACTTAGCTCCAGAGAGTTGCATTCAATAACAATATTGTATGAGATAAGCACTTATATTCTAATATATCAGCATAGATAGAGGATTTGCTAGCTGCAACCAAAGGAGCCATATGGATACTTGCCTTTATTAGCCATGACGTAGAGTTTAAGAGCAGGGACATTATGCTAGAACTGTCCAAAAAGTTGGATAGGCCACAACTAGAGTATTGCGTGCAGTTCTGAAATCAACATTATAGGCGGGATGTGATGTGCTGGAGACATTGCAGAAGATTTACCAGGATGTTGCCCTGGACTGGAGAGTGATTTGATAGACTGAGGTTGTTTTCTTTGGAGCAGAGGAAACTGAGGTGGGACAGACTTCATTTCCTGAAGAAGGGCTTATGCCCGAAACGTCGATTCTCTTGTTCCCTGGATGCTGCCTGACCTGCTGCGCTTTTCCAGCAACACATTTCCAGACTGAGATGTATAAATTATGAGAGGCATAGACAGGAAAAGACTTTTCCCCTTGATGGAGGGATCAATGACCCAGGGACATAGATTTAAGGTAAGGGAACAGGAGTTTAAGAGCGAATGTGAGAGAATTGTTTTTCACTTAGAGAGCGTTGGGAATCTGGAACTCACTATCTGTAAGGCCGGCAGATGCAGAACCCTTCACAACAATTAAGAAGTATTTAAATGTACACTTTCGGTGCCTAGGCGTACAAGGTTATGAGCCAAGTGCTGGAAGTTGGGAGATTAGAATAGTTAGACATTTGATTTTGACTCGTGCAGACCCAAAAGCCCTTTTTCTGTGCAGTAGGCCTCTACAATAATGCTTCAAGATAAATGGGTAAATTTCAGATGGGCAAACTGTCACTAGTGAGATGCCGATGGATTCATTGCTGGGGGCTCAACTATTTACTATTTATATTAATGTCTTAGATAAATAAACATAGGGAACTGTAGCCAAATATGCTGATGACTCAAAGACTGATTGGAAAGTAAGTTTTGTGAAGCATACAAAGATTCTGTAAAAGCATACAGGTAGTTTGAATGAATAAAGAAAATGTATGAGTTGGAGTAAAATGTGGGAAGCTCAGAGACTATTGCAAAAATAGAAAAGCAGAGCATTATTTAAGATATGTGGAAAACCGTGGTAGGAAGAGATCTGGATGTCCTTGTAATTTAAACAGGTTCTCAGCCGATTCAGCTTGTAATTAGAAAGGCAAATGTAATGTTGACTGATATTGCACAGCAGATGAAGTATGAAAGTAGGAAAGGTTTGCTGTAATTATACAGGGTAGTAGCAATATCACACCAAGATGTACTGTGGTTTTGGTCATTCTAGTTCATGATGGATACACATGCATTGGAGGCAGTTCAGAGAGGTTCACCAGATTGGTTCCCAGGATAAGTAATGAGGAAAGGACCTATAATAATTGCTGGGATTAAGAATATAAGGTAATCTTATTAAACCATAAATTAATGGGAGGGCTGGCACACGGTAAATTCTGAGAGGATAGTCCCTTCTTGTGGGAAGATCTAGGGGCCATATTCCAGAATAGGCAATCTCCCAGTTGAAATTTCTTTTGAATCTTTTGGAATCATCTATCCCAGATTACAATGGGAATGGAGTCACTGAATATATTCCGGTTGACACAAACAAATTATTGAATTATAGGAGAATGAAAGGATATAGGGAGAAAACAGGAAAGGAAGTGGAGGACAACCATCTTACTGAATGGTGGACCAAGCTTGAATGGCCTATTCCTGCTCTTTTTAAAAATGTCTTTATGGGCACATGTAACTGATTGAGAAACGTGATGTAGTTAGCAAAATTATAATCCTTGTGCATTATCCACCTCAACTGCTTCATGGCTTAAGTTCCTTGTTGAATAAAATGGCTAGCCAGTTACAGTGGATTAAAACACTTACCCCAGGTGGGCGCCTGCGTAGCATCTTGTCATGCTTCCTGTTGAGCTTCTCAGCATCTTTGTTGCTCTCCATCTCCTCCCGGCAGCTTTCAAAGTGTGGGTGCTGCAGCAACTGCTCACATGTTAGCCTCTCTGAGGGATCCATCATCAAACAGCCCTAAGATGAACATTGAGGTAACAGATTTCAATACCAAGCCCTTATTAATCCTTCAACAGAGGCATTTTTCATAGAATTTAGCAGAGATCAAGGCACACCCACCTTAACCACTAATCATGACTAGTCCAGCCTCTGTGCAGGACGTGAGACTATCTGCATAAGCGGTAGCAGTGTCTAGAGTCAATGAGGTATGTCCATGACGCAAGAACTATATAGATAGTACATTCAGAGAGTTGGTCACACTGCAAATTGGGAGCAAGCAAGCAGAGAGGGAATGGGTGATTGCTAGGCAGTCCATGAGAAACAGGCAGGTAGTGCAGGAGAACCCAGAAGGTCCCGCTCACTAATCGACTTTCTGCTCTGAATATCAGTGAGAGTGACAGATTCTTGAAGTGCAGCTGGCCCAGCAGGGGAGGAAGAAGCATGGAAGGCAAGTATTGATTTTTCTTTTAGTTTTTAGGAAAGACAGATATTTCTCCAGCCCTCAGTGTAAGCTCAAGATGGTTTGTTGCATACCTGGTGCTAGGGTCAGAATTTCAAGAGTGGATGTAGGACATCGATTTGGGGGAGGGCAAACAATCAGAGGTCATGGTCTACATTGGTAGTAATGACATTGGTAGGAAGTGGGACGGAATCATAAAATAAAATTTTAAAGGAGCTCGGTAGAAAATTTGCAAGCAGGACCTCTAATGTAGCAATCTTCAGATCGCTCCCAGTTTCATGTGCAAGTGAGTACAAAAAAGAAAGATAAGGCTGAAGACTGATGAATATGTAGCTGGAAAGTTAGTGCAAGAAGGATTCTTGGGACACGGACTGGCTTTGGGGATGATATCACCTGTACTAGCTTGATGGGTTGCAATTGAGAGAGTTGGGACTGTGTTTGTTGCAGAAAGTTTTGTTGTTGCTATTGTGGAGGGTTTAAACTAACTCCGTAGAGGTGTGGTCACCAGGAGAGATTATTGAAAAGTAATTCCAGGCTCTACAAAATGCTCCAAGCCCTCAGTTTCTTCCTCTCCCGCTGACCAAACCAGAACCCCTCCACTGACACACTAATTTGATTGTCTGAACTGGTCCTCACCCTCAAGAACTTCTTCAAATCCTTCCACTTTCTTCAGACTAAAGGAGTAACCATGGGCTCCAGGTATGCCTGCCTTTTCATCAGATATGTGGAACAGTCCATCTTCTGTAGTTACACTGGCACCATTTCCCCACTTTTTCCTCCGCTACATTGATGACCATATCAGCGCCACCTCATGCTCCCACAAGGAGGTTGAACAGTTCATCAACTTTACGAATACCTTCCATTCTGACCTTAAGTTCACCTGGACCATCTTGGATACCTCGCTCCCCTTCCTGGACCTCTCTGTCTCCATTTCCAGCAACTCAACATAGACATCTACTTCGAACCCACTGACTCCCACAGCTACCTGGACTACACCTCCTCCCCCCCTCCCCTATAAAAATGCTATCCCTTACTCCCAAATGAGCAATTCCACTCCAGAACATACCAGATGGCCTCCTACTTCAAGGACTGCAATTTCCCCTCCCACATGGTCAACAATGCCCTCCAGGGATTCTGCTCCACTTCCCTCACATTTACCCTTGAACCCTACCCCTCCAACCACAAGAAGGATAAAGCACCCCAGTAGTCACCTTCCACCCAATCTCTGGGTACAGCACATTATCCTCTGACATTTCCACCACCTACAGTCAGACCCCACCACCGCAGATATATTTCCCACCCCATCCCTAACAGCATTCCACAGAGACCATTCCCTCCATGACTCCCTCGTTAGGTCCACGCCCATCGCAAACCCACCCTCCACACCCAGCACCTTCCCTTGCCACCGCAAGAGGTATAAAACGTGTGCCCACACCTCCCCTATCACCTCCATCCAAGGTCCCAAAGGATCCTTCCACATCTGGCAGAGATCTTCCTGCACATCCAAACCTCATCTACTGTGTTCGTTGCTCTTGATGTGGTCTGTTCTAAATTGGGGAGACAGGACACCAACTCATGGAATGTTTCAGGGAACATCTCTGGGACACATGCACCAAACAATCCCACCACCCTGTGGCTGAACACTTCAATTCCCCTTCCCACTCTGCCAAGGTCATGCACGTCCTGGGCCTCCTCTACTGCCAAATCCTAGCTACTAGACCGCCTGGAGGAAGAACACCTCATCTTCTGCCTTGGGATCCTCCAACCACACAGCATCAACGTCTATTTCACTAGTTTCCTCATCTCTCTTCCCCTAGTTTCCTCATCTCTCTTCCCCCTACTTCATCACAGATCCAACCCTCCAACTCCGCATCACTCTCTTGAACTGTCCCACCTGTCCATCTTCCTTCACACCTATCCACTCCACCCTCTGCTCCAGCCTATCATCATCACACACCACCTACATCTACCTATCGCCTTCCTAGCTACCTTCCCCCAGCCCCATCCCCCTCTTTATTTATCTGTCAGCCACCCTGCCACCCACATTCCTGATGATGTGCTTATGCACTAAACATCGATTCTCCTGCTCCTTGGATGCTGCCTGACCTGTTGTGCTTTTCCAGCACAACACCTTTTGACTCTGCACAAAATGCTAGGAGAGGCACAGAGCACTAAAATAGAGAATAAGTAGTTTATTGGTGAAGTCTAAATCAGGGTGAGAGTGCACGTACGAGAATGCATGAGTATAGATAATCAGACTGGGGAGTTACTTGCTTGGATGAGTACAGCTCCAAATGGAGACTATTCCATGGGACTCCTGACTTGTGCTGAAAAGATGTTGTACAGGTTTTTGGGAGCTGGAAGTCAGAAGTGAGGTTATATATATATAATACGATTGTAACAAAATTCTGATTATGTATTGAAATGTTGCCATAAGAGGTATGGTTTTCACAATACAGTTAGATAGACAGAGGTAAGGTTTCTGATACATTAATAGCTTTAATGTAAGCAAGTAGTACCAGATGGAACAGTCGTCCATGGCAGTTTTTGTTTTGTTAATTCCACAGCCCAAATTAATATTGTGAGCACCTCCAAATTGATCAATGTGTTCTGTGTATCTTTCCCAGTACAGTGATATTTGGGATGTTTCACATTGTAGAAGCTTGTGGGCAGCTGATACTGTTCACTCACCTTCATTAAGTGAAGGGCCTGAGCAGATATGTGTGGAAACTTCACCTCCAACGGTTCCTGGGTGGGTCAGACAAACAAACAGCAGAATTAGTGAACAGGCTAGGGCTGTTTTCCCTGGAGCGTCGGATGCCGAGGGGTGACCTTATAGAGGTTTACAAAATTATGAAGGGCATGGCTAGGGTAAATAGGCAAAGTCTTTTCCCTGGGGTCGGGGAGTCCAGAACTAGAGGGCACAGGTTTAGGGTGAGGGGGAAAGATATAAAAGAGACCTACGGGGCAACTGTTTCACACAGAGGGTGGTATGTGTATGGAATGAGTTGCCAGAGGATGTGGTGGAGGCTGGTACAATTGCAATATTTAAAAGGCATTTGGATGGGTATATGAATAGGAAGGGTTGAGAGATATGGGCCGGATGCTGGCAGGTGGGACTAGATTGGGTTGGGATATCTGGTCGGCATGGACAGGTTGGACTGAAGGGTCTGTTTACATGCTGTACATCTCTATGACTCTAGTGCTCTGACTGATCTTCATTGCACCCGGCTTCAGGCATAATGAATTAACTTGTCCATTGCTGGATGGCTGCCAATGACGGTGAGATAAGGCCTCTGAGTGGACACTAAATGTCCACTTGAGGGCCTCAGTTAAGTGACAGGGTGGTCATACCATCTACAAACTTTCTTGTCATGGACTTAATCATAACTATGGCAGGAAGGCAATGGGATTTCCACATTCCCACCTTACAGAACGATCTTCCTACCGTCAAACTCACATGTAGCTTTGGTGAAGAGAAAAAGAGAGAAAAGAAAAGGATTTAAATTCCATTCACTGTTTTTCAGATGGGACGTTAAAGAGACTATGAAAGATTACAGGGCACCACAAAGCACTATTTCAAAGGAGAGAAGAGCTGTCTTTAATACCGTCTAAAGAAAGGTCACTAAAGTCAATTAATTGTAGTTTTTCTTTGCTATCTGTGTGGAAGTGCCTGTGTTAAATTGACTACCATATTTCCCACGACAGTGACTACATTTTAGAAGTATCTCATTGGCTTTAAAATGCATTGGGACATCCCAAGGCTGTTTGAGACACTTTAGAAATGGAGGTCATTTCACTTAATGAAGGAGGTCCTTTACCATGATGTCAGGAACTGGAATACTGACTCCACTGAAGAACTGGTTGGAACTAAACACCTTTTGGTGCCGAGGGATGAGATCCCCTGTGGGAGCAGAGGGGAATAATTACAGTGTCAATACAAATTATAAAATGAGGCACAACATCAAGCAAAATATCGAGGTATCCTCATACTGAAGTTAAAAAAAAAGTAAGAGCTGGGAAAACTTAGGAAGTCTGACAGCATCTGTAGAGACAGGAACAGTTAATGTTGAATCTGATATGTTACTTCTATGGAACTCTTTGGCTTTCTGAAAAATAGCCATTTTGGATATAAAATGTTATCTGTTCCTTTCTCCACAGGTGCTGCCAGACCCACTCAGTTTCTTCAGCACCTTCTGTTTTTGTTTCAGATCTCCATTGGTTTGCTTTTACATTCATCCACTAGGATGGCAGGGATCGGAGTGTGCAGTATTGTAGAATCAGTAAATCAGCTTAACTCAGGAGCGCAAAATGTCACTGAACCCCAATGTTATGGACCCTTTGAGGGTCCAAAGTCCAAGAGTGGAATATTGGAAGTGTGAATCTAGCCTGCAAGCTTTTTCTTACACTAGTTCACAATGTTTCCAGTTGCTGATGCCTTGCAAATGTGTATGGGAGGATGTATAGTGATGATGGAGATTGCCAACAGTCTCCAGGACAATTGATTGAATTCCTGGACATTGCTACAAGAAAGTCTGGAGAAAAATCGTAAGGATATTTAAAAAGATGTTTTTCATTTTCTTTGGATATCCTAGAGAAGGAGTGTTGAGGCTGTCAACTGGCAACCAAGACTCGACTAAGCAGGAGTTCACTTTCCACTGGCCATGGGACAGCAGAGCACCATATTCTGGGTGACTACTGACACAATAGTGATGGTTGCAGGAAGTCATGCGCTAAAACTCCAGATACACATCTAACCAAAGTTGTCAACCTTGAGATAAAGGGTTAGGATGTCGCTGATGGACTTCCAGTGTACCGACACACACTGCTAACCCCATGCTGAGGCCAGATGGAAACAGGGTGCAGAATGGAACTTTGCTTAGCCTTAGAGAGGGATGGCAATGTTAAAGAATTCATGGCTATAGCTAGGACTGGTGCTGAGACTGGACATTCATCAGGCAAAGTGGGAACCTCATGAACATGAGCTTGTTAGCTAAGGTGGAATTCCTCACATATTCTGAGCTCATTGTCCCCCACAGAGCCAATCAAATGCTCAAAATGATATATTATGGTTTCTAGTGGGGTTTCAAATAAGATACTGGACATAAAAATGTCTAGTACCAGACTATTTAAAGAAATCAGACTTTATTATAGATGGAATTATCAATGCACTTCTGACTTTAAAGTTCAAACATGAAATACTTCAAAATGATGACAATATTGTAGTTAAACTGCCTTGATGATGGCATTCTGTCACAAAGATCTAATCAGTTTGGAACCTCTTTGGAGCATTCACTACTTATTCAGTATAGTCTCAGTTCATAAATTAATATGACGTATATAACACAAGTGCGTTTGGTGTCAACACAACTAAGCAACAGCAATGACTGAAACTGTTCTAGGATCTGCAGCTCACCCAGTGTCCTCCTGATTAGATAGAGCTGATCGACATCTGACCGTCCAGGCCATAGAGGATTGCCCGAGGTGAGCTCAGCAAAAACACAGCCTATTGCCCAGACATCCACTGGGGGTCCATATTGCGTATCTCCAACCAGAAGTTCTGGGGCACGGTACCAGCGAGTTGCCACATAATCAGTGTAGTCATCCCCTGGACCGGCTGGAACAGAGTGATTAAGATGTTAACATGTTAACGTCAGACCAGGTCAATTACATTTCCCTAAAAGAAACAGTAGGGATCCCAAGAGGGGCACCTACTTTAAACCTCTCAGGTGACTTGGGCCCATTCACTCCAGTTTGTCAACTGTCTCTCTCGTACGTAAACGAAAAACTTCCAATGACTTCAGCATGCCGTCCAAAATGCTTTACGGCCAATTAAATTTTCTTGAAATGTGGTCACTATTGCAAGGTAGGAAATTTGACAGCCAATTTTCAAATCATAAGATCTCACAACAGTAATACTGAAATGATGAGATAATCCGTCTTTAACAATGTTGGTCGTGCTGTAAATATTAGCACAGGATTTTACCCTCCATGAGAGATCTCCAGCATCACTGATACTAATTTGATTCTTTCAGTCAGATGTCAAGGAACGGCTGAAGGCACTGGTAACAAACTACCCTGAAGAGCTCCTGCAGTGATCTCCTGGGGCTGACATGATAGACCTCTAACAACCACAACCATCTTCCTTTGTGCCAGGTGCGAAAAGGCTGTGGGTGCTGACAACATTCCAGCAATAATACTGAGGACTGTGTTCCAGAACTAGCTGCGCCCTTAGTCAAGCTGTTTCACTACAATGGAAACTACCTAGCAATCAGGAAAGTTGCTCAACTATGTTCTGTTCACAAAAAGGACAAATCCAATTTGGACGACATTTTTAAGGAATTCTAATCCATTCATGGGCATTGCTGGCTGGGCTGGTATTTATTGCTCATCCCTAGAGGCTATTGAGAATGTGTTGGTGAGCTGCTTTCTGGAACTGTTGCTGTCTGTGTGCTGTATAACAGACTTATAACACTGTTATCGAGGACTGTAAAGCAGAGGTACTTCAGGAATGGCCATGTATTTCCAAATCAGGATGGTGATTGGCTTGGAAGGGAACTTGCAGTGTTTGATGGTATAGTTTCTGCTGCTTGCGTCCTTCCAGATGATACTAGGTTTGGAAGGTTCTGTCTGAGGAACTTTGGTGAATTTCTGCATTGCATCTAGTAGTTGGTACATACTGCTGTGATTGAGAGTCAGTGGTAAAAATAAAATGGATGCGGTGGCAATCAAGTGATCTGTTTATCCCACACAGAGTTTCGCTTCTTGAGTGTTGTTGGAGCTTCGCTTATCTAGGGAAATGTAGACTGATAGGATGGTAATTAGAATCATAGAATCTCCACATTGTGTAAATAGGCCCTACGGCCCAACAAGTGTACACTGACCCTCCGAAGAGTAACCCACCCAGACCTATTCCCCTACCCAATACTCGCTCCTGACTTGTGCCTTGCAGATGGTGGACAGTTTTGGGAAGTCAGAAAGTGAGTTATTCATTGCAGTATTCCTAGCTTCTGACCTGTTCTGTTGCCACTGTATTAATACGGATGGTCCAATTCAGTTTCTGGTCAATGGTAATCCCAACATATTGATAATTGAGGATTCAGCAATGGTAACCCCATTGAATATTGAAGGACGATGGTTTGATTCTCTATTGTTAGAGATGATCATTGTCTGACATTTATGTGGCGCAAATGCTATTTGCCACTTGTCTCCCAAGCCTGGATATTGTCCAGGTCTCACCGCACTTGGATATGAAATACTTAAGTACCTGAGTAGTCGCAAGTGCTGCTGAACACTGTAATCATTAGCTAACATCCGCATATTTGACCCTATGATGGAGGGAAGTCCTTTGAAGAAACTACTGAAGATGGTTGGGCCTATGACACTCCCTTGAGGAACTCCTCCAGAGATGTCCTGCAGCTATGACGACTGACCTCCAACATTCTTACTTTCTGCCAGAAATGACTCCAACGAATGCAGGTTAGGTAACTGGCCATGCTAAATTGCCCGTAATGTGCAGGGATGTGTAGGTTAGGGGCATTAGTCAGGGGTAAATGTAGAGTAATAGAGTAGAGGAATGGGTCTGGGTGGTTAATCTTCAGAAGTTCGGTGTGGACTTATTGGGCCAAAGGGCCTGTATCACTTTGAGGATTCTATGATTCTAATTACTGTCCTATCAGTCTATATTTGAACACATAAATAGTGAAAGGGGTCATTTGCAGCACTATTAGGAGGCAGTTGCTCAGCAGAAATCTGGTCATTGACACCCAATGTAGGTTTTGCCAGAGCCACTCAACTCCTGCCCTTGTTGCAGCATTGGTCCTAACAGACAAAAGAGCTGAACTCCAGAGGTGAGGTGACTGTGATTATTCTCAACATCAAAAGAATTTGACCAAGTAAAACTTAAAGAAGTCTCAGAAAAACTGAAATCAGTAGGAATTGGAAAGGGGGAAGAAACTCTCCTCTTGTTGGAGTCATATCTGTCACAAAGGAAGATGGTTGTGGTTGTTGGAGGTCTATTATATCAACCCCAGGAGATCAGTGCAGGAGCTCTTTGGAGTAGCTTGTTAACCCAACCACCTTGAAGTACTTCAGCAAACACCTTCCCTCCATCAAGCCATATGTGCACTGAAGAATGCACAATGTTCAGCACCTTTTGTGACTCTTCAGATACTGAAATCATCATTGTCCATATGCAGTAAGATCCAGACAACATCTATGCTTGGGCTGATAAATGGTAATTAACATTTGCGCCACACAGGTGTCGAAAAATGACCATATCAAACTGGAGAGAATCTAACCATCACCCTTGTTGTTCAACAGCATTACCATTGATAAATCCCTTGTGATCAATATCCAAGGACTTACCATTGACCAGAAACTGATCAGAACCAGTCATGTAAATGCTGTGCCTACAAGAACAGGCCAGAGGCTGGAATTCTGTGGAGAACACATCACCTTGTGACTTCCCAAAACCTGTTTACTTTCTATAAGGCACAATAAAGGGGTGTGATGGACTCTCACCTTGCTTGAGTGAATGCAGCCCCAACAATAACCAAGAAACTTAACATCACCCAGGACAAAGCAGCCTGCTTGACTGGCACCTTATGTACCATCTTCACCAATTGTGCACTGACGGCAGTGTGCACCATCTATAAGATGTGCTGCAATAACTTACCATTATTTCTTCAATAGCACCTCCCAAACTTGCGACAGGTACCATTCAGAGGAAGAAGAATGCATGTGCAAAGGAACACCAACCAACCACGGGTTCCCCTCCAAGCCACATATTATCCTGACTTGAAAGTATATTGTTATTGTTTAACTGTCACTATCCATGATCCAACTGTGCCTTGGCTGATTCCCCCTTTCTGCTGCTCTCCACTTTACCTGCTAGAAGAGAGCAGCTTTTCAGCTTTGATTAAGTGGCTGAAATACAGACATCCGTTTTAAAAAGAGTTCTTTCTGCTCAAGTAATTTCATGTATCTCTTCATGTGTTTTGTGGTCTATGCACAGAATTTTCAGTTCTTGTCTTAGCATCCTCATTTAAATGGCCTCCATTTTATTCCACAAGTTCTGTCTTATGTGTTTACTGATCACTCAAAGTTTTGAGGCATGTAGAAAAGTGGAGAGAATGTAGCACCATATTGATGTTTTTCCCTTGCTCCTTCATCTTCACAAAATTAATTTTGGTTATTTCTATCGTTCTTCTAACTTGCTGAATATTATCTGTTATAACTTGTCCTAACATTGATGAGCTTATACCCTGTTCCAATGTAACACCACCCACTTCAATCTTTCCTCTGGATTCTTCCAGCCTAGTCATTCTACCTACTTTGCTATTGTGTTATTGATGGTTGTACTCAATCCATATTCCACACATCTAGATTTAAACTGACCTATATATTTTGTAACCATCTCACCACATTTAGGATGTAGGTTTGCTCGCTGAGCTGTAGGTTTGATATCCAGACTTTTCATTACCTGGCTAAGTAACATCACTTGGCGACCTCCAAGTGAAGCGAAGCTGTTGTCTCCTGCTTTCTATTTATATGTTTGTCCTGGATGGGGTTCCTGGGGTTTGTGGTGATGTCATTTCCTGTTCATTTTCTGAGGGGTTGATAGATGGTATCTAGATCTATGTGTTTGTTTATGGCATTGTGGTTAGTGTGCCAGGCCTCTAGGAATTCTCTGGCATGTCTTTGCTTAGCCTGTCCCAGGATAGATGTGTTGTCCCAGTCGAAATGGTGTTTTTTTCATCCGTGTGTAGGGCTATGAGGGAGAGAGGGTCGTGTCTTTTTGTGGCTAGCTGGTGTTCGTGTATCCTGGTGGCTAACTTTCTTCCTGTTTGTCCTACTTAGTGTTTGTGGTAGTCCTTGCATGGAATTTTGTACAATCCATGGACAAAACCAACATCATCTACAAAATCTACAGATCTAGATCCCATCTATCAACCCCTCAGAAAACGAATAGGAAATGACATCACCACAAACCCCAGGAACCCCATCCAGGACAAATATATAAATAGAAAACAGGAGACAACAGCTTCGTTCACTCGGAGGTCACCACTGATGATGTTACCTAGCCAGGTAATGAAACGTCTGGATATCAAACTTACAACTCAGCGAGCAAACCTACACCCTAAACCTCAACCTGAGCTACAAACCTTGCAAAAATCCCACCACATCCTTCATATTAATGTTAATCTACATATTCTCCTTAACAACGTTTACACAGATAATCAGATTTTCATGCCACGGACAGTTTACAGCAGTTAGGGGAAATCTACAGTTGTTCACATCACTGTAATTATAATTCATTGGAAAATTATTGCTGGCCTGGCCAAAATAAGAGATTCCACATATTTGCTCAAAGTTTTATTCTTTTTCAAAAGTTGAGACCCTGAAATGCAACATTGGGTAACTTAAATGTTAAAAATCTCTTCAACTGAATAAATAAAATGCTGTTGTACATACAGAAGTGTTGCCATAGGGTTGGCAGCTCTGATGCAGAAAGGAAATAAACTCACTCAAGATTCTTGCAAAGCCAAAATCGCAGAGTTTGATGACTCCGTGCTTGGTGATGAGGATGTTCTCTGGTTTCACGTCTCTGTGGATGCACTAAGAAATAGTCGTGGAAAGTCAGTCAGCAGCTGTAAACAAGTTTGCGGCATAAGAATAACCCAGACCAAGCACCTAAAGTCACGTGTTTTGCTCCAATGAACTGGAGTCAGCATGCAATTCGTGCAATTTATTCATTTGTCCAAGGCTTGACATGGTGAGGTAAATATATTGCCATTTACCACAGAATGCATAGTCAGTATTTTGTGCTGTTGGCTCATGGCTCCACAAAGAACCAATTGGCATAATTTCACTCAACTCCTTCAGAGTCAATCCTACCTGTACTGGGTTAATGGTGGAATATGTGGCAACCCAGAGGTCAAGTGGAAATCCCATTATGGTGAGGTTGTGAAACCAAAGGTGGCTTCACTCAAAAACTGACTGTGAAAACTGCTAGAAAATTATTAACGCTCAAATGAAGAAAAAGCAAGCTGCCATCCTTCTCTGCTAGATAGGACTTCAATCTGACATTACCTGGATATGCATTACTGTTTAACTCAGTTATAGAACTAGTTTCACACGGCAAATTAATGTGGTTGCATCCTGAGATTATTTCACCGACCAGCCAAAACAGAGCAATGGCCAGATATCCCACCACAGTGGGAGAGTCAGAGTCATAGAGTTGCACAGCATGGAAACAGACCCTTTGGTTCAACTTGTCCATGCCGATCAGATATATAAAATAAATCTAGTCCTATTTGACAGCATTTGGCCCCTATCCCTCTAAACTCTTCCTATTCATATACCCATCCAGATGGTTTTTAAATGTTGTAATTGTATCAGCTTCTACCACTTCCTCTGACAGTTCATTCCATACATGCACCACCCTCTGTGTGAAAAAGTTGTCTCTTAGGTTATGCAAGCCTGCAGCGATTTTAGCAGTTATTGATAATTCAAGCTGATCTATACTCACTGGCTATAGACACTGGCTTGGTGCACTGGATGTTGGGGAAATATGCTACCAATGTACTGACCAACAACACTTGCCATGCCTGAGCTTAAGAAGCAGCTTACATTTAATCATTCATGCCTCTTTGAAAGAGCTATGAATTAGTTGCACTCGTACTGTCCTTTTCTCAAAGACCTGCAAGTAGTTATTTTAAATATGGAGTGACTAATCTGAAAGCCAAAATTACTGACTGCACGTGTGTAAAAGAAGACTGTGAAGTCAGCCATGAAGACAGGACACAGGAAACACCTGTCAATGTATCGTCACCGCCACTGTATTCTGTAAGCAGTGACATCAGACATCACCAGCTGTGGGATCACAGGAGGGGGATTGAGGAGACAGGGTTGAGGGGGAGCTTCCCTTCACCACCTGGCCAAAATTTGCTGTGGTGGATGGCAGTGCGCAGGCTCAGTGCCAGCAGTGTTTGGATCATAAGCAGTATGAGTGCTGGTGACGGATAGTTGCTTCTTTGTTGGATCCGCAATTGGTTAGTTTTTGGCTGAGTGGATGGAGCGACTGGATCTGGCGGCACTGGAAACTTCTTGCATTGGCCACAAATGCTGAAACATGCATTTTAAACAGGGGGAAGAAAAAGAGATAAGGTTCCTGGCTGTTGTTATTTTGTAACTTTTCAATTACGTGGCACAGCTAACCTTTGTACCTGCAAATGGTACAAAGTGGTGGTGTTCACAATAAATTCAGTCTTTTAAATGTTTATCCAATTCTCTTTGAAATTGACTGTTGAATCTGTTTCTGCAGAGGCATTCCAGACATGAAAATGTACTGCCCATCCCTGGTACCATCTTAGACTCTTCCCTTCACACTTACATTGTGCTTATGACAGAAGTTGACAGCCTGCAGTGTCTGCCTTATGATTCTCTTCACTTGATCTTCTGCAACTCTGGAAGTGAGGGAAAGAGAGAGGGATACATTTTTTTAAATGTGCAGTCATTCAAACCTCACAACTGGACCATCTCAATTGTGGCAGTGTAAGAGGAACTGGTAACGTTTTTTTTTAGAAGTAATGATGCATTATTTAAAGCTGCAGACATGACCTTCAAAGAGCCTGATATTTATAGTCACAAAGGTCTCCTTTCACTTGACAATCAAATTATGTTTTACCAAAGTCTTCACTGCTACCCTAGAAAGCACCCCACTTATGTGCAAATGAGATGGTTGCAGTAGAAGTTAATTACTGTCACATGAATCTAAATGAGACAGCAGTTAATTGGCAGCCATAGCAGGAGTGGCACAGATGGCAACTGCAGAGCTGCTGCAAGGAAATTCCAGAACTGTTGGGGAGTTAATTTGAAACTTTATATGCTAACAGTAACCATCTCACCACTTTCTTCCTCCCTTTTCTGCAACTTTTTTTCCTTGGGCTCTATCACCTTTTAACAGTCGGACATAAATATAAGAAAACAATCAAGCAATTCATGGGAACTACCATATCCCAAGTCCTTGCCCTTACCAACTTCATATATAAATACATGCGCACTTTTCTCATATGCCACTGGATAGTGGGTGATTACAAGCAGTCTGTTTTTATTTCCTGTAGTACCCACTAAACACAGGGTGTTGAGATCTGTGTGGCTTAATATCAGCAACTTGATTCAATTGCTTTAGATAGTAATTTTCTGTGGTCAGAGAGAAATGATTTCCCGAGACATCAATGGTTACTTGTCAATTGTGTAATTTGGTATTGCACCTTAATCTGCCCACAACTGCAGGAGTAGTGAGTGGGTACCAAATCAGAATACCCCAATATTGAACAGAACATAATCACAGGAATATTATGATGCAGAAGGAGACTATTCAGCCCATTATGTCTGTGCCAGCTCTCTGAACATTTTAACTGGGTGCCAATCTCTTGCCTTTTTCTTATAATCCCACACCAGCAAACGAAATATGAGCAAATTGCATATCAATCAGATCCAGAAAAAAATCCAGAATAAAAACTAGCCTTTCCTAACCATTTTTAAAGATTAAAATAAAACCTTTTTAAACATGGCAGACACACACCAGTTGCTTTCAAATATATCTTGTGGTTCAGGACGTAACACCTATGCCTCCAAGCCAGAAGATGTGTGTTTACTACTCATTTAAATACTTGTTGGCTAAACTAAAAGCATTCATGAGGAGGTAGGCGAGGGAAGAAATTGTTGGGGGCTTGTATGAAAGTTTGTATCTTGTTTAGTCACAGCAGACGTCCGAGGACTGGGAAATAGCCAATTTTGTTTCATTTTTTTTAAGGAGAAACAACAGAGATAATCCAGAAAAGTAAGGCAGGTGGATCTTACTTCAATGGTAAGGAAATTATTGAAGAAAATTCTTAGGGATAGGATTTATTCACATTTGGACTTATTAGTGACAGGCAGCATAGCTAGGTCGTCTCACAAACTTGATTGAGTTTTTGAGAAAGAGACAAAGACGATTGATGAGGGTAGGATGGTGGATGTAGCCTGCATGAACTTTAGCAAAAGCCTTTGACAAGGTCTCTCTTGACGACGTGAAGTCACATGGGAACTGAAAGATGGATAAAGAATTGGCTTGGTCATAGAAGACAGAGACTAGCGATAGAAGGGTGTTTTCTGACTGGAAATCTGAGACTGGTGGTGGTGTTCGATACTGACCAACGCTGGGACCCATGTTGTTTGTTATATGTATAAATGATTTGGAGGAGAACGTAGGTGCTCTGATTAGTAAGTTTGCAGACAAAAAGGTTGGGGGTAGCTGACTACTGTGAGGAGGACTGCCAGAGTATACAGAAGGATATAAATAAGCTAGAGACTTGGGCAGAGAAATAGCAGATGGAATTTAATCTCAACAAATGAAAGGTGATGCATTTTGGAACGTCTAACACAGGAGAAAAATAAATGGCAAAACCCTTAGAAGCATTAACATACAGAGGAATCTAGGTGTACAGGTCTAGAGTTCTTTGAAAGTTGCAACACAAATGGATAAGGTGCAAAGATTGCACTTTCTCCTAAATGGATAAGGTGGTCAAGAAGAGGGATGGCATCCTTGCCTGCATCAGTTGGAGCATAGATTGGCAAGTCATTGTTGCAGCTGTACAGAACTCTAGTAAAGCCACATTTGGAAAACTGCATGCACTTCTGGTCACCGCACTACCAAAAGAATGTGCAGGCTTTGCAGAGGGTACAGAAAAGGTGTACAGGGATGTTGTCTCGTTTGGAGGATATTAGCTGAGGAGAGATTGGAAAAATTCTAGTGTTTTCACCTGGATGTCGGAGGCGAAGGAGCAACCTGATAAAAGTTTACAAAATAATGAGAGGCAGCTTTTTTGTTTTACACAGAGGATGGTAAGTGTCTGAAATGTGTTGCCAGCAGAGGTGGTAGATGCAGATACAATAGCAACATTTAAGAGGCATCTTGATAGATGCATGAATAGGCAGGAAATAGAGGGATATGGACCGCATAGAGGCAAAGAGTTTTTAATTTAGAAAGTAGTAATGTGTTGCCACAGGCTTAATGGGCCAAAAGGATGTTCCTGTGCTATACAGTGGTTTGTTCTTTAGTTCAATAGGTTATGATAATCTGCTAATCTTTCCAACATTTTCTCACTATGTCCAACAGGGAAAAAGTGTGAAGATATATAACAATTGAGGTTTTCCAAAATTTAATTTTGGCTCCTTACTGGCTAACATAGAATAGTAGTCTGCTGGATCTTGTTGGATTATCATCCAGTCTATCCAATTGCCCAGTACTCAGGAATGTTGTTGAATATAATCTAACTCAAGCATCAGAGTTCATAGGTCCGAAATATGTTTTACAGCAGTTTTATCTTATGTCCTACCTAGGGCTACTTAATATATTGTCTAGAAAAGGAGTCTAACTATCTGCTTAATTTTCTTGCTGTACAGTTTTAATTAGCTTTTCATCTCTTCCTCAGGAAAGAAAATTTCAAATGGCTGCTTTATAATGATAGATCCTAAAAGAATCAAAAAGCTGCTGTTTTATTGTTTCCCATCAGCTGATTAAGCCTACACTTCTTTCCCTGCAGCTGTCTGGTTAATATGCAGTACAGAACCTAACTCTAACTGTGAATGTGCTCCCTGCAAATGCAAACAGTGCCTTGTTGCCATGGCAAACGCTACACATTCTACAGTTCTTGGCTTTCCCCTCCTCTCACGTGTGTGTCTCTCGATCATACTCTTGACATGTCCATTCCTCCACCCTCCATCATCATCACCACGACCAATAGTTCCTTTACTGTCATTCCTATCCCTCCTTTCCTTGTAACCACCCCCCCTCCCCACCACCTGCCCTTGCCGTCACCACCAGTATGAACTGAAATATAAGTGGTTACCCTGGAGATTGTGGAATGCCACTTGCAAACCTACCATGAGCTATATTGCCTGCTCAGCACATTAAATAAGTTACTGGGCCATTCACTGGGCCAATGGCAAGTGGAGGAGAGAGCATGGTTCAGTTACTTTTTTTTTGGGGGGTGGGGTGATGCTGCACGGAGCAATGCAGGAGGTGCTGTTGATTGACTGAACCAAATCCAGTGTTACTGCCATCTTATTATCTGGTCATATATCTGTACATTGATTAGGGTAAAACAAACAAATGTCTACTATTATTCTTCCATCCTCCCAACAGACCACTGGAGTTTAAAGCCAACCCAATCCCAACTTTTCAATTTGTCTCTTGACCTACACAGTTTTGGTCCTTGTTCGATGGAGAACTAGGCATCATCATTAAGGCCAGGGTGTGTTTGGCACTCCAGGGTAACAGCTGCCAGGTAATCAGCAGTAAAAATAAATGGAGTTGGACAAGTCAGGCAGCAACCTCTGTTCACTGCACCGAAGGCTTTTCTTGCCGTGTAAACAGCCAAAAAATTCAGATCATATATCTCAATCTGTGCATGCTTAACCTTTTCCTTGTACCCTTTGTGTTCTGTTGTTGCTCCTCAGGGCTTTTGAAATGGTTTCCTTTAGTTGTTTAACTGCACACAGCTGAACACTCAAAATTCTTTTCCGTTTAGGCCTTGGTTTGAAGTTCCAGGCACAATGCGTCACCAGGCAACCAATGAGTGACTCCTAGATAACGTGCAATGACAAAGGCCCTTAGCCAACCCTGGTGCTACAACACTGCCAGAACACAGTGATATTATTATTAAGTGACTGCATGAATTTTTTAAAAAAGTAACTGATAATAACTGGATTATACAGTTGAAAAGGACCTTTCATCTCCAGAAGAGAGCTGAGGATATGTTTACATGGCTTTTGTGATCACAATTTAACCCCAGGTAGAAAGTATTGTTTACAGTGACTACTTAATAGAGAACAACAAGCCATATTTGAGCTGGCCCAAATGTAATAGGTAAGAAGGTGGGCTTCAGGTTATACGTATTGGCATCCACTTAGCCCCCAATGGCTGACTCTCCCAGCAGAAACAAGTTCTTGGGTTTCTTTAATACATTTAACCAGGACACTATAACAAACCTAGACTATTTAACATTCTGAAAACTAGATCAGGATGAGTTGAGGACTACAGGATGCAGAGCTTGGAGAGAAGAACTGGAGTCATAAAGAGACTATTACAAGCAATCAGTACAGATGTAAGTACCAATGTGGGGAAGATGAAACCTACTGTTGTACAAGGAAGGCAGATTCTACCATTATTTGCTGAACAAACTTTCTACAGTCTTTTGAGAATGTAACTAATAGACAAATACGAGAGAACCAGTGGATGTTGTTTATTTGCATTTTCAGAAGGCTTTTGATAAGATCCATCATGAGAGGTTAGAGGGCGAAGTTAAAGTGCACATTACCGGGTTAATGTATTTGCATGGATCAAGAATTGGTTAACAGGCAGGAAACAGAGAGTGGGAATAATTGGGTCTTTTTCTAAGTGGCAGGTAGTGACTAGTGGGGTACTACAAGGCATCAGTACTTGGACCCCAGCTCTTCACAATGATGTATCAATGACCTGGGTGAGGGAACCAAATGCAATATTTCCAAGTTTTCTGATACGAAACTGGATGGAATTGTGAATTGTGAAACTTCAAGGTGATCCAGACAAGTTGAGTGAATGAGCAAAATACATGGCAGATGCAGTGCAATGTGGCTTAGTGTGAAGTTGTATGCTTCAGTGTGAAAATTATGAAGGAAGAGTATTATTAAAATGGTGATGGAAAGCGTTGATGTACAAAGGAATCTGGGTATCATGGTACACCGGTGAATTAATGTAAACAGGCAGGTGTAGTCAGCAGTTAAGATGGTGAATGATATATTGACCTTCATTGAGTTCAGAATGTCTTACTGCAGTTATGTGGAGTTTTGGTGAGACCACAGCAGGAGTACATAGAACATAGAACAATACAGCGTAGAACAGGCCCTTTGGCCCTTGATGTTGCACCGACTTGTGAACTATTCTCAGCTCGACCTCTATACTATCCCAAAATCATCCATGTACTTATCTAAGGATTGTTTAAATATCCCTAATGTGGCTGAGTTGACTACATTAGCAGGTAGTGCATTCCATGCCCTTACCACTCTCTACGTAAAGAACCTACCTCAGACATCTGTCTTAAATCTATCACTCCTCAATTTGTAGTTATGCCCCCTTGTACACGCTGACATCATCATCCTAGGAAAAAGGCTTTCACTGTCTACCCTATCTAATCTTCTGATCATCTTGCATGTCTCTATCAAATCCCCTCTTAGCTTCCTTCTTGCCAATGAGAACAGGTTCAAGTCTCTCAGCCTTTCCTCATAAGACCTTCTCTCCAGACCAGGCAACACCCTGGTAAATCGCCTCTGCACCTTTTCCAATGCTTCCACATCCTTCCCGAAATATGGGGACCAGAACTGTACACAATATTCCAAGTGTGGCTGCACCAGCATTTTGTATAGTTGCAGCACGAATGAAACCTAACACACTGTATGCCTTCTTAACTGCACTATCCACCTGAGTGGCAACTTTCAGGGATCCATGTACATGGACTCCAAGATCCCTCTGCACATCCACACTACCAAGAATCTTTCCATTGACCCAGTACTCTGCCTTCCTGTTATTCTTCCCAAAGTGCATCACCTCACATTTAGCTGTGTTGAACTCCATTTGCCACCTCTCAGCCCAATTCTGCAGTTTATCCAAGTCCCCCTGCAACCTGTAACATTCTTCCACACTGTCCACTACTCCACCGACTTTAGTGTCAGCTGCAAATTTACTAATCCATTCACCTATGCCTGCGTCTAAGTCATTCATAAAAATGACAAACAGCAGTGGTCCCAAAACAGATCCTTGTGGCACACCACTAGTAACCGGACTCCAGGCTGAATATTTTCCATCAACCACCACTCGCTGCCTTCTTTCAGAAAGCCAGTTTCTAATCCAAACTGCTAAATCACCCTCAATTCCATGCCTCTGCATTTTCTCCAACAGCCTGCCATGTGGAACCTTATCAAAGGCTTTATTGAAGTCCATGTATACCACGTCAACTGCCCTACCCTCATCTACATGCTTGGTCACCTTCTCAAAAAACTCAATGAGGTTTGTGAGACATGACCTGCCCTTGACGAAACCATGTTGACTATCTGAAGTCAAATTGTTGTTTGCTAGATGAAGTTTTGGTCTCCTGACCCAAGAGAGGTAGGTTCATTATGCAGGTACCAGGAATGGCAGGACTATCTGAGGAGAGATTGATTTCACTGGGCCAATAGTCACTAGAATTTAGAAGGATGAGAGAGACTTAATTAAAATGTATAGAATTCTAACAGGGCTGGACAAACTAGAAGCAGAGTGAATATTTTCCTTGGTTGGTGAGCCTAGAACTAGTGGACACAGTCTCAGAATATGGGGTAGACCATTTATGGCTGAGATGAGGAAAACAAACATTCTTCACTGTAAGAGTAGTGAACCTGTGGTATTCTCTACCACAGAAGACTGTGCAGGCCAAATCACTGAATATATTGCCAAGGAGCGCAGTGGAGGCCGGGACGTTAAATATCTTCAAGGCAGGGATTGATAAATTCTTGATCTCGCAAGGAATTAAGGGCTATAGGGAACTGAAATGCCCATCAGCCATGATTAAATGGCAGAGTGGGCTCGATGGGCCAAATGGCCTTACTTCCACTCCTACGTCTTATGGATTTATATTCAAGGAAGAAATAGATTTTAAAGGCATCAAGAAGTACAGGGAGAAAGCAGGAGTATAGCTTTGCGACAGAGAATCAGTATGATCACATTCAGTGGCCTAAACCTGCTCCTCATTTGTGTGATACCACTGTACGGAGGGTTCATATAAAGAATAGATTAATTTTACATATAGGAGTAAAGCATATGGCCCCTTGAGGATACTCTGCCATTTGACAAGATCAAATAGTGCCTGAGAACTGACTGACCTCAACTCTATTTTCCTGACTACCCTCCATAACCTTAGATTCATGACATTCAAGCTAATTTGACCTTTTAAAATATGCAACAACCCTGTCTCAACCAGTCACTGTGGAACAGATTTCCATAGTTATTGGCAGAATGATTGAAGACTTCAGCTATGTGCAAATAGTAGAAAACCTTTGTCTTAGGGGTAAGAAGTGGGGATTCAGAGGTTTTCAAAATAATGAAGAGATTGTGTTCAATGGCAGAATGTTTGTTAAGCAAGAACATACATTTAAAGGTAATTGTAGGAAGAACCAGAGCCAAAATTTGTTTTTAAATATAGCGATTTGTGATGGCCTCAACTACGTTAACGGATGGGAACAAATATTTTCAGGAGGAATATCATGAGGAAACAGCAAGGGAGTGGGAGTAATTTGCTTTTAAAGAACTGGCACGGGTACGATGGGCTGAATGGCCTAACTCTCTGTTTCTTTATCCTAAAATATACCAGAGGAGAGTGAATGGTATAATTACCTACCATGTGTGTGAAAATATAAAAAGCTTAGTCAGGACAGGGGTTTGTCTTGTACCTGATTAAGGATTATGCTCTAACCTGGACTCACCATGCTCATGTGATGTTTGCTCTGGCACACCACCAGGATTCACATTTGGCAAGCAGAGTAGTGCAGCTGGTAGGCAAGTCAGAGTTTGCATCAATCATATTACCAGCAACATGACCTGAGCTCAGGAACTAAATTGTTATAATTTATCTTCAAAATGAAAAGCAGAACCTTTCAGCAGTGCAATGTTTATAGAAAGGTGACATAAAATTGGACAGCTTTTTAAAAGACAATAAAGAGAGGAAGAGGTTATCACTCACCCCCTGGGGTACTTGTCCAACTCATTCAGTACAGTGTGGTCACAATACTCGAAGACCAGATGTAGTTTGCGCTTCCGTCTGAATACCTCCAACAAGTTAACCAGGTTCACATGCTTGAGTTGCTATTAAGACAAACAGGCAGTAGCAGAAGAGCTCCAAGACCAGTTACAGCTTAAAATCAGACATATTAACGTCACCTTTGAAATAAAAACAGAAGCTACAGGAGTGTACAGGTCACTCAGCATCTGCATAGGAAACCCCCTCATCATACAGTGCATTATCACTTGCCTTTCCTTTGATTTGATTCTGGTGATTACTATATCTTCACCCACACACAGGATTACAGGTCCCTGCTCCAGAGCACAATATTTAAATCCCAGTGCAATACCAGTGAAGAAGTTGCTTTAGTGTTAGAGGTTTAAATCTTTGAGACAAGATATTAAATGGAAATGACATCAAGCAGCTCCAATGGCAGTAAAAGATCTCAGGTATTATTTGAAGAGAAGCTGGAAATTCCCCTGTTCTTTCTGAAATTAGTTCCTCAGATCACTAAACTGATTACATATCTAACCTGCAGTGAGATTTTGCTCTGCAGAAAATTTATCACTACTAAATTTGCCTAGAGAAATGATACTTCAAATGCACTTCAAAAATAACTTCTTGCCCACAGAAGTGTTTTGGTAGAAATCTGGAGCATGTGGAGCACTTGAAAGATCAATAGTGACTGTGTTCGCTTCTCTTCCATTTTGACCACAATATTGGAGCAATTAAATAAAATAAATGATTTGTTATCAAAGAAAGGGGCATCTGATGTATCGTAGTTTAATGGTAAATGTTACAATTAATACTTCAGAGACTTAGACTAATCCTTTGGTGATAGGATTCAAATCCAACATAGCATTGAATTAATGAATATGGAATAAAATGCTGGTTTCACTTGAGCATGAAACTACCAGCCTGTCATTAAAAATTCACCTCTTTTACTAATCTCCATCAGGGAGAAATCTTTAGCCTTCAAGCTAGCTCTAAATTGCCATCACTCATCAATATATGAAGAATTAGTCTTTGTTGTCATGCTAGAATTTTATACTTAAAAATCAAAATATTGTTGCAGATAACATTCAACTAATTTGACATGGTTGAATGAATCCAAGTTGAAATGGAGTCAAAAACTCATTAAATTGTCACCTTTATGGAACACCACTAAATGGTAAATAAGCACTCCTTTTGTGCATGGGTTACAGTAAAAGTAAACAGGTCAGTGTTCCTCTCAACTGATCTCAAGTCTTAGAAACTTTAAGGTATTAGTCAGGGTATTGAATATCTTCTCCGTCCTGTAACCTAGCAGCAAAGTCACTGAACACCAAAGTCTCTACTGGCTCAACAGTGCTGCACAAAATGAGACAGGTGAAACTGTTGAAGACACACTTACCTCATAATGAATACCTGGTAGACTTTCAGATTTATTAGGCTGCTACTGTTAAGGGAGGACTTAGTGTAAAATTATGCATCTGCAATGAAGACTGCATCTTGAGTGGTGTACCCTACTGAGGAAATACATTGCAGAACACATCATTCAGCACCTAAGAGTCAGATGAGGGTCATTAGCCCTATGATGATGATTGGAAAAGGTAGCCCAGCGGTTGACATCCTGAAACTAGTAATCTATAAAGATAAGTTCAATTTACACTATCGCAATTCAGGGAAAGCACCACTGCTAATTAGACTGGTCTATATCTGATTCCACTCCTACACAATAGCTGATTCATAATGCTCTCAGCTAACTGAAAATATGCTGTAGGATTGCCAGTCTGACCTGTACTTCATAAAAGAACAACGATTTGTAATGGAGCTTGATGAAATGATTAAGTAGAATATTCTAAGTGAGATTTGATATTGCAGTAATGTTAGAATTAAACCTTTGTTAAGCATGATAGAAAAATATTTAAACTGTATTATCTTATAATGGCTACAAAATAAGTCACAGCAATAACACTCTTGCCTGTCAGTCAAAAGGTCGTGGGTTTAAGTCCCATTCCCGATACTTAACTGGCCCTTGTTACATTGCTGTTCTTAGGAGCTCAGTGTGACAGTACAACAGTGACCATTATTTCAAAAATTACTAATGGGCTACTTCAGATGTCTGGAGGTTGTGACAGGTGCTGCATAAATTCAAGTTCCTCCTTTAATTAATGCCACATTGTAAAGCTGCACAGCAATTCTAATGCACTGGCTACTGCACTTTAAAACTGATTCTTGCAGTCTTCTTAATGTTTGAGTGAAGTCATGACCTCACAGAGAATGTACTTTAATATCAGATACTGCAGTAGGGACCAATTCATAAAGTTGAGGGAATAATAAGCATGAATAGAGTTTCAAGGACATCAGCTAATCATGCAGAAAAAAATTATCTTTTTAATTAAAATTTGTGTAGAATGGGAGGAGCAAATAATGAAGCAGTGCTGAGGGATGCAGTACGGATTCACGAGTGAAGTGGCAATGGAATGCAACAGTACAGAAATGCGTGATAACAAAAATTAGGGAGGTTTACTTATTTCATAGCTCAATGGAAAAGGTAATGAGGAGGATTACAGTTTGTTGACAGAGCTATTTATAAGGTCTAGGTTCCTTGTCAATCTTTCCTCATAGGAGAATTTTAAAACTTCTGATAGAATCTAATATATCCCTGCTTTTTGATAGATAACATGAAGACTGCATTGAAAATTTGGATTTGAAAGGTTTGATAATATTAATATTGGACTCAAAAGAGAGAATACATTTTATCCCAATTATCAGATGTGATTATAAATTACATGATCACCTTTATACCGAATAAACTTGTGACCGCTTGACTTTAATGTTTTAAGAATCTTTCTAATTATAAGGGATAGATAGAATATCTAATCATAAACATTTCCTTTAACAATAAGATATATAGTAGGGAACTCTAGAAGGTAGTCTGTGTTGAAAGAAAAATACGTGTTAGATGATATTTAATGAAACTGGAACAGAGAGGGTCATAACAGCTTTATAAAGGCCATGATTTGGAGGAGCTGGTGTAGGACTGGGGTATGCAAAGTTAAATTTTTAACTTTGTACACCCCAGTGTGATTTTTAACTTTATAAAGGCTGAATTGCAATCATTCCCATTGTCAGCAATTTTGATTAAATTAGTGAAACTTTGTCAACTCTTACATTGAGGAAATCCTTTGTAGAGAATATATGTCAAAACTAACCCTGAAAGCCACAGGGAACAGTAATCCATTATAAAACATTTAAGATCTGAACTAGATGTTCTGAATGAGCGGTCTTTCGAGACTTTGCATTACTTACATTTTTGTTAAAATCAACGTATTCAGATGCTACTATACACCTGTGAAGCAAGTGGGACTTGAACCTGGGCCTCCCTTTTGAGTCCAATATTAAGATTAGTAGGGACACTACTACTGCACAAGAGGTCCTTGCATTCCTTATACTAAGGAGTTTGCCTTTATTGCTCTTTATATAGTTATCCAAAGGAGAGGCCTGGGTGCTACAAGAATACAACTCCCGAGCCCTCTTGTGGCACAGTTGTAATTTCTTACCCCTAGACCGGGAGGCCCTGGTTCAACTCCCACCTGTTCCAGAGGTGTGTAAAAACATCGCTGAACAGGTTGATTAGAAAAATAGTTTTATTTTAAAAAAGAATACAACCCCTCCATTGTACATAATGAATACTGTGACTTGGCTCATTTTTGACACCTTTGAGTCTTCTGGAAAGTCCTATGCAAGAGATAGAACTAAATGTAAACAAACTTTGGTTTATTTCACATAACGTTTGTCACTGCTCAAAATTCAGTTTTTGTTAATTGAAAAGTATTGTCTTTCACTCCTTGTAATATGGAAAATAAAGTCAAGAAGCTTGCCTCACTTTATTCACCAGTACCAATGCCTAGTTAATACTAGCATTCGAAATGTAAATCTGCTGCCTCTCAGCTTTGACTCAGCCATTGAGTGGGTAACAGGCAGTTACCCACTTTTACACATGTCAGTTCTAGGTAATGAGCCAGTAATTCCAGGTCAGTACTGAGGGAGTACTGCACAGTCAGTAATGCTGTCTTTCAGATTAGACATAAAAGTCTTCCCTCTTTTGTAGATGTAAAAGATCCCTTGGAATTAAACTGAACACATGTTTATCTCTCAACCAATATTGCTGAAACAGGTTCTCTGGTTATCTTATTGCTGTTTTTGGAACCTTGCTGTATAGAAATTGATCGCCATGTTTCTTGCATTACAACAGCAACTACTGTATACCTAAAGCACTTAATTGGCTATAAAGCGCTTTTGTTTGTCTTGAGATCATGATAGACATTAAAGTAAATGTCTTTCTCTCTATAAAATTCGAACTTGAGGAGACTGCCTTTACCAGCTAGAGAAGAGATTGTTTCACCCTTTACTTACCTAGTGGGTCATCCTGCCATCCGTCTAAAGTGCCACCTTAGCTATTAAGAGACTCCAGGCCAATCCCAGAGTGTGGTGAAACTAACATAACACAGGTCCTGACTGGTTAAGCACAACATGTGCCTTACCTGTGGCCCTTGAGTGAACCAGTTGGTTTGTATTGCTTAAAGAAAAATCTGGCAGTTTGCATGGCCATCTTCTAAAGTTAACCAAGTTTATCAAATTCAGTTTCACAACTTGTCACTGTGCAACTTAGATCACAATGTCGAGGTCCACAATCATAAGTACGTGGCTATTGTTCCACCCATCAATGTTCCTCAGCAGAAAGCAGCACAGGATAAGGTTTAGAACCCAAAACTGTTCCTTGCTTTCAATTTTTTCCAGAATAAATGTTTACCCATTTGCTTTTAGAAGCATTACTTAAGATTTTTCAAATCTACTGATCTAGTGAGAAAAATAATTTCCACTTATATAATGCCTATCATGAACATAAGACAAATTAAAGCATTCTGCATCCAATGAAATACTTCTGAAGTATAGGAATATTTTCTAATCAACCAGCTCAGACATTTTATTACACACCTTTAGAAGCAGTCCAACCTGAGCCTGGGCCTTCTGACTCAGAGGCAGGTACACTGCCATTATGTCACAATACCCTCTTTTGTAAAAGAAGGCAAAGAACAGAGTGAAGCCACAAGACACATTAAAAAATTATATCTTTAGTATACAACATTTTGCATACACAACTTAACACCCAGAATGAATGTGGTAAATATATGCAAAAGACTGAACATCCAACAGTGTACATCTGTGGTCAATACAGATCCTGCAGATTTTCTCCCTCCTACACATTAGTGACTGTTGATCATTATAGAATCATAGAGATGTACAGCATGGAAACAGACCCTTCATGCTGACCCGTCCATGCTGACCAGATATCCCATCCCAATCTAGTCCCACCTGCCAGCACCTGGACCATATCCCTCCAAACCCTTCCTATTCATATACCCATCCAAATGCCTCTTAAATGTTGCAATTGTACCAGCCTCCACCACTTCCTCTGGCAGCTCATTCCATACACGTACCATCCTCTGTGTGATAAAGTTGCCCCTTAGGTCTCTTTTATATCTTTCCCCTCTCACCCTAAACCTTTGCCCTCTAGTTCTGGACTGCCCCCACCCCAGGGAAAATATTTTGTCTATTTATCCTATCTATGCCCCTCAAAATTTTGTAACCCTCTATAAGGTCACCCCTCAGCCTCCGACGCGCCAAGGAAAACAGCCCCAGCCTGTTCAGCCTCTCCCTATAGCTCAAATCCTCCAACCCTGGCAACATCTTTATAAATCTTTTCTGAACCTTTTCACGTTTCACAACATCTTTCTGATAGGAATGAGACCAGAATTGCATGTAATATTTCAACAGTGGCCTAACCAAAGTCCTGCACAGCTACAACATGACTTCCCAACTCCTATACTCAATACTTTGACCAATAAAAGAAAGCATACCAAACGCCGCCTTCATTATCCTATCTACCTGTGACTCCACTTTCAAGAGCTATGAATCTGCACTCCAAGGTCTCTTTGTTCAGCAACACTCCCTCGGACATTACCATTAGTTGTAGAAGTCCTGCTAAGATTTGCTTTCCCAACATGCAGCACCTCGCATTTATCTAAGTTAAACTCCATCTGCCACTTCCTCAGCCCATTGGCTCATCTGATCAACATTCTGTTGTAATCTGAGGTAACCTTCTTCACTGTCCACTACACCTCCAATTTTGGTGTCATCTGCAAACTTACTAACTGTACCTCTTATGCTCGCATCCAAATCATTTATGTAAATGACAAAAAGTAATCCTTGTGGCACTCCACTGGTCACAGGCCTCCAGTCTGAAAAACAACCCTCCACCACCACCCTCTGTCTTCCACCTTTGAGCCAGTTCTGTTTCCAAATGACTAGTTCTCCCTGTATTCCATGAGATCTAACCTTGCTAACCAGTATCCCATGGGGAACCTTGTTGAACGCCTTACTGAAGTCCATATAGATCACATCTACCGCTCTGCCCTCATCAATCCTCTTTGTTACTTCTTCAAAAAACTCAATCAAGTTTGGGAGACATGATTTTCCACGCACAAAGCCATGTTGACTATCCCTAATCAGTCCTTGTCTTTCCAAATATATGTACATCCTGTCCCTCAGGATTCCCTCCAACAACGTGCCCACCACCAACGTCAGGCTCACTGGTCTATAGTTCCCTGGCTTGTCCTTACCACCCTTCTTAAACAGTAGCACCACGTTAGCCGACCTTCAGTCTTCTGGCACCTCACCTGTGGCTATCGATGATCCAAATATCTCAGCAAGAGGCCCAGCAATCACTTTTCTAGCTTCCCACAGAGTTCTAGGGTACACCTGATCAGGTCCTGGGGACTTATCCACCTTTATGCATTTCAAGACATTCAACACTTCCTCCTCTGTAATACGGACATTTTGCAAGGTATCACCATCTATTTCCCTACATTCTATATCTTCCATATCCTTTACCACAGTAAATACTGATGCAAAATACTCATTTAGTATCTCCCCATTTTCTGTGGCTCCACACAAAGGCCACCTTACTGATCTTTGAGGGGCCCTATTCTCTCCTAGTTACCCAAACTTCACAGGAGATATAATTCTTCATTTTTGATGGTCTGGTTGTAAAACTCAACAAATGGTCTGTCATGGATCGCTTCAACAACTCTTCCCATTCTGATCAATCACCCTCCTTGGTTTGCGCTCCACTACAATTTGCACTCGGTACTCATTCACAAACATAATTCCAGCTAACTTCACTGAGCATGTCCTACCCCTGGATCTCCCCAATCCCTGTCCTCTACTTGTGCTCAGTTGTATCCATCAAATATTGCTTAAGCTTTTCAACCTCCACTCATTCACCTACATTGATACATTAATGCTCTGAGACTTCTTTCAAGCCACTCACAGCTTCCTCCAACACATAGCTAGCAATCTTTCCACTTTCTCAGCTCCCAGAATCTAAATGCCCACACTTAGCTGGCAACTAATTACAAAACATTCCTCAGATCTAACAGTATAATGTTATCCAGGTGCACTTGACTACTCACTGGAGCCAGTCCTGATGAGCTTTTGCTTGAAATGTCGATTCTCCTGCTCCTCGGATGCTGCCTGTCCAGCTGTGCTTTTCCAGCGCCACACTTTTTGACTCCTCACTGGAGCCCTCTTTACATACTTGCATAATTTAGCTCCCTTCCCAGGAGTGATGAGTTAACTCTACTGCTTTCACGAATTCTGCTTCTCTCCCCCTTTAATGATCTCACTCACTTTCTCCATTATCTGTAACATTTGAACTCTGTTCAGTGACCCTTGAACATTCTTCAGTTTTCCATCAAAAACCTTGCAAAAAGCTCCTTTTCTATTTTTGGGCAGAACTGCATTTGCTAACATTTTTAGACAATAAAATGAGGTACTTCAGAGTATAACGAAACCTTAATCCGCTGCGTGAGGAATGGCAGAAGACGTTTAATTTAGATAAATGTGAGGTGTTGCATTGGTAGACCTAACCAAGGTAGGACATATACACTTAATGGTAGGGCCGTCGGGAGTGTTGCTGGTGAAGTGACCGAGGAGTGCAGGTGGATATTTCCTTGGAAGTGAGTTGCAGGTAGACAGGGTGGTGAAGGTGGCATTTGGCTTGCTTGTCTTTATTTTGGTTAGTGCATTGAGTATAGGAGTTGGGATGCCATGTTACGGTTGTATAGGACATTGTTTAGGACACTTATAATACTGCATACAATTCTGGTCATCCTTCAGTAGAAAGAATGCTGTTAAACTTGAGAGGGTGCAGAAAAGATTTAAGGATTTTACCAGAACTAGAGGGTTTGAGTTAGAGAGACAGGCTGAATAGACTGTGGAATTTTCCCCCAGAGTATCAGAGACCGAGGGGTGACCTTATAGAAGTTTATAAAATCCACGAGGGGCACGGAGAGGTTTTGTTTCCCCAGGGTAGGGGAGTCCAAAACTAGAGGGTTTAGGTTTAAAGTGAGAGGGGAAAAGATTTAAAAGGAACCCTAGAGGTAACTTTTTCACGTAGAACATGGTCTGTGTTTGGAACAAGACGTAAGAGAAAGTGGTGGAAACGGGTACAATTACAACATTTAAAAGGCACCTGGATGGGTATATGAATAGGAAGGATTTAGAGGGGGATATGGGCCAAACGCTGGCAAATGGGACTGGGTCAGGTTGGGATGACTGGTCGGCACAGAAAACTTGTTTTGAAAGGTCTGTTTCCATGCTATGGGATTCTATTCTTGCAAACAAGTGTATGGTGAAGGTTACACTCTCTCAGAGTACCCAAAATGGATTTTGTCACAAATGGCTGAGTGATAATCATTAACTAGGATACCAGAGTGAATTTCTTTGTTCTTTGAATGGTGCTGTTTGTTTTCTTTTCACATTCACCTGATTTGTTTTTGCTGGGGTGGTGGAGTGTGAAAATAAGGACTCAGCGTAAATTCGCATTCAAAAATGACATTATCAGTAGTGCAACATTTTCTAAAAAACCTTTGCAGACTCAACATTGTATTGGGATTTCAATCTATGGATCTGCATTCAGGCAGCATTACAATTAAGTATATCATAGTGCTGCAGTATGCCACACAAACTTCCAGCTCCAGACTGGCCCCAATATAATTCTGCGGTGTGTGGCACCCTTTGAAAAGGTATCCTGAAGCCAAGCCTGCTGCATGTAGTGATCCTGTTCTGTGCATCAAAGTATCTGGACAATTTGGATAGAGTAGAATCAACACTCAGAAAAGATCTGCTCAGTCACTGATTACTTAATCCCATAACCTGACCCTACACATACAAATACTAAGTATCATTGACACACTACCTCTTCACTAGATTTTGCTCAAGACAATTGATCCAGATACTCACAGCTCCCCCCACCCCACTCCACTCAGCAATAGCAACCTCTCTCTCTTACCCATATTTTGTGCCATCTGTCTGTAATGGATACCAGTGGCTAACAACATCCCATTTTAATGTCTTCTTGCTAAACAAGATGCATTACCACTGTGCTGGTGGTTTTTTGTGGTTAAGCAGGGAGCTGTGACAGATTATGATCCTCTCGGCTCACAGCTGTTATGTAAAAAAGAAACAATTAATGGAATGCCAACTCAACCATGTAGTTCATTTTACAAAATACAATTTCCTTCCCATCACCTTCCTGCCCAACTTCTCCTATCCTGAAGGTGCTGGTTCTTCCTGGCAGCTTCCACAAATAGCCATTTTCATGTAGGAGCCAAAACAATAAGTCAATGGACTGGTCACCTGTCTGTCATATCATAGAGGACTCTACCTATTCTCACCCAAGTGCCAATTTGGCACATATTCAAGCTGAAGTCAAAGCCTATTGGATGAAAGCAAAAACCCTGCTTATTTGTCCTACCTATAGAAGGGGGAGGTGGTGGTGTGGTGTTAATGTCACTGGACTAGTAATCCAGAATCCCAGGCTAATATTGAAGGGTTATGGGCTCAAAACCCATTTGTAGATAGTGAATTTGAATTTCAAAAAGAAAAACATTTGAATAAAAAGTTATTCTAATGGTGGTGATCAGTTGTTGTAAAATCTCATCTCGTTCACTAATGCCTTTTAGGCAAGAATATCGGACTCTCAACACCCCATTTCTGAACCCTGCTTGACTCTTGTCTCAGAACATTTGTCTGGGAGGGTTGAGAAAACAACCTGGAATCTCCCTGAACTGCGTGCTTCAGTCATGTTAGTAGGATGATCATAAACTCATATTCTACCACACTCCACATTACTGCTAACAATAGGACCGAGACTCTGAATTACTTGGGAGTCTGCTTTGCAGCCTTTGCTCATTGCTGGGGACCATGATGCATGATCGGAAGCCCATAATCTAACCATCAATCACTCCAGCCTGAGAGAAAGCCCTGCTCTGGTTCATTTAGTGCTTTTCCACTAGTGAGATTAAAGCATTTGCATGCAGGAGTCAATCTCAGGATGAGAAAACTAGGAGGGAGGTGGAAGTGGCCATTTTGACAACCTAACTCATTGCAGTCTGCAATGTAGAAGTATTCAATTATGTTGAATGAGTCTGGGGCTTAATCCAAACATCAGTCACAGTGTGAACAACAATCTAGGGATCAACCTTAAATGTGACAATTTCAGGTTGGTATATGTTGTCCTGTAGTTATCATTGAACTTAAATTCAAAAGATCATAAGAAAAAAAAAGTAGGGTATTTGCCCAATCAAGCATGCTCTGCCATAAGATCATAGTTAAAAATCACACAACACCAGGTTATAGTCCAATAGGTTTATTTGGAAGCACTAGCTTTCAGAGCGCTGCTCCTTCATCAGGTCATTGTGGAGTATAAGATCGTAAGGTGCAGAATTTATAGCAAAAGTTTACTGTGTGATGTAACTGAAATTATATATTGAAAAAGACCTGGATTGTTTGTTAAGCCTGTCATCTTTTAGAATGACCATGTTTGTTACAGTTCTTTCATATGTAAATCCCAGAACTTTTTTAAAGTTACATTCTCAACTGAAGTTTAACAATAGGTGCCATGTCAGCTCAGATAATGCTTTAATGGTGTGAGGTGCCCTGTGTGAGGCTGTCTGTGCCCCAATGATCAGACTGATCTATTTCTAAAAAAGGGATTTACAGAATCTTAGATGAATTCATGCAGTGTTTGAGCAAAATAAAATGTAATTCTGCAAGTACAAATTCACCCCGCAAATTTTGTGCGTATGCGCGTGGGGGCTGGGGTGGGCTGCAGGTTAACATGAGGCTGCATGTTAACCTCTCTTAAGGTTAACATGAAGACTCAGTTGGCCATTAGGAAGCAAATGCAATGTTAGCATTCATTTCAAGAGGGAATATGACTCTGGTCAGGCCACGTTTGAAATATTATGACCAGTATTGGACCTGTATGTAAGGAAGGTTGTGTTGGCCTTGGGGGATCTAGAGTAGGTTTATAAGAATGATCCTGGGGATGAAGGGCTTGTCATATGAGGAGCGTTGAGGGATCTGGGTCAGTACTCGAAGTTTAGAAGGATGATGGGAGGGATCTCGTTGAAAACTTACAGAATCTTGAGAGGCCTGGATAGAGTGGATGTGGAGAAGATGTTTTCGCTAGGAGGAGAGACTAGAACTTAGGGCACAGCCTCAGAGTGAAGGCAAAACTCTTCAGAACTGAGAGGAGGAGGAATTTCTTCAGCCCAAAGGGTGGTGAATTTGTGGATCTCATTGCCACAGAAGGCAATGGAGACAAAGTGTCTTTAAGATAGATGGGTAGTTCTTGATTTGTAAAGGGATCAAAGGTTACAGGGAGAAGGCAGGAGAGATGGGGTTGAGAAGCATATTAGTCATGATAGAATGGTGGAACAGATTTGATGGGTTGAATGCACTAATTCTGCTCCTACATTTTATGGTCTTACAGTTTAATAGTTCCTAACATTTTCATGATGGCAGATGTTAAACTAACTGATCCTCAGTTTCCTCCTTTCTATTTTTTTAAAAAGAGTAAAGGTGTTATATTTGCCTTCTTCCAATCTATTGGGATGGCCCCTTTAATCAACAGAGTTTTGGAAAATTAAAACCTATACACTAACTACCTAAGTAGTCACCTCTCAAGAACCTGGGATGAGGCCCATCAAGACCTTTTATGTTAAATAACAATTTTCTAATGAGCAGTATGAAGTAACCAATTATTAGCTCTCTAGTGTATACGCCCTAACATCACCACTGCAACAAGTCCCCAGTCTCGACCCATCTCTTTTTTTTGTCCAGTCTTTCTCAAACATCTATCTGTGGTTCTGATGAAAACTGTTATCTGAGGAGTTAACTGAAGCTGAATAACCTTTTGTAAACCACTTTGGACTCAAAACTATTAAATATGAGTGTGTTCTAAAAATTGCAACTAGGAATAGTAGAGGAACAGTGTGTTCTGGACACCAGAATACAAAGGGAGGGGAACCTTTGCTTCAGTTCAGCTGGTCAGAGCTCATCTAGAGTACTGTTTTCAGTGCTGGGCACAGGGAAGGATAAATTAGATTTGAATGAGATGCAGTCCAGTTATGCATCAGCTAGAAAAGCCCTTGTTAGACCACACCTACAGCATGCTGAGCAGTTCTGGGTGTCACATCGTAGGAAGGATTTACTTACCTGGGCTGGAGTGTAGCGTAGTGACAGATTTCAGTACTCAATGTCTCTGGTGGGTTTCAGTTTTAGATCACACAGATCTATTTGGAAACCTACTTTCAGTAGACATTGACCAATTGTATACGGTATTTTAATAACCAGAGTTTGTTACCAAATCATTTTCTTTGCAGTATTCACGGCCCACTTACTCACTTCATCTCATTCTTTAATTGTGTTCCTGAAATCTTATCCACCTTGGTCTTTGTTTTTCATTTTTACTAATGTTTCTCAGGATTTGGGCACTGACAAGGCTGGCAATTATGGCCATCCGTAGTTGCCACCATGAGATTTGAGAACAGCCTACTGCAGTGGTCATCCCACATTGCTGTTAGCCAGAGAATTCAGAATATTGACACAATGACAACGAATGAACAGTGAAATATATAGTATCCAAACAAGACTAGTGTACAACCTGGAGGGGATTGGTGTTGATACTGTTCAAACACCATTCCTACTCTGGTTCTTGATGGTTGAAGTTGGAGGGACGAGAAGTAATCTTGTCAAGCTGTTGCAATCTTTAGGTTATACAGTATCCAGAGGCTAGAGGGAATTGATACTGGAGTTCAGTGGCAGTGAAGCAGACCAAATCAAATAACTCACCTTCTCATAATTTCCATGATTCAATAACTCAAACTTGGGATCTCCTCTCTACTTAGGTAACCTAGTGTGTGGGTGAAGTGGAGTGGCGGGGAGGGGAGGGATGATAAATGCAGATGAGAAAAGAGATTCTATCAAAACCTCTTATGTTGCCATGGCACAAATGTGCCACCCTCAAATGGCATGCCAATAGTAACAAAAGGTTCAAAACAACAAATCGAATGTCTGGCACTTAGGTCATGTCAGAACTGTTTGCCAATGCTTGGGTAATTGGGAAGTCCAACCATACAATGTACAGATACATCAGGGCTGTCCGTCCCTATGGATACAATTATAAATGCGCAAACTGATATATGCAGAGCCTCACACAGCATCAAACAGCAACACATTGATACAAGAAACAATGATTGAGGATTTACCTAAATACTATTAGTCACTTCACTTGTACAGTAGTCTCAGAACAAAGAAGACTGTGTATCATGTAGATACCTCACACTGGGGAGGAAACTTGGGAAGGGCTGATCGATAGGTTGCGTTTGGAGATTTGTGTCACAAGAGTGTGTCAAATTTGATATTCAGAACCCTTTTCCAAAACCACTAACTTTTGGTTATCTAATGAGGAAGGTACTTTTTAACTTCATACTGGGATGTGGGCATAGGCGGATAAGGCTAGAATTTATTGCCCTTCCCTAATTGCCCTCAAGGTGAACTGCTGTACTGACATGGTATATGGAGGATATCTCAGGACTTTGACCCAGTGACAGTGAAGGAGTGGCAGGTCAGGATCGACTGTGGCTTTTTTTGGGAGAGTGGCAATTTTTTGCAGATTGAGATCTTCCCATTTACCTGATGCTCTTGTCCTTCTAGGTGGTAGTGGCCACGTGCTTGGAAAGTACAATTGAAGGGGCCTTGGTAAGTTGTTGCATTTTGTCTTAGAAATGACACATGCTGCCACCTCCATAAGTGGTGGAGGGAGTGACTGATGAAGGGTTAGCCAGGGTGCCAATCAAACAGACTGCTTTGCTTGCATGGTGTCAAGCTTCTTGAGTGTTGTTGGAGATAGGACTCACCCAGGCAATTGGAGAGTCTTTCATCACATTCCTGACTTGTGTGATGTAGATAAAGTACAGGCCATGAGAAGCAAGGTTGAGAGTTACTCAATTTGCAGCCTTTCACCTGCTCTTGTAGCAACAGTATATATATGCCTACTCCCCTTGAGTTTCTGAGTAACCCCCAGCAGTTTACAGTGGTAAGATTCAGTGATAGTAATGTCATCGAATGACAATGGGTGACAGTTTGATTCTCTCTTATTTAAGATGGTAATTACCTGGTACTTATTTGGTACAAATATTACTTGCCACTTATTAGCCCATGTTTGAATGTTGTTTAGGTCTTGCTACATTTGAACACAAACTGCTCCAGAATCGGAGGGGGCAAATTGGATACACAATTGGCTTGATGGTACGAAGCAGAGGGTAATAGCGGAAGGATGCTTGTCAGACTGGAAGCCTGTGACTAGTGGAATGCCTCAGGGGCCAGTGCTGGGCCCATTGCTTTTTGTTATCTATATCAATGATTTGGATGAAAATGTACAAGTTTGCAGATGACACCACATAGACAGTATTGTGGACAGTGAGGAAGGTTATCAGAAATTGTAGCAGAACCTTGATTAGCTGGGGAAGTGGGCTGAGAAATGGCAATTGGAGTTTAATACAGAAAAGTGTGAGGTCTTGCATTTTGACAAGTCAAATCAAGGTAGGAGTTTCATGGTAAATGGTAGAGCCTTAAGGAGTGTAGGGACCTTGAAGTTCAGGTGCACAGTTCTCTGAAAGTGGAGTCACAGGTAGACAGGGCAGTGAAGGTGACTTTTGGCACACTGGCCTTCATCAGTCAGGGCACTGAGTATAGAAGTTGGGAAGTTATGTTGCAGTTATATAGAACATTGGTGAGGCCACACTTGGAGTATTGTGTTCAGTTTTGGTCACTTTTCTTTCGGGAGGATATTATTAAACTGGAAAGAGTGCAGAAGAAATTTACAAGGATGTTGCCAGGACTCAAGGGTGAGTTATATGGAGAGGTTGGACAAGCTAGGACCTTTTTCTTTAGAGCATAGGAGACTGAGGGGGGATCTTATAGAAATGTATAAGATCATGAGAGGCATGCACAGGGCGAATACACTGTCTCTTTTCCAGAGTCTGGGAATCAAGGATGAGAAGACATCAGTTTAAGGTTAGAGGGGCAAGAATAAAAGGGAACCTGAGGGGCAACTATGTTTACGCAGAGGTGGTACACATTTGGAATGAGCTGCCAGCGGAAGTGATTGAGGCGGGTACATTAACATTTAAATAGTATTTGGATAAATTCATAGATAGGAAAGATTTAGAAGAATATGGGCCAAATGCAGGGAAATGGGGCAGCATTGATGGACATTTTGGTTGGGATGGACCAGTTTGGGTCAAAGGGCCTGTCTCCGTGCTGTAGGACTCTATGACAAAGTCATTTCTCAAAATGGCCACATGCACATACACAAATCGGCCCAGTGAATTTGCGCCTGAACAGCTGACATCACCACAGTTGTGTATGCAGAAGTGGTCCTTCTGAAGATTACATTCTACATGTCCAAGGAAGTCAGACACTGAGAATCCAGGAGTGGTGGCACAGGCCATAAGACCAAAAGACACAGGAGCAGAAATTAGGCCATTCAGCCCATAGAGTCTGCTCCACCATTCAATCATGGCTGGTAAGTTTCTCAATCCCATTCTCCCACTTTTTCCCTGTAACCCCTGATCCTCAAGAACCTATCTCAGTCTTAAATATGCTCAATGACCTAGCCTCCACAACTTCTGTGGCAATGAATTCCATAGATTCATCACTATCTGGCTGAAGAAATTCCTCCTTATCTCTGTTCTAAAAGGTCTTCCCCTTACTCTAAGGCTGTGCCCTCAGGACCTAGTCTCGCCAACCAATGAAAACATCTTTTTAACATCCACTTTATTCAGGCCATTCAGTATTCTGTATGTTTTAAATAAATCTCCCCTCATCCTTCTAAACTCCATCGAGTATAGACCCAGAATCCTCAAATGTTCCTTCTATGTTAAGCTGTTCATTCCTCGGAACATTCTTGTGAACCTCCTCTGAACAGGCTCCAGGACCAGTACATCCTTCCTGAGATATGGGCCCCAAAACTGCACACAATACTCCAAATGTAGTCTGACCAGAGCCTTATAGAGCTTTAGAAGTACATCCCTGCTTTTATATTGAAAATCTCTTAAAATAAATGCCAACATTGCACATGCTTTCCTAATCACTGACTCAATCTGCAAGTTTACCTTGAGACTAGAACCCCCAAGTCTTTTTGTACTTCAGACTTCTGAATTTTCTCCTCATTTAGTAAATAGTCCATACTTCTATTCTTCCTACCAAAGTGCATAACCTCACACTTTCTCACATACTCCATCTGCCACTTCTTTGCCCAATCTCCTAACCTGTCCAAATTCTTCTGCAGCCTCCACGCCTCCTCAATGTCACCTGTCCCTCTCCCTATCTTTGTATCATCTGCAAACCTAGCCAGAATGCCCTCAGCTCCTTCATCTAGATTGTTAATGTATAAAGTAAAAAGTTGTGGTCCCAACATGGAATTTTGCAAAACACCACTTGTCACCAGCTGCCATCCTGAGAAGGATTCTTTTATCCCCATTCTCTGCTTTTTGCCAGGCAGCTAAGCTTCTATCCATGTTAGACTGCAGATGCTGGAAACCAGAGTCTCGATTTGTGGTGCTGGAAAAGCGCAGGTCAGGCAGCATCAGGAGAGCAGGAAAATCGATGTTTCGGGCAAAAGCCCTTCATCTATTCCTGATGAAGGGCTTTTGCCCGAAAAGTCGATTTCCTGCTCCTTGGATGCTGCCTGACCTGCTGTGCTTTTCCAGCACCACTCTAATCTAGACCCTTGCATCTAACACCATGGGCCCTTATCTTACTCAGTAGCTTCCTGAGTGACACCTTGTCAAAGGCATTCTAGAAGTCAAAGTAGATAATATCCTTTAGCTCTCCTTGGACTAACCTGCTTGTTACTTCCTCAAAGAATTCTAGCAGATTTGTCAGTCATGACCTCCCCTTGGAAGTTGCACCACCTATGCAGCCCCTCTTGGAGGGTGAGCAAAAAAGATATTGTGGCTCCGAGCTAAATTTGGACTTGGGGGAAGTGCTGACAGCACCAAGGCATTTCTTCACACATCAATGAACGGCTGAGGCTTGTTCAATGGACTATCTTTCCATTTGAAGGCAGGTACACCCATCTCTTGGCAGTGATATAGCACTACCAGGTAGAGTTTCTGTGTCTGTGTGCATCTTGCACCAACTAGAGACAATGTTCCTATGATCCTTAAGAACAATTAAAGACAGACAGAGGAACCAAAACTAACAGCTAACCAGAGGTATCCAGGAGGAAGAGATGATAATGACAGGAATGGGATGCACTGAGCAACTGCTTCTAAGAGGACAATGGGGAACTTAGGTTGGGATGAATGTGGCAGTGGTGAGTGTTGGGTTGCAATAATTCCCAACAGATCTAGAGTCACAGAATTACAAAAAAAAACTTAGCACAGAGGGGGGCCTTGCCTGAGGTGTCTGCACCACCTCTTCAAATGAGCAATGAACCTACTGCTATTCCCCTACCTTCTCTCTGGTTCTGGTCCATTGAGTACCCATAATTAAACATCCTTCAGGTAAAATGTACTTAAGTGACTATTTTCTACATGACTGCACCAATGAATTCAATAAAACACCTGGTGTGGGTTAAAGATTATCCAAGAAAGAATTCCATTAAGAAACCGATTATCTAAACCTGCAATTAAAATTATAATATGAGTTTTGGGTCATTCCAAGGTCATGAAAGGTGCTTCATAAAGAAAAAAAATTCTTCCTCTCTGCCTTTCCGATCACAATTTCTGCTTAGTACCAACAATTAAACATTCAACATTTTTGATATGATCAAGAGTCATCCATGGCTCAGGGGACAGCACCTTGCCCATGTCAGAAGGTTATCGATCAGGTCTCACTTGGAGGCTTCCATGCAAAATCCAGGCAAGTACTCCCAGTCCACAATTGAAGGTGTGCTGCATTGTCAGAACTGCAGTCGCTCAGATGAGATCTTAAAACTAGGCCCTCTAAGGTCGACGTGGAAGATCCCACAGGACAATGCGAAGAGCAGCTGCCTAATAATGTCACTTTAAAAATGTCTCTTCATTGTCATATGGTCCCAGTTGAGCAAATCCGATCCAAGAGTGAAACTTGACTTGTTAGATCCTAAAATAAAATCAAAGTCCTGAGGAACTCAGCAGTTCTGGCAGCATCCATAGTACAGAAGGAGAAAGTGAGGACTGCAGATGCTGGAGATCAGAGCTGAAAATGTGTTGCTGGAAAAGCGCAGCAGGTCAGGTAGCATCCAAGGAACAGGAGAATCAACTTTTCGAGCATAAGCCCATCTTCAGGATTCCTGAAGAAGGGCTTATGCCCGAAACGTCGATTCTCCTGTTCCTTGGATGCTGCCTGACCTGCTGCGCTTTTCCAGCAACACATTTTCAGCTCCATAGTACAGAAGTGGAGTTAAAGAAAAAACCTTTAAACTATATTTCACTACTTAAAAAAATTTATAAAGATTTAATTACAGACATCAGAAAAGGATTCAAGCTCACACTACCTTTTTTAATCTTAGCTATATTCTTATAAATCTCCAAACCATAGTGAACAGTTACCACTGCTTTAGTAGTGAGGTTCCTTGCTCAGGTTCATACCTGCAACAGGTTCTCTGGTCAGTCACTTGATGTTTCTGGTTATTGTTTTTGGGTAGGAATCGACTTCTTTGTGTCTTTGCCAGAAGTGAGCACGTGTTGCTGCTCTGACGTAGGCAGCAACAAGATAGGCCTTTAAATAGAAAGCACTTCAACTAATGGAAAGACTTACATTAGAACCATGTCTGACAATTGATTATAAATTAAGCAAGCAGCTCCTCGATTAGTTAGCACATAGTCCAGTTATTCTGAGCTATTTTCACAATCCTATCTTTAGTCTCAACTCATGAATCACTGCTGGGCTGTGCACAGGAGCATACAAGCTCTAAGACCAGTGTCGTTTTGGTTGGTAAAACAGGCAAATAAGATCTACTGATCCAACTCATCTTGTATACCTCAAAATGGGGCTGTTGTAGCCTGGCACGCTCATTTCCAAATCAAAGCAATTAGCATGGACTGTATCTGCTGTTTACACCAGTGGGGAAAGTTTAGTTGCAGACCAACTGGCACCAGGAGTTATGTACCAGATGAGTTTTGTCCAGCAACAAGTGGCCAGTCAGCATCGTCCACATGACACGAGTGAATTTTAAAAATTACTTTTTTAAAATCTGTTTTTTTCTTCCTAATTAGAGACGAGAAAAACTCCTGCTTCTCATTACTATTCACTGTCTTCCTACAACTTAACTGTAAAAAGATTCAAGTCTAATTTCAGAGTGAAGCACACAAGGAATTGCACACAAAAAGAGAATCAGTCCTATTAAAGGCAGTTTTCCTGCTCCTTGGATGCTGCCTGACCCGCTGTGCTTTTCCAGCACTACTCTAATCTAGATCTATTAAAGTCAGTCCTAGCAGATCAGTGGGAGAGTTTCAAAGATATTTTACAGTGCCTTGGCCAGTATTGATTACTGAGCCAATATAAATGATGTAGCAATACTATGGCTTTGTGAAATGTATTTTGTCCTTTTCTGGGGAGAGGTTTTGAGCCAGAGGTAGCAAGCTGTCTCTTCCAAGCCAACTACTTGTGACGTCTTGGGGGAAATTTGTTTTTTTTAAATGTTGGAACAATAGAAGCAGGATGAATGGATGGAGCCAAGCTCCCACAGAACCAGGGTTTAGTTTAGCTTTCACTAGATGTTGGGGTTATGAAGTTGGAAGCAGCTATACATCTCTCTCAGCTACAGCTAAAAGCTTGGGTTCTATCTCTGCCGCCAGAATCACCAGAGACAATCTATTTTACTGAGTTTGCCTTTGCCGAGGATTTTACTGTCTTAGAACAGTTGCTGGTTAGCAGTTAAATCATCTATTTTTCTGTTAAGTTTTCCAATAGAGTTAAAGTCATACAATTTTTTTTGTTTGTATTTTAACTTTAGAATAAGAAAGAAAGTGTGTTTTGCTGAAAGCCAAGTAGTGTAACCAGTTGAATTACTGTACATCTGGAACATAGCACCTTACACTAGCCTTGAAATAAGATGAAAGTTAGGGTCTAGGCTATTGCCTTGCTATTACTGAAGGGGTTTTGGTGTGATCCATAACAATGAAAATTACAACAATGCAAGTTATTGTTGTTTTTGCAGGAGTTTGTAAATGTGCAGATTACTTGCAACATTTTTCTACATTCCTATTGTGCATTGCACTTTATTATTAAGAATTAGTTGCAAGCAACCATTATTGAACTAACTTCATTGATGCCTTCCTAAAATATAAGGCAGAGAAGGCAATATAGAAAAATGTCAGAGCTTTCAATGTAGTACAATTACTATTTTGGCTTATAATTATTCTGAGAGCATATTGGGGGGGGGGGGGGGGGGGGAGGAAACAGTGGGTGTACAAATGCAAACTGCTTTTCTTTCACAGTCTCAAGCTCAGCCAAAATTGACCTCCGTATCTGAGATAGTGGTGGTCGTGGGCTTGAAGTGGTGTTGGAAAATACAACTAAGATCTTAGTCATGATCATGGCTCACTGAGCCCTACTGTGCATAAGATTGGAGTATGGTTCCCAACAGAAATGACCCCTGGTGTGAACTTCAACTTGCAGCAGCAGTTAAATGGCAAAGTCCCAACAATAACATTTACTTTTAGTACAGAATCATAGGCATTGTTCAGTGTTTGGACTGAACTGATTAATGAGTTGGCATGATTGGGCACCATCCTATGCACAGTGAAGGAGAAAAAAAAATATCAAAACAACTAAAAACTTTCAAAAACAGTTAAATATCTATTTAGGCACAGACAAAAGCACAGACTGTGCTTTTCTACTTAAATACCTGCTGTTCACTAACCTCCCTCAGGCCACTTGAGAATTTTCAAAATAATTAGATCAAACCTCACTGTTTAGAACCACGGATCAATACACTTCCTGTTCATTCCTATTCTATATGCCTCCTGTAATGGAGACAACCAGACTTATTTCCACTCTCTCTCATTATGCAGAATACAATGGACTGAACCCCTAACCGTTCACTCCCATAACTAGACACATTCATGCTCATAATACACATGCTGCATTATTGTTAAAATAACATTGTAATTTTTCAATCCTGTGTCCACTTGAATTCTGAATATCCCACAGATATGTATGGGCGGAGCATTTTTAACCATGTAATACTTGGGCAAAATGCTGTTGGTTCAAATCTAACACTGGAGAGCCACAGTAGCAGTAACAATCTGTGGGTGAATTAAGCATGTAAAATATTATTTTAAAAGATATATGATCTCCTCTAAAAGTATAAGATGCTAAATGCAGTTGATGACAAGCCTTGTTGTGATCTTCACTGACACATTTCAATCTCACCTTTGCAGCATTATTAAGAACCATAGCTATTTTTGTTCCAGTGTCAATCTATGGAAATAGTTCATGTATAGTTTGGGGGTCAGAGACAGTTGAAGCATTTAATACAGTTTCATTTAATGCAGAGGAGTACAGTGTAGGGGAAAAAGGTGAGGGAGGCAGGAAATGGAGTGCAGAATTTCAGACTTTGTGAAATCAGGGATTCTCATTGTTTTCCTGTTTTGTCCTCCTGACAGCAAAAACAAAGGTAAAACTTATCATGCATACACACCAGGTACGCTCTAAAAGATTCCCAATTTTAGTAGGCTCATCAGTGGAATACCTTCTCTCAATCTTTTTACCTCACCGTCTTTTCCTCAGAACATTATATTAAAGGTATTGTATGAATATAAATTGTTATTGTTAGCCATTGCCTGCAAATCCACTTGATGCAGGTGTTTCAGTCCCAAAGATCCAATGAAATTCAAATCCAGCCAAATGTATTTTCTAATTAGGCAATTGTATCAGGGCAAGTCAGTTAACTTCCTTGAAGCAAAAAATGAAACATAATTGGCCTGAACCTTGTTTGACGATTGACAGCAAGATCTCATCATTCATTAAGCACGTCAGTACTTAGATGGGACCCGTATCTATGTATTAAAAAGAATTACATCTGAGAAGTTTACTAACAAAACCAAATTAATCTCAACAGATCTATGAATTTAGAACCATAATCAGAGTGTGAAAACGCATTATACAGTATTTTGCATATTGCACAGTAAAGGTGGGACTGGATAGTCAAGATGCTCCAAACCATACCCAATAGGTTAAATTTTGTTAACATCGGTTGATGGAAGTGTTTGTTTACAGTTAGAACAATCTCCTCTCAGTAACTTCAATATCTAATTATTGTCAGAGAGACAGGCAGAAAGGGTTTGAACACAAGCAACTACAGATTAAATTACTAGTCTACACTTCTTTGATTGTAAGGTTTGAGCATTAACAGATCATATTACAGTCAGTCATACATGAGAAATTTTCAGTCTGAATTTAGCTTTCATTTGAGGGAGCTGAAAGTAAAGGGAGTCATGAGCAGTGATGTCTCGGAAATGCTACCACTAAATCATCCTAAATTGGTCACACATTGCTTAGTCAATGGCTCATTTTCCTGGAATTCTCTATTTAAAATCATCACAGGCATATCACCAACATCAGGATTGCAGTGGTTCAAGAATGTGGCCCAGCACCATCAACTCAAGGCAACAAGGCATGGTCAATAAAAGCAACCTTCAGAAGAACCACAAAAAGAACCCTTTATTGATTAAGAAACTGTAACATATTTTTCTTTTTCATTAATGAAAGGTGACTAACTAATTTAATTATTTCTACAGAATCAAAGTTGGTATGGCAGATGCCTGCTGTTAGGTTGGAAAAGAGCTTATGCCCAAAACATCGATTCTCCTGCTCCTTGGATGCTGCCTGACCTGCTGTGCTTTTCCAGCACCACATTTTTTGACTCTGATCTCCATCATCTGCAGTCCTCAGTTTCACCTGGAAAGTGATCTGTCCGGTTTAACTTTGATAATGATTACACATGTATACAGAAAAACCCGTCTGTATAGTTCAGTTTACAATTTAAATTTTAATTGGCTAATTTTAAAAGACTAATAGATGGAAACACTATAAATATACAAAAATATTAATCAAATCTCCAACATCAATTAGAACCCCAGCCCAGGTCTGACCTGACGGTAATCCTCCTGTTAAGCCAACCAGTGAAATAATGCATATAGATCACTTGTTCATATGAAAAGGGCAACTGCACAAGAGATAGAATCATGCAGGATAGGAGACAACCATTCCCTATCCCAGATCTCGAGACAGCTGCCTAATTGAGTTCCACTTCCCTGTTCTTTCGCCATAGCTAGGAAGTATTTGCCTTCAAGTATTTATCTGATCCCTTTTGAAAGTTGCAATTGAATCTGCTTCCACCAGCCTTTCACGCAGCACAATCCAGGTCATCATTGCATGAAGCTCACCTTTCCTCTTCTGTTGTTTATTTAAATATTTGACATGTGTTCTCATAGTGGAACTAACTTATGTTGACTGGCAAAAATAATGGTGATGCAAGCGATTTTTGTTTAAAAAGATGCAGTGAATGGTTAGGATCTCAAATGGACTGCCTAAGAGTCTGGTGGAGTCAATCATAGCTTTCAACGCAGAATTGGAATATCTGAAAAAAAGTGCAGAATTTTTGGCAAAAGTTAGGATGGGACTACCTGGCCCACACAGGGAACTGACATGGACAAGGTGAGAAGAATGGCTCCCTTATGTGCTGTAACCATTCTACAATTCTAACAACAAACTTGATTAACAAAAGAGGAATAATTCCATTTGGCAGCAGTTGTAGTCTCATGGATCAGAGCTTTAACTGTATAGCTTACCAAAGGTATAACGTGGATTAACCATTGTCCATTACATCCCAATATCAAAAGGGACAGGCAGCCCACTTTCTGATTTCTCCATAATGGAATAAACATCTGATAATGCACTGGCAAATAAACACAATTAATTAAGATTGTGTCCACAGCAAGAAGGGAACTGGTACATTTTTGTAAATGTAATCCCAATCTGGAATTTGTAACTAAATTTAGTGCACAATCTGTTCTCATGCAGAAGGAATAGCTTGTCTCAGCGATAGGACATGGTGGTGATTAATCTATTTTCCATTTGCTGTGGAGATTTGCAGATTTTGTCTGGGAGAGGATTGCAAAGTAGGAGGAAGGACAATTCTGAGGAGAGAATTGAAATAGGGCATTTCAGAAGGTGTGAGATGAAGTGGGTGGATAGCCCCTCAGAAGTGAAATCTATTTAGTCATGCAGCACAGAAACAGACCCTTTAGTCCAAATCGTCTGCGCCAACCAGATATCCCAATCTGACTTAGTCCCATTTGCCAGCATTTGGCCATATTCCTCTAAACACTTCTTATTCATATACCCATCCAGATGCCTTTTAAATGTTGTAATTATACCAGCTTCCACCACTTCCTCTGGCAACTCATTCCATACACGCACCACCCTCTGCACAAAAAAGTTACCCTTCAGGTCCTTTTTAAATCTTTCCCCTCTCACCTTAAACCTAAGCCTATTAATTTTGGATCCCTCACCCTAGGAAAAAGACCCTGGCTATTCACCCTATCTATGCCCGGCATGATTTTATAAACCTCTATAAGGGTCACCCATCAGTCTCTGACACTCCAGGGAAAAATGCCCAGACTATTCAGCCTCTCCCTATAACTCAAACCCTCCGGTGCTGACAACATCCTTGTAAATCTTTTCTGCACCCTCTCAAGGATGTTGCTGGCAACATCCATTTTTAAATAATTTATTTTTCTTAGTTTGTGAATGATATTATTTTGATAGCATAACAGCAAAACATTATGGATACTTTCTAATCAACCTGTTCAAGGAAGTTATTATACACCGCTAGAGCAGATGGGAACTGAACCCAGGCATCATTGCTGGCAACATCCTTCCTACAGCATGACCAGAACTGTATACAGAATTCTGAAACTGGCCTCACCAATGTCCTGTACAGCTGCAGCATGACATCCCAAATCCTATACTCAAAATTCTGACCAATTATTTGCACTGAGTTAGGAAACACTATTTGAGGATGACATTTCAGAAAAAGCATGTACATCTAATTTTGGAACTCTTGTTGCACAGTAGTAGTGTCCCTACCTGTGGGCTTAAGTCCCACCTGCCATCCTATGAGGATGAATAAAAATAATTTTCTTTTTTGTCTAATTTTTGTACTTTTGTATTTTTGCCTTTGGTGGCAAACATTAATTCAGACATTCTTTGGAAAGGAGGCAGTTCAGGCTTTGGTGGAAGTACTATAACCTAGTTGGAGCAATGGTGAGGTACTCAGGTGATACCTAATCTAATGTAAGGAGGAATGTGTGGCTTCATCAATTAATTTCTGATTGGGGCAGTTTAGAGCTGATACACTCCTAGTATTTGGTGACTCAGTAAAGGTTCACTGTATTCCCAAGTTTAGAATTGTGAGACAATGTTACACCCAGTTGGCATAAACTGAAAATTTAGTCATACTTCAGTTTGCATAAATATGCTCAAATCTCGTGAAGCAGATAACAAGAAGCAGAGGATCAGTTCATCATGAACCACTCATTATAGTAAACTAAGACATTACAAGAAACAAAGAAAAAGGCATTACAGGACTTACTTGAAACCCTGCATTTGTACAGATCCTTTCATGACCTCAGTATGTCTCGATGGTTTTACAGCCAATTAATACTTTTAAGTCAGAGCTATGATAGTAACAAACAAAATGCAGCAGCCAACCTGCAGACAACAAGATCCCATAAGCAGTGAAAGAACAGATTGTCTGTTTATATCACTTGTTGAATGATAATTATTGGCTAGGATATCAGGGAGAATTCCCCTGGTCATCTTTGAAATGATGTTATGGATTCTTTTACATCCTGTAGAGAAGGCAGATGGGTCCATTTGCATCAGTAAAATCACATACCTAATATTACAATACTTCCTCACTAGTATTGCACATTGTCAGCCTGGATTTTGCTCAAGCGTCTTCAGAAGCAGTGAACAATGCATAACATTCTGACTTAGCTGAGTGTTCCATACTCTGACACACAGTTGTCGCCTTAAGTTAACAGATGCACAAAGTAGAATTCTGCAAGTACAGAGACAACAAATCGACATGGGCAAGTGGTGAGCATCAGTTAGACAAGTGAGGGAATTTCAGCAGGATGATAGATGCCTTCCACCTGATTGTAGCTATTGACAGCTCCTGGGCTGGCCTCCCTCTCCCAGGGAACTAGGTGATTGATGTCGACACATTCTTGCAATCCCAATGATACAATCCATTTCTGTTAGCAAAAGCATTTCACATTCTTTAATGCAGAGATAACACAGGAGCAACGGGTTGAGCTGCACTTATAAAATACCTATGAGGCATTCTACTGAAGCCCCATTACCCACACTTAAAATATTTTAGGATACTACTCAAAAACAGTCCTCCCCAATGTTGTTCCTAATACTTATTCCTCATTCCAAAATCATAAATACAATCACATACTTAATTATTGTTAGTGAGATCTGGTTTTGAACAAATTGACTACCCCATTTCCTACTTACCAACAAGAACTACACAACAGAAGTATAGTGTAAAGCATGTTGCAAATTCAAGTTTTTCCTTTTTTAAACCGTCAAACATAAGTTTCAAGACTTTTTTTTGTAATTAGACAAATTCTGACACCAAGATAAAGGAGACATTGGGACAGGTATCCAGAAAGTTGATCGATGTGGTAACATTGAGTAGTCACAAAGATTTTGGTTAGATTAGATTCCCTACAGTGTGGAGACGGGCCCAACAAGTCCACACCGACCCTCCAAAGAGTAACCCACCCAGACCCATTCCCCTACATTTACCACTGACGAATATACCTAACACTATGGGCAATTTAGCATGGCCAATTCACCTGACTTGCACATCTTTGGATTGTGGGAGGAAACCGGAGCACCCGGAGGAAGCCCACGCAGACACGGGGAGAACGTGCAAACTCCACCTAGAGGGTCCCCAAGGCTGGAATTGAACTTGGGTCCCTGGTGCTGTGAGGCAGCAGTACTAACTACTGAGCCACTGTGCCACCGTTTCATAACAGATTTCCAGAGTTAAGAGCCCAAAGGTAATGGTGGAGCAAAAGGAGTTTTTTTTCCTTACAAGAAAGACTTAAATATAGTCACACCTTTCAGACCACCAGGCGCCTGTTAAAAAACCCTTCACTACCACTGAAGTATTTGTTTGAAGTGTTCCAATGTAGAAAATAATCCAGACAATTCTCAGGTCATTGAACATTATATAGATTGGGAGGGTGCAACAGAAGTAGTATTTAAACAGGAGAATGAGAATTTTGAAATTACTTTTTTGTTAGCCCAGGAACCAGTCAGTACAGGTCATAGAGTACAAATGTGCCGACTGAACTGGATTTAGGAGGAAGTTAGAATATATTCCCTTCTGGAAGAACAATTTCTGAATCTCTAGAAACCAACTAAATGTAGCAGTTAATGCAACTTTACCTTTAGCATTCGGATCTCTCTCAAAGCAATCTTCCTTATCAAAGGATCGTCTTCCGACTCCACAAACTTCTTGATGGCCACAATCTGACCTGTGTCCTTGTTCCTGCACCTGAACACTACCCCATAGGAGCCTTCCCCGATTTTACCCAGCTTCTCATATTTCTCCATCTCGCTGGCAGAGTCCCAGCTTCACAAACGCCAAAGTCTCCAAAGCAAAGACTATAAAATTTGCTTTTTCTGCTTCTGATTTTCAGTTGAAAATATGTTTTTAATTCAAAGATCAATCTGATTTTTAAAAATGTTTATCGAGCGCTACTTCACTGACTTCCAGTTATCACAGTTCCTCTCTGTAGCGATTTCTCTCTGTTGATCTGCCTTTCTCTTCTCTCGATTGCTGTATTTCCATTCTCCTTTTGTTACTCTCCCGGTTTCTCACCTTCCTCTCTTGCCATCTTTTTCTCTCTTTGCTACTATCCTCTCTCTGCGTCTTTTATTCTATTGCTGTCTCTCCCTTTAAAGGCAGGTTGTAACGATCTCTTGCTTGGCGGATCCTACCTCCGTTTGTTTACCCTCACTCCACTACCCAGTCCCTCCAACCTGCTCTAACTCCAAACCTGTCAATCCGCCTTTCCCAACCCAATCATGATCACGTACGTCCTGCAACAGTCCGAGCCCCGCCTTCGTTGATCACTATTGGAGGCTGTGGGCACGTGCGACTAACTGTGGGCATTGATAGGTCTCTTCAGTTGGTTACATTTTACATGCAAAATTCAGGGAGAAGAAAATGATCTTTGGAAAGAGGAGGGAGGTTTTAATAAAAAAAAACAAAGAGCGGGGAATAAGATTTACCTGGAGACAGTGGGCGGGAGGAATAGGATCTACCTGGAGAGAGGGAGCAGAGAGTCAGAATTGATCTGGCGACAAAAGGCAGGGAGTAGGATTTATATGAGACTGAGGCACGAGGAAAGGGATTGAACTGAAGTTAAGTGTTAGAATTACTCAAAATGCAACTGAGGGGGAAGAAAAGCTCACCCGTTGGAGTTGTTTTGGCAAAGTGGTGTTATGGAAATACTAAAACAGACAGGATTCACTCGGGAAGACACTATTCACGTAGGGAGTCTTCATCGGAAAAAAATGCAAAGGTGAAGCTGACATGGAGAAGGTGAAGACCCCAGGTGCTGGAGGTCAGAGTCGAGAGTGTGTTGCTGGAAAAGCACAGGTCAGGCAGCATCCGAGGAGCAGGAGAATCGACGTTTCGGGCAGGAGCCCTTCATCAAGAATCGGACATGTCAAAGGAGTGCACAAACCTCCAAACAACTCACTTTCCCCACCCATCAAGCAGCAACGTTTGGGGAGTCTGCGGATGGCAAATTGAGTTGCCGTCTCTGAACCAATCTAATTGGGGTGGAAGCATGTTATTCTTGTTTCTGAGGGATGCCTAAGAAGAACTAGGAGACAGTGAGGTCTGCGGATGCTGGAGATTAGAGTCCAGAATGTGTTGCTGGAAAAGCACAGCAAGTCAGGCAGCATCCGAGGAGCAGGAAAAACGTCAAATTTCCTGCTCCTGGGATGTTGCCTGACCTGCTGTGCTTTTCCAGCAACACACTAAAAAAATTGTAGTCAACCCATTCAGGGTCTCTGTTTTTGACATGACAGTGAGGCTGCTTACTGTTGAGTGACTTGTTCCCCTGAAGAATCCTACCCCTACCAGACATCCAGCTGGAGGCTGTTTTTAAGTATTTGGCCCTGTGAATATATGAAGGGAAAACAGTCAGTTGATAAATATTATGAACTGGATGAAATAACTGATTTGTACATTGCCCACAAACACAGACAGATTCTGTTCAATAGCCTTGTTAACACAGCGAGTGTGATATTTCCCAAAATGTATCTGTTTCAGTAAGATAATCTGAATGCAGCACAGGTTCATCTACATTGACTGACACCACTGCCAACTGAAGTTCAAATGGCCAGAGGCTGACCAAGAAAGTATTGGAATAATCTAATCTGAAGGGTATAAAGGCAAGGATGAGATTTTCAGTAGCATATGAGGGAAGATGGAGATAGAGGTAAATGTAAGTAGACTTGGAAATAGAGAAGATGTGAACAACAAGTGTAGCTAGTGGTCAAGTAGGGTGCTGAGTTTGCAAACAACTTGCTTCAACCTAATTGTTCAAAATTGACAGGGAGGGGAACAGAATTGTGGTTTTTTTTGGACATGCCTTTCTGATTGGCATACCCTAATGTGTTAAGTATATCCATTTAATAGATTTCAACCACAGCCTGGCAAACTGACTAAACTCTAGATTGAAGTCACTGCACCAAAGAAGATGTACTGTATCACATCAAATAAATTTATTTATTTATAGAAATATCAATTAATTCATTTCTCAATTCTACTTTAGAATATTCATCATTCAAGCTTTACATGATGTTGAATTAGAAGGTGTTGCTATAATACAAGGACACATCCAAACTGTAATGCAGATTCAGCAGTCAAGGACAAACCTTTAACCCACACCCAACACAGTATGCAGAGTGGTCAGCAATATTAAATATCTTCTCTTTTAAGCTTTGTCCTGCTGCTAAAAATCCTGTTTTTCCCATGAGAATGGCGTCATTGACGGGCTGTGGCCCCATCTGAGTGCACGGCTCCCATCTTGCACAACGGGTTCTCTGGCACTTGCATAGTGTAGAGATTGCTGTGAGAGGTGGGGTCATCGGCCAGCCTGGTTTCAAAGATCACCAGTCTGCAGCTTTAAACAAAAATACAACATATCATCAATGTCACAACATTATTTTCCCTTGAGAGACCCTCCTAATGGCTAAAACTGACTGTGATGTTTGCCACTGAATTGAAATATTTGTTTGTGTCCAGACTTCACCAATATTTGACACTTGCCTCACGTCATTTGTAGAAAGTTTATGATACATCCATAGCATTAGGCATCCACTTATACATTCCCTAAGTGATTGTTCTTCATGTGCTAACATGAACAGAGGGTTCTAACAAACTACTGGACCACCAACAAACCTGATCAGTTATCTGGAAATTCAATGCTTCTCCATTCACTCACCACAATGCATTGAATTTTAATTGCCCTCCCCTTCTCTATTTATTCCCATTGTACAGAATCCCAATGTACAGAATTCTAGATGGACCAAACTTTTACCCATTAGTTGCATTGTACAGAAACCCAAAATAAGCCAAATCTCATCTCACTTAGTCCCCATGGACAGAATCCCAACTGATCAAAATACTTCCCATTACCTTCCATCCTACATAATCCTATTGGATCAAGAGACTTGCCATTCATTTCCATAGTATTCAATTCCTAAACCAAATTTAGTTCTCTGGTTGCAGTTTTAGTGATCTGTGACACAGATTTAGCACTCTCAACCTTTGCCAACTGCCACAGGTATACAGCAGTTTATTAAACAATCTTATGGCTTTGTTTGTTTTTATTGAGATGGCCCGAAGGGCTGTTTTATTGAGAATTACAGAAAGACAAGCTGCACAATGTCAAGGTTTCCCAAAGGTCATGTAGCAAAGCAATAGGACTCAGTGCAGAACATGACTACTTTTGAAGATTCTTACCTGTCAGCTCCCAAAAAACGATAAAGTCGACTGTGTTCTGATTTCTCCTCAAAAATCTGTAAATAAATAGCAATATTGTTTTGAGTCATTTTTCTGATTATTTAAAAACAAAGAACAACACAACAAAGGAACATGTCCTTTGGCCCTCCAAACCTGAGCTGATACATTTTGTCCTACCATACTAAAACTGTCTTCACTTACAGGATCCATATCCTTCTATTCCCTTCCTATTCACATATTTATCCAGGTGCTTCTTGAATGCTGCTAGTGTGTTTACCTCCATCACCTCCTCTGGGAGCGTATTCCAAGCATTCACTACCCATTGTGTGAAAAACTTGCCTCACACATCTCTTAAGCTTGCCATCCCGCACTGTGAACCTGTGCCCCCTAGTAATTGACCCCTCCAACCTGTGAAAAAGCCTCATACTTTCCACTCTATCCATGCCATTCACAATCTTATAAACTTTTATCAGGTCACCCCTCAATCTCCTGCATTCCAGTGAAAGCAAACCCAGTCTATCCAATCTTTCTTCATAGCTAAAATTCCCCATACCAAGCAATCTCCTGTTAAACAGTCTCTGTACCCTCTTCAAAACATCCATATCCTTCTGGAAGTGTGATGCCCAGAACTGTACACAATATTCCAAGTGTGGCCTAACTAAAGTCATATAAAGCTACAGCATAACTTGCCTATCCTTATACTCTATGCCCCTTCCAATGAAAACAAGAATGCCATACGCCATTTTTACCTTTTTTACCAGCACTGCCACCTTCAGGTGATCTGTGGACCTGCATACCCAGATCCCCCTGCATATCAGTACACCTAAGGGTTCTGCCATTCACCATATAATTTCCACCTGAATTTGAACTTCCGAAATGCATCACCTTTGTCTGGATTAAACTCCATTTTTCTGCGCATGCCTCAACTGATCTATAACCTGCTACATCATCTGACCATCCTCATTATCTGCAACTCCACCAATCTTTGTATTGTCCATGAACGTACTAATTAGCCCAGCCACATTTTCCTCTAAATCATTGAGTAGACCACAAACAGCAGAAGTGCTGTGGAATACCACTCGTCATAACTGTCCGTTCGGAAAAGCATCCTTCCACCACTACCGTCTGTCTCCTATGACTGAGCCAATTCTGTATCCATCTTGCCAGCTCACCTCTGATACTTTGTGACTTCACCTTTTGTACCTATTTTTGAACTGCTGAATAATATTATAAAATAACAAGTAATACCATTAATTAATACTACTATTAGATTATCAACTCCATTCATTTCTTTTCACCTGATCCTCTCTCCTAATCTATATGCTCCCAGTTCTTCCCCCCACCAAACCATCTCTCTTACATCTCTTTCTACCCAATCATCTCCCTAGCTTATTTCTGACTCATGCTCCGCCCATCCTCTTGCTATCCAAGTCTCATCCTATCCAGTCAATTTACCTTTCCCCATATATCCTCTTTCCCCCACTCACCTTCTTTGCATTCACTCTGCTCCCTTTCCAGTTCACGTCTTCAATCCTTTCTTTCCCCTTCCCCACTGACCTCCTCTTCCGTATTCACAGCCTCTCCCACTGCTGCTGAAACTTCTCGCCACACCACTTTCCATTGTCCCAAACAACTGACTCCTCTCTTCTGCTGTGACAGTTTGTTATGACTGAACAAGCTGTGTTCAGATTGAATCTGAACATGATTTTATGTCAGTGAATAAAGTAGTGATTACAGATGGTGACATTCATTTCTTAGTTGTATTTCTTCCTGTGAGTGCTCATGCTCACTGGACTTGGAATCATATAATTTTGAGTGAAAACTGGATGAAACCTTGTTACTTCAATAACCAATACCCACAAATGACAAAGCTGTCTAACCAGACATTCATCGTTGCTGAACAAGAAACTCCCACACAAACTTAGAACAGCAAGAACAGTAAAAAGAACAAACAATTCAGTCTGTCTGGCCCTGGGAATATACATAGCACTTAGTGTAAATGGTAAAGCTGAGGTTTATCCACTATCCTGCCTCCTCTAATGGAGCTGGATTTCCATTGGAACTGAAGGTGGACGTTCAGCCCTTTCAGCCTGTTCCACTATTCAACTACAGCATGGCTGATTTGCACTTCAATTACTATGCTTGATTCTACATCTCATTAGGAGAAAGTGAGGACTGCAGATGCTGGAGATCAGAGCTGAAAATGTGTTGCTGGAAAAGCGCAGCAGGTCAGGTAGCATCCAAGGAACAGGAGAATCGACGTTTCGGGCATAAGCCCTTCTTCAGGAATGAGAAAAGTGTATCTAGCAGGCTAAGATAAAAGGTAGGGAAGAGGGACTTGGGGGAGGGGCATTGGAAATGCGATAGGTGGAAGGAGGTCAAGGCGAGGGTGATAGGCCGGAGTGGGGTGGGGGCGGAGAGGTCAGGAAGATGCAATAGATGATGTGTGAGGAGGTGCAGGTGAATTTGTGGCGGATATGGAAGTATCCCTTGGGGCCTTGAAGGGAAGTGAGGGGGGAGGTGTGGGCGCAAGTTTTGCATTTCTTGCAGTTGCAGGGGAAGGTGCCGGGAGTGGGGGTTGGGTTGGTGGGGGGTGTGGACCTGACGAGGGAGTCACGGAGGGAGTGGTCTTTTCGGAACGCTGATAGGGGAGGGGAGGGAAATATATCCCTGGTGGTGGGGTCCGTTTGGAGGTGGCGGAAATGACGGCGGATGATACACTGTACATGGAGGTTGGTGAGGTGGTAGGTGAGGACCAGTGGGGTACTGTCCTAGTTGCGGTTGGAGGGGCGAGGCTCAAGGGCAGAGGAACGGGAAGTGGAAGAGATGCGATGGAGGGCATCGTCGACCACGTCTGGGGGGACATTGCGGTCCTTGAAGAAGGAGGCCATCTGGGTTGTACGGTTTTGGAACTGGTTCTCCTGGGAGCAGATGCGGCGGAGACGAAGGAATTGGGAATATGGGTTGGCGTTTTTACAGGGGGCAGGGTGGGAGGAGGTGTAGTCTAGGTAGCTGTGGGAGTCGGTCGGTTTATAGTAAATGTCCGTGTTGATTCGGTCGCCCGAGATAGAAATGGAAAGGTCTAGGAAGGGGAGGGAGGAGTCTGAGACGGTCCAGGAGAATTTGAGGTCGGGGTGGAAGGTGTTGGTAAAGTGGATGAACTGTTCAACCTCCTCGTGGGAGCACGAGGCAGCGCCGATACAGTCATCGATGTAGCGGAGGAAAAGGTGGGGGTTGGTGCCAGTGTAGCTGCGGAAGATGGACTGTTCCACATATCCTACGAAGAGGCCACTAACACCCTCCTTCGACTGACTGAACTGGTCCTCACCCTGAACAACTTCTCTTTCCAATCCTCCCACTTCCTCTAAACCAAAGGAGTAGCCATGGGCACCCGCATGGGCCCCAGCTATGCCTGCCTCTTCGTAGGATATGTGGAACAGTCCATCTTCCGCAGCTACACTCGCACCACCCCCCACCTTTTCCTCCGCTACATCGATGACTATCGGCGCTGCCTCCTGCTCCCACGAGGAGGTTGAACAGTTCATCCACTTTACCAACACCTTCCACCCAGACCTCAAATTCACCTGGACCGTCTCAGACTCCTCCCTCCCCTTCCTAGACCTTTCCATTTCTATCTCGGGCGACAGAATCAACACGGACATTTACTATAAACCGACCGACTCCCACAGCTACCTAGACTACACATCCTCCCACCCTGCCCCCTGTAAAAACGCCATCCCATATTCCCAATTCCTTCATCTCCGCCGCATCTGCTCCCAGGAGGACCAGTTCCAAAACCGTACAACCCAGATGGCCTCCTTCTTCAAGGACCGCAATTTCCCCCCAGACGTGGTCGATGATGCCCTCCACCACATCTCTTCCACTTCCCGCTCCTCCGCCCTTGAGCCCCGCCCCTCCAACCGCCACCAGGACAGAACCCCACTGGTCCTCACCTACCACCCCACCACCTCCATGTACAGCGTATCATCCGCCGTCATTTCCGTCACCTCCAAATGGACCCCACCACCAGGGATATATTTCCCTCCCCTCCCCTATCAGCATTCCGAAAAGACCACTCCCTCCGTGACTCCCTCGTCAGGTCCAAACCTCCCACCAACCCAACCTCCACTCCCGGCACCTTCCCCTGCAACCGCAAGAAATGGAAAACTTGCACCCACACCTCCCCCCTTACTTCCCTTCAAGGCCCCAAGGGATACTTCCATATCCGCCACAAATTCACCTGCACCTCCACACACGTCATCTAATGCATCTTCCTGACCTCTCCGCCCCCACCCCACTCCGGCCTATCACCCTCACCTTGACCTCCTTCCACCTATCGCATTTCCAACGCCCCTCCCCCAAGTCCCTCCTCCCTACCTTTTATCTTAGCCTGCTGGACACACTTTCCTCATTCCTGAAGAAGGGCTTATGCCCGAAACGTCGATTCTCCTGTTCCTTGGATGCTGCCTGACCTGCTGCGCTTTTCCAGCAACACATTTTCACCTCCACATCTCATTACCCTGCCTAAAATAATCTATTAATTTCAGTTTTGATCTTTAAATTCTTCTTTAGCCTCAGCAGCACTTTTGGGGATGGAATTTGGATTTCATCAATATTCTGCATGAAGAATTGCTTTTTGATATCATTGTGAATGACCAGGTCTAAACCTAAGGTTCAACCCCTTTGTTTTGGACTCACCCATGCAGGAAATGGTTTCTCTCAGACTATCTTATGAAATTCATTGATTATCTTTAAATTCTTTTTAAATACTGTAGCCTTTTCACCATTAATCTCCTTTCATCAAGAGAATTCCAAGGGTCCTCTTGTGGTGCAGTGATAGTGTCTCTACCCCTAGACCGAGACTCCAGTTCAAGTCCCACTTGCTCTAATTGGTAACATCATTGAACGAGTTGATTAGGCAAAACAAGTCAAGAGAATTCCAGCCTACAGTAAACAACATGTGTTTATAATTTCAATCTTTAAGCCCAAGTCAGACTTCCCCTTTCACAAGGCTTTCTTCAATAACTGCAGTAAGTTTTTCTTCAAATCTGTATCTGGAAGTTCCTTCCATATCCTAATCTCTTTAAGTGAAGAAGCACTTTCTAACATCAGTCCTAAGAGTTACCTTGTCTAGATTGAGCTCCTGTTCCAAATTCTACTTCCTCAGTTTCATGTAAATATATGGTGGGTTAATTATTTCTTACACAACTACACAAAGATTGCAAAGGATATTGTCAGTTAAAGTAAGTGGGTGGGATTAGATTACTTACAGTGTGGAAACAGGCCCTTCAGCCCAACACCAACCCTCTGAAGAATTACTACCCAGACCTACTTCCCCTCTAACTAATGCACCTAACACTATGAGCAATTTAGCATGGCCAGTTCACCTGATCTACACAGCTTTGGACTGTGGGAGGAAACCAGAGCACCTGGAGGAAACCCACGCAGACACGGGGAGAATGTGCAAACTCCACCTAGACAGTTGCCTGAGGCTGGAATCAAACCTGGGACCCCAGTGCTACCAGGCAGCTGTGCTAATCACTGAGTCACTGAGGATTGTGTAGATGGAGTAAAGTGGGGAAATGGGAAATTATCCACATTGATAAGGAAAATTAAGAAAAAGACAATATTTTTCAAAGGTGTAAAATGATTATATTTTGTTGTTCGAATGGATTTGGATGGTGTACACAAACTTTTGAAATTTAATATGCTGCCAAAACCAGCAATTGGGAACATAAATAGAATATTGGCTTGGAGGTAAGTTTGGCACCCAATGAGGGGATGCGGGAGCTGGAAGACGACAGGGACCAGTTCTGGAGGTTGAGTTTTAAAAGCTGGCATTACAAGGCATCTCTTGCCTTACAGAATAGTGCAAGCAGGTGAGCACAGGGCCAGCAGTTCACACAGATACCCAAATGCTTCCTCAAGTACCCCAGCTGCTCTCCTCAAGTGATGGAAACGTTGCGCCTCTTCATGAGCATTTTATTTGACTAAAAACAGAAAATGCTGGAAATATGCAGTAGATCCGGCAGCATCTGTGCAGAGAAAAGCCATGCAAATGTTTCAAGTCCAGTATGATTCTTCTGCGGTTCCAAGTTTTGAGTTCTACTGTATACAGTTTTGGTTTTCTTCCCCAAGGAAGGATATATTGTTTTAAGAGGAGTATGCTGAGGCTTTAATACATTGATTCATTGAATGAAATGTGCAGTACTATGAGGAGAGATTGACTGGATGGGCCTAGTGACATTTTGAAGAATGAGATGTACAAAATTCTTAAATGTCTTGATAAAGTAAATGCTGAGAGACTATTTATCCTGGCTGAGATAGAGCTATGGGTCACAGTCTAAGAATAAGGAGTAAGCCATTTTGGACTGAGTTGCGGAAAATGCTAGTTCACCTTTGGGATTCTTTATTTTGGGGAGCTGTGGATACTCAGTCACTGAGCATATTCAAGACGGAGATTATTTGATTTATACTTACAAAGAAATATAGGGATAAGGTGGAAGAGTAAAGTAAATTAAGAAGATCAGCCATCAACCTATTGAATGCTAAAGCAGGCTTAAAAGATTGTATGATCTACCCCAGCTCGTTATGTTATGTTCATTGTAAAATTAGCTCACTCTTTAAATTGGATTTGACAGCTTTTTCAAAGTACTTGCACAGGCATGATGGTCTCCATTTGTGCTCTATGCTTCTAAAGTCACCTCTCAGAAACTTCCTTTGCAGATTCCAACACTGGCAATCAGCTTCCATTAAAAGAGAAAGGAAAATAGTCACTTATGATCAGCATGTTACTTAGTAATTGAAACAAAACTCCGCTCACCTCACAGGACCTGAAACTCTTCCGCTGCATCCCATGTTTCCAAAATCCCAGGACGCTGTCGGAGAAGCAGACTGGATGAGGGAAAAGAAAGCACTTTCAGATTATCCGTGGTACTACTCACAGTGAGCTTCATAAACTTTACAACACAGACAGGTCCTTCAGGCTGGCATGTTGATGTTTATGGTCCACATGAATCGCCTCTCATATCTGTCTATTCCTTTCTCTTTTATGTATTTACCTAGTTTCTCCTCAATTGTATCTATGCTATTCACCACAGTTATTTCCTGTAGGAGCAAGTCAGAGCAATGGAGACAATATAATCAAAGTGTGGCTGGGAAAATGTTATAGTATTATTAAATGTCACAGTTAAAGGATACATAGATTATGTGTAAAACTGTTTAATTTATAAATAGTACATTTAAACACATCCATTCTGATTTTATATTTAATTATTTCTGTAAGTTCCAATATCATTGCTTGCTATGGAAATTGTCTTCTTAAATATGTCCCTCACCAAAGATGGCATTACAGAATCTCCACTAGCAGGAGGGTCCGATTAGACTGACCCATTTACATAATGGGGTAAAATAATTTATAATGGAAAATTTTCAGGAAAGTAAGCACAGCTGCTAAGACTTTTAACATATGCCTGAAAGGAATATTGCCTCTAACCTGCACATGTGCATGCCTGTGCAACAATAATGAAAGTATCATGCAGGTCACTCAATCTTGTCCACTTTAAGACAATGTGCCCTGTGTAATTACATGTACAAAGTGAAGGTACTGTGCACAGAAGTAAATAGGCCATGCACAATGAAGTTGGAGGGATCATCACATCTGAGTATTAAGAGGGACAGCATATGGAGGAAGCTTTACTCAGTATCTAACCCATGTACTTGGCATCCAAGATAGAAAATGCTCCACTTTCGAGCACTTGCATCCTCCCAAAACTAGCCCCGAAAAGCACCAACTTATAAAGGCTTAAGTAGTCAAGTTTCAAATAACTTATAATTCCTTACCGACTGATTCCACTGGAACATCAAACGTCACCTCCGGGACCAGCTCCTTATTCAACTTGAGGTATCCTTGAATATTTACAATTTTTATATTTTCTGTTGAAAGAAAATAAGCTTCTTAAATTAGTCGAGAAGGCCCAAATCTTCTTCAGTGAAATTCTGGCATCTGAATGTAAGGGTGGAAAGGTTGGAGTGGGTACATCTAGCTGCTTGATTGACCCTGCACTGATTATTCCATCTATCCTGGGGTCAGCCTCATTGCTATACTCCAAGGCTATCTCAGGTTCTACTGCCTCCGGCAGCCTGAGGTAGAGTTTGACCAGATTAGCAGAGACAGACATGGGAGGAGGCCTGAGGGGGGAAAATTTATGATCCTATGGTGGTCGACACTGACGAGGGAAGAGAAATTTAACATTTAAAACATGAAATATCTTCTGTCAGCCTTTTAGGTGTCACTAAGATGCTGCAGTTACTAAGACCCACAGTTGCTATGGTGATAATAAAAAAAAGTGACGTGATGTCACTCTAACATTGCCCACTTTAAACATGTCTACCCATATTTGGTTAGCACTTTTACCGGCTGCTTTCATTTCTGGTGCAAAGTTCCAGCAGAAACGGCAATAGCGTATGGTAAAGCCACCCCTCCTTGTCCTCATCACCATCGGATTTCCTGCGTGTCACCAGGTGCTATTTAAACAGTTCAATTTTTAGCAGAGCGATTTGTTTGTTAAATTCTTTCCTCACTGTAAAATTCTCTTAGTGGGCCAGCAGAGAGATTGACTCTCTCAGCGAGTCCCTGAGAGGCTCTCTCCAAGGGGGCTGTGAAGAGTCTCCCTCTGAGGGGATGGGCAGTTGCACTGCAGGTGGCCTTTGTGGACTCGCCCTCCAAGGGGCCTGCAGCTTCAACTGGATTGCTAGAAGCACCCCAAGTAAACCACAATGGCTAGACATGCCAAATGCCCAGGTGTAAAGCTGGCTGATTAATTGCCCATTTTCTATCTATCCCCGGTGGAATTAAAATTGGCTGATTGCTATATATAGAGAAATAATTATAATAAAAATATTTACATCCAGTTGGTATATCTATTCTAGTGAGCTGCTGATACTGCTGCTCCTTTGGAGCTGGTTATGCCCCTATTTCCTGTTGTTGGTGAAATATTTATCCATTTTGGTAACCACAGACAACCCTCAACCTGAAATTGGGTGAGTGCGGGGTGTTTGTACTTACGGCCAATGCACACAAGTACCATGTCTTCGTCCAGTTGACTCACGTGAACAAACTCCTCTTGCAGAGCTGCTGCAGTGAGAAAACTTAGCATTACTTCAACTGGTTTACATTGAAGAAACATTCAAAAAGCAAAAGTATTGTCTCTTCAATCTCTGCCCTCACCTCACCATCGTTCCCCATAAATCTGACTTATTTTAAAAAGATTTGTTTTGAAATTCACAGAATGTGGGCATCACTGGTTAGGCTAGCATTTATTGCCCATCTATAAATGATCCCCCTCCGTCCCCGCATCAATGAATTTAATACACGCCGTGACATCAAACACTTCTTCCGTCGCCTCGGCCCCTCCGAGCTTACTTTCACAATCAGGACCCCCGCCCACCTTCCGAGGACCCCTTCACCCACCTCCAACACACTGCATCCACCTGGACACCCTGCGCTGGCCTATTACCTGCCCTCGACCTCTTCATTTCCAACTGCCGCCGGGACATTAACCGCCTCAACCTGTCCACCCCCCTCCCCCATTCCAACCTCTCACCCTCACAATGCGCAGCCCTCCAATCCCTCTGCACTAATCCCAACCTCACCATCAAGCCAGCGGATAAAGGGGACGCAGTGGTAGTCTGGCACACTGACCTCTACACCGCTGAAGCCAAACGCCAACTCGAGGACACCTCTTCCTACTGCCCACTCGACCATGACCCCACCCCCCATCACCAAACCATCATCTCCCAGACCATACAGAACCTCATCACCTCAGGAGATCTCCCACCCACAGCTTCCAACCTCGTAGTCCGGGAACCCCACACTGCCCGGTTCTACCTCCTTCCCAAGATCCACAAGCCTGACCACCCTGGCCGACCCATTGTCTCAGCATGCTCCTGCCCCACTGAACTTATCTCTACCTACCTCGACACTGTCCTATCCCCCCTAGTCCAGGAACTCCCCACATACTTTCGAGACACCACCCACGCCCTCCACCTCCACCAAGACTTCCGTTTCCCCGGCCCCCAATGCCTCATCTTCACCATGGATATCCATCTGCCATGACCAGGGCCTCCAAGCCCTCCATTTTTTCCTCTCCAGACGTCCCCAACAGTACCCTTCCACCGACACTCTCATTCGTTTGGCCGAACTGGTCCTCACCCTTAACAATTTCTCCTTTGAATCCTTCCACTTCCTCCAGATCAAAGGGGTAGCCATGGGCACACGTATGGGCCCCAGCTATGCCTGTCTCTTTGTTAGCTACGTAGAACAGTTGATCTTCCGTAATTACACCGGCACCACTCCTCACCTCTTCCTCCGCCACATTGATGACTGCATTGGCGCCACCTCGATGACTGCATTGGCGCCACCTCGTGCTCCCGCGAGGAGGTTGAGCAATTCATCAACTTCACCAACACATTCCACCCTGACCTCAAATTTACCTGGACCATCTCTGACACCTCCCTCCCCTTCCTGGACCTCTCCATCTCCATTAGTGATGACCGACTTGACACTGACATTTTTTTACAAACCCACTGATTCCCACAGCTACCTGGATTACACCTCTTCCCACCCTATCTCTTGCAAAAATGCCATCCGGTATTCCCAATTCCTCCGCCTCCGCCGTATCTGCTCCCAGGAGGACCAGTTCCACCACAGAACACACCAGATGGCCTCCTTCTTTAGAGACCGCAATTTCCCTTCCCACGTGGTTAAAGATGCCCTCCAACGCATCTCGTCCACATCCCGCACCTCCGCCCTCAGACCCCACCCCGCAACCGTAACAAGGACAGAACGCCCCTGGTGCTTACCTTCCACCCTACAAACCTCCGCATAAACCAAATCATCCGCCGACATTTCCGCCACCTCCAAAAAGACCCCACCACCAGGGATATATTTCCCTCCCTACCCCTTTCCGCCTTCTGCAAAGACCGTTCCCTCCGTGACTACCTGGTCAGGTCCACGCCCCCCTACGACCCACCCTCCCATCCTGGCACTTTCCCCTGCCACCGCAGGAACTGTAAAACCTGTGCCCACACCTCCTCCCTCACCTCTATCCAAGGCCCTAAAGGAGCCTTCCATATCCATCAAAATTTTACCTGCACATCCACTAATATCATTTATTGTATCCGTTGCTCCCAATGCGGTCTCCTCTACATTGGGGAGACTGGGGCCTCCTAGCAGAGCGCTTTAGGGAACATCTCCGAGACACCCGCACCAATCAACTAAACTGCCCCGTTGCCCAACATTTCAACTCCCCCTCCCACTCTGCCGAGGACATGGAGGTCCTGGGCCTCCTTCACCGCCACTCCCTCACCGCCAGACGCCTGGATGAAGAACGCCTCATCTTCCGCCTCGGAACACTTCAACCCCAGGGCATCAATGTGGACTTCAACAGCTTCCTCATTTCCCCTTCCCCCACCTCATCCTAGTTTCAAACTTCCAACTCAGCACTGTCCCCATGACTTGTCCGGACTTGTCCGACCTACCTAGCTCCTTTTCCACCTATCCACTCCACCCTCTCCTCCCTGACCTATCACCTTCATCTCCTCCCCCACTCACCCATTGTACTCTATGCTACTCTCTCCCCACCCCCACCCTCCCCTAGCTTATCTCTCCACGCTTCAGGCTCTCTGCCTTTATTCCTGATGAAAGGCTTTTGCCCGAAACGTCGATTTTGCTGAAGCTCCTCGGATGCTGCCTGAACTGCTGTGCTCTTCTAGCACCATTGATCCAGAATCTGGTTTCCAGCATCTGCAGTCATTGTTTTTAACCTTGACAAAGTTATGGTGAGTTGCCTTCTTGAACCACTGCTGTTTACATAGTGTTTGTGCATTCACAGTGCTGCTAGAGCTAAATTTCAAGATTTTGATTGTGTGACAGTGAAGGAATGATGATATATCTCCAGGTCAGCATGGTGTGTGACTTGGAGGAGAACTTGCAATTGCTGGTGTTCCCATACTTATCCATCTAGCTATAGATGTGGATTTGGAAAAAAATAAAAATGATGCTGTCACAGTTCACAGTAGAAACAGGTGAAAGGACTAGTACCAGGTTGGCAGACCATGGGCTGGATTTTTAATGCCTGCAGTTTAATCTGGCACAGAGCCTGGTGGGCTTTCAAGGTTTCATTAGAATGAAACCTGTCCAAGATCTGAAACAAGCATGTGCTCTGCCAAATTAATACAGAGAAGGTGAAGACAAGTATTTGCCCTGATCTTTCTTTGCTATTTAAATGCTGGCTTTGGTTACCCAGTTTAAATTAAAGAGGTTCACATCTCCACTGGAGGTGCAGTTAGCTGAACAACAGCCAAAACCATGATGTTCAAAGTCACCAAGCCTTTTCTGTCCTTGAAGTCAGTGAATAATTATAATATGATGGGAAATTTATTCTTGGAGTGTATGAACACTGACAAGGCAATATCTGGTGTCAACTTCTAGCTGTTCTGAGCCAAAAGAGAACCACATACCAAGATAGTGGACTGAGAGTCACAATGGGTTCAGCCTATGGGGGGGTTGTTCTGGCTTCCTGCGTGTATTCTGCCATCTTGTCTATGTCTGGGTGACCCTGAAGGAACAGGCAGCATCTCCCAGTACAATAAAAACCTTCAAGACCAGTGGGAATCGCAAGGATTGGAGTGTGAAATGCACACTTGGACCAACACTATTATGTATTTTTATTAGTTTTCTTAATTCTTTTCTCTTAATTTTATTTGTTGCAGCTTTAAAAAATTTTTTTTTTCACAGAAATAAATTTACCACCTTGGACATGTTAGCAGATCTTTGTGACATTATCAAGTTCAATCCAATGACACTGAATAGGAAAGAACACAGAATCCACAGCAAACACACATGGTGTCACACACAGTTATTATCTGTATTAGCTAAACCAGAGACAACTAATTTTGAGTGCAATTCATGCGGTGGATTTTCAACTAATGACCTTCAGATTGCCGGGATCAGAACAAGTAGGCTACTACATTTAGCCTTTTCTGCCCTTGAAGACAGTGAATAATTATAATATGATGGGAAATTTATTCTTAGAGTGTCTTTTGATACATTAGGTGCAATATATTTATCAGAAAAGGCCATATCCACAGGCTGTGGACTTTGATCTATACTGATGGAGTTTGACTTTCTTTCTCAGCACCTGTAACAGTAACTCACCTGTTCCCAGATCTGTGAACCAGGATGAGGAAGAATTGAGATTTATCGTCTGGAATTCTACAGCCTTGTTGGAGGAATGTTTTGTGCTGACCCCAACACAAACCATTGGATACTCCTGACCTGGAATCACTAGCGTTTCCAAAATTCGAAGTGGATTAGGCAGTGGAAAGTCAAAGTGCTGAAACATAAAAGGGGATAATGTCAAAGACAGCTAAAGGAACGATCCAATATCAGCACCTGAATTTTGAGTGATGTTGGTTCAGAGGTAAATATTGACCAGAATATCAGAGAAAATTTCACTATTTTTCTTAGGGCCTTTTACATCCAGCTGAAAGGATAACAAAAGCCACAGCTTATCATCCAATCTAAAAGATGCATCTCTGACAATGCATCATTCCCTCAATACTGCACTGAAGTCTCAGCCTACATTTAATGCTGAATCCTCTTGAACGGGACTTGAACCATCTTTTGGCTCAGCAATGAGAGTCACAGCCAGTATCTTACTTAGAACTCAAGAGCTATTTTGCAATTCCAGGGAAGCTTCCCATATACAAGATACTTGATCCTCATCTACTAAATGACATATTTCAAAGAAGAGGGGGAAAAGGAATAAGTTGTTGAAAGGTTTTTTTATGCTTGAGCCAGAAATAAGAAGATTATGACTCAAGTCTTCACTTTTTAAATAGTCTGCAATACCCTTGCTGTCCAGACAAAGCCTGGAGACAGGAAGCCCTTTCCACTTCACAAACACAATGATGCAGAATCAGGAATGTGACGTAAGTCTGCATCATTAATTGGACAAGGGTGGTACCATGGATCAGACCTCATTCCTTATACCTCCCAGCTTAAAGGTTCAACTTAGTCCAGATAAATGAGACAAGATGACGCTGTTGGAAATGATTCTGGCCTGTGTCATCCCACTCCTTTGAAGGCCAAAACTGCCAGCCACCCTGAAATCAGTCACCTGACTTCGATATTTAGGAACAGGAGAAACCATTCAGCTCCTCAAGCCTGTTCCACTAATCAATGAAGTCAAGGCCGATGGTCCGATGAGCCCTGGTGACTTGCTGGGGCCATATAGCTGGTATCCAAACAAGGGAAAGTGATGCTCTGAGGTAGAAACTAAAGCACATAGACCATTCTCTCACTATTTAAAAGTATCTGTAGACCTAAAATCTCAATCAGTACAATTGTGCAGTTTGGTTAAGAACTCACACACCTCCCCAGTCAAACTAAACATTCAGAATAACATTTGCACGTAGTGTAGGTCATTCACCCCCTTCAGTCAGTTCAACCATTCAATTAGATTGTGGCTGCCTTCTTCCTTAACGTTGCTTTACATCCCTTGATACCATTTTATTGCTATGTAGAATATTTGCCCTCATTTTTATTTGCCATTGCCTACCTGATCAGTTAATTTAGTTTAGTTTAATTTACTAAATTTAGTGACCCAGCAAAGATCAGTGTTGAAAACTCCAATTGGTTCCATAGCATTAACAACCTTTTAAGGAACTAAGTTCCAGATCATCAATTGTATCAAATATGCCTCCTGATGTTACTCTCAAACAGCCTTGTTCTAATTTAAGGTAATGATCCTTGTTCTGAATTCTCACATCAGACAAGTCTGCAAATCTCTGAATACAAACTAAATGAAGACCTCTGGATCTGTCCTACCGGGAATCAGCTGATAATTGTTGTGTTTTCAGCTCAACTGCAAAACAGTGACGTTCAACAGCTAATGATGAGGAGGACAGTGAGAACACTTACCTTAATGAGCATGAATTTATGCATGGGCTCATACCACTGCAAGAGAACAATACTGGACTCCAATGCTCCACAAAGATAGCAACATCCTGTTGGGGAGTTTCGCACTGTGGAAACAGGAACAACGTTAATTTCAGCCGAGTGTCAGAGAGAAGCATGGGATTTATGTTACAGGGTAGGAGTATGGGATATATCATTATTTCAGTGGAGAAATGTAGGGTATATCAGTTTTTCAATGACATATATGGGATATTGATCAATTAGCTCAGTTGGCTGGACAGCTGGTTTGTGATGCAGGGTGGCACCAACAATCTGGGTTCAAATTCTGTACTGGCTGAGGTCACTATGAAAGTTCCACCTTCTCAACCTTACCTGAGGTGTGGTGACCCTCAGGCTAATCCTACCACTAGTCATTTCTCTGAATTACTAGACCAGTGAAATGACCATGCACCACCACCTCCCCATATTATGGTGTGGCGTGTATCAGTGTTCTGGAATGAGGTATATTATTGCTTCTATGAGGATGTTTGGGTATATCAATGTTAAAGTGAAAAACTTAGGGCGTATCAGTGGTACTGTTATAGTGTAGGTCAAAATCAGTGTTACACTTAAGGACATTTCTATATTATACTGAGGAGTGTGGGATGTATCAGTATTTCTTATTAAATGGTGGAGCATGCTTGAAAGGCCCAGTGGCCTATTTCTGTTCCTAATTCATATACATGTTCAGTGACGGGTGTTTTAGTATTATGATGAGAGGTTTGGGAACTATCAGCATTACATGGAGGGGTGTGCATTGTATCAGTGTTATAGCAAGGAGTATGTCATTGTTTCAGCAAGTTTTATGCAGTATGTCAGAGCTTTACAATATGGGATATGAGATATATCAGTGTTGGACTGAGGGTATGGAGGTCAAAAAGTGTGGAAAAGCATAGCTGCTCAGGCAGCATCAAGGAGCTCTTCATCAGCTTATGCTTGAAACGTCGACTGTCCTGCTCCTCAGATGTTGCCTGACCGGCTGTGCTTTTCCAGCATCACTCTTTTCGACCCCCATGCTCTCAGTCCACACTTTTCAACTCTGATCCCCAACATCTGCAGTCCTCACTTTCTCCTGAGGATATGGGGTGTTGGTGAGGAGTGAAATGTTTGGGATTTGGGTGAGGTAGATAGGGAGTTACATGGTGATTTGAATGTTAAGTGAAGGAATGGGTAATTGGGTAAGAGGTGCAATGCACATGCCTAATTTACTCACCAACAGAACATTTCCTACAGCCTTTGGTGTCTGGAATCTTACTGGTTGTTGCATTCTTCCTGCAGAAGACAGACAAACATAAGTCTAAGTACAACAATGCTAATCCACTCCCCTACTCTTGCCCATAGGTCTGCCCTCTCTCACATGACTATGTTCTCTCTGTCAGTGGAACTGAATGAAGCAATAAAAGAAAGAACCCACCGAATATATTGTCTGCTTCATTTAACAAGTCAACATTGAGTTAATGTCTCCGTTCACTTTGGCTTGCCTCAACAACCAGGTCGGACCCTTACCTGGGTAAAAGTCGGTGTGTTGGTATGTGAACCATTGACCTCTGTTCCTTCTTGGCCTGTTCGTACAGTCCCAGCAGGCTGTGTGAGTGTAACTGCAGTGTCTTTCCTGGAAGATCAAGCGAGTCACATTAACCTGGCCCACCCACTGCATCATGTTAATACCTCACAGAAAACCATGGATCCTCTGCACACCCAACCACAACAAATGGAAGGAAGGAAGAGAGCCTGGATATTACCAAGAATGGAGGTTTATCAACATCATTTAACTTCTCAACACTTGATTTGCATGTGACCCACACTGAGAATGAGGGGCTCCTCCCCATGAGGCATGGTTAATCCTTTTTTACTTCTACTTTTCCCTTCCCACAAACACATACATGCACAATGGATTTTAAATCATAGCCAGCTCCAATTGGTTAAAAGCAAATCATGTTTAATTAACTTGACTGAATTCTTTGATGAAGTAACAGAGCGGTTTGGTGAGGATAGTATGATGAGTGATGGTAAAAATGGATTTTCGAAATTGCCGCAAAATACATCTGCCAACAAAATGAAAGCCCATGGGACTAAAGGGCAGTGACTGTGTGGATATAAACTTGAATCAACAGAAACCAGGATGCAGTAGTGAGCGGTTGTTGTTTATTAGACTGGAGAGAAATAAATTATGATCCTCCCAGAGGTCAGTATTAGGATTATTGCTATTATTGATATACAGTAATGACCTCAGCCTGGGTATTCAGGGCATAATTTCAAAGGCTGATGACCCATCACTGTGAAATGTAATAAAAAGTAAGGAAGAGAGAAATAAACTTAAAAGAAAACATAGACTGGTGATGTGGGCAAAGACATTGCTGGTGCAATTTAATACAAAAATTAGAAGTGATAGTTATTTGTAGGAAGAATGAGGTGAGTCAATATAAACTAAATGAAGAAATGTAATAAGAGGGTGCAATGATTGAGAGCTGGAAAAATAAATATACAAAGTTTTGAACATAAGAAATAGGAGAAGCAGGAGGCCAATCGGCCCTTTTGGCCTGATCCACTATTCAATGAGATCATGACTAATCTGTGCTTCATTTGAATTTGAGTTGAATTTATTGTCACGTGTACCGAGGCACAGTTAAAAGCTTTGTCTTGTGAGCAATACAGGCAGGTCATATAATTAAATAGCATAGATAAGTAAATAATAGGTAAACAGCAGCAAAAACAAAAACACTGCAAATGCTAAGAGTTTGTGAGTCCATTCAGTATTCAACAACAATAGGATAGAGACTGTTCCGAAACCGACTGGTGCGTGTGTTCAAGCTTCTGTTTTCCTGTGAAATCTCCAGATCCTTTGATTTTTTTTTTATATGTAGAAAGCCATTGATCACTTGAAGTTGGTTGGAAAGTTGAAAAGACTGTTAATAGAACATTTCAGATCCTTAGCTTTGCATGTACATATAAAAACAAAACGACTTGCGAAACCTCTGTAAACGTTCGTCAGAAAAGAAAAGACATGGTATAAAGACAATCTCTCCATCAATGTCAGTAAATGAAGGAGCTAGTCATTGACTTCAGGAAGTGGAGTGGAGGGCATGCCCCCTAACTGCACCAATGGTTGGGAGTGTCAACTATCTGGGAGCAATGATTGCCAACAATCTGTCCTGGTCCACCCACATCAGAGTGATTGTCAAGAAAGCGCAACAATGTCTCTATTTCCTCAGGAGGCTAAGGAAATTCAGCATGTCCATAAAGACTCTTATCAATTTTTATGGATGCTTCATACAAAGTATCCTATCTAGATGCATCACAATGTAATATGCCAACTCCTTTTCCCATGACCGCAAGAAACTAAGAGAGTCGTGAACACAATCCAGTCCATCGTTCAAACCAGCCTTCCATCACTGATTCCATTTATACTTCATGGTGGCTCAGTGGTTAACACTGCTGTCTTACAGTGCCAGGGACCCGGGTTTGATTCCAGCCTCAGGCGACTGTGTGGAGTTTGCACATTCTCCCCGTGTCTGTGTGGGTTTCCTTCAGGTGCTCCGGTTTCCTCCCACAATCCAAAGATGTGCAGGTTAGGTGAATTGGCCATGCTAAATTGCCCAAAGTGTTCAGGATGAATAGGTTAGATGGATTAGTCAGGGGTAAATGTAGTGTAATGGGGAATGGGTTTGGGTTGGATACTCTTCGGAGGGTCGGCGTGGACTTGTTGGGCCAAAGAGCTTGTTTCTATACTGTAGGGAGTCTAAAAAAAACTTCCTGTTGCTTCAGGACAGCAACCAACATAATCAAAGACCTTTCCACACTGGTTATACTCTCTTCCACTCTCTTCAGTTGGGCGGAGGATATAAAAAGTTTGAATACATTTAAGAACAGATTCAAGTCCAGCTTCTCCCCCACTATTATGAGACTTTTGAATGGACCTCAATGTTAACTTTGATTTCCCTCTCTGCATTTTCTCTCTGGTTGTAACACTATATTCTGCACTCTTTTCTGTTACACTGATGCACTTTGTATGGTATGATCTGCCTGTATAAGCACACAAAACAACACTTTTCACTGTACATCAGTATGTGTGACAACAATAAATCATCAAAAGGAGGCATACCTAAGGTTGAGGATACTGAAGACAAAGCCCTCAAAGGAGGCAAAGGAAGCAAGATTGAACTTAAACAAGGAGTCAGGAAGGCTAAAAGGGGCCATGAAAAGTCCTTGGCAAATAGGATTAAGGAAAGTCCCAAGGTGTTATTTAATAAGAAATATTAATACATCCCACACCCCTCAGTATAATATTGAAATGTCCTTCACTGTAACACTGATAGACCTAACACTATATGTAAGGAACAAGAGGTTAGTTAGGGAAAGAGTAGGTCCACTCAAGGACAAAGGAGTGAATTTATGCGTGGAGCCAGAGGAAGTGGGTGAGGTCCTTATTGAATACTTCGCGTCTGTATTCATAGGAAAAAGGCACAGTAGATGGCAGTCTAGAGAGGGCTAGGACATATAGATATTAAAAAAGGTGTTGGGTGTTTTGAAAAGCACTGACGTAGATAAGTCCAATGGACCCATTGTGACCTCAGAATGCTGAAGGAGGCAAGGGAGGAAATTGTTGGGGCCTTTCACAAAATCTTTGTACCTCTTTAGTCACAGGAGAGATCCCAGAGGACTGGAGAATAGCCAATGATGTTCCTTTGTTTAAGAAGGGCAACAGGAATAATCTGGGAAATTACAGGCCGATTTGCCTTACGTCAGTGGTAGGGAAATTGTTGGAGACTCTTAGGGATTTATTCACATTTGGGAAAAATATGAACTTATTAGCAACAGATAGCATCGCTCTGTGTGGGGGAGGTCATGTCCCTCAAACTTAGTTGAGTTTTTTGAGGAAGTGACGAAGATGATGGAGGAGGACAGGGCAGTAGATGTTGCCTACATGGACTTTAGCAAGGCCTTTGACAAGGTCCCTCATGGCAGGTTGATAGAGAAGGTAAAGTCACATGGTATCGTGGTGAGCTATAAGATGGATACAGAGTTGGCTGGATCATAGAAAACCGAGAGTAGCAGTGGAAGGATGTTTTTCTGACTGGAGATCAGTGGTGTTCTACAGGGGTCATTGCTGGGACCCCTGTAGCTTATATATATAATTATAAATGATTAGGAGGAGAATGTAGGCAGTCTGATTAGTACGTTTGCAAACAACACAAAGATTGGGGGAAGCTGCGGACAGTGAGAAGGATTGCCAAAAGGTATAGCAGGATAAAGGTAGCTGGAGACTTGGACAGAGAAACAGCAGATAGAATTTAATCTAGACAAATACAAATTGATGCATTTTGGAAGGTCTGTTGCAGGAGTGAAATATACAGTAATTGGCAGAACCTTTAGAAGCATGAATATACAGAGGGATCTATGCATACAGGTCCATAGTTCCCTGAAAGTGGCAATGAAATAACACAAATGGTCAAGAAGGTGTATGGCATACTTGCCTTCATTAGTCAGGGCATAGAGGATAAAAATTAGCTGTATAGTACTTCAGTCAGGCCACATTTAGAATATGTTGTACAGTCCACACTACCAGAATGATGTGTGGGTTTGGAGAGAGTACAGAAAAGGTTTACCAGAATGTTGCCTGGTTTGGATTTGCTGTGCTTTTCATTCTGTAGCGATGATGCTCCTTTAACAAGGTTATGCTGTTCTTGGCTTTTTTCTTCCCCAGAGAGGTCGTAAAAGACACACACTCCAAAAGTCTGGGGTTGAAAGGTTTTAGAGCCAATTTGATTATATCTACTAGATACTGCCTCAGGCAGAGGCTTTCAAGTTTTTAAAGAAACACTTGCACAATGAAAGGGGAGTGGCCAGTTCTCCCAGCTTGCCTTTGGTTTGGTTTGATTTGTAGCATTAGTGTTGTAAAAGCTGCTGACCCAAAAAAAGCAGGTCCACGCTGATCTTTCTCTGACTTCTCTCCTGTAAGAACCTGTGTTTGATTTTACCTTTTCTGCCAAGGGATGTTGTTGCAAGCATTTGGAACAACATCATTAAGATGGTATAATCTATTGGGTTTTTGGATAGGTTAAGTTATTTGGTATTCTGTTCCCTTTTGTTTGTGTTTCATTCAGTAATCTTGTAAATAAATTCTGTTTTGTTTAAAACTACATGGTCTGATTAGCGGCATCTCTCCTGGTAAATCCACATAATACCTGCTTAATATCTTGAAGTGTTTTGAGAGGTCTGGCCTGCTCCATAATAGATTATGCAGCATCCGAGGAAGAGAGTCAACCTTTCGGGCATGGTCCTTATCATTCCTGATGAAGGGCTTATAGCCAGAACGTCAACACCTCATTTCCTCGGATGCTGCCTGACTTGCTGTGTTTTCCAGCACCACACTTTTTGACTCTGATCTCCAGCATCTGAGGTCCTTACTTTCACCATAACAGATTATACCAACTTAATGATGCTATTCCAAATGCTTGCAACAACACCCCTTGGCATAAAAGGTAAAATCAAACACAGGTTCTTACAGGAGAGAAATCAGAGTGAGATCAGGATGGACCTCGGTCTAGTGGCTTTTACAACAATATTGCTAAAAGCCAAACTAAACCAGAGATATGCTGAGCTGGGAGAACTGGCCACTCCCCTTTCATTGTCCAAGTGTTTTTTTTAAACTTGAAACCTTTCTGTATCTGTTAGCACTTGAGTATCTGTTAGCTATAATCAAATTGGCCCTAAAGCCCTTCGACCCCAGACTTTTCAGAGTCTGTGTCTTTTATGACCTCTCTGAAAAGAAAGCCAAGGATAGCATAACCGAGTAAAAGGAGCAGCATTGTCACATTTCTAGGAGGTAGTGTTGTGTATTTGCTGCTAAGGAGCCTTGGTAAATTCCTGCAGCACATTTTGTACATACTCCTGCTACTGTGGAGGGACTGAATTTCAAGGTGGTGGATGGGGTGCCAGTCAAGTGGTTGATTTCTCCTGGATGGTTTTGAGCATCTTGAAGATTGGTGGAGCTGCACTTATTCAGGCAAGTAAGGGCTAATCCATCATGTTCCTGACTTGTGCCTTGTAGATTCCTAGCCTTTGACCTACTCTTGTAACCACAGTACTTACGTGACTAGTTAGTTCAGTTTCTGGTCAATGGTAACCCCCAGGATGTTGATAGTGGGGGTTTCACTAATGTAATGCCATTGAATATCAAGCAACAGTGGTTAAATTCTCTCTTGTTGAAGGTGGTAATTGCTGACCATAATGATCGCCATTTGTACAGATATGTTTTAAAAATTCACTTAAGGGATAAGGGCATCACCATCTAGGTATATATTTTATTTCCCATCTTTAGTCATCCAGAGGGCAGTTAAGAGTCAACTTCTGGAAACATAAATACGCTTGACTAGATAAAGATGGCAGATTTCCCTCCCTAAAGGATATTAGTGAACCAGATAATTTTTAAAAAATGATAATCAATAATTGTTGTGAGGTTGCTGTTTGGCCAGCCCTTTATTCCAGGTTTTTAAAATAATTCAAATTTTATCTGCCATTATTTGAACCCAAGTCCCCAGAATGTTAACTTTAGGTGCTGGAATACTAATCCAATGACATTACCACTATACCACCATCTCCCCAGCTGCTCCTTATTATTCTGAATCACGCTGGTTAATTCATTAATGATGGATGAGATTCTGAGAATGAACACAACTCATAATATATTCCAGTTTCACACACAAACTTTGCTAGTTTAAGAATATTAATTTGACTGAAACTTCAGGGCAGGATTTTTCTTACCAGAGATGCTGATTAATACGTTACTGATGACGTAGAGCCAAGTGCAGCGGCCTGGATACAACTGAGAAACAAGAAACTGGGGTTCAACTGACAGGAAGCATCAATTACACCAAAGTTATTACATGAGAGGTAACTTGTGGATGAGTAAAACATGTGTATAGTTAGTCCAAAGCCACAGATAACACATGGGCATAGATAATATGGAAACAAGTAACAAGTGGATACAGATAGCACATACATTCAGGTAACTCACAAACATAGCACACAGACACAGGCAATAAATGGGTTACAAGGACACAGGTAACATGACAACATGAAAAACATAGAGGTAAGACAAACACAAATACACAAATAATGCACACAGATGTTAGGCAAATGTGGGGAACAGGCATACTGTTAATTCATGCATGCACACCAATAAAAAGCAGACAGATAAATGATATTCACACAAACAATGGCACATTTGGGTAACATGTACATAGGGAGGCATGTACACAGGCCAAAAACATGGTATTTTACAATGCAGTGGTAAAATGCACATAGTTTAAATGCAGACATTTGTACATGGATAACAGAAAAAAATAATATGCATATTTAATACTCCGATACAATGTGCATGTGAATTAATATTATCGTGTATTGATAACATTAGTGTGTCTTACACATGCATATGTGGGCAGTGAGTACACCAATCTGATCTCACCTGTTCTAGTATGGCTTCCTGCAGTTCATTTAGATTTAGGGTATAAATCCCTTCCTCTGATCCCAATATCAAGTGCTTGGCTGCAAAATAAATAATCAGTCAGAGCTCCACAGCTTCACTGAACTTTACAAATTCAGCTAATTCAATGTCACTCACTATTACTCCTAACATTGCTGTAGCCTGTTACTCTTTGTCATTTCCAGTATTGTTATAATATGTCAGCCTATATAGAAACAATGAGCAGTTACCTTTGGTGTTGGGGTGTATCCATGATGTTACACAGTTAATCTTCAGTGGACAGCCATTAAACACTTTCACTAATGGAACCTCCACCTGAAACAAACAATTTCCAGGTGAGACAGGGAGGGGGTCAACACAAACCAATTATTTTATTTGAAGGTGCGGGTTGGATTAGATATTCCACTTGGATTCAAAATCACCACTACACAAACCAGAGAGAACTGTACCAGCCTTGCTTGAAGAATAAAGGCGGCAGGAATCAAGGGTTAAACAGAGACCACAAGGGTTGGACAATGACCTCCCTAGTGGGAGGGATCAAAATTTGAGCTACTCACATTGCTGTTTAAATAATAATATTTGCTGATGTTTCAGTGCAACCACATTGACTTAATGAGCCTTATATAAAAGACTCAAAATACATATCCCCATCACAGGGGCTGAGTCAAACCCTGGATATCACAATTTAGCCCCATGGAGGAGTAGTACCAATCTCCCAGCCATCTTCACCAGCCTGTTCCTAAAGGTGTGGAACCTAATCCACAGATTCAATGTCCACCTCCAACCAACAATTCCAGACCTCACCATGGTAATGCCAACTATGCAGACCCTTGCTCCAGATTTCTTATACAGGGAAAACCCTCTAACCTTCAATCCCAGAAAGGAATGAGATCCTCCCTCTCCTGCTCCCCTCTACAAAAGGAGTGAGAGCCTGTCTCTCCCCTCTCCACAGAAGTGAGACACTTCCCTTTAACATGCCCCCCTACACAGGTATGAGCACCCCTTTCTTATCCTCCTTCCACGCATAAAATTTCTCCTTCCCTCACTCAACAAACTTCCACATAAAAGCCTACAGACATAATCTTTTTGAATGTCACTCACCTGCACTCTTTGAACTGACAGGACATCAAGGTCATGAGGTACCTGAGAGACAAAAGAATTCTCTTTGATGTTGTCCACCTATATCCATCTTTCTGACAGCTGCATACCACAACCTCTTCTCCACACCCACCCCCATAACTTTATATTCTCCTCTGAAAGTGATGCCACTGAAAGGAAGTTCAATATAGGAAAGTGAGAATCTCTAGCCTCACAGTATCCATAAAAGGATCTGGAGGAGGAATAGATCTGAAACTTTGAGCTTGTTGGTGCCCAATCCTGACAAAACAGCAAACGGGGGACGGATGGCAGCATGACCCTGACTAAGCCAATAAGACTCACCTTGGAGTAAATACATTCTACATTCAAGCCTCACTGTAGAATGGGGGAAGGATCTTATGGAAACAGATAAAATGATGAAGAGAATAAATAAGATAGAAACTAGGACAAGAAGGTATAGCTTTAAAATTAGAGGGAGCAGATTTAGGACTGAATTGAGAAGGAACTTCTTCACCCAGAGGGTTGTAAATCTGTGGAATTCCATGATCGGTGATATAGTTGAAATCTTCCTCATTGAATTTTTAAAGCTAAGACAGATAATTTTTTGAACAGTAAAGGAATTAAGGGTTATGGTGAGAAGGCGGGTAAATGGAACTGAGGCCACAAAAAAGTCAGCCATCATCTTATTGAATGGCATGGATGGTTTGAAGGGTCAGATGGCCTACTCCTGCTCCTATTTCTTATGCTATGTAAGATAGAATGAAGAACTTGTATTTCTATAGCTCTTCTCATGATCTCAGAATATTACAAAGCTCTTTATATTGAGTGAGTAAATTTGTGAAGCATATTTACTGTTGTAGAAAACACAGTAACTAATTAACACAGAGCAAGATCCTGTAATTAAATAATGACTAAATTGGCTCTCATTAGTTATGTTGCCTGAGGGATAAATATTAATCTCAAAGTGAGAGCAGGATCCAACTGTAGACAGGATTCACTACTCATTCACCTCACTGCTGACTGTGGAATTTATCTTTCAGCTTCACATGCATAACAGCAGCAGTTAAACACAGCTGAAGACATGTTAGTTTTCTTATTTGTGTCATTCATTCTCTGAATTCAGAACTAAGTGAGTTTAAGTCCCACTCATAGCTGTTTCGTCTGGTCCTGCACAGCTGGTGATGCTTTAATTTAGAAATGATGTTAAACGAAGGCCTGACTCTCCATTTAATATAGGTAGAAAAATGTATTCTTTTGAAAATATCTGGGGAGTTTTGCCTTGACCTGTCTAGTATTTTTTTCTCTCAACTATCATCATGCTGATTATTAGTGTTAGTGCGGTGTACACTGTTAGTGCGGTGTACAAATCACCAGATGCATTTCTTAAGTGAGAGCAGTGACTAGACATCAAAAAGGTAATATATAATTGACTGGAGAAATGTTTTAGGACCATATGGGTGTGATAGGTACGAGAGAATTGCAAATTTTTTTTTCATTAACAAGTTCACTGTCATGTAATTCCTAGTTTAAAACACTTTGTGAAAGTAGTAAGGTTATGGGCACCTTACAGCATCTAAACATTAGCAGTTTGGTTTGGATATGGAGGCTGCTTGTGTGCTTGGCATTAAGATTGTCAGCTTAATTTCAAGATCAGACCAAATCTGCGTCACACGTGTAATTTCATTACCTTATCACTTGTGTAAACGTGCAAACGTAAAGCTGTTATCTTTAAGTTTGCAACTTGCTTTCTTATTAACCTATCTTTCTGATCAAATTGTTCAGCAATATTATTACACACCTCTGGACCAGGTGGGATTTGAAGCCATTCCTCCCAGCTTGGGGGTAGATTCACTATTACTGCACCACAAGAGAGAGCTCCTTACATCTGAACCTGCTGTACCACAAATTGTCAAATGGCAGCGTTGTCGACACATGTTATCACTAATGGTGTAGCAGCGCCATTCAGAGATGGCTGGCAGAACAGCAGTTTCTTATGAAGTTTTCAAAGGAGCAAATCTTCATACTCATAACCGCAAAGGGAAACTCCTAGGGAAATATTTCTAGTGAGGAAGTAACATTGCAAAGAATTTCAAAGGTCCTTAAAAAAAAATTCGAAATAACTCAGACAGTATATTTAACCCCAGCATACTTGGACCCCAAGGGAAGGTGGAGGGACAATGCTCGAAAATCACAGAAAGCAGTGGGGTGTTAGTGAATTGCTACCAAAACTGCCCTAAGCACCCTGGAAAAATCAATAATGAGGCAACCAATTGAAAAAAAGTTATCCCTTGAGTAGAATGAACAGAATCGGGAAGTTCTGCTCCTCCAATTTTAGATATTTTCAATTTTCACCCAGTGCATGGAGAGGCGGTCAAGAGAGAGGGCCTTCTCATGGGTCTATTCCTGGGCCTGGCCGTAGTGGCTATTTACAGGTCCCAGCAGCGGGCCATAGATGGGGTTCATTGTTCCTGACTGTTTGGCCCTCTTTCGGGGTTACATCCTCACTTGGATGCCCCTGGGGAAGGAGCATGGTGTGTTCACCGACATGATAGAGTCATTTAGAGACCAGTTGAAACTGCAGTGGCTAGGGTATATCATCATCCCGGATGATGCTATTTTAATTTAGTAAGTTTCTGTTTGACTGTTAATCTGTTTTTTTTTGATACAGTGCCCCAGCTGTTTAGCTATTTTTTGACTTTCTTTTTACAAGAGTAGAGGGATCTTTACTCTGTTCAATCCACACTGTCCTTGTCCTGGAAGTGTTTATTAGGACAGTGTTGGGTAGCTTTACTTTTAGTTTAAAAGAGCAGAGCAAGCTTTACTGTTTATCTAACCAAGTGCTGTCCCTGTCCCTGAGTGTTTTATGGGGATAGTCAAGACAGACCTTTACTCAATCTGATCCTGTACTGTACCTGTCTTGGGAATAGCGTACAGGAAGCATTATTTTCAGTTTAAAAGTGTAGAGGCAGTTTTACTCTGAATCTAACCCTGAGCTGTTCCAGTCCTGAACGTATTTGATAGGGAGGGTGCAGAGGAAGCTTTATTTTCAGTTCAAAACAATGAAGGAAATTTTACTCAGCTTCTAACCTCGTGCTATCTCTATCCTGGGAATGTTGATAGGGACAATATTGAGGGTCATTTATTTCATATTTAAAAGAGTAGATTATTTCAAATCAATTTGTTCAAAGATGTTATGGCACATCCCACAGTCCAAAAAATGTGCAGGTTAGATGAATTGGCCATGCTAAATTGCCCGTAGTGATAGGTGCAGGGGTAAATGTAGGGGAATGGGTTTGGGTGGGTGTGCTTCGGCGGGTTGGTATGGACATTTTGGCCCGAAGGGCCTGTTTCCACACTGTAAGTAATCTAATCTAATCACAGCAGGAGATAAGACTTAATCCCAGGCCTCCTGGCTCAAAGGAGGGGACACTATACCGCTTCACAAGAGCCCTCTTTGGTGTGTGAAAGGTGAAAATAATCCACTGTGTCACAAGACAGCTCTAAGTTTAATGCCTGCATCCTAGACCATTAGGATTCATCCAGGCACTCCAATTAAAGGCTAGTCCTCTCTCTGATATTTGCCAAATAGGCTAGATGTGAGAAAATGTGGGAAGGAGCAACCTGGGATTGGAAGAGCATTGAGAAGGTGAGTGGGCAGTGAACTGGCTGCTAGGCTGGAGGAGGAGAGGCCAGAAGCTGCAGGGACAGGAAAGAAGCTGGGTAGAAACAAAGCTGTGCGGCCCAGTTGGAGGCAAGAGAATTGGTAAGGATGCAGAGTCTCAGTGGCGTGAAACTGCTGGACTGCAGTGAGTGAGCTTGGTGAAAGTGAGGGGCTAAAAAGAGGAGAGTGGGCCAAAAGGGAAGTAAGGAACTGGAAAAAAGGAGTGGGGATATCTAAAATGAAGACAGGGTCTGCAATGGAGACAGAGCAGTTTTAAATCTTTCAACAATGGAACACTCAGGTAACTGTGAAGCAGGACAACTTTAAGTCACTGACGTTCTGAATTCCTTATAAATAAATATGGCGTCTCAAACCTAAGACTGCAGATGTTCAGGAGCTACTATGAAAGGAAAAAGAAAGAATAGTATGACAATGAACAGGGTCAATTCCATAATTTATTACAGAATAGTTTTATATCATGAAGATTTGCATTCATGTGTTATGACATCTTAAAGAATCTTACATCTGTGAACTACTTGAGGTGCAATGACTGTTACAATCAACATGCAATTGTCCAGCTGCGATTGAATCAGTCTGTAGAAAATGTATTTAGATAATGACTCTTGGGTCCCTAGAAGTGTGTGATAATTTTGTTTTCTTTAAGGAAAGCATTTGCTGCTAACTCATGCCTGTTATTTTTAAATACCCAACTAAAAAATCAATGCTTTTTGTGTGTTGTGGCTTTAAGTTTAATGGAGCAATGGTGATTATTGGGAATATTGATAAATTCTTCTGATTGTGTTTCTGTGACTTCAAATATTCCATATGTCTACATAAATACAGAAGATAATGTTACTTTATGAATGCATCATCTAATGAAGACAACAGTTATAATGGAAAAGGAGGCCTTGTAAATCAAAATGTAGCCCCCAGAAGTCATACGCAGTCTTGCAAATCTCAAGAGGAGCCCACAGAAGAAAATATATTTTGACCCCTTGTTGGGAGGGATCCCAATTCTTATCAGCCTTGGACTAAGTTGCTTGCTAGATTATTTCAGACGGCCAGCATGGAAATGTTAGCGATATTGCTGGGAGTCATGTTCATGCCAGATGAGATAAGGATGCTAGGAGTGAACCAGATGTTTATATTTAATTGAATTTAAATTCCAATAGCCGATCCCTAGTTTCCAGAACATCAGGCTGAATTCTCAGTCCTTCTTCCTTGATGAGGGGGGAGATAGTTTTAGGGACACTTCTGCTCTTTTCCAATAAGATTGAGTAATTCTCTGTAGAATTTGGAAATGTGAAGAACTGATATTGCTACAATGTTCCAACATCTTGGCCAAAATTCTGATGGAGGCAGTGGGAAGTAGAAGTCACTGGTGATGGATCATACCACAGTCAGTCTACCTCTAATGTGCTTTACAATGTTGGAACTCACCGGTCTGTCTTTCTTTTCTTTCCTGCGTGGTAATACTGGCGGTGTTCCTCCAATGTCCTTGGCCAAGTGACTCGTCCAATTGCTGGGATCTGCCAAAGCAGAAATCACAGAAGTGAAACTTGTGTCGCTCAAATCCAGAAACCTAGAGGTCTCTCAGTATTAAGTTGAGTAAACCTGCCAGTATCATTGAAGCATGGATTGTCCTCAGATACACCCCAACATTACAGCTGGGCTGGCACTGAGCAGAGGGTGCTATATCTGGCTTCTTCTTTTGGTTATGGAAGTTTGCATTCTCATCTCCCCCCAAGTCGGATAAAGGGGTTCAAGTTTCACTCACATTCTTCAACACTTCCATTAATTGTGAAGGATTTGGGCAATTCAGAAAATCTGAAGGGTTCGCTAATACTTAGTCTCACTTTGTAACAATCATTCATCTTCCACCCCTTAATTAATTGTAACTTATCATAGGTCAGCTGTTTATCTGCTAATACAGACCAAGTCCTGTTCCTTTCTTGTTCATTGGCTCCTAATCAAGCAATAACTTGATTCTCAAATTCTCATCTTTGCTTACAAATAACCCATGGGTCTATCTCTTTCTAGCTCTTCAAACTCACCCTGCTCCACAACCCTCCATGATATCTGTGTTCCTTTCATTCTGATCTCTTTCTCATCCCTGATTTTCATCATTCACAGCCTTGAGCTCTGGAGTTGCCTCCCTAAACTTCTCTACACTAATATCCTTTCCTCCTCCTTTAATACACTACTTAAAACCTACCTCTCTGACCAAAGGTTTGACCACTTGTCTTAATACCTTTAGATCACTTGCCAATTTAAATCTCCCATTTTCATCCCAACCTTCATGTTTTTGGCCTCCTTTACCGTTCATATTAAACTCAATGGAACAGCACCACATCTTTTGATTAAGCACTCCAGAGCCTTCCAGACTCAACATCAAGCTCCAATTTATTGGTGATAGTTCTGCTTTTCTCATTTACACCTCCTCTAGGTGCAAATATCGTTTGTTTATTTGTCACATCTTCAACTTCTAGTCTCCTTTTAGTAATGTTCAAATTGAAGCCTTTACTGATTTTATTTATAACATCTCAGAGAGTCCCTGCAGTGCAGAAGACGACCATTTGGCCCATCAGGTCTGCACCAACCCTCTGAAGAGCATCCCAACCAGAACCTACCCTATTTCTGGCATGGCTAAAATGCCCCTGGACAGTATGGGGCATTTTAGCATGTCCAATCCAATTAACCTGCACATCCCTGGACAGTATGGTGCATTTAGCATGTCCAATTCAATTAACCTGCACATCCATTGATTGTAGGAGGAAACCAGAGCATTCTGCATAAACCCACACATACACCGGGAGAACATGCAAATTCAACGCAGGCAGACACACAAGGCTGGAATTGAACCCAGGTCTCTGGCATGGTGAGGCAGCAGTGCTAACCACTGAGCCACCATGCCACCTATGTGGCTTCATATCAGTTTTGTTTGAATTTACACTGTTGTGACAAGACAGGGGTTGCTTTCCTATGTTAAAGGCACTGTATTAATGTATGTTTTTAGCATTTTAATGGAAATCCTTTTCACTCAAAATACCTGAACCACTGCTGTTGACAGCAGAATGGATTGGGCTCTTGGAGCCTCCGGGAGAGGGTTGTTTGGGAGCTTTGGCTGCCGATGGGCCACTGGAGCACCGGACCAGCGTGATTGGCAGGCGCTGGCAATGTGGGTGATGGTCCACTGTCTTCATCTTCTCTTCGTCAGGAATGCTGTCCTCAGAACTGCTCCGGAACTTTGGCTGTGAGTGGGAATAAAAAAGGGAAATGCTTCAAATCATTGGGATCAGGTACAGGTCAAAATGTGACTCCCTCTACTCAGGTGTTCCATGGGGGGATGTCAGCAAAGGACAAAAGACTGTTTGAGAGATCAGAAATGGTCTCAGCCTCCTTCTCCTTACAGTACCATGTTCTAATTGGGCATTGACGATCATGGAATTCCATTGGATTCACCCATGCATATGGGGAAAGGATTGCAGTAGTTCACTGTTGCCTTTTGCAGTATGGTTGACCAGGAAACTCTGCCGCTCTTTCTGCTTGCATATTGGAATTTTATAGGCTTGACTAGATTAGATTACTTACTGTGTAGAAGCAGGCCCTTCGGCCCAACAAGTCCACACCGACCCTCCGAAGAGGAACTCACACAGACCCATTCCCCTACATTTACCCCTTCACCTAACACTACGGCAATTTAGCATGGCCAATTCACCTAACCTGGGAGGAAATTGGAACACCCAGAGGAAACCTACACAGACACGGGGAGAATGTGCAAACTCCACACAGTCAGTTGCCTGAGGCGGGAATTGAACCCGGGTCTCTGGCACTGTGAGGCAGCAGTGCTAACCACTGTGCCGCCCATAATCAACCAACTTCCTTGGCAATCAAATCTGAAAGTAAGACTTGAACCCAGAGTTTCTGCCCCATTTTTGCAACCCACTGCCCCAGAAGACCCTACTCAGAAATGGAATAACCTGGTAAGTAAGCCCCCTTCAAATCATTAGAATCATTCTTACAAAGGTAGCCCAAGAATAGCTGGACAGTGAGAGTGGCAGTCTCAGTCTGGAGTCAGAAAATCGTGAGTTCAAAACCCAAAGACGTAAGCACATGATGTAAACTGACTGTGTCTATGTAACTCAAGAGTTCTGAACTGTCAAAGCTGTTGTCTTTCCCATGAGACAACACCCTATCTGCACTCAGATGCATGTGAAAGAGACAATGGCACTGTCTTAAACAGGCAGGGCATTCTCTCTGGTATCCTGCCAAACAATTATTCCTGAACCAACATCACCAAAAGCAGTCCACATTGCTGTTTACTGGCTCTTGTATACAAATTGATTGTCAAATTTCCTACATTACAATTGCACTTCAAAACTACTTCATTGGCAGAAGAGCACTTTGAGAAGTCGCTGAGTTGCACAAGGCATTATGTAAATGGGAATTGCACTGATGTGCTGTTGTACTGGATCATTTACCCCACACTACATCCAGGATGGGATTTGGGGGTGAGGATGTACACAATAACCACGATCCTCACCTAGAGACCACTGCTTTGCATGTACTGGTGATGAGCTAAATCTTGGTTCTGGATGGTTGCATCTTGGGAACTCGGTCTGACCTAGAAGAGGCAGTTCAGCTCTAAAAACATCTCCATGGGTGCATGGTCCAAAAAGGGGCCTACATCCCAAGATGTTTCTAATACAGTCTACACATGACAATCAGAATGCCAACCACATTGGGGAGGCACGGTGGCACAGTGGTTAGCACTGCTGCCTCACAGCGCCAGAGACCCGGGTTCAATTCCCTCCTCAGGCGACTGACTGTGTGGAGTTTGCACGTTCTCCCCATGTCTGTGTGGGTTTCCTCCGGGTGCTCCGGTTTCCTCCCACAGTCCAAAGATGTGCAGGTCAGGTGAATTGGCCATGCTAAATTACCCGTAATGTTAGGGTAGGGGTATGGGTGGGTTGCGTTTCGGCAGGTCGGTGTGGACTTGTTGGGCCGAAGGGCCTGTTTCCACACTGTAATGTAATGTAATGTAATGTAATCTAATCTAATCACATGTCAAAAGTAAAGGAATAGGAAGAGTTTGGAGGGATATGGGCCGGGCGCTGGCAGATGGGACTAGATTGGGTTGGGATATCTGGTCGGCATGGACAGGTTGGACCAAAGGGTCTGTTTCCATGCTGTACATCTATATGACTCTATGATTCTATGAATGAAAACCGAGTAGTGATCATTCCTTTTGGTCACACTGAACAATTAATGGTGCAGGAGGAGAATGGAACAAGAGAGCATAATCTTAAAATTTAGAGCTCGACTGTTCAGGGGTGATGGTAGGAAGCAGTTCTTCACAACAGGATGGTGGAAGTTTGGAACCCAGAAGGTTGAGGCTTGGGATTGAATTGAAAATTTTAAAACTAGATCCCACTGTATATTAATGCTTCTAAATGTTCTGCCATTCACTTCCCCCCGCATTACAAAATATGTCACCTTGCATTTGTCCAGATTAAATTCCATTTGCCAATTCTCCACCCAAGTCCTCCGCTGAGCCTCCTGACCATCCACAGCTCCCCAACCTATGTCGTCAGCAAGCTTACCCATCATACCACCTACATTCTCTTCCAGAAGATTTATATATATTTCAAACAACAGGGGTTGCCAATTTTTATACTCTGTGCCCTGACCAAAGAAGGCAAGCTTACTATACACCACCTTGATCATCTTATCCACTTGCTTTGTCACTTTTGGAGAATTGTAGACCTGTAATACTAGATCTCTCTACATGTTAATGCTTCTCAAGGAGTTCCAGCACTGCTCTGTGTGGAATACCAATTAGTCACAGATCTCCTATCAGAAAAACATCCTCGCATTGCTGCTCTGTCTCTTATGACCAAGCCAGCTATATCCATCTTATCAGCTCCTCACAGATTGCATAACAACCTCACCTTCTGCCTTGAGGGATCTTGCCAAAGGCCTTGCTAAAGTCCATGTGGACAAAGTTGACCACTCTGTCCTCAATCATCTTTGTCACTTCCTCAAAAAACTGAATCACATTTGTGAGGTATGACCTCACAAAGCCATGCTATCTGTCATTAATACATACATAAATAAAAAAATCGCGTCCCTAAAAGTCTCCAGCAATTTCTCCACTACTGACTTAAGGCAAACCAGCCTGTAAATTCCCAGATTATCCCAGTTGTCCTTCTTAAACAAATGACTGTTTCTTAAACAATATTGACTGTTCTCTAGTCTTCTGGCACCTCTCCTGTGATTAAAGAGGACACAGATTTCATACAAGGCAATTTTCACACCTGCCCCTTTCAGTATTCTGGGGTAGATCCCATCAGATCCTGGGGATTTGTCTACCTTCATACTTTTCAACACACCCAACAGGTTTTTTATATCAACATGCCTTAGAATATCAACATATCCCACTCTGGATTCACCACCTACCATTTCCTTCTCCTTTGTGAATGCCAATGCAAAGTATTCATTAATCACTTCCTCCGTCTCCACACATAAATTCCCTACTTTGTTCTTGAATGGATCTACCCTTTCCCTAGCTATCCTTTTGCTCTTTATGGACACAAAAAGCTTTGGGATTTTCTTTAATTCTGTTTGCCAAGGTAATTTGTTGGCCCTTTCAGCCCTCCTAACTCCTTGTTTAAGTTCTTTTCTGCTTTCTTTGTATTGTTTGAGGGCTCTGCCTGTCTTCAGTTTCCAAAATCTTACACAAGCTACCTTTTCCTTTCTGATTAAACTCTCAATTTCTCTTGTCATCCAAAGTTCCCAAATCTTGCCATCCTTATCCTTCACTTTCACAAGAACGCGCTAGTCCTGAACTCTAACTGTCCTTTGAAAGATTTCTACATGAAAGATATGAATTTACCCCCAGCCCCAGTTGTCTCCCTCAATCTATATTTTTTAGTTCCTGCCTAATATTGTCATAGTTATCTTTCTCCCGGTCTAGTATTTTCACCCAAGGATTGCTCTTATCTTTATCCATAAGAAACTTAAAATGACAATAGACAATAGACAATAGACAATAGGTGCAGGAGTAGGCCAATCAGCCCTTCGAGCCTGCACCGCCATTCAATATAATCATGGCTGATCATTCCTAATCAGTATCCTTTTCCTGCCTTATCTCCATAACCCTTGATTCCACTATCTTTGAGAGCTCTATCCAACTCCTTCTTAAATGAATCCAGAGAGTGGGCCTCCACTGCCCCCTGTGGCAGAGCATTCCACACAGTCACCACTCTCTGGGTGAAGAAGTTTCTCCTGAGCTCTGTCCTAAATGGTCTACCCCGTATTTTTAAGCTGTGTCTTCTGGTTCGGCACTCACCCATCAGTAGAAATATGTTTCCTACTGCCAGAGTGTCCAATCCTTTCATAATCTTATACGTCTCAATCAGATCCTCTCTCAATCTTCGAAACTCAAGGGTATATAAGCCCAGTCGCTTCAGTCTTTCAGTGTACGGTAATCCTGCCATTCCAGGAATTGGCCTCGTGAACCTACGCTGCACTCCCTCAATAGCCAGAATGTCTTTTCTCAAATTTGGAGACCAGAACTGCACACAGTACTCCAGGTGTGGTCTCACCAGGGCCCTGTACAGCTGCAGAAGCACCTCTTTGCTTCTATACTCAATTCCTCTTGTTATGAAGGCCAGCATGCTATTAGCCTTCTTCACTACCTGCTGTACCTGCATGCTTGCCTTCATTGTTTGGTGTACAAGAACACCCAGATCTCTCTGTACTGCCCCTTTACATAAATTGATTCCATTGAGGTAGTAGTCTGCCTTCCTGTTCTTGCTACCAAAGTGGATAACCATACATTTATCCACATTAAACTGCATCTGCCATGCATCTGCCCACTCACCTAACTTGTCCAGGTCACCCTGTAATCTCCTAACATCCTCATCACTTTTCACCCTGCCACCCAGCTTTGTATCATCAGCAAATTTACTAATGTTATTGCTGATTCCATCTTCTATATCATTAACATATATTGTAAAAAGCTGTGGTCCCAGCACGGATCCCTGCGGTACCCCACTGGTCACTGCCTGCCATTCCGAAATGGAGCCGTTTATCACTACCCTTTGTTTCTTATTAGCCAACCAATTTTCAATCCAATCTAGTACTTTGCCCCCAATACCATGCACCCTAATTTTACTCACTAACCTCCTGTGTGGGACTTTATCAAAAGCTTTCTGAAAGTCCAGGTACACTACATCTACTGGATTTCCCTCGTCCAACTTCATAGTCACATCCTCAAAAAATTCAAGAAGATTAGTCAAGCATGATTTCCCCTTCATAAATCCATGCTGACTCTGTCCTATCCTGTAGCTACTACCCAGATGTGCAGTAATTTCATCCTTTATAATAGACTCCAGCATCTTTTCCACCACTGAGGTCAGACTAACTGGTCTATAATTACCTGCTTTCTCTCGCCCACCTTTCTTAAAAAGTGGTATAACATTAGCCACCCTCCAATCCTCAGGAACCGACCCCGAATCTATTGAACTCTGGAAAATAATCACCAACGCATCCACGATTTCCCGAGCCACCTCCTTCAGTACCCTGGGATGCAGACCATCAGGCCCCGGAGACTTATCAACCTTCAGACCTAACAGCTTCTCCAACACCAAATCCTGGCAAATATAAATTCGCTTAAGTTCAGGTCCTTCAGCCACTGTTACCTCAGGGAGATTGCTTGTGTCTTCCCAAGTGAACACAGATCTGAAGTACCCATTTTTTTGCCTTGCACATACCTAAAAAATGTACAGAATTAAGGTCACTATTTTTTAAGGGAGATTTAAACAATCGTTGGATAAGCACATGGATGATGATGAGATAGTGTAGGGGGATGAGCTTAGATTAGTTCACAGGTCAGCACAACATCGAGGGCCGAAGGGCCTGTTCTGCACTGTATTGTTCAATGTTCTATGTTCCTGAAATGCTGTGATTTTTCTATTCAGGGATTTTCATTCTCTCCGAGAAAGAGAACATTTTACCTATATTTCTTAGCATAACTTGCAATATGGTAGCAGCCAGTCAGGTCTAAATCAGTTGACACAGCCTCCCACCTTCTTCCTGACAGCATTAAGCTGGCTACATTGGGTGATTCATCAGTGAATGAATGGTAGATCACCAGACAGTGTAAAATATTTTATTGAGTTTCCAAATAGTCTTGAACATTCTAACAGTTAAACTGCAAAGGCAGTTTTCCATTTATATCTAACACTACACATTGGAATTTACAATTAATCTTCATTTTAAATGCTCAGTTCTGAATTTTTCCCAAAAGTTCTTCACCCTTCCAACCGTTCTTGTCCCCCAACACTGCCTCATATTTAGCTCCCGAAGGGATTTGGAGAGAACCAAGTGTCACTCACCTTGGGGGGTAATGGTGGAGGGATATCATCCTGTAGCGTCCCCATCAGCCTGCATAGATCAGCAAAAAAGATTAAACTCAAAAAATACACGCACACACCCACTCATGCACCACAGCGCTGACATAGTGATGTGTCACACAGGCCCAGACATCAGTCACATCCACAAGGACAGCTTAGGCAAGATTGATGGATTTCTCATGAGATTTTAGAGAAAGATGTTAAACTTAGCCTTTACAGGGAGATTGAGAGGGTACATTTTCCATTGTGTGTTGGATCCTGACCTCAGGAACACATGGACGTTCTGACCCTGCACAGAGCCAGCAGCAGTCACACAAATCAATGTTTCCTGAACTGGTTGAATAGTGGCTAGAGGTCGCACTCTGTTTCTTAAAAAGCTGGATCACCAACAGGAAGCTATTCCATCATACAAAAGGACCTTCAGCTTGGTAAGTGCAAGGGTATAGCCATCTTAAGGTGCCCTCTGAATTTAAGAATGGCCCCACCTGTTGGTTCAGCATCGGGGACTTCACAAAAAAAGATGTGCAGCCCACAGCTGTAGCTGTGTAAGCAGGGTGAGTGGGCTGTTGACTGTCAAGTCACACTGAAGCACACCTAGTTTGTAACTGGGGTGCAGCTTCCAAGCAGTTTTGCATCTCCTGATGCTGTGGACTCCAGTCAACCTCTTAGTCATTGATTTTCTAATTAATTTAGCCAGATACCGGTTACTTCAGCAGGTGACCATTGCACATCCAATCTACATTTTCTGTAAATGGGCTTGTCCAGGAGTGGGGTACAAATGGTACTAGGAAACCAGTAGGCAGTGCACAATTACAAACCAGCTGGTGCCAGTTCCCATTTCCCATTGATCTTTGAAACTCCTTACCAACAGACATACAGGCTAAGACTAATGGAGGGAGAGAGATAGATACAGAAAAAAGCAGATTGGGACACACGTACACACCGAGACCTGACTAGAAGAGCCTCACAGAGATAACTCCACCCACAAGAAAGATGGATGCAGTGAGATGTACTTGAATTAAGAGAAGAATGTATTCAGTGTAGAAGGGGTGTCAGAAAAGGCCACATCCAGAATTCAGGGCATGTGCCCAAAGCTGCTCCTGGCAGGGAATGACATTGCTCCTGGAGCCAAATCCACAGCCTCTTCACTTCAAGTTAGCTTCCTGCTCTTGGCATCACCCCATTGGCAACACAGACCTTTAGTCTTACCCTCTGGACTTGACCATTTCACAGGCTAGACTTAGGTCAAGAATTGTGGCGTCCAGATAGTCAACTGGTGGTAAATTTCAGAAGAGATGAGCAAGGAAAGCAACACAAACATCTGAATGTTTAATGATTATTGTAGCAACTGGGGAAATGGTGAATGCTCCAGGTCAGCCAGCAAGGCCACTATACAACCTACGTCCAACATCAGAGAGCATTGGAGAGTCAATTTTCAGCCTGGAGTTCTTAATGTTTAAAACTGATTAGGGATTGTCAAAATTGTGATATCCCTAGCAGAGGTTGCTCGAGCTAAGACATTTACAGTTGGCATTTCCAAAACAGATACCCCCAGTCTCCACTGTCAGAATTTGATTTGCCTTATTTGAATGGGGAAGGTGATCAGTTAATGACTCTGCCATGGACACCAGACTCTTTGACATTGGAGCTTCCACTTACACAGCAACATCATCATAATCATCATCTGAATCCGATTGCTTCTCCCTGCAGACAAACAGAATCAGCCATGAGTTTTATTTGCTTATTTCTGTCACATAGGATTCCCCTTCCCCTGTCTATAGTCATCAGTGCCCTTTCCAACACCAGCAACACACAGGCATATATGGACATACAGGTAAACATGCACATTTAGAAACACAAATATACAAGTAATGTGAACATGTCAATATACATGTGAACAGGCATACAAACCTTTGTATGCACATAACACAAGCATGACCATGCACACATGAATTTATACATAGTTATAAACATAAATATCCATATAAAGGTACACAGAGTAGACACATGTATACAAACAGATAAACAGACAGTCACAAATAAGCTCATGCACACACTTTTTTTTAATCATTCGATGAGGGCATCACTGGCCAAGCCAGCATCTATTGCCCATCCCTAACTACCCAGAGGGCAGTTAAGAGCCAGACCGGGTAAGGATGGCAGTTTCCTTCCCTGAAGGACATTAGTGAATCAGATGTGTTTTTCTAACAATTGACATTGGATTCACAATTATCATTAGACTCTTACTTCTAGATTTTACAGATTTCAAATTACACCATCTGCAGGATTCAAACCCAATTCCCCAGAATGTTACCTGAGTCTCTGGATTAACAGCCGAGCAATAATACCACAAGGCCATTGCCTCCCCATGCTCATACACATAAATACACATGTTCCATGTTCACACAGACACAAACATGCACATCCAGTCATTTCTTTGAATGGCTCGTAGCCATGCTGAAGATGGTTGACTCACCTGTCCTTCCTCCCAGAAACAGACACACTTTGTGAGGACATTGAATTCTGGTCCACAGATTGATCCTAGATGAAAAGAATAAATTCAGCAAAGAGTCATCATCTGATTCTACAATACTTTGTCCCTGACTCGACTGCCTCAGTTACTAGTGGAAGGACATCTGAACCAGTACCCATGATTGTGTCACAGTCAGACTGTGAATCAAGGCAACCAATCAATTTAGATACAACAGGGAAAAAAACAGACTATGTGGAATCAAAAAGAGGGATGGATAATTATCTAAAATCATATTGCACTGTGTGGGGTCAGATAGGGTCAATCTGGACTGTGAGGCCAATACCAATGTCACTCACCCTTGGTATAAGGAGGACCTCCTCCCCCTCTCAAACCTGCTTCCCTTTTGAGCTGTACAAGGGACATAACACATACTAGAACAATCTGGGGTAGCACATAAGCAAGTCAATCATGGCTCAATGTTTAGTACTTGTACCTCCACATCAGATATTGCTTCAGGAACCTGACTATAAACCCCAGGTGGCAGTACTGAGAGACTGCCACGCTGTTGGAGGTAGTGTCTTTCCAAAGAGAAGCCAAACTGAGACCATGTCATAGAGATTTACAGCATGGAAACAGATCCTTTGGTCCAACCCGTCGACGTCTGCCCTCCCAGAAGGAGGTGAACAATTCCACAGTGCTGTTTTTAAGTGGAGCAGGCGAGTTGCTCCAATGACCTGGGAAAATATTTGTACCCCAATCAAAAACAGCCAGTTTCATATTTGGTGTTTGTGGGATCTTGCTATGAATAAATTGGCCCTTGCATTTTCCATATTACAACAGTTCAGGAATGCTTTGTTTAGCTGTAAGGCATACTGGGACCTCCTAACCTGCAAGGCACTATACAAATACAAGTTTCTGCTTTCTATGAATCCTTCATTGCTCCATTCACAGTAACTGTTCCTTTTGCTGAGTGCACCACTTTGTGGAGTCAGAGGTAGAGAAGAATTTCTGCTGGGTGACTCCAAGTTGACCAAAGTAATGTCACTGAAGGCCTCACCTTATTCTGCCAGGATTCTTCCCTCTGTATGGCTTGTTCAAACTGAATCTTGTGAACTGCAAAAATATTGTCAGGTTGTCAGAAACCAACAAATCCATAATGGCCAGTCATGCTACATTATGCTGACGTCCTTCACTAACATTGCTGAGCTTTGCAGCAGCTGCCATTGAAACCTGGTCAAAGTTTTAGATGTCTACCTTGGCGACAAGCTCAAAAACATTGCCACACTTTAAACTGCTATTTAAACTAACGCCCCACAATTAGTCTGATTTCAAATGCCATAAGTATGTGAGAGTTTTTTTTTGAAAATGCTGGCATGGGCATGATGAATGAGGTCAGCTTTTATTGCTCATCCCTAATTGCGCATGACCTGAGTGACTTGCTCAGCTATTTTAGAGGGCAGTCAAGAAACAATCATGTTACTGTGATCTGGAATCTCAAATTTAGCAGGAAAGGAGGCAGATATCCTTCCCTGAAGGATGTTAGATAGGCATTTTTAAAAATCCTGGAACTTTAATATTTTGCTTTTATTCCAGATTTATCAATCAACTGAATTTAAATTTCCTCAGCTACAACATGGGTTTGAACCCATATCTCAAATTAATTAGTGCAGGCCTCTGGATGACTAGACCAGTAACATTGATTTCCTGCTGGTTCTCCATTTGCCCCATGCAGAATATACCCTCTTATTTTCCATTACGATTCACCAGTTTGATAATGAAGTGTTCATTGACAGAGTCAGTCCCTTTTTTGGTTTTCTGGAGTTTGTCCAAAGGGGTACAGTTAGAAATTAACCAGATGGAACCACATAGCTTCCCAGTTTGGGTTTTTCACCCAGCCCAAACTAGGGCCATCTATTTAAGCAGTGAAAAGTTTAATGTGTTGAAATTTGCTCTTGCCACCTACAACCCCACATTGCAGATAATCATCAATTTTTCTATTAAAGGGAGTTTAGTGAATTGACTCTAGACAGCTGAGCTGGAGGTTTCAGATCATTCTTCTATCTAATTATACAGTCAGAACACAGGAGGTCATCATTCAGCCCATAACATCTGTTCCACTTCTCCGAAAGTGATAGCCAATTGGTGCACTTGTTCCAGAATACCTTAGATATGTTTCCTTTTCAAATATTTATCTAATTTCCTTTTGAAAGGAATTATTGAACCTGCTTCCACTGCCCTCTAAGGCAGCACATTCCAGATCATCATAACTCAGCACGTTTAAAAAAACGTCTTCAATTTTTTTTTTGCCAGTGATTTAAAATACTCTAGTTCCTGACCTCTTTTTCTTGCCAGAGGAAACAATTCTCTTCAAATTGTTCAGAAGATAAAATATCTCACAGTTTCACATCACATGGAACAATCCTGAACTGAAGTCCACAAACCACTTTATCACCTTGTGATTTTTTCTTAATTAACAACACAAATTGGGTGAAGGAAGCTTTTGATCAGGATTCAGTACAACCTCCCACCATGATAAATGTTTACTCTGCCCTTGCACTGCAGTAATCCCACCACTATCCCACTACCATGTGGAAATTATGGTTTGAGAACAGACCGATCCACTCCTTGTCTACCTTAGTCCCACTACCCTATAAGGATCAGCAAGAGAGCTGTTACGAGTTCTCTTGGGGGCAGAAGTGGAAGGCTTGCTAGAGGAAAGTGCCCTTTATTTATGGCTATATTCCAACCCTGTGGGCCTTAGCATTTTAGATGTGCATTCAGGGCAGGAATTTCCAGAAGGCCTCTGCAGTGGTAGGAGTCAGACTTCAAGTCCCCCCACCCCAAACCCCCACCCCATAGAAAATAAGTGAGTTCCAATCAATAGTATTACAAACAACATACTGCATGGAAACAGGCCATTTGACCCAACGGATCTATGATGTTTTTGTTCCATACCATCCTCCTCCCACCCCTTCATCTAACCACATCAACATACCCTTCGATCACTTTCTTTTCACAGCTGCTGTCCAGAACATGGAAATAAAAGTGCACATAGTTGCGGCAGTTCAGATTCTCTAAGTGAACTTTAGCATATACATAATGCGCATTTTTTTTTACTGAACTAAACTGCTAACTAGGACTGAGCAGAGAACTGATATTCTGGTGAATCAATTTTCATGGAAGACTGAGACTTACACTTTATTTCTGAGCTTGTTCTTTCTGCTTTTGAATGCCGATTAGTTGAGTGAATCCTACGTGGGACAGCAGGAGGCGGCTATGGAGAGTGAAAGGATCAGAGTGTGAACTGATGCATATATCTCATTTGTTTCATCAGATACTCATTACTGATAGATACAGAGTATAGCCCGCCATGTACTGCCTCAAAAGTTCTCAAGATAGATACTCTCCCATTCTTGCAGAAAAACAGAGGACTGAAGTGAATTCCCTGTCTTATTGCTAACAACGATTCAGGGTTACAAGTGCAACAAGACAGGAAGCATTATTAACTAGACTTGAGTGGACTTAGCTCTAGGGGATGTGTCAGAGAATGGGGCTAGCAACAGTTGGCAAATATAGGCAGACTGTGTCAAGGTTGTTCACTGTAAACTGCCTTGACCCATTTCAATTGGAGTGAAGCCTGAGCTTTTTTTCCCCAATCCCAAGAGAAAGAAAAACAGTAAAACTGGCAAATGAAACATATTAGACTTATTTAACTCATATACTTCAAAATGGGGGACCAGTACATTTCTTTTCAAGTATTACTGGATCATTACTGGATTTTCCCATGAGGCCTGCACTTGCAATCCCAAGCAATAAAAAGATCTGCACATCTTCCAGTTTTAGTAGTGGGTCAGAGGCCTGCATATCACCCAAACCCAATTCAAGCAAGGCCTGCACTTTCTATCATCCCAGCAAGAATGAGGCTTGAATTTCCCCCAATCCCAGTAGAAGGAAGAAGCCTATATGTTTTTTGTGACCCAAAAAGGAGGCCTAAGTGTCCCACGTTACAGTAGGTGGGCAAGTTTCTGTTCTAATCCTTTTGGCCCAACATTTAGCCAAGTTAATGCTCCCCCACCTTGGTCCCCAGCAGTAGGGGAATGTAATGTAGAGGTACTCACAGTGTAACGTACCTCAAGGTCATCTTCATCCAACTCTTGGAGGCTGGTGTGTTTCTCTGGATTCCGCAGCTTGTCAATTAGTTCATGAACCAGGACCCGACTGAGGCCAGGCTGTGCCACAAACTGGTGCTAAAGGAGAGCAAGTGAAACCGAGTCAGAGTAGGGAGAAGGACAGCGAGAGTGTGATGGTGAAAGAAAGAGGTAGAAAAGCAAACAAAGTGGAGGTGAAAGAGGAGTGGGAGGTATGGGAAATGGAGTGAATTAAAGAGCAAGGAAGAGATTGGGAGCTTGAAAGAGAGACATGCAAGTTTGGAAATTTCAAAATTGAATTTTAAATTTATCCAACAGCCTTTTGAAAGTTGCCATTAAATCAGCTTTCACTATTCTTTCAATCAGTGTATTCCAGATTAAAAAAACATGTGGTGTAAAATAAACTGTAATCTCCCCTCCTCGTTTTTTTCCAAATATCTTAAATATGTGTTGTCACCCAGTTTCTGATTGATCTACCAGTGGAAAGAGTTTCTTAATCCATTTGTCAAAAGCCTTCTTAATTTTAAATATTTCTATAAATCCTCCATTCATCTTTGTTCGAAAGAGATGAATTTTGATTTTCCTCATCTTTCTACATCACTGAAAAAGTCCTTAATCCCCAAGGTCATTCTGATAAATTTCCTTTATTTGTCATCAGTTTGCCAAACTCTTTGGAAATCTGTAGTGGACTGCATATAGAGACAACAATATTTGTGGCCAGAATAGAAATGATGAGTAAATTCTCCATCAGTTATGCTTGGAGATCACACTGTTATAAACAACTGGAATTGATCGTAGGCACAGGATTTCTATTATATAGCTATCTTCTACTCATTCTTGGTGAAATCACCCTACTTTTATCAGGAGTCTTTGCTGCAATTTTACTTGTAAGTTGTCTGTTGTAATTCATAGATTTTCTTTTGAAGAAATTTTCACGTCTAGTAAAGACATGTAATATTCGTAACTTTAAACAAGGACAGTATTCAGCTTAGAAATTTCTGGAACTGCCTTTTGTTTTGAAATAAAAAGGACATTAAAAGGCTGCTAACATGGTTACCAAGGGTCAGGTGACATTTGAAATTGCTGCACAAACTGCCTCAAGTTTCTGATAGTTCCCAATTGAATGATATGGGTGGGAATATACCAAGATGAAACCCATTTGTGGAATTCACACCTGCTATCACTGGTGCACTAACTCAAAACTGAAAATCTACAGACTCTCAAAATTACTGTCTCTGGAAATATCTCCACAGAGGCTGGTATCCCATCACCAAGTCACCATTTATTGACATAGATCCAGCTCTCTCATAGCCAGCTCTCAGAGTGAACAGGATGTCTGATCCACCTGTTTTTTTTTTTGTCTGACTCCTATTCTTTTTTTTTTCTAACCCCCACACTACCACCTAACTGCATTAGTGCTTATTTTTCCCCCTAGCACCCATGGTTTGTGTGCAGGTGTGAGACACAGTGAAAGACACAAGGTGCATGAATCTTTATTCAAATTTCCACCCAGGAAGAAAGGAAACACCCGAGTGGCAAGTGACAAGCAGTGCCCTTCACATCAAAGGGCAATGCTGTGTGATCAAACAGTGAAGTGGACAAAGGCAGCTGTTGGAGAACAAGGTATTTTCTGCCCAGTTTTGAATTGGGGACATTTTGCGCATAAGGCGAACGTGAAGACTACTACACCACAGGAACAAGACTCCTCCTGTTCTTCTCTGTCAACCAGGACTCCCTGATTGGACCAGATTAACAGCCCCAATCAGGGAACTCATATTCTCTGAAGGCTGCATGGCTAACTTCATTGCAATCACTCCATCTCCTTCCTTTAAACTCAACAATGAGAGCTTGAGAAGCCAGTCAAATCGTAAGTCAGTCTGAATGGCCACCATCTTTTCTGCTTTCTATACTAATCAATCCTAATTTTAAATCATTGAGTGGACAACAGAAGTATTGATCGTGTGACTGAAATTGACTGCACATAAAAAATTTTATTCCCCCCAAGAACCAATGGAGGAAAACAATTAGCTTGTGAACAACTGCAAAGACAGCAGCAGAAAGTTTTCAAGTTTAGTCATTTTCACGTCCATCAGTACAGAAACCTGACTTCCCAGTAACTAGACCACAAGTAACTAACTTCTGGATCTGCTGAAAATTCATCTAAATCAGGGAAATTCTGCAATTAATCCTGATATGTACTCTGGCTATTGAATCCATATTGATTAGCCTTCAGGAGTGAAAACCCTTTCTTCACACGGCCTCAAAAGTATGCTTTTCCTAAGACTAAGCCAAACATGTGAATTACAAACTACCTTTGGGTTTATGATTTGTAGAAGTGCATTACCTTTGTATGTTTTCTTTCATGTGTTGCTGTGATTGCTGAGTGACAGAGTTAGCCATTTGGGGCGAATTCATGAACAAAGAATCATCTTTATTTACACCCATGAAAGCTTCTGCTCATTATTCAAATTGACCACAAATGGGTTAAAAAAGCATCTACATATCTTCATTTTTATAAACACACTTATTATAGCCAGTAGAGCAAGTCAGTCAGGAGGTCGGTACTCTCTCATCTTCTGTCCATCACAAGACTTTGTTGACAGTTAAACATACTGAAAGTTCAAAGTTCTTCCATGCCTATCATACTAAGTGAATAAAGGGCCTAAAGTATTACTTGAGGGCATTCTGTGCTGCAATGGATCTTGGATTAGTTCCACCTGCACAGTGTTCTTTCACTACGCCAGCAAAAGGACAAGGATGGGGTTTACTGTCAAGGTGAAGGGATCAGATTGTGGCCAAGTGGTTGAAAGGTCAAAGGCCACCAACCGATACCAGCTAGGAATGTGCAGTTGTATGAGTATGTGAGCGTAGCCTAATGTTGCAACTCCACTCAGGCTCGTTCTTGGTTGTACTTACCGTTAGCATCTTGCTGGCAGCTGGCCTCTTTTTTGGATTCTTTGTTAATGTCAACTTGGCAAAATTGTGGAATGCCGCGCTCCTGAGGGGGAAGACAGTAAAGGTCACAACTTCTGTCTACCTTAATCAAAGGTCAAAATTTCACCCTCCCTACTCCTCACCCCAAACTCATTTGCCTGTATCAGCATTGGTGCTATGTAAACTTCCATTCATCCAATGGTGTCAACACACAGGTAGTTCTCCTATAACGCCATAGTTGCTTTCCAATGAAACCTTGCTTAATAGAAAATCGCTTAACGTAAATAATGGCCTTATGGCAAAAGTGGGGTTGGGGCAGACCAGCAAACAAATCACTCACGATCGTTCAAACATCACCCAAAAGCCGAATGCAAACTATAGCACAGTCTGAAAGTTAAAATCATATTTATTAATGAAACAAAAGTAAATTTAACACAGTACATTTAAAAATGTAAGAAAGCTGCTCTGTGTACAGTACCTCTCACAGAAAGCTGCTCTGTTGTTAGCTGATATCGGCGCATGCGTAGAACAGCACGAAGGTTGGTGCTGACATTGCGCATGTGCAGAATGCACGGACACTGGCACATGTGCAGATCAGTGTGAAGATTTCGGCGCATTGGCACATGCGCAGAACGTAGCATGCAAACTGATGTCCGTTGGAATCGCGCTATTGCCAACAGAGGTAAGCATTCTCAAAAATACCATTCCCTAATTCTTCAGCGACATTATAGCCAAATCATGCTGCCGAAATGTGTGTTATCTCAGAACTATCTGTATCCTTTTATGTATTTCTCTCTACTCTGTTTATTAGGGTTTATCATGTATTTATAATGCCTATTGTTGGTATTCCCCACAACATCTTATCCATATTCAATCCAAGAAACCATTTCATAATTTTGAAGACCTGTATCAGCTCATTCACAATTTCTACTCCAGAGCTATCACAAACTCTCATCCCCATTGTCACTCAGTTGATTCTTCCAAGTATGACCCCTATTTCCATTCACTCAAGTCCAGTTAACATAGCTGGTGTACATTTACATCAGATATAGCTGTACCATGTCAAGCAGTATCAGACCTCATAGTACCCTCTGCCAAAACTAAGCACTAGACTAATAATTCTGGAGTGTAAAGATAAACAAACACAACCTTGAAGCACTTCTTCCCTGTCCTTTTCTCTCTCACCCATCAATAACTCATGGATACAGTGATTGTAATGAGGTCGGCAATGGTGGACCTCACAGAATAGGAGTTCCCTGATTGGTGCTGTTAATCAGGTCCAATCAGGGTGTCCTGGCTGACAGATAAGAATGGGAGTGTCAGACATTCTGTTTATTCAAAGAGTTGGCTCTGAGGGAGCTAAATCAGTGTCAAGGACTCGCCATTTGTAAATAAAGGGTACTTGGTGACAGGATACCAGCCTCTATGGAGTTATTTCAGTGGCGACGAGAGAAAAGCATGGTCCTGAAGAAACACACTCGCAACAGTCGCCTTTGAGTTGGGGTAAGCATTTCTGGAATCACGCCGTTAGTTGGGAAGCTTGACTTGTTCGATCCTGCTATCAAAGACTGGGCCCAGTATGTGAAAAGAATGGGTTATTTTTTCTAGGTCAATGACATTGTGTCAGATGAAAAGCAATGAGTAATTCTCCCGGCAGCTTGTGGGCTCGCAGCCTTTTTGGTTATTAGGAGCCTAGCTTTCCCTGAGGCACCAAATACAAACCCCTTTCAAGAGTTGATGGATTTAGTGAAGGAAGATTATGACACCACGGGCGGCACGGTGGCACAGTGGTTAGCACTGCTGCCTCACAGCGCCTGAGACCCGGGTTCAATTCCCGCCTCAGGCGACTGACTGTGTGGAGTTTGCACATTCTCCCCGTGTCTGTGTGGGTTTCCTCCGGATTCTCCGGTTTCCTCCCACAGTACAAAGATGTGCAGGTCAGGTGAATTGGCCATGCTAAATTGCCCGTAGTGTTAGGTAAGGGGTAAATGTAGGGGTAGGGTGGGTTGCGCTTCGGCAGGTCGGTGTGGACATGTTGGACCGAAGGGCCTGTTTCCACACTAAAATCTAACCAAGCCTCCTCTAATTTTAAAATTCTATCAGTTCTACTCAGCCATTCGAGAACCAGAGGAATCCACATCAGGATTTCTGACTAGAATAAGATGACTGGCAGAGGCATGTGACTTTGGTTTAATCCTTAATGAAATAATGAGACACCATTTGGTATGTGGAATTAATGATGCAACCATGCAAAAGCACCTACTAGCTGAGGCCCAATTGGACTACAACTGGTTTTATCATTGGAAAATGAGATAAGTGGAGCATACGAGTTGCATGGTATTCTGATAGAAGTGGACACCCTCACCAGTCTAACACCACTTAATGTAATTGTGTAGCCTCACATAGGACAAATCCTGAACAGAGGGACTCTAGGTCAGTCCACAACAAAACCCTAAAACAAAACTAAGCCTCAGCCAAATGATTAACATTTTCTTCAGGATCTGAGACAGCAAGTCATTGTAGTTGCTGCCAGTACGCGGACTCGGGACAATAAATGAGTCCCACTGGGCCTGAATTGAGTAAGAGAACTCATAAGCCTTTATCCCAGAGAGTGCACAGCTTGCAAAGTCCACCTACCTCTGGCTTGGAAACAGTTAAATTGCTTAGCAACATCCAACTTAGAACTAATCAAAATAAACATCCGGTTAAATGGGCATCCAGTTCTAATTGAGGTCAGTACCGACAATGCTGTTTCAGTAACTGCAGAATCAGTCTTGAACAAGATTTGTTCTGGACTCCAACCCATAAGTTTGCACAAGACATCGGTTAAACTGAAAACCTATACTGGGAAATCTTTACAGACTGAGAGTGCAACTTTGGTTCCGGTCTCCTATGAGAAGCAGCTGGTTCAGTTACCTATGATTGTTGTAAAAGGATTGGGCCCAAGATTGATAGGGAAAATTGGTTGAGAAAGATTCACATAGATTAGCTCAACACTATTTTGTTTAAAACTTGGCTGCCTGAGTGCAGTTCTAATTAAATACCCGGAAGTTTTTCAGGAAATTCAATAATCTCTTCAAGCCCTCTAACTCTCTCAGATAGCTAAGCCTCATCCAATTATGGCTGGTTGGCTATGCCCAACTTTCATTGCTCCACCACCGGCAACCTTTGCTGTTTAGGCTCTGGGCTCCAGAATTCCCTCAAGAGGCCTCACTGCCTCTCTAGCTCCTCCTCTTTCTTTTTAACATGCTCCTTTAAAACCTAGCTCTTTAACCAAACTAAAACAGGTCCATTATTCTCACTGACGTCACTCTCTCAAAGCATTGTACACAAGACTGAGCTCTGTTCACATGATTATGTGTGCTTCCTAAAGCACAAGCCAGCTATAGTGAGAAAGAACTCAAATCATAACAGAGAGAAAACTGGGAGTCATAGTTAAGCTAATGTATTAATAAAAACAAATCTTATCAGTTGACCTATGTAAAAACATGCTAATTTTAAAAATCAGAGTTAAACTCACCATTTTGCTTTATCCTTTAACTTGGGTGGCTGGTAACCACTTTTGGACATTAGAAAGAGCACTCTGGATAAAACAGAGAACATTAATTACCATGTCCTGATAGATACAGAGAAAAAAAGACAGACAAAAATAGAAAGAAAGATAAATCCTGGAGAGAAAGACAGAAAGATAGACAGAGGAAAACATAGGCAAAGGTAGATGTGCCAGCAACAACAGGGAAAGACAAAGAACCAGAAAAGAACTCATGAGGGAGAGAGGAAGAGATAGAGAAGAAATAAAAGTAGAGAGACAAATAGAGAATCTCCACAAACCTAAGCTAGGCAGTCACCAATTCTCATCATTCTAGAGTTTAGGAATCTGGTACTATTGCTTGACTATTAATCCAGAAACTCAGCTAACATTCTGGGGACTCTGGTCACAGCAGATGGTAGAATTTGAAGTCAATAAATAAAAATATCTGGAACTAAAAATCTACTGATGACCATTGCTGATTGTCTGAAAACACTTAGTTCCACTGACTAACAAAATTTAATATCATGCAATGAATATAAAGCAGCTGATTTGTTATCATCCATCTTTTTAAATTGCCCAAAATGAATTTCTACTCCATTAACTGGTCATTATCACACTGTGAGATTGTGTATTGATGGATGCTGGCATTACAACAGCAACAGTAACTTCAGTGCAAGACCGTGAAATAAGGCGCACTACTGCAAATTATTTAATTAACAGGAACATTCAGTGTGCAAGGAGTTAATACTGCAGCTTAAGTTGGAACAAGTTCAAATTCAAAATACCTCATTGTGAAACTGCCACCCACATCCTGGGCAGCCCACGCTCCCAGGATGCCTGGTGAATCCCAATCAACGTGGGTGGACCAAGACTGCGGTGGCATCTGCTGCTTTGGCCACAGGGAAGAGCACTGTTGAAGAAAAAGGTTTCTAAAACAGCCTACCAGGGGGTTGGCAATACTCAGGATTAAAAGGGTGCTTCTACACAAGAAGAAATGTAAAATAATGGATAGGTATCTTTTGGTGAAGAATGAAAGGTGATCCCATTGAAATGTATAAAGTTCCTAGCTTGACAGGCAGTTTCTCCAAACTGATGAGACTAGAACTAGGTGTCATAGTCTCAAGATAAGGTGACTGTTATTCTGGAGTGAGAGGAGTAGAATTTATTCATTCAGAGGGTTATGGATCTTTGAAACTACCTACTGCAATGAGTCATAGAAACAAAGAAGACAGAAACATAAGTAGGCCATTCAACCCCTCGAGCCTGTTCCAACATTCACTATGATCATAGCTGATCATTGAGCTTTATACTCTAATCCTGCCCTCTCCCCATGTCCCTTGATTCCTTTAGCCACAACAGCTATATCTAGACCCTTCTTGAAAACACATTATGTTTTAGCATCAACCACTTCTGTGGCAGTGACTTCCACAAGCTCACCATTCTCTGGTGAAGAAATTTCTCCTCATCTCAGTCCTAAAGGTTTACCTCTTGTCCTTAAAATATAGCCCCAGGTCTGGACTCCCCCATCATCAGGAAATCCAATCTTTTAGAATGTTATAGGTTTTTGTGATACCCCACTAGTTCTTCTAAACTATAGTGAATACGATTCTCACCAACTCAGTCTCCCTCATAGGTCATGGATGCTCAACTGTTGAGTATTCAGGACCAATGCTCCCTCTGATTTTTTTTTCTTCCTACATAGACATCTCAAGGTCTGTGTGTGGATTTTTAAAGCAGAGTGGAAGGCATACAGCAGAGGCTGACGATAGAGTATGGGGTTCCCCAGCCACATGGATGCTGAGAGAAACGGCAATACACAATACCTTAAATAGTACACAAATTAACATCTTGTAACTGTAATAGATCTGAAGGCACACAATAATGGGTCAATGTCTGGTTGGCAAAGGCTTCCTATACAAACCACAGTCGATTTCTAGAAAGGTCCTTTCTTTGATTTTTCTATATTTATAATTGTGGACTGTTATTGATAGAAGGTTTGAATGATATTAATAATAGAAGGATTGATTTAAAAGCCAAGGTTTACTGTAAAAATTGCTGCATGTTTGGAAGCAAGTTGTAGTGATTGTAACAAGGTCAGCAGATGGACCTCATAGAATATGAGTTCCCTGATTGGAGCTGTTAATCTGGTCCAATCAGGGAGATACCTGGTTGACAAATATAAACAGGAGTGTCAGGGGTTCTGTTCACTCTGAAAGCTGGCTCTGAGGGAGCTGGATCAGTGTCAAGCACTTTCCAAGTGTAAATAAAGGGTGACTTGGTGATGGGATACCAATCCCAATGGAGTTATCTCACAAGTAACCTGACATCACTTAAAGTACAGCCCCAAGTTTCAAACAGTGATTAAACTGTGGTTTTCAGATGACTGGAGCCAAGGCATTGTGTACAGGCTGAGTTTTAGTCGATACATTAACTGATTACTTAGTAGACCAGTTACTGTTATTGATGACGAAAAGTGAGCCTTCCACTGTCAACAACTATGTGATTGTATCTCAGAAAACTGAATAGCTTGGATCTGTGCACAAGATCGAGAGAATATATCAGACCTCCACCATGAGCTCTGTTCTCTACAGAAGACACCACATTTAAGCATAAAGAAAAGCAGTTTGTTTTCTCTACAGTAGTTGCTATAAGCTATGACTTTTAATTGATGAGTCAAGAGACCTTTCATAGTATGATCCAGTCTCTGTGCCTCTTGCAAGCCAGTTAAAGCTTCCAGTGAATGAAGACTGAGAAGCAGTATTCTGATCAGCATAAAAATTGTAACAATCATCTCAAGAACCACTCAAATGCCTTCCTCTCTCCCTCCTCCTCTGTCCATAAAATGCAAGTTTTGTTTTGTGTGTAAGGGGAAGTTTATAAGGGGATCAGAGTTCTAATTATTTGTGTTATATGCCAACTTTTCATATTTGTTCGCCTGTACCTAGCGGCTAATTATTTGTAACAAGTATAGAATCTGATCCATGTTTTCTGTCAACCTGGTAAATTGGGGAATCTTCACGTACTGCTTAAAATCTTTAACTTTTGTGATGACTTCAGGAATAGTGAGGCTTGACTTCCAGCGAGTCACCCCCGCAATGAGGCATGACACTTCGGATAAGATCAAAGTAATTAGCAAATGGCACCCACCTCAAAGGATGAACATCAAACATTGGGGGCTGCAGTTCGGCCAGTTCGATAGCAGTGATGCCAACTGCCCAGATGTCACACAGCTCATTATAGCCACCTTTGAACTCCACAGCAGCGACTTCAGGAGCCATCCTGTGGAAGACCCAGAAGCGGATGGAGCATGAGAAACAGTTATTAGTAAATCAAAGCAGCTCCTTTTTCTACTTGTTCATATTCTGGAGTTAAACTCTAGCTATTTACACAGGTAAAGAAGCAGAAAGTTTTTCTCACTGGAACATAGGAAATTGAGAGGTTTATAAAAATATAGAGTTTTATAAAACCATAAGCAGTATAGATAGGGTTAATGGGAGGTGTCTTTTTTCATAGCATTGGGGATTTCAAGACTAGGGAGCACATTTTTAAGGTGAAAAGAGAAAGATTTTTTAAAAAATGATAGGCAATTTTGTTTTTACACAGAGGGTGGTTCGTGTGTGGAATGAACTTCCTGAGGAAGTAGTGGAAGCGGGCACAATTAGCAATGTTTAAATATATAGAAAAAGAGGTTTGCAGGGACATGAGCTAGGAGGAGGCAGATGGGACTAGTTTAGTTTGGGATTATGTTCAACATGTACTGATAAGACAAAAGGATCTGTTTCCATGCTGTATGACTCAATGAGGGGCGACAAGGAAGATGGTGAAATATAAACAACCCATCATAAAACACATGATTGGGAACATTGGGAGTGTTTATAAAGAAGCCACATGAGATGCATCCTTAAGGGCCACTGATGGAAGCCTGGGAATAGGGGGCATTAACAGAGGCCAGATGAAGAATAACCAGCTGCCATTTTGGTTGGATAATGCAGTTGGAAAGCAATACCAATCAAAAAGAGAGAAAAAACCAAAAGGTCCCCAAGACAGATTGCCTCTCTTTCCTTTTCAGTGGTTGTGGAATTTAGTGCCCCAAGCAACTTTTTCAAACCCCAGTGTACAATCATACCAGTACGGTGTTCCAATGAAGGACATTCTTCGCGCAAATGTGGCAGTGATTTGAGCCGAAATCCCAAAATCAGCTAGAAAACAGAGAGAGAATGAAACATTCAATTTCAGGGATCAAACGGAGTGTAAAATTTCATCAGTCGATCTATCCCACTTGGTAGTTGGAAAGGTCATTTTATCCCCTTATTTAGCAAGAGCCACCTATCTGGTTTTCCTCTCTCCACTTATGACCACCAATATGTAGAAATGCAACTTGACAATTAACTTGGTATTGTTCACATTTTATTTTTACCCAGGCTGGGCCTGCCCCTTGCAAGCCCATGCCAAGCCTCCCACTTGCCATCTACACATCCAGGCTGACTGGCCCTTCAGACACAGAGTCCTATACTTAAGCTGACCAGCCCCAAATACCCAGGTTGGCCCAGTTCCATAATAAACCAGATATAGCAGGCCCAGGCTATTCTGCAGACTCAGAATATGCCTGCAACACAACTGTCCCTTCCTCACTATCATGGCTTCTCTTTGGACAGCAATCGTCACAGCCAGACATAGGACACCGACATATTGGTTAGCTGGCCTTCCCTCAAGGACGAACCACACTCAGGACATGCTTTTTACCCACACACTCAAGGCAGACCTATATACACCCAGGATGACAGCTAGGCCAATCTTTCACAAATGGGCCTTTTACTAGCTCACAACAGTGCAATATAGGCGTTCACTTCAGACACAGCATGGCTCATCATCTCCACGTTAAATTAGACTTGTTTCTTTTTACATTGACGCCAGTCCCACAGGTCCCCACTCTTGCAATCTGTTGTGTCTGTGGTATCCTCACCTGTGTGCGTGTTCATTTTTGACAACAAGTGTTATGTTCTCTGTTGATGTTATTACTGGATAAGTTAGATCCCAGAATGAATCCTGATTTGACAGATCATGGTTGGTCTTTATTTTAATTTAACAAAGAGAAAAGTAAAACAAAATAAATGATCATATAATCCAATTTAGAGGATTTCAAACACCATGCAAAACAGAATCCTACCTACTTGCAAACACCACCATTTTACAGTTAATCAAAATCCAAAGAAAGTTTCCTTCACATTCAAATCTGTAGGCTAACTTAACTGCTTCTTTTCTGTTCTGTTCCAGTAAGTTGCAAGGACTTTCCCTTGACTAGTTACCCATTTGAGTTTGGACTTCCTCAGTCTATCAACCAAACACTGTTAGTCAGCAAGTTTTCAAAAACAACAATCTTACACTGGAGTAACTTATTTTCCTAACTACTCTGAACTCTCTCCTTTTGTGGGTCAAACAATGCTTGCATTTGATCCCATTCAGATCTTTGAACTGAACAAAACCTTTCCCAGTGCTAATTTTATCAAACCAAAAATTGATCCTTGATTACGGTGAACCCAAAACCAAGTTTTCCATGTTTTCTCTCTTCTGTTGGAAAGTGCCATGTTATAAACAAACCCTCATTAACTCTCCAGGAGGCCTTCAGTCATCTGCTCTTTGACACATACTGCTTTAAAATCGTGTTTCAGAAAAGACTGACCGAGTTAATTATTAAATACCTTCACAAATACACCAAACCTGTGTGCTAATTGTTTAATATTCAAACTCCATAAAATTTTTATATATAAAAACACTTTCATCACATATGAAAATTGTATTTTTAAGATTGTGTCTCTTCTGTCTCCTGAGTCTTGCAGCTAGATAATTTACTAAAAGACCATTCAGTAAGATAAAGGCAACCGAGGCAAAATACTTTTAGAAAGTAACTTACAAGAACAGGGACAAATAAACTTATAAAAATTGATTGATGATGATTTATTACTACTGGCTTCCAGTGTAAAACTGCAAGATAATCTTTACCCCTGTGGTGATTTCATTGTTTTTTCAGTCCTACATTCTAGGTTGCTAAGGGCATTAGGATCAAGAGGACACCTTTGGCTCCTTGAGCCTGCTCTGTTATTCAGTTAAAGCAAAGCTGTTTATTCAGAGAACATAAAGAAACACAGTCCAAGTGCTCCATGAGATATTTTATATCAAATGGACAGGCATCTGGAGCCTCAATTCAATGACTCACAGGAATGGGAGGAGACTATTCAATCCTTCAAGTCTGTCACTCAATTATGTCATTGTAGATCTGAACTCTGTCTACCTGCCAGTCTTCAACTCTTCAATTATTCCAGCACAACCTTTTTGGAGAAGGTATCCTACACTTTGTTACCGACATCTGGTCTTATAACGATGTCAACTGTGGCCCAGGTGTTAGCGCCCTCACCTTTGAGTCAGAGGATTTAGGGTCAAGTCCAATCCCATAAAGGTACTTCTCAAAGAACTTAACAGGTGAGTGCATAATCTTGTTGACACACCCAGATCAGAACTCAGAGAGCTCTGCATTGTTGGCAGTGCTAGCTTAAACAGAGGCCCATCAAGTCTCTCAGATGGATGTAAAAGACCTTTGGCACAATTTTGAAGAAGAGTTGGGAAACTATCTTAGTGTCTTCGCCAATATTTATCCCTCACCCATATTCATAAAACTACATCATCTGATCATCAATCATTGCTGTTTGCATTGATCAGCAGTGAGATGATGGCCAGTTAATCTGTTTTAATGATGTGGATACTGGTCATAGCACTGGGGAGAACAGCCCAATCGGTTTTTCTAAATTGTGTCATCGGACCTTTGGTGGGAGTGTCAACTTAGATCCTGTTAACAGACTTGATTTTCAAACCAAGAGCAGGAATCGGAGGCCCAGATAAAAATTTGGGACCCAATCATACAATGCACCACAATCACTCACGTGACACAATCATTTTTTTCTTTAATGGGATATGGATGTCACTGGCAGGGCCAGCATTTGTTGCCTATTCCTAATTGTCCTCGAACTGAGTGGCTTGCTAGGTTATTAGTGAGTTTTGAGAAGATTTGTAACACAGGTTGAGGTTCTGGATGTAGGTTTGCTCGCTGAACTGGAAAGTTCATTTTCAGATGTTTCGTCATCATACTAGGTAACATCATCATTGAGCCTCCGGATGAAGTGCTGATGGCCTGCTTTGTATTTATGTGTTTAGGTTTCCTTGGGTTGGTGATATCATCTCCTGTTGTTCTTCTCGAGGGGTGGTCTGGATCTAATTTACTACCCCCGAGAAAAAAAACAGGAAATTACATCACCAACCCAAGGAAACCTAAATGCAGAAATATAAAGCGGGCCATGCCACCAGCGCTTCATCCGGAGGCTCACTGATGATGTTACCTAGTATGATAACAAAACGTCTGAAAATGAACCTTCTTGTTGGGTTATTTCAGAGGGCAGTTAAGAGTTAACCACACAGCTGTGGGTCTGGAGTCACATGTAGGTATTGTCAAACTGAGTGAAAGATGGCAGATTCTCCTTCCCTATAGTGAACCAGATGGGTTTTAGCAACAATCGACTCCTGACTGCCATCAGATTAGCTTTCTTTTTTCATTCAAGATTTGTTAATTGAATGCAAATTTCACCATCTGCATGGGATCTAAGCCCACGTCCCCAGAGTATTAGCCTGGGTCTTTGGATTACTACTCCAGTGACAATATGACTACAAAATTGTCTACCTTCAGGTTCTCTAATTGGATTGGTGCTGAGCTCTGCACCCAGTTAGTATCCCTGAGCCCTACAAGAAGGTGGGGGTTGTCTGTATAACACAAGGGACAATAGCAGATGCAGTATGCAGAAGAAAGGAGGTAGTACCTTATAGGGCCAGCAGCCTCACAAAGCATAGAAATAGCCAAACAGAAAACTTAAAGGTATTGTACCCAATGTGATACAAAATTGCCTTGTGCCAAAAGTTTCTCAAAGAAAACTTAACTGTTTAAACACAACAACTGTGCATTAATGTGAACCAGTTTGTTTGAGTTTGGAGATTCACGAACTGAAAACTGCCTTCTCATCCAAGTAAGGTACTTCTCAAAGATCTTAACATGTGAGTGCATACTCAAATCCACACTTTCAGACATCAAGACATTGATATGCAATTGGGAGCACCAGAGCACCCATCTGAGTGGATGCCCATTTGAAGCCCAGTGTTCCAATTCACAAAGCTAAAGTGCCATACCCACTGAGCCAAATTGACACCAGTCCCATTTTGGGAATAACCTGGTGTACAGTTTGGATATACTTGCCACCATAAAAGAGGCAAGAGGTCTTCAACTGGTGACAGGTTATGGCAACACACTATAGAGGATTGGGGTGAAGTTTCATCAGTGATGCTCCATCTTGTGGATTGTTGCTAGTAGAGTCTTGTGGGATTCCCCATGGGGGAGATCCCCCGGTAACCCCTTGTTACTGACTCATTCAACAATAGACAAGTAATAAAACAGTTTTGCTTTACAAACAGATGTGGTTGGTCTTCATAAAGGTCAAACATCAGATATAGTGACAATGCCTCCATGGAATTGAGAGAAAAGTGTGTGAATCCTAAGATTTCTGCGAGTGATATTAGTGGAAGAACGTCTGTGTGTGTTTGGACGCTGTCAGTGCCTGGAGATGGTTTACCACTATCAGTTCTTTGAATACTGTGCACCATATCTGGTACTGCTAATTAGTGTGCGACAGTAAACTTACACAGAGTTACAAAGCAAACAGAAAATTTGAGAAAGACCAATTCACATGTGGTCACTCGCTCTTTTTCCACATTCATTTATCCTCTTTGTTCTTTCAACCACCCATCTAACATATTTCTCAGTATTGATCTGGTCTTTGTTTAATTAGTAACTGTTAAATATATTCCACGTTTTCAAAACTCTGTGTAGACTTTTCCACCATCGGAAATAATTTTTTTCTGTCTTCTTCCCCACTTTAATGTCTAATGTTTGAACAATATCTGTACAGCACAGTTTAGGAAGAGTGTCAAGGTCTTGGAGAAGCTACAGAGTTCTTTTACAAGCATGACACCAAGTATGAGGTATAGTATTTGGAGAGATTGCAGAAGCTGGAATTGTTCTCTTCAGAGCACACAGGGTTAAGGATGTATTCAAGATTACGAGGGATCTTGTTAGAGCCAGTAGGAAGAAACTGTTTCCTCTGAGTAGGACGTAGCAATATTGCAGATTTAAAATTATTAGCATAAGAAGTAATGGGAATGGGAATTTTGTTTCACACAATATGTTACAATGATCTGGAATACAGTACCTGACAGGACAATTGAAGCAAATTCCACTAGAATTTCAAAAAGGCAATTGGACATGAAACTGCATCAACAAACACATCGAATTAGACCCCATCTACTACCCCCTGAGAAAAAGAACAGGAAATGACATCACCACAGGAAAGGACATCACCACAGGAAATGACATCACCAACCCAAAGAAACCCAAACATATAAATAGAAAGCAGGAATCATGTACAGTGCTTTGACTGGAGGCCCACTGAAGATACTACTTAGTAGGGTGATGAAATGTGTGGAAATTAACCTTCCAGCTTCACGAGCAAACCTACATCTGGAACCTCAACCTGAGCTATAAATCTTCTCAAAACTCGCTAAAATGAAAGAAAACAAATCTACAGAGTTATGGGGTAAACACCAGGAATCTATGTTGCTGAATAGCTTTTCCAGAGTTGTCATGGACAGGAAGGACCAAATATCCTCTTTCTATACTGTAAGATTCTTTGATTATTTATTACTCAACTAAAACCTGAAACAGGTGAGCACATTTCTACTTGTAGCATCTTGCTGTGCATGATTTGTCAGCTGTTTCTCACTTTACAGCAGGCATTACATGCTTCAAATACTTCAATGGCTGAAAAGCAGTGTAGGATGTCCTTTTTTAAAATTCATTCTTTTGCATGATTTGGTTAGGCCACAATTTGTTACCCATTTCAAATTGCCCTTGACAGTATGGTTGAAAGACACCTTCTTGAACCATCGCTGTTCATGTGGTATAGGTTCAACCAAATGCTGTTAAGAAAACAGTTCCAGGATTTTGACCGAGTGACAGTCAAGGAATGGCACAATATAGTTCCAAGTCAGGGTTGCGTAGTGTGTAGCCTTCAGGTGGTGGTAGTCTCATGCCCTTGTTTTTTTTATATAGATGTTTAAGGCCACAAGTTTGGAAGATGCTAGCAAAGGAGACTTGTAGAGTTGCTGCATTTTGTAGATGATACACACTACTGCCAGATATGAAGAGTGAATGTTTCCAGATAGCACATCCTTATGGACCGTTTGAGTGAGGTTGCTTACAAATACACCCACTTTAACTCCTGTGCTAACCTATCACTTGGTTCAGAAGCAAAATGAATCTTTCACTGAAATTGCAGGCTATCAGCAATTAGAGAGCTACACTTTAAGCTGCCAAACTATTCAACGCTACTAATCCTGATTTCCATGTTAGAGTAAGAACATAGAGGGATTAGAGAAGATGAAAGAAAGATTTGTAGGGAGAATGCAAGAACTGAGAGGTGATACCTAACAGGAAAGACTGAACAGACTGAGACTCTTCTCTCTGGAAAAGGGAAGGGTGAAAAGCGAGCTAATAGAGGACTGCTCAAGATTTTAGAAAGGTTTGATAAGATGAACATGTTCCAACCTTGCAGTGTAGGCCAAAACTAGCATACATAAATAAAAATAGCGAATGATAAAGCCAATACCAAATTTAGAAGAAACTTCTTTTTCCAGAGAGTAGTTAGAATGTGGATCTGTCTGAGAGAAGGTGCGGTTGCAGCAAAAAATAATCTAAATGCACGTAGCCCAATTAGTAGCATTTTTGTATCAGTCTAATGGAATGTCTCTCTCCAGGACTTAGAATAAAAATCAAGGCTAGAGGAGTGGTGCACTGTCAGAAGTGCCATCTTTCAGATGAAACATTAAAACCAAAGTCCCATCTGTCTAATTGGATGAATGTAAATGATCCTAAGCACCATTTTCAAGGATAATATGGGAGTCCTCTTCAGCGTCCTATTAAACCTCAATCAATATAGCATAAAAATATTATCTGGTCATTAACACATTACTGTTTCTGGGAACTTGCTGTACACAGGTTGATTGCTGTGTTTTCTATATTATGCAAGTTACCAGACCTCAAAAAGTACATCCATGGCTGTAAATTTCTTTGAGACGTTTAGTGATTGTGAAATACATTACATAACTGTAGAGTCTTTGTTTTTCTTTTCTTATTATTTGAGGGAAAGCTGTGTAAAACACATAAGAGGGAAAGGGATAAAAGGCTGTGCTAATAGGGTTAAGTATAAAGTGGCTGGACAGATGCATAAACAAAGGCATAGACTGGAGGGTTGTGTTGGATATTCTGTACATTTTCTCTCACAGTATCTGCTGCAGACATTGTTCCTATCACAATCAAAAATAAAGGTTATGTGTTAGATGAAGCAGCAGCCAGCAATTTTATTTGTATGGGCAAGTTATTTGTTATTTCCTGTTTTAGTGACTTCCCATTAATGAAGCTGTTAGATAACCCACAAGATGATGAGTTCACTGGTAATAGTAACTTTAAAATTGATTGGATCATTGTTTCATTTTTAGACTGATTTCAAAACTTGTTTGGGGGAAAGTAAATTAAAATAATATAGACAAAAGGTGGATTTAATGAATTTGTATTACTGACATAACATTATGCTGTCTTCTATCCTGGTGGTTAACTCACAAAGTTTGGTTCAGTTTGTGACCTGGGTCTTGACGTTCCTTGGCATGAACTTTCCTGACCAGTATGCTGCAGAGCCCAGACCTTTGATAGGACAGCATAGAGGGAATCAGTATCAAACCCTGTGCTGCATCTATTCTGGCAGTGTTTGATAGAGGAAGCTTTGTTTCATACATTGATATGTATATGCTGAATTAGACAGCAAAAGACTTTTATAGATTATTTTGTAACTCTATAGTATAGTACAACCATCAGTTTCTACCTTTTCTTTCTCAACCCTTTGTCCAGAAGCCAACGCCCCACTGAAGAAGAAGTCAACTCTTTCTTTTTTATTTTAAGAATGCCATCACCAAATCACCCAATTAACAGGTAACAAACACTACCCATCGGGAAAACTCAGCATTCTTTTTTTATAATCAGAAGACACTATCCATCCAGAAAACTCAGCTCTTAAATACAAAGTGTAATGAGTTTCAACTTCTCTCAATCAACTCTGCAGATGATTTTTTGAACCTCAAAGGGACCTGCATCTCTAACTCTGACAGTCCTACTGTATCTAACACCATCCTGTAACTGCCCGAGTGTTTGAGCAGACAGTAAAGAGAGACCTTTTCTCTGTATCTCACCCATACTCTACGTATCTAGGGAATGTTTGTTGGGCCATTGTAAAAGGAGCTTTACTAAATCTGCATCATATTATTCCTTAATGAAAGTGTTGATGAAAGGTAGAATCAAATACAACATATGTCCATTTTTCTGACTCACCTAATTTTACATCTCCATTGTCATTGATAAGAATATTTGCTCCCTGCAGTGAGAAAATAAAACAGGTTAGTGTCACTCAAAAGACCACAGGCAATTCGTCTTGCTTGAGCAACATTGTTCTATTTATGGTGTAGACATGTTCATGTGCCCACAGTGCAAACATATACTTTAATTGTAGACATGGATATACACTGACTCAGAATGAACTAGTGGACATACACTCCGATACAAATGCTGAGGAGATGAGGAGATTTTAAAGAATTCTAATGGTGAAGGATTTTGATAAGAACAAATGAGAAACTGTTTGCAGAAGGATCGGTGCCCAGAGGTAATAGCATGAAAACATTTTACTTCACAGTGTGTCATTATTATCTGGAATGAAAGGGTAGTAAAAGCAGATTCAATTGTAACATTCAAAAAGGAATTGGAAGCAATGTTAGAAAGAAATTGATTTGCAGGGTTATGAGGATCGGGCAGAGAGATGAAATTAATTGGATAGTTCAACCAAAGATCATACACAGGCAGGATAGGCTGAATGTCTCCTGTTTTGTGTCATTTATTAGCTTAATAAACACATACACTTACGTGGATGTGCATCCACACATGTGGATCTAGCCATGCTTTGTTCTGCGTATTTTATTTGGTGCAGTGACAGGACCCTTACCCAAGGCGCATACACTCAGTCCTCATTATCCACTGATTTACTGCCTGACGGTCCAAACACTTGTGAGGTTGGCCCAGACCCATTTTTGTTTCTCCATGGTTTTGTCCAATTTGCTTCGGTAATCATCACATGATGATTCATGATACTCAGGAATATATAGAACATAGAACAGTATGGCGCAGGAAGAGGCCCTTTGGCCCACAATGTTGTGCCAAACATGACGCCAAGTTAAACTAATCGTGGGCAGCACGGTGGCACAGTGGTTAGCACTGCTGCCTCATCGCGCCAGAGACCCGGATTCAATTCCCGCCTCAGGTGACTGTCTGTGTGGAGTTTGCACATTCTCCCAGTGTCTGCGTGGGTTTCCTCCGGGTGCTCCGGTTTCCTCCCACAGTCCAAAAATGTGCAGGTTAGTTGAATTAGCCATGCTAAATTGCCCGTAGTGTTAGGTGCAGGGGTAAACGTAGGGGAATGGGTCTGGGTGGGCGCACTTCAGTGGGTCGGTGTGGACTTGTTGGGCCGAAGGGCCAGTTTCCACACTTTCTGCCTGTCCATAGTCCATATCCATGCGTGTCCATATCTTTGCTTGCGTGTGTCTAAAAGACACTTGAACACCCAAATCTAAAAGCCCCTTATATGCCCAAAGCGCCTTAAACACCACTTAAATGTATTCATGTTTTAATTATTTATTATCTGTAGAAAGTCTGAGCCCCATCCCTTGTGAGTAATGAGGACTGAGTGTAGTTACATTGATGGAGAAAGGAGTAGCTCAAAAGGACATCCAGTCAATAACTTTCAGAATCACAATCAATGTTGTCATGCAAGTCAAGGTAGGTGAAAACATATAAAAGATGGAAACTTATTGGAAGACTCTAGGTTTGTCATAAATAATGCCATTTATTTCAGTTTGAAGTATTTGGAGTAACATTGCCAGACTTAGCACTAATGAATGCTGGAGAACTGCAACACTCTGTGTATATTAATCATACCATGTAAGGTATAAAAGGTACACCATATCCAGTTTACATTAACCAAACTGCATGTAGAACATGAGATAAATCATACCCTACAATGTGTGCTGTATATTACATGTAACATATCCATGTCATGCATTTTTTATACTGTACCAATCAAAATAATAATAACTGACTATATTAACTACGCCTCCCATCACCTAAATGTTCTAAGTACTGCATATAGTTGACTGAACTACTGCATTTAGTGAACATTACCAGGAGTTTATCACCAGTTTACAATTTGGAATGCAGTGTCTGAACTAATGAAGCTTATCACCATAACATATTGCATGTGCTCTAACCAAAGGCAGGTCCCAACTTACTGTCTACTGATGTTTCCTCTTCAACAATTTTTTTTGGCAGTTTTTATTAGTGGTGGTTTGCCATTTCCTTCCACTCTCAGGAGCAGAGCAAGGAGAGAGATCTCCAGTCTAACTCAACTGGAACACCAATTCTCAAATAAGAAAGTTAGAGCAGGTGACTTCAGTTTGGTGCTGGCTTCAAAGAGCCTTCACGTTGCTCAGCGCAAAATAGTCAGGCCAAGATCAATGAGCACGAGCTGCACATAGACATCATCCACATACATTGTCATCTAATATTTGCCAACCTTCAAGATCCTAATGATACATCTCTGATCCATTTAAGGACAATTAGGAAGCATAGGTTGCATTGCAAGGGTGCATCAGTAACTAGCACTGAAAGGCTTTTACAAGGACACTTTGTAGGCATCAATGAGGGGTCTGAGCACTTCTTGTCTATGTCTGTTCGGTTATTCAAGGGCTTGGCAGTTGACAGTCCATTTGGGTCCATCCAGCCAAACTAAGTGGGAAGGTATTCTCATGGAAAGGAGATTTGGGAACTTATTTGTGTGGATTGGACGGTCCAGGCTGGGGGAAGGGGCGATGACAGCAAAGAAGGGGAACAGCCATATTTGCAAGGAGGTCTATGATAAAGCATGGAAGGAAACAGGGTAATACGAAAAGGGGGTCATCCAGTCAGGAATGTCCTTACTATAAAGTGGAGGCAGTATATTCCACATTTAGCACAATCACCTCATATGCCAGGGACTAAGGGAAAAAAATGGGTAGGAGAAGGTTCATGTAGATGGATCAGTTAGTGACCTGGGAGGTGTGAATCCTATGGGGTTTATGGGAAGAGCTATGAGGAAGGACATATGGAAATAACACACAGAGGCAGAGACTAGAAGCCAAGAAGTGTTTACTGCGCCTTCCATCATGGTAGAAATTGACAGTATACCCCAGGGGAAGAAAATGGCGCTGACCAGACTCAGAGTGAGTAGGATAAGTGTCTTGACTTATGAGGGAGGGGGTCTGCAAACCATATCGATGTGAAGGCCTTTAGAAGGAAAGAATATTACACAGAAACACATGCACTGTATGGGACACAGACGTGTGCGCCATCTAATCCCTAGTGATCCTAATGCATTGGCTCCCTGTAAACCTCTGTGCCCCATACACTGCTGATCACTTAATTTCAGTTACCTCTGGAAATCTCTGGGAGGAATTTTCTGAGGAAGCGTGTTTGTGCTTCTTTCTCTGGCTGGGTGTCTCCTGGCATCACCCTGTCTTCTTTTGAGGAAGGGCTGCCTGGAGTGCACTTCAGGTTCCCATCCCTCTGTTGCCACACCTTAGGTCCTGAGGACTGATGGCCGGTGCAATGGAATGAAGATGTGTGCACGATTTCAGCAGATCCTGAAGCTTCTGGACCTTGGCTCTCCAAAGCACCCAGATGACTTCAATGTCTGTTCGGTTATTCAAGGGCTTGGCAGTTGACAGTCCATTTGGGTCCCCATAGCAATAGCTGCACTCCTGCAGCCTCTGGGCTATGAGGATCTTTGCCTGCCACATTCCTGCCTGTCATTACTGACAAAGCCTCTGATTGCTAAAACCAAAGGGTCCCCTCATGTCTGGAAGTGAGCATGTGCCTGGTCTCCAGCAGGCCTCCAAGTACCAGCAGCCTGCATTGTTTCTTCCTCAGTCAGCAGCAGGATTGTATGCAGTGAAGTTTGAGACCTCACCGGCTTGTGCTCTTTCTAAGCATGATGTTCCCACCCAGGTGAAAGCTTCTAAACTGATGGGGATGCAGAAGGCAGCCTTGCTAATGCTACCTCTGAGAAAACAACAAAACAAGAAATTTCTGGAAAACATCTGCAGGTCTGGCAGCACCTGAGGGGAGAAAGCACAGGTAACGCTTCGGGTCCAGTGACCCTCCTTCAGAAAGATATTTTCTTTCTCAGAGGTTGAGGTGATAGCTTCTAGCAGTGCAGCCCATTTCTCATCCCGTTGCTACCTGCTTGATATAGTGGAGAGGTTGTGTCATGGCAAGTGGCTAGAACCGTTGTGCAATGAATGACACCAATCATGGGGTTAATGTGAGAACTGCAGTAGAATGAAGAATGATATTTATCTGTTTTGCGGGACTTGGATGTGTTAGCCTCACTGCAGGACTGATCCAGGGCATCTCCTGCAATGAATAGGATTCTCTCCTCATAGCAGTGAGGACCCTGACACCTCCACACATTCAGGTTCTTTCTTCTGTCTACTGGACTGCCTTCTCCTGGAATGAGAGAGGGGGGGAGGGATTGAGTGAGATGAAAGTAGTTGGTATACCTGTTAGTACTGGTGCAGGTGATTGAAAGGAAGTGAGGTGTCCTGGGCAGTGCAGAGACAATACAGAAGATTCAGAGGAAACAAGAGTGAGTGAGGGAAGATGTTGAATTGTGAGGGTGGCAGAACATGAACCTTGGTGGGAGGTAGGTACATAGATAACTGAGATAGAGTGAGCGTGAGGTGTTGGAAAGAAGTGTGGCACTTACCTTGACAGGACATAGAAGGTTATTGATCCTCTGGTGGTTCCTCTGTACTGACCGGAGTGGCAACCTCAGACCAAGCTGCTACAGTCTGAGCACTATAACCTCCTCTGCTGGTCCTAAAGGAGGAGCACTCTCTTCTGGGCCACTCTACCCACCAGGATCTCCATGTCCCTGTCAGAGAATCATGACACCACCTTCCCCTTCTCTGACGTCTTCTGACTGAATATCCGTCACCAAGTAGGCCAAGACCTGGTATATAGTGGACTTTTAAATGTGGTGTGCGTGCCAGGAATGCTGGTCTTTTGGCAGATATCCAATGAGCAAAGAGTTCTTCCAGGAATATCATATGATAAATAGCAACTTATCCCAGCAATTTATCCACAGATCATTAGACAAAGAAGCAGATGTAGGCCCATCAAATGTGCTCCGCTATTCAATGAGGACATGGCTCACTCTCATTGTAATGAGTGTCAGTGTAACTAATCCCTTGTATTATTTCTCATCGTATGGAATTCTAAAAATGTTTCAGAGTGCTCTGCCTACAACTCTTGAACTCCAATGACTCCTATCAGGCCAACACATGATTGGTTAAGTGACCAGTTGATCTCTTTTCAGTGATGTTAGTGGAGACAGGAGCATCATGCATGAAGATAATCTATAGAATCATTGGAAAACTGTTCAATCTAAACCACCTTCAATCCTAAACCAAAATCACTTCAACCTCAACCATTGAGCTCCAGTATACAAATGACAGTTCTGCATGCTCAGTCAGAAACTGAGTTCCAGGTCACTGTCAACTTTTCCAAATCATATGAAAAAAATGGGCTCTTCACTAAACACATATAAACTAAGGTTCTCTTTCCAACCAAAATGTGGAATAGAGATTCAAGATCAAGCATGGTAAGGTCCTAGGGAGTGTTGCTGAACAAACAGACCTTGCAGTGCAGGTTCATAGCTCCTTGAAAGTAGAGTTGCAGGTAGATAGGATAGTGATGAAGGCATTTGGTATGCTTTCCTTTATTGATCAGAGCATTGAGTATAGGAGTTGGGAAGTCATATTGTGGCTGTACAGGATGTTTATTAGGCCACTTTTGGAATATTGCATGCAATTCTGGTCTCCTTCCTATCAAAAGGATGGTGTGAAACTTGAAAGGGTTCAGAAAAGATTCACAAACATGTTGCCAGGGTTGGAGGATTTGAGCTACAGGGAGAGGCTGAATAGGCTGGGGCTGTTTTCCCTGGAGTGTTGAAGGCTGAGGGGTGACCTCTTAGAGGCTTATAAAATCATGAGGGGCATGGATAGGATAAATAGACAAGGTCTTTGCCCTGGGGTGGGGGAGTCCAGATCGAGAGGGCCTGGGTTTAGGGTGAGAGGGGAAAGATATAAAAGAGACCTAAGGGGCAACATTTTCACGTAGAGGGTGGTGAGTATATGGAATGAGCTGCCAGAGGAAGTGGTGGAGGCTGGTACACTAACATTTAAAAGGCATCTGGATGGGTATATGAATAGGAAGGGTTTGGAGGGATATGGGCCAAGTGCTGGCAAATAGAACTAGATTAAGTTGGGATATCTGGTCGGCATGGACAAGTTGGACTGAAGGGTCTGTTTCCGTGCTGTATATCTCTGAGTCTATGACTCTGTAAGATTGGGCTAGAATCAGATGAGAGGGCATCACTGGGATAATGAAGTTAGTTAATGAGACAAGATGCGTAATACATGGCGAAAGACCTTGCTCACTTTCCCGACAAGAAACCCTTCAAAAACTTGATGGAAGTGACACTTAGCCAGAAAAGATTCAGCCTTTGTAACTTGTTGCCCATATTTCCCACTCAATTTTGTTAGTTTAATATCATGGTGTCATTGCATACTCTGTTCACTAGATGACATAGTGGAGCAGATTTTTTTTTTAAACTCCCAATTAGTCGTAGAGTTGTACAAGTAGACCCGTCAGTCCAGCTCATCCGCGCCAACCAGACATCCCAATCTGACCGAATCCCATTTGCCAGCATTTGGCCCACATCCCTCTGAATCCCTCCCATTAATCTACTTATCCAAATGCCTTATAAATGTTGTTATTGTACCCATCTCCATCACTTCATCTGGCAGCCTGTTCCATACATGTATCACTTTCTGCGTGGAAAAGTTACCCCTCAGGTTCTTTTTAAAATCTTTCCCCTATCACCTTAAATCTATGCCTTCTAATTATGGACTCCCCTATCCCTGGAAAAAGACAATAACTACTCAGCCTATCCATGCCCCTCATGATTTTATAAACCTCTATAATATTACCCCTCAGCCTATGAGGCGCCAGGGAAAGTAACCCCAGCCTATTCAGCCTCTTCCTATAACTCAAGCCCTCTAGCCCAGCAACATTCTTGTAAGTTTTTTCTGCAGCCTCTCAAGTTTAACAACATCCTTCCTATAGAAGGGTGACCAGAATTGTATGCAGTATTCTAAAATTGGTCTCATCAATGTCCCGTACAACTGCAACATGACATCGCAATGCCTATAGTCAAAACTCTGACCAATGAAGGCAAGCGTGCCAAATGCCTTCTTCACTATCTGGAGTAACTGCAACTCAATTTTCAAGGAACTATGCACCTGCATCCCCAGGTCTGTAGTGCGCAACAGTCCACAGGGCCCTACCATTACTTGTATAAGTCCTGCCTTATCAGAGTGTAAACACATCATATTTATCTAAAGTAAACTCCATTTGCCACTCCTTGGCCCATTAGCCTATCCGAACAAGGTTCTATTGTAATCTGAGATAACCTTCTTCACTGTCCACTATTTTGGTGTCATCTCCTTGCTGACCATACCTTCTTTATTCACACCCAAGTCATTTATGTAAGTGATGAAAAGCAAAGAGCCCAACACAGATCCTGTGGCACACCACTTGTCACAGGCCTCCAGTCCAAAAAGCAACCTTCTACTACCACCCTTCATCTCCTACATTCAAGCCAATTTTGTGTCCAACTGGCTAGCTCACCCAGATGCCATGTGATCTAACCTTACTAACCAATCTACCTTGTCAAACACCTTGCTGAAGACCAAATAGACAACGTCTACCACCCTGCCTTTAGCAATCTTCTTTATCACCTCTTCAATAAACTCAATCAAGTTAGTGAGACACAATTTCCTATGTTGTCTATCCCTAATCAGTCCTTACCTTTCTGAATACATGTAAATCCTGTTCCTCAGGACTCCTCCAACAACTTAGCCATGACTGATATAAGGCTCACTGCTCTACAGTTCCCTGGCTTTTCCTTACAACCTTTCTTAAATAAGGTACCACATTATCCAACCTCCAGTCTTCTGGAGCCTCATCCGTGGCTGTCAATGACACAAGGGGCCCATCAATCCTTTCGCTAGCTTTCCACAAAGCTCAGGAAAACACCTGATCAGGTCCAGGGGATTTATCTACCATTGAGTTTTAATACCTTCAGCACCTATAATATGAACTCTTTTCAAGACATCACGAAATAACTCCATACAGGCCGACATGCCGTCATCAAATCACCCTTTATTTACATGCAGAGGGTCCTTGACACTGATCTAGCTCCCTCTGATGCTCCTGTTCTTTCTGCTGAGACTCCTGTGTTTTTTAAAATTCTCCCACACTTCCACTGCACCAAAAGGGGGTCCAGCAGTCGTGTTTACATTTCCCCGAATCACCTGTGGCTGTGTGAGTATGTGTAGTGACTCAATAAAAATACACCATTGTGCAAAAACATTATTCTACATTTTTCACTGAGAATAAGGGGACTAAATCAAAATAAAGTTGGCGGGGAAAATAAGGCACTCTATTCTCATCAGTGCCCACCTCTCCCTAAAAACTCAGAGCACTGGTAGAACCACATGCACCCTTTTCAATGAAATGTGGGTTTCAATGTAAACACAGAAGGGGGAACAGGCAGAGAGTTCTGTTCTTACCTGTCACCCAGGATTCCCTGAATGGACCAGATTAACAGCCCCAATCAGGGAACTCATATTCTATGAGGTTCACCTGCCTGAACTCGTTTACAATCACTATTTCCCCAAGTTCACTCGCTTCCAGGTCCTTCTCCAACTAAATGTTCACTGAGTATCTTACCCATCTCATATGGTTCCAAACATTGACGGCCACATTGATCTGTAAGGGCCCCTATTCTCTCTCGAGTTACTTTTTTGCTGTTAATGTAATGTACTTATACAGTCTCTTTGGATTCTCCTTAACCTACTTAAAGCTATTTCATGTTCCCTAATTGCCATCCTAATTTCTCCCTAAAGTATGTTCCTACTGCATTTATATTCATCAAGGGATTCACTTGATCCCAGTTATCTATATTTGACATATGGCTCCTTCTATTTCGAGACCAGAGCTTCAATTTCTCTAGTTATCCAGTATTCCCTACACCTACCAGCCTTGCTGTTCACATGAACAGGGACATACTGTCTGCACTAGTTACTCATTTTTAGAAACTTTCCATTTCCCAAATGTTCCTTTCTCAAGTTTTGAAAGTTCATATTTAATATAATCAAAATTAGCCTTACTCCAGTTTAGAACTTTAACTTTTTGATCAGTTTTATCCATTTCTATAACTATTTTAAAACTAATAGAATTATGAAATTTTGCCCCAAAATGCTCCCCCACTGACACCTCAATCACTCTGTCACTGTTTTATAAATATTAAAAAACCTTACATTTATCCATATCTTGGACAATACCACAGTCCATTTACTATAACAATAACTGATGCCAGGATAACCTACCTTGATATCTCGGTGTATCTTCCCCTGATTGTGTAGATATTCCAAGCCCTAAAGCGAAACAAAATATAGAAGTTAGAATTAATCTTGAATTATAATATTTTGTTCAATTCTCTTCCCAATATCAAAATGAAAGAACGGCCTATTTCCACACTGTCGGGACTCTGATCTAAAGACAAAACATACAATGTGGCAAAGATTAGTGGCAAGCCAAAGGACAGAAACTTTTAAAAGCCAAAAAAAATCAAATGATAATACGGAGGAAGCAAATAAACTACAAGGGAAGCTAGCAAGTAAGGTTAAAAGGGACAGTAAGAGCTTCTTTAAAGGGCAGCATGATGGCTCAGTGGTTAGCACTGCTGCCTCACAGCGCCAGGGACCCAGGTTCAATTCCCACCTCGGGCAACTGTCTGTGTGGAATTTGCATATTCTCCCAGTGTCTGTGTGGGTTTCCTCTGGGTACTCCGGTTTCCTCCCACAGTCCAAAGATGTGCAGGTTAGGTGAACTGGCCGTGCTAAATTGCCCGTGGTGTTAGGTGCAGGGGTAAATGTAAGGGAATGGGTCTGGGTGGGTTGCTCTTCGGAGGGTCGGTGTGGACTTGTTGGGCCGAAGGGCCTGTTTCCACACTACAGCTAAGCTAATCTAATCTGTTTTTTTAAAAAAAGAGGTAAAGAAAACACAGCCCCTTTAGAGATCAAGGCTGGGGAAATAATAATGGTGAACAAGGAAAGAGCAGAATAAACACTAGAAAACACTTATAGTATTCCTAAAATATTAAGTAAATAGGAATTCAGAGTACTGGGGTAATGGTAAGATTCTTGGTAGTGCAGATGAACAGAGGGATCTCGGTGTCCATGTACACAGATGCCTGAAAGTTGCCACCCAGGTTGATAAGGTTGTTAAGAAGGTGTACGTGTGTTAGCTTTTATTGGTAGAGGGATTGAGTTTTGGAACCATGAGGTCATGCTGCAGCTGTACAAAGCTTTGGTGTGGCTGCACTTGGAGTATTGCGTGCAGTTCTGGTCACCTCATTATAGGAAGGATGTGGAAGCTTTGGAAAGGGTTCAGGAGAGATTTACTAGGATGTTGCCTGGTATGGGGGAATGGTCTTACAAGGAAAGGCTGTGGAACTCGAGGCTGTTTTTGTTAGAGAGAAGAAGGTAGAGAGGTGACTTCATTGATGAGGAGAAAGTGGGGACTGCAGATGCTGGAGATCAGAGTTGAGTGTAGTGCTGGAAAAACACAGCAGGTCAGACAACATCTGAGGAGCAGGAAAATCAATGTTTCAGGCAAAAGCTCTTCGTCAGGAATGAGGCTGGGAGCCTCGGGGGTGGAGAGATAAATGGGAGGGAGGTGGGGCTTGGGGGGGGAGAGCGTGGAGTAACTGAGAGTGCAATAGGTAGATGGAGGTGGGGGTGAAGGTGATAGGTTGGAGAGGAGGGTGGAGCGGACAGGTGGGAAGGAAGATTGACAGGTGGGAAGGAAGATTGACAGATGGGAAAGGTCATGAGGATGGTGCTGAGCTGGATTCTCCTGCTCCTGCCTGACCTGCTGTGCTTTTCCAGCACCATACTCTCGACAGGTGACTTAATTGAGGCATATAAGATAATCAGAGGGTTAGATAGTTGGACAGTGAGAGCCTTTCTCATCAGATGGTGATGGCTAGCATGAGGGGGCATAGCTTTTAATTGAGGGGTGACAGATGCAGGACAGTTGTCAGAGGTAGTTTCTTTACTCAGAGAGTAGAAGGGGTGTGGAATGCACTGACTACAACAGTAGTAGACTCGCTAACTCTAAGGGCATTTAAATGGTCATTGGATAAACATATGGAATAGTGTAGGTTAGATGGGCTTCAGACTGGTTTCACAGGTCAGTGCAACATCGAGAGCCAAAGGGCTTGTACTGCTGTGTAAAGTTCTATGTTCTAAACAAGGGGCCAAAGGTGGGAAGAGAATAAACACAATGGCTTGAACCTTTCACATTTTTGGCCACGTATGAGCTGCGTTAAAGTTTTTGGAGGGAGTCTTGCTGCAAGGCCTATAAGCTTTTTACTGTGTCTTACCAAACACCTCAAGTACCTGCCGCATGGCATCCCCCTCGTCCAATTCCAGCTCGATTGTATGTACCATTCTGAGAACAACATACCACCCAGCGAATATCATGGAATTCACCAGCATCCCTGAGACTGTGCCATCTTTAAAAGCCTATTGTCATAGTGGACCCGAAACATTAACTACACTTCTCTCTACAGACACTGTCAGACATACTAAGGTTCTCAGTACTTTTGTCTCAGTTTGATGGCTATCTCCCTGACTCGAGGCTGCTGTCAACCATCACAAGCTTCTGCATTAAATGGCATGGGCAAGGAGAAACTAATACAAGCCTGGTATCTCTGGCTGAAGTGGTAAAGTCCAAGGCAAGGATGTTGTGCACATCCATATAGGCTCAGAATTAATGAGCACTTTGAAAGCAAGAGAACAGGCTGGAGATACAGCCTGGTCCAGTCCATGAGCAAAGTGTCCCTGAGCAGTATTACAGTTATAATTGCCAGTGCATTGAGGTGCAGAAGCAACCTGCAGTGGATTGAAGATGTGCAATGAATATTCTTAGAGGTTGGCACGTATCAATGCCAATGTCTGTGGCTATAAGGTATGTGTAGCTGGTGCCCATGGAGTACATCGAAGGATCTCCAGCTGGACACCTGGCATCAGAGGAACAATCAAGTGGAATTCATCAGGTACCTGCTCTGATTTCCATGTCGAGTTTTCTCAGCATCTGGCTTGTTTGATGTGGTTTTTCAAATGGGAAGCTTAAGATTAATAAGTGGTTGGGCAGTTAGCAAAGTGTTTTACAATCCCCTCAATTAGCATCTGGGTGCTGCCTAGCGATAAACTCATTGCATTGCTTGTTCAAAGCATATAAAATAGAGCAAGATGTCCCCAATATCGAGACTGGCCTCACTGGACCTCTCATCCTCTGTCACAAATCTTGCTGCAGCCCATGTTGCTCAGACCTCTATAAAACTCAACCTCCCAAAAATCACTTGAGAAAATGTACTAGGAAAACTAATGGCACTAAAGGGTGATAAGATCCTCGGATCTTAATGGATACAGTTACAGGGCTAATGTACCACAGGTAGTGATCTTCTCAGAATCCTTAGATTCTGAAAAAAATTCCAGAGACTAGAAAACTGCCAATACAATACCCTTATTCAAAATGAGAGACAAAAATGCTAACGATTGGCCAGTTAGTTTAATATCTATCATTGGGAAATGTTGCAAAGGATGTCATAGAGATGTACAGCATCGAAACAGACCCTTCAGTCCAACCCGTCCATGCCGACCAGATATCCCAACCCAATCAAATCCCACCTGCCAGCATCCGGCCTATATCCCTCCAAACCCTTCCTATTCATATACCCATCCAAATGCCTTTTAAATGTTGCAGTTGTACCAGCTTCCACCACTTCCTCTGGTAAGGAAGTATTAGAGCATTTAGAAATGCATAATATAATCTCTCTCAGAGAGAAGAACAGATCACTTTTGAAACCAAAGATGAGGAAAAACAGCCAATACTCTAACTTGATTCCCTTTCAGGATCAGCAAGTATTTGTTGACTAAATGTATCAGTCAGACAGATTGCACATTAACTGAATTAATTAGCTTTGACGGAACAGTATCTTTTGTTTTGAACTGTTTCCATTTTATAAATTAGAAATTTGCATGACACACACACCTGTGGTGAATGACTATTAACTGTACATTGACTTTGAGAACTGAGTTGGTTGAAATCATGGAGGAGGCCTTCCTCGAACAATGAGTCAAGGATTGTCAATTACAACACACTTCTGTCATTGCATTACAAATTATCGAAGTTATCAAATTAAATCATAAAACTATTCAGCAGTAGCCCTCACCTGTAGTGTCTCTCTGCTGATGTAAGCGATCTGCAACTCAGAGAGTGGGCCAGTTACTAGCAGGAAGAAAAGAAAAGAGAAGTTAATGCTGTTTACTTGTCCGTTATAATAAAAATCTTTGTGCTAACACAAATAAAAGGGGAAGTTTTCAGTTTCACATCCATGAGTGAGAGTCACAGCTTTATTCTTTACTTCTTTACCTGCATTTCCCTATTTTAACAAACTTATTAATGTTCCCGAGATCAATGGCTGCAAAGTTCAAACTACCATCTCTTGGTCATGAGCATCATCACTTGTAGGAGTTATAGAGTCAGAGATATACAGCATGGAAACAGACCCTTCAGTCCAACCTGTCCATGCCGACCAGATATCCCAACCCGATCTAGTCCCACCTGCCAGCACCCGGCCCATATCCCTTCAAACCCTTTCTATTCATTTACCCATCCAAATGCCTCTTAAATTTTGCAATTGTACCAGCCTCCACCATTTCCTCTGGCAGCTCATTCCATACACGTACCACCCTCTGTGTGAAATGTTGCCCCTTAGGTCCCTTTTATATCTTTCCCCTCTCACCCTAAACCTATGCCCTTTAGTTCTGGACTACCCCACCCCAGGGAAAAGACTTTGTCTATTTATCCTATCCATGCCCCTCATAATTTTGTAAACCTCTATAAGATCACCCCTCAGCCTCCGACGCTCCAGGGAAAAGAGCCCCAGCCTGTTCAGCCTTTCCCTATAGCTCAAATCCTCCAACCCTGGCAACACCCTTGTAAATCTTTTCTGAACCCTTCCAAGCTTCACAACATCTTTCCGATAGGAAGGAGACCAGAATTGCACGCAATATTGCAACAATGGCCTAACCAATGTCCTGTACAGCCGCAACATGGCATCCCAGCTCCTGTACTCTATACTCTGACCAATAAAGGAAAGTATACCAAACGCTGCCTTCACTATCCTATCTACCTGCGACTCCACTTTCAAGGAGCTACGAACCTGCATTCCAAGGTCTCCTTGTTCAGCAACACACTCTAGGACCTTACCACTATGTGTATAAGTCCTGCTAAGATTTGCTTTCCCAAAATGCAGCACTTTGAATTTATCTGAATTAAACTCCATCTGCCATTTCTCGGCCCATTGGCCCATCTGATCAAGATCCCATTGTACTCTGAGGTAACCTTCTTTGCTGTCCACTACACCTCCAATTTTGGTGTCATCTGCAAACTTACTAATTGTACCTCTTATGCTCGCATCCAAATCATTTATGTAAGTGACAAAAAGTAGAGGACCCAGCACCGATCCGAGCAAACTGGTACTATAACTTGTATTATCTCCTCAAACATTTGCAAGTGAACCCCAGGTCCCTCTGTTCCTGCACCCATTTTTAAGGTCAGACATGCTGAAGCTGCCAAATGGTCTATTCCTGCTCCTATTTCTTCAATGTATCATCTTGCATTAAACTGCATCTATCATGTGTTCTCCCATTTCACAAGTCTTTGATCTTATCTATCATCTTTACTGTTTTTTAGATTTCCAAGTTTTGAACAATCTTCAAACTTTGTTATATTTATCAAAAGTATAACTGTATAGCACCATTGCATAATTCTTTCTGGGTATATGTGTTCACTTCCTATCATTTATATTGCATCATGCTGTTGGTATTCCATGTCCAGGGCAACCTTGCTGAGGCACATCATGTCATTTAGATAACTAATTCAAATATTAGAACAGGTCCAGATATCAGACTGGTGATGAAAACAACAGTGACACAGCCCAGGGACACTTGGAATGGCCCAGCAACTCCCTTTTCACATAATATCAGTAATTCATATACTTTCAGTAACCTGCCTTTCACACATAGTAACTCACTCACCATCAATAACTTACTTCCGTCACACTCTCAATTACTCTCCTCCTTCTCCCCCTCAGCAACTCAATTTCTCTTCTATCTTCTTCTTTAACTTCTCTCTTGGGGTCACCACAGTGCTAGTAGGTCAACTCTCCCCATCACCACCTCTTTTTCCCATTGTAGGGAGCCCAAAATTAGAGGGCATAGGTTTAAGGTAAGAGGGAAAAGACTTAAAAGGGACAGCACGGGCAACATTTTCACGGAGAGGGTGGTGCATGTGTACCAGAAGAAGTGGTTCAGGCTGATACAAATACAACATTTAAAAGACATTGAGATGGGTTTATGAATAAGGTAGATTTAGAGAGGTTTGGGCCAAAAGCTGACAAAAGGGACTCGATCGGTTTACAATATCTGGTCGGCATGGACAAGTTGGACTGAAGGGTCTGTTTCCATACCGTACATCTCTGACTCTAAATCACTCATTTCTCTCCCAATTCCTGTTTTTCAGGTTTTTTTGACACTGCATCTTTCCATCCAGTCTTAAGCCTTGCTCCTCTTCATCTTCCAGACAATTTCATTTTCATCATGACCTCACAGCATTTTATTTCTTTCTCTGAAACAGATGACCATGCTATTTCAACATTTTCTCAGCAACTTTCTTCAGTATTTCCACATTGATACTGTGATATGTTGATTCCTGATCTTGTCATTTTTCATCACCTCATTCATCCATTTCAGGATTTGCACCTTAATTGTCTCCAATCATTGGTCCACTGTTCTTGAGGTGGTCCAAGTTTCTGCACATATAAGACTAGTCTCTCAACTGACTTGTAGAATATCCCCTTCAATTCCACCAATACCTTTTACAATATTCCATTGCATTTCTTACAATAACTTCTACCATAATTAATCCAATTGTTTTATTGTCATTTCATACTTCCTTCTGACACCACTGACTAATAAGTATTTGAGGCCACTCACTTTTTCCAGATCTTCACCCATAATCTTTCTACCTTCACTTTGGTCCTTCTCTCTAGGCTGAAACTAATAGTCTGTGCATTGAGTGTTTGGTTTATTGATCTTCTCAGTAATTTAGTGTCTGAAGATCTGAAACTCAGTACTGCAGTTCCCTTGCATTATTAAGCTAATGTCAGTTATTCCTGCATATTATGTGGTTCTTTCAGCAATGATGTGGTGTGAATGTGCCCCTCTCCCCCCTCATCAAATGAGTACATTGAAGTGACATGTCTTTAAACAGTCTGACTTTTGCCAAACAAGATGGTTTGTTGATTTTTTTTTTCAAAGAGCAGCAGTTTCCTCACATTAATTTTAGACCTTGTGAAGTTAAAACTTCATCAATTGACCTAACATAAGCAGAACCCTGCAAGACCACAAATACAACTGTCAGAAGGCTGGTTCCTGGATAGCCAATAATTCATTCAACTTATCAGCTTGAACAAAACAGAAACAACCACACACACACACACAAGGCCTGAAGTGTCTATAGATTCTGTTGCCTAGCTGCCTTGAAGTGACAATTAGTTGTTGTTAAAATAGAGAAACTCAAAGGGAGAGCTCAGGCCCAAAGTTGCAGCAAAGGGAAGAAGATGATTTCGTCAATGTGGGCTTGCTGTTGTGAACTGCACTCAGGTCCAGCAATGAAATTATCTTTTGCAACAACACTACACTGTCAAGATGGAGTATATTTTGTAAAATACAGTTCAGTATCTTGACCAGTTAAGATTCCATCACATTGCTGTGGATTTGGAGTCACATGTGGGTCAAACATTTTTAATTCCAGTGTGAATCAGTCAAATCCATTTCCAATAGGAGGAACATGTCATTTATATGCCTGACACCAGACTTCCGAAACAACTGTTCAACTTGCAACTCAGTCCTAACAGGAGATGGCCAGGAGGTCAGTGGAATTACTTTAGCAATGTCCTTAAAACATTCCTGAAAATATCAATTATTCTCATCTACTCCTGAGAGTTCCTGACTTATGACCAACCAAAATGAAGAAGGTTTATTCGAGAACATAAAAAAAAGTCAATGAACTTTGCTGGGAGCATGCAGAAGCAAGGTTGATGTATCAGAAAAAAGGCACAAATCTAGAAATACCTCATCTGTCCAAGAATTACCTGCCTCAGCTGGGATAGACTGGGCAGATCATGCACTGGACTTATCAGGTATCCCAGACCCAGTCAAGAAAAGTGGAAACATGCCATTCTTGATCCTAAAGGATCACCAAAGAAGCAAGTTCAGTACAAACCCCTCCTAGTCCACATAGTTCTCTATTTCCACGTTAAGTCCAAATACCAAATCAATCTCAGCCTTGAGTATACTCAACAGCTGAACACCCAGCTGTTTTACAATCCTCTCAGAAGATTTTTTTCATCTCAATTCAAAATGACTACTCTCTTATCCTGTGACTGTCCTCCTAGGTCTAAGCTCTTCAGCCAGGGGAAACATCTATCCTACTGCATTCCTTAGAGTCTTATATGTTTGATCAGGAAACTATTCTATACGATGGGAGTGAATGGGAGAGATTTTAACCCATTGTGACCAGTAATGAGAAACTAGCTAAGCTTATTATGACAAGAGACTTAATTCAGACTGTTTCATTGGAGCATAGGAGGGTATTGAATGTTTCAAATGGTTTAAGATTGTGAAGGATTTTGAGACAGAAATTAGGGAAACTATTTCTTCTGATAGCAGAGTCAATGATGAGGTGTCTACAATCTTAAAATTGCTACAGAGTGAAGAGAAAGATTAGGAGAAATTTCTTTACACAAAGCAATTAGAGAATTTGCAACAGGAAGTGGTTGGGAAAAAGAACATTGCACTTTTCAAGGAAAACTAGATAAGTATAGAAGCAGATTAAGACCTGTGTAAAGAACAGAGCAGTGGGATTCATTTTGGATGCCAAGGTGCAGAATGAACATGACAGTCTGAATGGTCTTCCTCCTGTGTGCAGTAAACCCTTGCCTGAAACCGCAGTTTGTGTCTGGGTCTGCAGAACCTTATTTCCTTTGTCAGCGTTTCCACAAAGGTTAAAGATTTGAGGCCAAAAGAACAGCAGAATGAGTGCACCAGTAAATGAATTTGTTTTATTTGTGTTGTACAGCACAGAATCCTGCATTTCAGCTGTCTGCAATCCGAGATTTTAGTGTGAGAGTTTCTGGAATGGAATGAGTTTCTTTGAAATGAGAAAACTGGAATTACCATGGTAAATATCCTGCAGTGATCCTCCTCCACAGTATTCCATACAAATCCATAACTTGTTGGACCTAATGGAAGATAAAATAGATTTTCTATCAGACAACACAGGTTAAAAATAATTGGATACAGATTAGATGTTAAAAGTCAAAGTTATATTGTCTCATCATGCACCTCTCCCAAAATTGTACTGTCTGATGAAGAATGCCCACTTTGAGTCCTCATTATTATATGTAAATTCCGTTGTTGAGTCTCAACTGCTTTAAGAAATTCTTACCCAGCTCTTACCTGATATAGCTTCCGTAATAAGCGACTATATTTTGATGTGTACAGGATTTCACCATAATGATCTCTTGCTGGATAACTGAAAAGTCATCATCTATTGGGGGGGCGAAAACAAAAGAGTAGTTGTCTTATGATCCCAGCTGGCGGTGATTCTGATGTCAGTGAAACTTGGCATGATGGAAATTTATTTTTGCAGTTTGGTCAGTTACTGATCATATTTACGCAAAGCTGCCAATGATCTTTTAACAAAAAAAAAACACAAGTTTATTACACTAAAGAAAATAAAATAAAGCTATTATCAATATAATAATTTAGAAAGATCTTAACATAAACAGCAAAGAGAAAAATTTAATCCTTTTCCCAGCAATATCTTTGCAGTCACTTAATCCCAGTGAAGTTTCATTCCTATTTTAACCCAGATTTCTTAATTCAACTGCCTCCTTCCAACTCTGATGATCTGGATTTATCTCCAGTTCTAACAATGTGGAGCTTTCTACAAACCAAAAAACTGCATTTCAGCTGAGATAACCTTTCTTCTTAACTGAAACCCGATTGGGGCATAAAAGTTCAACTTTGCAAACCTTTAATGAATTAACTCTACAAGTGGTTTCTCTAGTCACATGTTTTCTTGAAAATGATGTTTGAAGTCACTGTTCAAAAATGAGCTGCTGGACTCTGTAAAAGTGCAAGCTATCACCACAGAAATAAAACCAAAAAAAACATTGAACTGCAATCTAGTTTCCCAACTGATCATATTATTATACATTATGACAAAAACAGAACTTCATCCTGCAACAAATATGAAAAGTTGTATTTTCTTTCAGTGCAATTTTAGATGGGCAGATCGATGGATATTAAGAATAGATTTTGTAGTCTCTTAGTGAGATGTAAATAATAATTTTATTTCAACCTTTCATGAAGAAAGACAATTTAGGATTGAAGATTGGTTTTAAAACCCACCAAATTTTAGTGATGTAAGGCCTATTCCTGGCCTTAAATGGGGTGTGAGGGGAACTTCTTTATCCTGTCCTTGGATTCATTCAGTATCTAAATCTTTCTCAAAGATAACTAGCAAATTCAGACTGGGTCAAACATCACACTTGGTCACAATCCAACCATGACTTGTTAGAAAAATTCTTCTTTCCTCATTCCCATCAACATATCCGAGACCTATTTTACCTTCACTGCTCCCTCAATTTGAGACCTACTCAAAAGTCATCCTCAAAGTCCATTCAGCTCAGTTCTGCTTCTCTTTAAAATTCATTCTTGGGATGTGACTATCATGGGCAAGAGCAGAATTTACTGCCCTATCCTAATTGTGGTTGTGATCTGCCTTCTTGACCTGCTACAGTCCATGTGGGGTGAGTGCACATACAATGCTTTACCTGTTGCAATCTCGTACAACTGAATAGCTTGTTAGATCATTTCAGAAGGCAGTTCAGGGTCAAACACACTGGAGTGGATCTAGAATCTCTGACTGGATAGACCAAGTAAGGATGGCAGATTTCCTTCTCTGAAGGACAATACAGAACCATTTTTTTGTCATTTGATAGTTTCATAGTCACATATACTGAGACTAGACTTTCTATTCCAGATTTTATTAATTGAATTGTTCCCTGGGTCAATTAGCTTGGGTCTCTGGATTATTTGTCCAAAGACTAGTTCCTTACAAGTGGAGTTGCAGGATCAGGATAGTGAAGATGACGTTTGGTATGCTTGCCTTTATTGGTCAGTGCATTGAGTTTAGCAGTTGGGAGGTCAAGTTTCCCAGCTATTGGAAAGATGTTGTGAAACTTGAAAGGATTCAGAAAATATTTACAAGAATGTTGCCAGGGTTGGAGGGTTTGAGCTTTAGGGAGAGGCTTAATAGGCTGGGGCTATTTTCCCGGAGGTTCAGCTGCTGAGGGATGACTTTATAGAGGTTTATAAAATCACAAGGGTCATGGATAGGGTGAATAGCCAAGGTCCTTTCCCTGGACTGGGGGAGTTCAAAACTAGAGGGAATAGATTTAAGCTGAGGGGGGAACCATTTAAAAGGGACCTGAGGGGCAACTTTTTCACACAGAGGATGGTACATGTATGGAATGAGCTGCCAGAGGAAGTGGTGAATGCTGGTACAATAACAACATTTAGAAGGCATCTGGGTGGGTACATGAATAGGAAGGGTTTAGAGGAATATGGGCGAAATGCTGGTAAGTGGGACTACATTAATTTAGGATATCTGGTCAGCGTGTCCCCTGACCAGATACCAACTTGCCCATACGTTGGACTGAAGGGTCCGTTTCCATGCTGTACGTCTCTATGACTCTCTTTATAATATTGCAAATATGAGGTCAAAAGTTTATTGCTGGAAAAGCGCAGCAGGTCAGGCAGCATCCAAGGAGCAGGAGAATCAACGTTTCGGGCATGAGCCCTTCTTCAGCTCATGCCCGAAACATCGATTCTCCTGCTCCTTGTGGATGCTGCCTGACCTGCTGCGCTTTTCCAGCAACACATTTTCAGCTCTGATCTCCAGCATCTGCAGTCCTCACTTTCTCCTCGGTCAAAAATTTATCTCAGGGTCAAATATGACACCATGATACAACTCCACAATTCAATTCCATCTGAGCAAGCACAAGACCCGATGATGTACAAAATGAAAGCACATTCAAATTGAGTATCAGAGTGGCAGCAACTGGAAAACACAGGGTAAACTTTGGAGCATGCCACTCCAATTTGGAATTCAATCTTTTTTTAAAGTGTCTGCCCTCGTCAACCATAATATGGTGGTAAAGTTAGCGTAATAGTGCAGGAGAACATAAACTAAAAACACAACAGCGCAGTATCATAAATACTTGCCTGAGAAACACGTCCCTCTTAGGTCTATCAAAACCCTTTACAATTTTGAACATTCTCCTTAACATTCAGTATTCAAAAAAGAATAATCCCAACTTCTTCAATCATTCCAAATGGCTGACTTTTATTTGTCTCGAATAGCATCCCATAAATCTATTTTGTACCCCTAAGACTTTTCTAAAGAATAATAAACACAACTGTATTCAATGTCTCGACTTGCAAATATCTCATATACTTTCTTAACCACCTTATAAATTTGAGCTGCCACCTCCTAAGATATCTGAGTGTGTACCTCCAGGTCCCAAGGTTTTTGTGGCCCCATCAAAATGTTGGTGTCTCACTTCATACTTATCCTTATTAAAAAATGTCTGCCCATTTCACCACTCTGTCTACATCTTCATTATTTGATGCATTGCCAAGTTTTGAATCATCTGTATCCTTTCACCCAAGTCCAGTTCCAGCAAAGCAATATCCTTAATAGTCATAATGGTCTCTGGGAATATCCATTGCTTACTTCCCTCCCGTCAGAAATGCAATGATTGGAATGAGGTCAGCCAAATGGACCTCAGAAAATGAATTTCCTGATTGGGGCTGATAACCTAGTCCAGTCAGGGAACCCTGGCTGGCAGCTATAAACAGCAATGTAAGATATCCTGCTCACTCTGACAACTGGCTCTGAGGAAGCCAGACCACTACTATGCACAAGTAAATAAAGTGTGACTTGGTGACAGAATACCGGCCTCTGTGGAGTTATTTCAAGGAGGCAAGATATAATTTTATCCTTTGATAAAAAAACATCCAGTTTTAATTGTCATTTTATTTGACATCTGTGAAAGAGGAAAAAAGCCAAAGATAGTGGTTGTTGGTAGTCAATGCAATTAACAAATACCTTCTGGATTGAACACTATTGCATTATGTGGTCAGCCTGTTTCAGCATCCGAATAACCAGTCCCTAATGAAACCTGGGAATATTAAAGTAAGATATACAGCCTCTTGAGACTGTCCTGAAGTTTAAAAAGATAATTGTTGATCCTTAATTCAACTCCACATTTTTTTATCATTTGACTTCCTTAGTGTACAAAAGTTTATTGATTTCAGCCTTGAATATATTCAGCAACTGAGTAATCAATGCTCCACATTCTAGCCACTCTCCAGATAAAGATGATTTTTTCCTGAATTCCTTATTGGTTTCTTTTTTTAAATTCACTCCTAGGATGTGGGCATCGCTGGCTCAGCTAGCATTTATTGCTCATTCCCAGGTGCTCTTGAGAAGGTGGTGGTGAGCTGTTTTCTTGAATCGCTGCATTTAGTAAACACACAATGCTGTTAGAATGAGTTTCAGGATCTTGACCCAGTGATCCTGAGGGAACAGCAAAATAATTCCAGTCAGGATGATGTGGGGCTTGGAGTGAAACTCATTGGTGGTGCAGTTTGATTTCTTATTGACCATCTTCTTTTTATGTCCACTCATTCTAAACTCTAATTCTACCCTAGCAAATAATTTCTTAAATGTTGCAAGTGTACCTGCCTCCACCACCCTCTCATCCTCCATTTTTCTAGATAAGAGTCAACAGCCTTCCCAGATAGTCATAATCTAACTCCTAGTATCATTTATGTAAATATTTTTCACACCTTGTCCAGTTACCCTTCATTGATTGTGTAATATGGAAATAAGAACTATTCGCAACACTACAAATGCTTGGAGGCAAAAGTCCAGAACCTCCACTCAGCACCAAATGCTGAGACATTCACTCCTTCTAGTGTTGCAATGGCCTCACTGATACCTCCCTCAATTGTATATAATGTGAGAGATTGACATATCACACTACAGTATGGCAACATATACATTCCCCTGACTGAGGATTACTGGATATTAAGGTATGTTGCCTGGTGTGTGACTGCACCAATTAGCATAGCAAGGCAAGGCATGGATGGTGCATGCACGCAGGTAGGCACTAAACGAGTGAGCGCTAAGAGAGCAAGCGAGTAGCTCTAAGAGACAGCCTCGATCAATCATAGAACAATACAGCACAAAACAGGCCCTTCGGCCCTCAATGTTGTAATCCGTGAACTGTGTCCCTGTATGTAGATGTCCCTGCTGCAGCTTTTCAATGCTAGTTTCTGCTGCATTCTGCAATGCCCATGTGTGCTTCCTGAGTGGCCTCCAAGTGTACTGGAGAGGTGTCATGAGGAGTTAGCAAAAGCTGGATGCCAATGACTATGTAGAAGGGGTGGCCTTGAATGTGCCCAGAGAAGATGCTTTGTCCTAAGCAAAATGCAGGTGCATTAAAGTAACCAGTGAGCTGAAGTACAATTTTTTTGTTTCCATGTTGCAATTACTCAACATTCAACTTATTTGGCGCATTTGGTAAGGTAGGAAGCTGAATATTAATGAGATAAGTTGGACCATGAGCAGGCGTTTACCAAGCAATGACCCCTCTAAATTGGCAATTCGACACTGCCAAGCAAGAAACTTACTGTGTCATTTGTCACAATCATAAAAGATGATGTGAGATGCACCTGATATCAAGATCATCCTCGCTAAACATTCAACTGGAGAGATCCAAAGAGGACCAAGAGTAATGCTCACAAGTTTTAACTGGTAGTTGGATATTGGGTGATTCATTTTGCAGATTATGTAATGAACACCAATTCACTGAATTCCTTTAATCGTGATCCGGGCATACATCTAGTTAGAATAGAGATTACCCTTGGTTAGACCACAGATTAAATTCTGTATGCAGTTCTGGTCATCATGCCATTGGAAAGATTTGATTGCATCAGAGAGGGTGCAGAGGCTATTCACCAGGATGTTGCTTGGGATGAAAAGACTGTTATGAGGATAGATTGAATAGACTGGGTTTGTTTTCCATGGAACAGAGGAGGATGAGGGGGGATCCAATTGAGGTATACAAGATTATGAGAGGCACAGACATAGTAGATCATGAGAACGTTTTTCTCATGGCAGACATGAAAAATGTGTTGCTGGAAAAGCGCAGCAGGTCAGGCAGCATCCAAGGAGCAGGATGCTGCCTGACCTGCTGCGCTTTTCCAGCAACACATTTTTCAGCTCTGATCTCCAGCATCTGCAGTCCTCACTTTCTCCTCATGGCAGACATGTCTAAGACCAGAGGGAATAAATTTAAGGTGAGGAGGAAGTGGTTTTGAGGAGATCTGAGAAAAATATTTTTCACCCAGAAGATAGTAGAAATATGGAAGGTGCTGCCTGAGAGGATGGTGGATGCAGGTACTCTTGCATCTGAATGACCACTTAAAATGCCAGAGCACAGTAGGCTTTGGACCAAGTGCAGGTAAATGAAATTATTGTAGTTTGGTATTTATTGCTCAGCATAGACATGGTAGGCCGAAAGGCCAGTTTCTATGCTGTATGTCTAGGTTTCCATGATCTTTATAAAAAAAGATAGGAAACCTCCAATATAAATCAGAGTCAAGGTAATTTCCTGGACCAGCTTCAATCATCCCATAGGTTGGCAATAGGTCTAGGTTTCTGTCTGGTTTTGTTTTGCATCTGTTGTTGTGGTTCTGTTCGCCGAGCTGGGAATTTGTGTTGCAGATGTTTCGTCCCCTGTCTAGGTGACATCCTCAGTGCTTGGGAGCCTCCTGTGAAGCGCTTCTGTGATGTTTCCTCCAGCATTTATAGTGATTTGTATCTGCCGCTTCCGGTTGTCAGTTCCAGCTGTCTGCTGCAGTGGCCGGTATATTGGGTCCAAGTCGATGTGCTTATTGATAGAATCTGTGGATGAGTGCCATGCCTCTGGGAATTCCCTGGCTGTTCTCTGTTTGGCTTGTCCTATAATAGTAGTGTTTTCCCAGTCGAACTCATGTTGCTTGTCATCTGAGTGTGTGGCTACTAGGGATAGCTGGTCATGTCGCTTTGTGGCTAGTTGGTGTTCATGGATGCAGATCATTAGCTGTCTTCCCGTTTGTCCTATGTAGTGTTTTGTGCAGTCCTTGCATGGGATTTTGTACACTACATTGGTTTTGCTCATGCTGGGTATTGGGTCCTTCGTTCTGATGAGTTGTCGTCTGAAAGTGGCTGTTGGTTTGTGTGCTGTTATGAGTCCTAGTGGTCGCAGTAGTCTGGCTGTCAGTTCAGAAATGTTTTTGATGTATGGTAGTGTGGCTAGTCCTTTGGGTTGTGGCATGTCCTCATTACGTTGTCTCTGCGCAGCTTACAGGGGTGGCTGAGTGTCTTTGTATTCGGACAGGTATGACATCACATTGTACAGGACCTGGCTAAACAACATGATGGGTATTTTCTGGCCTGAAATGTTTTGAACACACTTGGCTGCTAATGCCACCAGGATATTACTGGAGTCTCAGGGTTAATAGTCCAGTGATAATTCTATTAAAGCTAACAGTTTATACTTTAATTGATTGAAGCAACTGAAGAAACATTGCCTCCCCTCATACCAGCACAGTGTCAGGGAAACCTGAAACAGAGAAACTTAAAAGGAAGCAATGCCTGTCAGCAGAAAAGCCATCTCCCAAGGATTATATCGCAGACTGAGGATTTGTTTACCCTTTTAGAAAGACACAAGAATGGGTTTAAAAATCCCTGCAGCCCTAGTTGCAGTGTGTTCATGAGGTGGTGTGATTGAATGCCATGAAGGGCACAGCTTGAGGACTGCCATTAGACACCTCTCAGCCGTAGGTAAAGAAAGGCCTTCTCTCAGTCTGAGTGCTAGAAGCCAGGCCAGACACTAAAGTCACCTGTAAAAAGATAACAGGACAAAAGCTTATCAACTAATTAGAGTGCCAAGACTCTTGAAATCAATTGCTCTACTACATTATCTAACATGATGGCCACAACATTCCCACATCTATTCTTTATGGCCAGAGATTAATGTGTACATCTTTTTTAACTACAATAATTTTGTTCAGTTCATGTTTCTAATCTGTTCATGTCTATTATATTTTGTTATCTTTTCTTGTGTTTAGCAGGCTAATAAACACCAAAAGCCAAGTTAATTTGGTTCCTTTTAAAAATATAAGCACATTTGGGTTATGGAAAATATGACTTGGAGGTGCCAGTGTTGGACTGGAGTGTACAAAGTTAAAAATCACAACACCAGGTTATAGTCCAACAGGTTTATTTGGAAGCACTAGCTTTCGGAGCGCTGCTCCTTCCTTATGGAAATGGTATCCAAGAGAGAAGGAATTCTCAAATTAACCTTGTTGTGAACAACAAAAGAAAGGCTTGAATTAAGAAAAAGAGCCAGTTCATCCCTGTTCATCAGGAATATAACCATTTGGGAATATCCCATCCAGGATCATTGAGAAATTGGGTGACTGATCATAACACAAGCATTGCATAGACATCACACCTGAGATGTCACACTCCAGACATCACATTTGAGATGTCACACAGGTTAGATTAGATTAGATTCCCTACAGTATGGAAACAGGCCCTTCAGCCCAACAAGTCCACACTGACCCTCTGAAGAGTAACTCACCCAGACCCATTCTCCACATTACCCTAACTAATGCACTTAACACTACGGGCAATTTAGCATGGCCAGTTCACCTGAACTGCACATTTTTGGACTGTGGGAGGAAACCAGAGCACCTGGAGGAAACCCATTTAGACACAGAGAATGTGCAAACTCCACACAGACAGTCACCCGAGGCTGGGATCGAACCTGGGTCCCTGGCACTGTGAGGCAGCAGTGCTAACCACTGAGCCACTGTGCCGCTCCAATAGGTGAAACACAATAACAAAGAAAATCAGGCATTTTATCTTGGAGTTTTTGCTTCTTGGAAATCTAAAATTTACAAGCAGTTTATTGACCATTGAATGACTCCCATGATGCATAAACAACTACAATGACCTGGATATACACAAAAATTAATACTTTAAATGAAGGAAAGAAAACAAATTAGCACCTTTTCCTCACAGCCATGCACCAGACTCCAGTCTGCTCAGGACCAATTGTCAGTGTTTAATATTTTTAAGCCTCATGCTGAAGCTAATAATTGATACCTTAATTGGTTGGAAACTTTGAAGTTGATTAACAAAGTGAAGTGAGTGAGATACAGTGAATGTGCAGAAAAAGCTTCTGATTCTGCACTCATGCTGTGTACCTGACTCATCTCATCCCTTCCCCTTCCCCTTCCAAATTCCTTGCTCTCTGACCTACATTATTTCTCATGTACAAAGAGGATTTTCTTATTTCTTCCATCTCTTCCACTGAACCTGAGGGAGCTGATAGCTTGTGGAAAAGGAATTCCTCCACCTGACTGTCAGCATCTTGCTGCATCCCTGGAGGCGCAGTGACGGCAGCCTGCTGCACTTGCAAAGCTTCAGGCTGGGCTGCAACCCACCACAGGCCTCTGCCCACATGCGGCGGATGCACACAGAGAAAGTAGGCCTTTAAGCTGCCATAGCAACCAGGAAGCAGCCTGACCACATGAAAGCAGTACTGTTTCTCACATGCAAAACTCATTAGCATTGCCTTTTTGTACAGCAAATTTTATCTCAATGGGTGGAGACCTCAGCCATTCTCTGCCGATCAAACTGTGAATACGGGCCCCCAAATTTTCCCTTCTTGCAAAAAGATTTTCTTGTGCATTTAACCTCGGACACTGGATTAAACACTGACCTTCCACCTCTGAGATTTAGAATTCTGGAACTTACAATATAAAAAGAAGCCATTTGATCAATTAAACCTTGGCCTCTTGTGAGATGGATATATTCTAATTACACTTCCCTGTTTTAAACCAGTCTAGCTCAGCCGTTGGACATGGCCTACCAGTGCGCAGAATTGCACACAGTACACTGGTTGGATTTATATGAGCGCCTCTGATAAATGTGCTCTCATCCTTTTACTGTACCCTCTCAGAATCCAATGAACAGCTCTGGCAGCACTGTTTATTTCAGTGCTGACCTTCTCAGATTCTTCCCCTTTTTCATGTTGTGTGGTCCAAACAAAGCCACTTGGAAATGATCAAGTTTAGAATGTTCGGATTCAGGGGAGGTGGTGGCATAGTGAGCTAGTGGTAATTTCACTGGACCAGTAATCCAGAAACCCAGGTTACAATGATGTAGGAGCATGGGTTTGAATTCTACCATAGTCGATGTTGAAATCTGAATTCTCTGTTAAATCTGGAATTAAGATTAGATTATATTAGATTCCCTACAGTGTGGAAACCGGCCCTTCGGCCCAACCAGTCCACACCGACCCTCCGAAGAGTAATCCACCCAGACCCATTTCCCTCTGACTAATGCACCTAACATTATGGGCAATTTAGCATGGTCAATTCACTTGACCTGCACATCTTTGGATTGTGGGAGGAAACCAGAACACCCAGAGGAAATCTCACAGACACTGGGAGAATGTGCAAACTCCACACAGACGGTTGTCCGAGGCTGGAATTGAACCTGGGAACTTGGTGCTGTGAGGCAGCATTGCTAACCACTGAGCCACTGTGCCACCCCAAAAGCTAGTTTATTTGTGATCATGTAATAATTCTTGTAAAAACAGTTTACTAATACCCTTCAGGGAAGAAAATCTACTGTCCTTACTTGGTCTGGTGTACATATGACTCCAGACCTAACGCAATATGGTTGACTCCTAATACCCTCCGAAATGGTCGACAGAGACAATCAATTCAAGGACAACCAGGCCTTGTCAGAAATATCCCATCCCACACAAGAATTTAAAAAACAAGTTTGTGAAGGAGCTCACCATGATCGGGGTACTTAGATGTAGCCAGAGGATTACAGGGAATATGGGGAATGCTCCATTTGCAATTTCTATTTTTCAGCATCCTGCGATAGTTTTGATTTTATTTTGATATGCCGTAACAGGAAGAGTAGGAGAAGGATTAGATCACTCTGCTCCTCAACCCTGATGCATCAATCAGTAAGATCATAGCTGATCTGATTCTGCCTGCTGCCTTGTAGACAATTTCAAATGATATATTTTTTGCTATAACAAGTTTTTCAGTGGCTCCGACCTATGAGGTAGAAGTTACAGTGCTGACCTACACTTCGGGTAATTCAAAGCTCCTTTGAAATTCAATGGATGGGTGTCAGCATCTTTTTCCATTCCACCCCGCTTGCCCCCACCTACATATGGGAATTCTGGAAGACCATAAAACAGTCTTAAGTTAGAGGGAAAAATATTTGTCAGGCTTGTTATAGGTGTGAAAGTATTATTTACATCGCGCCCTGTCAGAACGTTAATCATAATATTCTTATTGGGAGAATAGCATGAAAATACAGAAACCAGAAACTCAACAGACTGTCAGATTAGTAGTCAGGCCTTTCAGATTCCTTACACAGTCCTCCACAGTCTTTCATTTTTATATTCATCTCACATCTGCTCTCGTTTTTTTTCGGAATGATAGGTGTGAAGTTCTGTTCTCACATTTTGTGAAAGAGCATGAACTCCTTCAAAACATAACTGAATTGCTGTGTGTACAACAACAACAATTGCATTCCGATAGCAGCAAATGCAGAGGTAGGGATCAAAATGAGCTGGATCTAAATGAACCATATTTCTGACTTGCAACGATATTGCCACTCCTTCACTATCCCTAGTTCAAAATCCTGAAACTCTCCTCCTTACAATGTATGTAAGTGCATCTTCAAGAAAGCAGTCCACCACTACCTTCTCAAAGGCAATTAGGAATGAATAAGCATTGAGCTTGCCAGCAACACTCATATGCCATGAACGAACTTTAAAAAAAGTGATCTACTCCTTCTCCTACTCTTCCTGTTACGATATATCAAAATAAAATCAAAACTAATCGCAGGATGCTGAAAAATAGAAATTGCAAATGGAGGGAAGGATCAGAATGAATTGGCCCAAAAAGGTTTATGCTTTCATGGGAATTCCCAATTAGATGAATGTCCATCAGTGACTGATATCACTGGAAGACTCCTGGAGTTATCCGGTTTATGCTTCAGTCTTGCTGAGGAAAGCGCAATCTTCTTATTGAAGAGACATTTATATTTTTATAAAGAAATTTGCTTTGTTCCAATAATCTTTAGATGTGGATTATGGTGATTCATGGCAGCTTACTATTTATCACCTTCTCGAGAGTAATCAGGATGGGCAATGAATGCTGATCCAGCCAGTAATGTCCTTACCCCCTGAACAAATGTATAAAACAACTTCTTATTCTGTCAGATCATCTCAAAATCTATGGATTATAATCAGAAATGACAGTAAGTGCCCCTCCCTTTCCCTCCCCTCAAGAGTCCTGAGGCAAACTGACAAGGAGCAGAATCAATAATTTCATATTTGTTGAAGCCAGTTTTCTCATCTGAGATTTGCAATCACTTACATTATTAACATGAAATACAAGAATCCTTTGGTGGGTTATTTTTTGCTGAATTCTGGTGCCCTGTTTACCGATAATCTTATCTCATTGTTAAACAGCACCGGGGGTAAGATTTCCTGGAAGTGATTTCTACTTTTCAGTGCACCATCACATGCAAATTGATTAAAGCTTTGAAACAGGGCTCACAAGAAACCACTTCAAAACACAGCCAAATAATTACTCTCAAGAATATTCACACCAGAGACATTGCTTTGAGTCAGATCATGGGAACTGAGGGTCAGTGGCATGAAGAGTCAGTGGACATGAGAGACAGACACACAGTGACTATGATGTGCCGAAATATTTTAAAAGTTTTGCACAGGCTTGGGGGGGGGGGGGGGGGGGGAGAGAAGAGAGAGAGAGAAACAGGTACATAGATGAGAAAGACATGCAAAGTCAGAGAGAGAGAGAGAAAAAGAAAACTAGACACAGATGCACAGATCTACACATTAAGATGGACACATATAAAGAGCGATATATAGAAATATACAGACAGAAACAAAGGTTTTGACAGCAGGAGAGATACATACACATACAGACATGTCTCTCTCTCTCTCACACACACACACACACACACACACACACACACACACACACACACACACACACACACACACACACACACACAACAAACAATGGCAAAAGTATCACTGAGGTAATAAAAGAAGTGACAGACGGCAACAGAAACAGAATGGAAAACACAACGAGTGAGATACAGATAGAAGTGCCAACAGAGACAGAGAGAGACAGAACTGCAACTTGCAGTTATACTGCACCCTTAATGGAGTGAAATGTTAATGAGATGGACAGAGACATACACAGAGCAGGAATCATAGCTACAGAGAAAGAGTAATAGCTGAACAGAATGAGAAGACAGTTGGAAATAGAGAGAGACAGAGATGAAGATAAAGATAGCCACAGTGTTCTAGATATAAATCATGAATAACAGACAAAAATGATGTAAACTGGCCTAAAAGTTGCCTGGACAACAACAAATCTCATTTAAGTAGACTCCAAGCCAATTGTTAGTTTGTACAGAATTGGACCGGGGTAAGGATTTGCTGCAATACATTTCAATCACCCAGGATTAGAAAACGAGAGACCTAACCAGGTATGCATTTTTCCTGATTACTGTCCACTGACCATAATTGGATGTGGAATTCAGCTAAGGAAAAGTTTAGGTTGAACTGTGATGCCCCATGTGATAAAACAGCCCCTTGATTCTATACTGTCTTCAGTTAATAACTAAAATTCCCAACTTGGGTCGGAGAATTGAAATGTGACTGGTGCCTGTGAAACTTGTATCATAGTGAAAGTAACAGACTCGACTGAGAATTTGAAAACAATCCAAATATTAAAAAGTAGTCAGCTCTAATTCTAAAAGAATAATCAATAAAAAAACTTTTAAAATGTCAGTGACATAGAAGGACATTGAGTCCGTGACATCTGTTTATCTCACAAGTTAGCCTGATTGTACCTCAAACACAGATTAATCTTATCCTATACACTCTGCCATTGTAACCCACACACTCTGTATTGTGTCCACAGTCATTGTAACCCACACAACGTTACCTTCCCTTACACACAATGTTGTTATGTCATATGTACAGTGGTACTGGATCCCATGCACAGTGCCATTGTAAACCATGGTAACCAATGCAGAGTGCTATTGTAATCCATGCAGTTCTAATGTTTCCCATACCCTGCACCACTGTAACCCATACCCAATGTTATTATATCCCACACAATGTGCCACTGTACATTATCCTCAGGTGTTCCCAGGGTAGTATTCTGGGCCCAACTATCTTCAACTGCTTCATCATTCACCTTCCCTCCATCATAAGTGGGATGTTCACTGATAATTGCACAACATTCAGCACCACTTGCGACTCCTTAGATACTGAAGCAGTCCATATTCAAATGCAACAAGGTCTGGTCAATATCCAGGCTTGGGCTGACAAATTGTGAGTAGCATTCGGGCCACACAAATGCCAGGCTACGACCATCAGCAATAAGAGACAATCTAATCACCGCCCCTTGACATTTAATGGTGTTACAATCACTGAATCCCCACTATCAACATTCTCATGGTAACCATCAACCAGAAACTCACTAGACTCACCAAATAAACATAGTGGCTACAAAAGCAGGTCAGAGGCTTGGAATATTGCAGCAAGTAACTCATCACTGAAATCCCCAAAGCCTGTCCATCATCTACAAGTCATGAGTGCGATGGAATACTCCCTAATTGCCTGGGTGGGTGCAGCTCCAACAACACTGAAAAAGCTTGCCACCGTCCAGGACAAAGCAGCCCGTTCGATTGGCACCACATCTACAAGCATCCACTCCGTTCACCACCGACACTCAGTAGCAGCAGTGTGTACTATCTAAACAGGCACTACAAGAATTCACCCAAGATCCTCAGATAGCACTTTTCAAACCCACAACCACTTCCATCCAAAAGGACAAGGGCAGCAGGTACACTGGAACCCCACCACCTGCCCTTGTTCGCCACCACCCCCCCCCCCATCCCCCTCACTGTCCTGACTTGGAAAAGTCCTTCACGGTGGCTGGGTCAAAATCCTGGATTTCCTTCCCTAATGGCATTATGTGTCAACCCACAGCAGATCAAGGAGCCACCACCTTCTCAAGGGCAACTAGGGATCGGCATTAAATGCTGACCAGCCGGTGACGCCCACAAATGAATATAAAAGAATCACTGTGCTATCATATCTCGCACACAGTGTAATCATATCCTATGCATTGTGTCACTGTATCCCATGGCATGGTCTTCACTGTAACCCACACAGTTTCATCCTATCACACACACAATAGGGGAGATATTATGGAATTTACGACAGCAGGAAGCATGGAATATGGGGTATTTTAATCAGATTGGATATGAAATTTAAGTTTCCTGATTGTGTTATGAGATGTAGAGGTGTCTCCAGCATGATGAGTATTTCACCAGCCTGTGACAGGTTTGTACTTAAAATACATTTGCATGCTATGAATATGCACTTGCACAAAGCAGTTTTTTCAAAAAGCCCTACCCTTGGGATAATATCAGGAGTAGATGAGAATTTTGTGGCACCCAGTTCATGATTACTGAAAGATGGTGGACACCAGTCAGCATTGTGCAGTATTATGTAAAGTCAGCAGTTTTCCTTACAGCATAAAGGGGCAGAAGAATGGAAGCCTAAAACCAAACAGAGTGAGTCAGTGGCTCAAGAAATTGTGGAGAGAAGTGATTAAAATCAAGGATATGTATATAGGCTGATAAGTCCCCGGGGCCTGATGGTCTGCATCCCAGGGTACTGAAGGAGGTGGCTCTAAAAATCGTGGATGCATTGGTGATCATTTTCCAATGTTATATAGTTCCTGCAGATTGGAAGGTGGCTAATGTTCTCCCACTGTTTAAGAAAGGAGGGAGAGAGAAAACAGAGAATTATAGACCAGTTAGTCTGACCTCAGTGGTGGGAAAAATGCTGGAGTCAATTATAAAGGACGAAATTACGATATCTGGATAGCAGTAACAGGATAGGTCAGAGTCAGCATGGATTTATGATGGGGAAATCATGCTTGACTAATCTTCTGGAATTTTTTGAGGATGTAACTCTGAAGATGGACAAGTGGATGTAGTATACCTGGACTTTCAGAAAGCCTTTGATAAAGTCCCACATTGGAGGGTAGAAAGCAAAATTAGGGCACATGGTATTAGGGACAAAATACTGACATGGATTGAAAATTGTTTGGCTGACAGGCAACAAAGAGTAGTGATAAACGGCTCCCTTTCAGAATGGCAGATGGTGACCAGTGGTGTGCCGCAGGGATCAGTGCTGGGACCACAGCTTTTTATAATGTACATTAATGATATAGATGAAGGTATTAAAAGTAATATTAGTAAATTTGCTGATGACACAAAGCTGGGTGGCAGGGTGAAATGTGAAGAGGATGTTAGGAGAATACAGGGTGACCTGGACAGGTTAGGTGAGTGGACGGATGCATGGCAGATGCAGTTTAATGTGGATAAATATATGGTTATCCACTTTGGTGGCAAGAACAGGAAGGTAGATCATTACCTAAATGGAGTCAAGTTAGGTAAGGGGGCAGTACGACGAGATCTAGGTGTTCCTGTACATCAGTCAATGAAAGCAAGCATGCAGGTACTGCAGGCAGTGAAGAAAGCTAATAGCATGCTGGCCTTCATAACAAGAGGAATTGAGTATAGAAGCAAAGAAGTCCTTCTGCAGCTATACAGGGCTCTGGTGAGACCGCACCTGGAGTAGTGCGCGCAGTTTTGGTCTCCAAATTTGAGGAAAGACATCCTGGCTATTGAGGGAGTGCAGCATAGGTTCATGAGGTCAATTCCTGGAATGGCGGGACTATCTTATGCTGAAAGATTGGAGCGACTGGGCTTGTATACATGATTTGGAGATGCCAGTGTTGGACAGGGGTGTACAAAGTTAAAAATCACACAACACCAGGTTATAGTCCAACAGGTTTAATTGTAACAGGCTTGTATACGTGTGAGTTTAGAAGGCTGAGAGGGGATCTGATTGAGACATTTAAGATTATTAAAGGATTGGACACTCTGGAGGCAGGAAGCATGTTTCCACTGAAGAATGAGTCCCGAACCAGAGGACACAGTTTAAAAATAAGGGGTAGGCCACTTAGAACAGAGTTGAGGAGAAACTTCTTCACCCAGAGAGCGGTGGGTGTATGGAATGCTCTGCCCCAGAAGGCCAAGTCTCTGGATACTTTCAAGAAAGAGTTGGATAGAGCTCTTAAAGATAGTGGAATCAAGGATTATGGGGATAAGGCAGCAACAGGATACTGATTGAGGATGATCAGCCATGATCATAATGAACGGTGGTGCTGGCTCGAAGGGCAAAATGGCCTACTCCTGCACCTACTGTCTATTGTCTATGTATGAGACCAGAATTGGAAGAGTGCAGATATTTGGAGGGTTGTAAAGATAGAGCAGGTTACAGAGATTGGGAGGAGTACGACCACAGAGGGATTTTAAAGCAAAGGTGAGAACTTAAAATCAAAACAATCCAGGATCAGGAAACAAATTAGGTCAGTGATCACAAAATGATCAGTGCAGTTGATGTTCAGCCGGATGGGATAAGTCAACAGACATTATGCTGATTTGGAAATTGAGCTGTTCCCTGAGCCCACGAGTTTGTCATTTGTTGGAACATATACTGGATTCTGTCTGAGAGACAAGGAATTGCTGTGTCAATGCTTGAGTCAAAATTCTTACCGGGTTCCATTTTGATGAGCTTTACTGCAGCCAGATTCCCAGTCTGTTTGTGTCTTGCCTAAAGATAAACACAAGAATTTTATTAAAAGGTTTCCATCTCACACGTCTTGTGAAAGAATGTAATATTACCAGACTGAGATGCACTCCAGCACCTCAATGATTTAGAAAAATATCACAGTAAGCACTTTAATGGGACAGTAAAATGTAGAGGGAGCTTTGCTCTGTATTTAACCTGTGCCCTATCTACCCTGAGATATTTAATGGGACGGTGTACAGAGTTTTACATTGCATTGAGTGCGATATCAATGCTGTAGGAAATTGTTTATTTCATGATTGAAACCGATAGAGTCCATTCACTGTTCCATTCCACATGTAAACTGGTGTGGTTGTCAGACTGATGTGTGAACTTGCAAACCAACAGCTAAAGGTTAAGCTAATGTCTGTGGGGCAACACTTGACTGAGAATGAGTCATCAATGACTTCAGCATTACTCAGACTCAATAACTGGGATGAATGGCTAGTCCACACACCCGTGCACACATAATAGATGGGATGTTGATCTTTGGTTTGTACCAGCCCAATAGATTGATGACCTTCAGTGCCTCTGACCAGTACTTCTCACCATCAGATTTACAATGACAGTTTCACTTCTGGAAGGAGCTCCAGACCCTGAATCTCAATTACCCGGTCGTAAACCTGCCCCCTCCACTTGGCATGGAGCATAGCCATCCCAAAAGTCTCTACATCAGAAGATTCAAGCTACACTCTAGAGACTGGAGGACAAATTTGATGCTGGAACTCCAGCACTGCATGGAATACTACACTGTTGCCAGGATATGGTCTTTCAGATGTGACATTAAGCTTAGTATCCAACTGCCCTCTCAAGTAGACACAAGAAATCGTGAGGCAATCTTTTGAGAAAAACATGGCAGTTTTCTCTGGTCAATGTTCATCCCTCAACCAAGATTACAATAACGATTATGTAGTTATTATCACATTGCTGTTTGTGGGAGCTTGCTGTGCAAAGGTTCAGCTGTGTTTTCTACATGACAAAGGTGACTATCCCTCAAAAGTATTTATTGGCCAAAAAGCAGTTTGGGGTTGTGCAAAAGTTGTGAAAGTTTCTTTCTTTCAGATTTGGACAACGAGCTCAAGATTCAATCTGACCACAGAAATTAACATTTTGCTCACGGTGCCTTCTGACTTAAGAGTCACAGAGTCTTAAAATTCTACAGCACAGAAACAGACCCTTCGGTCCAACTCGTCCATGCTGACCAGATATCCTAATTAATCTAGTCCCATTTGCCAGCACTTGGCCCATATCCCTCTAAACACTTCCTATTCATATATATCAAGATGTCTTTTAAGTTTTGTTATTGTACCAGCCTCTACCACTTCCTCTGACAGCTCATTCCAGACATGCATCACCCTCTGCATGAAAGAGTTGCCTGTTAGATCCCTTTTAAATCTTTCTCCTCTCACTTTAAACCTATGACCTCTAGTTCTGGACTCCCCACACCAAGGAAAAGACCTTGGCTATTCACCCTTTCCACACCCCTCATCATTTTATAAGTGTCTATAAGGTCGCCCCTCAGCTTCTCATACTCCAAGGAAAATAGCCCCAGCCTATTCAGCCCCTACCTTTAACGCAAACCCTCCGATCCTAACAACATCCTTCTGAATCTTTTCTAAACCCTTTCAAGTTTTAGAATCATAGAATCACAGATGTACAGTATGGAAACAGACCCTTCGGTCCAGCCTGTCCATGCCGACCAGATATCCCAACCCAATCTAGTCCCACCTGCCAGCACCCGACCCATATCCCTCCAAACCCTTCATATTCATATACCCATCCAAATGCCTCTTAAATGTTGCAATTGTACCAGCCTCCACCACTTACTCTGGCAGTTCACTCCATACACGTACCACCTTCTGCATATCTTTCATATCTTTCCCCTCTCAAACTAAACCTATATCCTCTAGTTCTGGACTCCCTGACCCCAAGGTAAACCTCGATAAGGTCACCCCTCAGCCTCCGACACTCCAGGGAAAATAGCCCCTGTTCATCCTCTCCCTGTAGCTCAAATCCTCCAACCCTGGCAACATCCTTGTAAATCTTTTCTGAACCCTTTCAACTTTCACAACATCTTTCCGATAGGAAGGAGACCAGAATTGCATGCAATATTCCAAGAGTGACCTAACCAATGTCCTGTACAGCCGCAACATGACCTCCCAACTCCTGTACTCGGTACTCTGACCAATAAACGAAAGCATACCAAATGCCTTCTTCACTATCCTATCTACCTGCGACTCCACTTTCAAGGAGCTATGAACCTGCACTCCAAGGTCTCTTTGTTCAGCAACACTCCCTAGGACCTTACCATTAAATGTATATGTCCTACTAAGATTTGCTTTCGCAAAATGCAGCACCTCGCATTTATCTGAATTAAACTCCATCTGCCACTTCTCAGCCCATTGGCCCATCTGGTCCAGATCCTGTTGTAATCTGAGGAAACCCTCTTCGCTGTCCACTACACCTGCAATTTTGGTGTCATCTGCAAACTTACTAACTGTACCTCTTATGTTTGCATCCAAATCATTTATGTAAATGACAAAAAGTAGAGGGCCCAGCACTGGTCACAGGCCTCCCGTCTGAACCCTCCACCACCACCCTCTGTCTTCTACCTTTGAGCCAGTTCTGTATCCAAATGGCTACTTCTCCCTGTATTCCCTGAGATCTAACCTTGCTAATCAGTCTCCCATGGGGAACCTTGTCGAACGCCTTACTGAAGTTCATATGGATCACATCTACTGCTCTGCCCTCATCAATCTTCTTTGTTACTTCTTCAAAAAACTCAATCAAGTTTGTGAGACATGATTTCCCACGCACAAAGCCATGTTGACTATCCTGAATCAGTCCTTGCCTTTCCAAATACATGTACATCCTGTCCCTCAGGATTCCCTCCAACAACTTGCCCACCGCCGAGATCAGGCTCACCAGTCTATAGTTCCCTGGCTTGTCTTTACCGCACGACATTATTCCTAGAGCAGGGAGACCAGAATTGCCAGCAATATTCCAAAAGTGGCCTAAACAATGACCTATACAGCTACAACATGTCATCCCAACTCCTATACTCAGTGCACTGACCAATGAAGGCAAGCTTACCAAATGCCTTCTACATGCAATTCTACTTTCAATGAACTATGAACCTGCACTCCAAGGTCTCTTTATTCAGCATCACTTCCCAGGACCTTATCATTAAATGTAGAAGTGCTCTGATTTGCCTTTCCAAATGCAGCACCTCACATTTATCTTAGTTAAACTCCATCTGTCTCTCCTCAGCCCATTGGCCCATCTAATCAAGAACCCATTGTAATCTTCTTCGCTGTCCACTACACCTCCAATTTTGGTGTCACCTGCAAACTTACTAACTGTACCTCCAATGTTCACATCCAAATCATTTATATAAATGACAAAAAGCAGTGAATCCAGCACCGATCATTGTAGCACAGGTCTCCAGTCTGAAAAACAACCCTCCACCACCGCCCTGGGTCTTCTACCATTGAGCCAATTTTGTATCCAAATGTCTAGTTCTCCATGTATTCTAAATGATCTAATCTTGCTCGTCAGTCTACCATGAGGAACACCTTACTGTAGTCCATATAGATCATGTCCACCACTCTGCCCTCATCAATCCTGTTCGTTACTTCTTTAATAAACTCAATTAAGTCAGTGAGGCATGATATCCCATGCACAGAATCATACTGGCTATCCTTAAACAGTCCTTTCCTTTCCAAGTTCGTGTAAATCCTGTCCTCAGGATTCCCTCCAATAACTTGCCCACCACCGATGTCAGGCTTACCGGTCTATAGTTCCCTGGCTTTTCCTTACCATCTTTTTCAAATAGTGGCACAATATTAGAGAATCTCCAGTCTTCTGGCACCTCACCTGTGGCTATCAATGATACAAATATCTCAGCAAGGGGTCTAGCTTCCCACAGAGTTCTAGGGTTCTCCTGAATGGATCCCGGGATTTATCCACGTCTCTGCATTTTAAGACATCCAACACCACCTCCTCTGTAATATGGACATTGTTCAAGATGTCACTATTTATTTCCCCATGTTCTCTATCACCCATATCACCCAAACTTCTTGTTTAGTATCTCTCTCATCTCCCGTGGTTCCACATATATAGAAGCCTTGCTGATTCTTAAGGGGCCCTTTTGTCTCCCTAGTTGTCCTTAATGTAATTATAGAATGCCTTTGGATTCTCCTTAACCACATTTGGTAAAGCTATCTCATGTCCCCTTTTTGCTCTCCTGATTTCCTTGTACGTATACTCCTACTGCCTTTATACACTTCTAGGGATTCACTCAATCTCTGCTGTCTATTTCTGACATACGCTTCCTTCTTATTCTTGACAAAAACCCCAATTTCTCTAGTCATCCAGCATTCCCTATATCTACAAGCCTTGCCCTGCACCCTAACAGGAATATACTGTCTCTGGACTCATTATCTAATTTTTCAAGGCTTCCCATTTTCCAACTGTCCCTTTCCCTGCCAACATTCGCCCCCAATCAACTTTTGAAAGTTCTCTAGGCGAAAGTGAGGATTGCAGATGCTGGAGATCAGAATCAAGATTAGAGTGGTGCTGGAAAAGCACAGCAGGTCAGGCAGCATCCGAGGAGCAGGAAAAATCAATTTTTTGGGCAGAAACCCTTAATCAGTTATTATAGTTATGGCAACCTAGCATTGCCAGGATGCTGCCTTTGAACCAGCATTTGGTCCACTGCATTTCCACATGCCTGAGGAGAGATCCACCAGGTAGTGTAATTTTAGTGGTGGCTGTCCACAGTGTATGCCATGCATGTTGCAGGCAGTTTTCAAAGCACAGGATGACAAATGGATCCCTCGAGGCTGATCCCATAAAGGTACATTCATAGGTACCAGCTCAACCACACTCTTCGCCTGGACTGTATGTCATCTGGAGGCTGTCAGTGCACCAGACTGGAGATGGTTCCAGTCTGTACACTGACCGCATTGCGGATATGAGGTCAGGAATGAACTTTTAACAATGTTAACGACAGTGAAAACATTGAGTTTTAATCTGATGCACTTTTGGGGTATGCCAATGATTTCAAACCCTTTCTCCTTTTAATAGATGTTGGTTAATAGTCTAGCAATCCAGCCCCCTCACTACAACTCAGACATCAACCCACTCAGTACAAACTGCAGCAGTGGAACAGTTGCTAATAGCTCTCTTACAACAACAAGCTTCCATTACAACAATAAACAAGTAAACAGGAAGTTACATTCTGAACCAGTTCATAACAGGAACCAGCATTGTTGACAGCAATATGTCATGATGGGATCATTGTCATCAGTTGTGGTCATCAGTGTTAAACAACAGAGCAACTGGTCAGTAGAGTCCCCAACATATCATAATGAGCTGCTTAGCTAACTCAGGACTGGAAGCAAGATGTCACATTTTCATAGCACCTTCCAAAACCACAGGACGTCCGAACACATCTTACAACCAAATATGTACCTTCAAAACATATTAATTGTTGTAATGTTGGAAACCATGGCATTTGTATACAATACAATCTCTCAAATACCAATGCAATACTGATCAGCAATGCTTTCTTTGGTAATGGTTGAAATAAGATTGTTGGGCAGTACATTGAGGCGGATACACTCGTGGTATTTTGATTAGAATCCTGGAGGGTTATTAAAACTGACAATGTTTGGGCTATCAGATTTGTGAAAAGTTCATGTCAGCCAATTTGGAAATGACTCATTGAATTGTCTCCACAGTCCAAGTTAAGGAAACTGTCAGGAGGCAGTTAGGTAGAATCCCAAGGAGCTGAGATGACTTGAGTCCAGTGTTGGGAAACAGGTCAAAATTGTGTGTGCTGTGTGTTTTGGAGATCATTTTGTTGTATATATTTAGATGGCTTAATCTATTGTTTTTCTTTTGTGTAATCAACTTATGTTCAGTTGTTTAAAAATTACAGCCTTATGTAACAATGTCTCAGTGACAAACCACTACATTAACGAACGAAACAAAACAAAAATCGATCAAGCCAGATTTCATTCAGGAATCTGATTTGTCCCGTAACTCAGTTCATAACAAAAGTCTCATTAAATCACTCACTCCTGAACCTCCTATGCTGCAGGGAATACAAACCTAGTTTATGTGGTCTCTCCTCATAATCCAACCAATGGAGACATGGAGTCCATTATAAAAGATTTATTAGCAGAGCACTTGCTAAACAATAACAGGATTGGGCAAAGTCAGCAAGGATTTATGAAAGGGAAACCATGTTTTATACATCTACTTGAATTTTCCAAGGATGTAACTGGTAGAGTTGATATCAGGAACCAGTCAAGGTGGTTTGCTTGGACTTTCAGAGGGCTTTCGATAAGGTGCCACATAAGAAATTAACATGTAATTAAATCACATGGGATTGAAGGCAGTGTACTGACATGGATAGAGAACTGGGTGGAGAACTACAGACAAGAAACAAAGAGTAGGAATAAACAAGTAGCAGCCAGTACTGCAGAGATGAGTGCTTGGAACCAGCTATTCACAATATGTATTCATGATTTAATGAGGAAACTAAATGTAATATCTCCAAGTTTGCAGATGACACAAAGCTGAGTGGGAGGGTAAACAGTGAGGAGGATGCAGAGATGCTTCATTGTGATTTGGACAAATTGAGTGAATGGTGAAATGCATGCCTGTTGATATATAATGTGAATAATGTGAGATTATCTACTTTGGTAGCAAAACAGGAAGGCAGATTATTATCTGAATAGCAATAGATTGGGAAAGTGAGAGGTGCAAAGAAACTTGGTATCCTAGAACACCAGTCATTGGAAGTAAGCATGCAAGTGGAGCAGGCATTGAAGAATGTTATGTTGGCCTTCATTGCAAGAAGATTGGAATGCTGGATTAGGATATCTTGCTGCAATTGTACAGGGCCTTGGTGAGGCCATACCTGGAGCACTGTGAGCAATTTTGGTCTCTTTATCCAAGGAAGGATGTTCTGGCTATGGAAGGAGTGCAACAAAGGTATACCAGACTGATTCCTGGGATGGCAGGACTGATGTATGAGGAAAGACTGGATCAGTTAGGGCTATTTTCACTGGAGTTTAGAAGAATGAAGTTGGATTTTCATAGAAACCTATAAAATTCGAACAGGACTGAACATGATAAATGCAGGAAGGCTGTTTCTGATGACTAGGGAGTCAAGAACCAGAAGTCATAGCCTAACGATATGAGTTAGATATTTTTAGGTCTGAGATAAGGGGAAATTTCTTCACCCAGAGAGTGATGAGCTTGTGGAATCTTCTACCATAGAAAGGGGTTGAGGTCAAAACATTGAATGCTCTCAAGGAGGATATAGTTTTTAGAACGAAAAGGATCAAAAGGTATGAGGCTAAAGTGGGAACATGGTATGATCATATTTAATAGCCTACTCCTACTCCTTTTTTCTCGGTTTCAATGATCTGGTTGTGGATCTTCCCTATCACCTTCCAAATATACTTTTTCTTCGGTGTGGTGCCCAGAGTTGTACGTAGTATTCCAGATTTTATCAGAGTTTTTTTTTATTGCTGTCCCTTTATGTTCTATCCTTTCACCAACTCATCTAAAAGACAGCACAACGTCAATACTGTATTTGAAGTGTCACCATAGATTTATGAGTTCTGGAATAGGAATTGAAGCCACAATCTTCTGATTCAGGACTTGGAAAAATAAAAGCAAAAGAAAAATAAATATCTGAAGCACTTTATATGTTTTTAGTGTATTGCTTCACGGCCTATTAACCTTATGAAGTGTTATCCATGTTCTAGTGTAGAGAAATACATCAGAGCAAAGTCTAATTCTGGACTACACTGTCAGTCTGTTTGAGATGTGTGCTTACTTTATTGGTTGTTCTTTTAAGAAAGAGGAACTCATAGAAATGGGGAAAGGCCCAAAGACCCAAACCAAATTTGTCACCACTTCACAAAACACTATCATTGAGTTTGCAAGCATGATACCTGGCTTCCTGTCCCTCACAGTTTAATTCTCCACCGTGCTCCCACTCCGACCTTTCAGTCCTTTGCCTGCTGTAATTTTCCACTGTGACGTTAGGGAGGAAGTTGCCCCTGGAGTCCTCAATATTGATACTGTGGTCAAAGATGCGCAAGGAAACCTCCAGCTAATAACCATGAACTGCTCCCTTTGGCCGAGGTATGATGCTGAAAACCATTCAGAGGAGGCACTGAGAGTGACAAGAGTACATCATATGTTTTAAATGACTGAGTTCAATGTCCATCAAGAGTGGCTTTGCAGCATCATTAATGACTGAGCTGGCCAGTGTTAAAAGACACAACTCACATAATGTATCTGTTCATGACAGCATCGGTAAGACTGACTACTGCACTGTCTTTATGGAGATGAAGCCTAGTCTTCACATTGAGATTATCCTCCCCCTTGTGTGCATTACTACTGTTTTGAACAGATCTAGCAACTCAAGACTGGGCATCCATTAGGGGCTGTGGACCATCAGCATAGCAGAACTCTACTCTAAAATAATCTTCAACCTCCTAACCTTGCATATTCCTCCATGCTACCATGACTATCAAGCTAGTTCAATGAAGAATACAAAAAGGCATGGTAGGAACAGCATCAGGCATACCTAAAAATGAGGTATCAATCTGGTGAAGCTACAAAACAAGACTATTCCCATGCCAAGCAGAAGTGATAGACAGGGTTAAGCAATTTCACAACCAACGGATCAGATCTAAGCCCTGCAGTCCTCCCACATTCAGTTGTGAATAGCAGTAAACAATTAAACAATTCACTAGAGGAGTAGGTTCTGCAAATATCCCCATTCTAAATATTGGTGGAGCCGAGCATATTGGTGCAAAAGATAAGACTGACATATTTACAACAGTCTTCAGCCAAAAGTACCAATTGGATGATCTATCTTAGCCTCCTCCACAGATCTCCAGCATCACAGTATTCCATTATGCAATTCAATCCATATTGCAGCCTTGGCTCAAGTGGACAAAAGAGTTGAATTCCAGAGGTGTAATAATAATGACTGCCCTTGACATCAATGCTATATTTGACTGGGTGTGGCATCAAGGATCCTCAGTAAAATTAGCTTCAGTTGGAATCAGGAGGAAAATTATTTGCTGGCTGGAGTCATACCTAACACATGAAAGATGGCTGTTGTTGTTGGAGTTCAGTCATCTTAGATCCAGGACATCTATGCAGGAGTTCTTCAGAATAATGTCCTAGGCCCAACTATCTTCTGCTGCTTCATCAAAGACTTTCCCTCCATCATAAGGTCAGAAGTGATAATATGCAACCTTCAGCAAACAATGTTCAACACCATTCATGACTCCTCAGATACTGAAGCAGTTCATATACGAATTCAGCAATACCTACATAATATCCAGATTTCAGCTGACAAGTAGCAAACAATATCCATGTCATACAAGTGCCAAGCAATGACCACTTCCAATAAGACAGAATCTAATCATCACCCTTTGATATTCAATGGCACTGTCATCACTGAATACCCTACTATCAACATCCTGGGAGTTACTATTAACCAGAAACTGAAGTGGACTTGAAATGAATTCACTAAAGACTTTTACATCTGTGATGCAGGTGACCTCATAGGATGTTGAGCTGGACCATCCAATTAACATTTCTGTCCAAGATGATTGTTGACACTTCAGCCTTTTGTTTTGCACTCTCATACTGGGCTCCCTCATTGTTGAGAATTTTTAAAATACTTTGATGGGTTACCCAAGAACCCAGTGGCTTGCTGGACAATTTCAGTGTTAATTTAATAGTTAACAACATTGCTATGGGTTTGGAGGCACATATAGATTAGATAAGGTAGATATATTAGATTTCCTTCCCTAAAGACATTTATGAACAAGAAGGGTTTTAACAAGAATCAATGTTAGTTTCCTGGTTACCATCACTGAGATGAGATATAAATTCCAGATTTGTGGATGGAATTTAAATTCCACCAGCTGCCATGGTGGGACTTGAACGATTCGCCTGGGCCTCTGTATTACTAGTCCAGTGACATTACCATTACAGTACCTCTATGTTTTCTTCTCTTAATTGTTTGAGCATCAACTATTATGCAATATTGGATGTGGCAGGGCTGGTTAAAGGATCACTTAGCTCAGTCAGTTTCTATTTAGCTTCACCAGATGGATATTTATTTTATTTAGATGTGTCATACATACTCTCTTACATGCCTCATTGAATCAGGGCTGACCACCTGCTCGGTGGTCATGGTGGAGTGAGGGTTACACAAGCCATGAAGTTACAGATCACAGAGGATTACAATTCTGCTGATGATCCACTTGCATGTGCATGCAGTAGCGAACTGTTCGACTTGTCTCAGTGGGAGTGAGACTGTACATGAAAATTCAGGGCTTGTCTGGCATTAAATTGGGGTTCTGACTTTGATGAGATACTGATTGGTTTCACAGTGAAGCTTTATGCCAAATAATAATGCTGTGTTTTGGGCATAGCAAACTTGCACTATCCTCTCTGCTGGTTTTATGCAAATAACACTTCCTGTTCATGAGGTGCACAAGTGCAATGCATGGGCTGCAACTAGAGCAGCACTTCCAATCTGACAAAACAACAGTGATTGACCGAGAGAAAACCACAACACTAATTGCAGAGCGCCAGCTAAGAGTATCCCATCTGTGCCAGAGAAGATGGTTAATGTAAGGAAATTGATATTCCTACTGACAGGAGCTACAATTCAAAACGAATGCTAGCAATTTCAGTGGTATAGATATACATTTGAAAATCAATTTAACAATTTTCAGGAAAAAGAAAGGTTCAACAAAGAAAATAATCCGTTAAACTTACACCTCTCCCCTCCAACCACCCACTTTCTCGCTATCCCCAAACATCATTTAACCCACCTTCTCTGCATACCCCTTAAGTCCATGAACATTCCTCCCCAATCCTCACCACATTCTACACAGGGTTCATTGACAGTATACTGAGCTGCTGCATCTCTGCCTGGTTCAGGAATTGCACTGTCTCGGATCACTAAGAACCTACAACGGATAGTGAGGACACCTGAGAAGATCATTGGGCTCTCACTTACCTCCATTACAGACATTTACACCACACGCTGCATCCGAAAGGCTAAGAACATTGTGGAAGACCCCACACACCATTCACCCAAACTCTTCTCCCTCCTGCCATCTGGCAGAAGATACCAGAGCATACGGTCTCTCACGTCCAGACTGTGCAATAGTCTCATCCCCCAAGCTGTCAGGCTCCTAAACACAGTATAATCAGACTCTTTCCCATCTGAAATTCTTTGCATGACTTTGAATTGCTGCTAGAAATATGTCTATTATTTATCATTCTTCTATTACACTGTAACTTGCAAGTCTTGCACTTCTTATGCGCTTTATGCCGTGTACGATGGTGTAGTTAGTGCTGTTCATGTAGCACCCTCAGTCCTGGAGGAACGCTGTCTCGTTTTTACTGTAGCAGTTGTATATGGTGGAAATGATAAATAAACAGCTACTCTCTCTCTCTCTAATCTACTGTATCCCTCAACTCCACCCTCTCCTTTTTCAGTATTTTATTCTTGGAGTGATGGGCATGAGAACAGAGTAATTTGCAAGAATATAGGAACATGAAGATGTCATTTATCCCCAGCCTATTCTATCAGTCAGTGAGACTATAGTTGATCTGCAATCTTACTCCAAATACCTACTTTGTACCATAATCTTTCATACTTTCAGTGAACAAAAACCTCTCAATCTCAGTTTTTGTATTAACAATTTGCGTTGCATTAACTGGCATGTGTGGAAGAGACTTCCAAGTTTCTCTCACCTTTGCATGTAGAAATGTTTTCTGATTTTGCTCCTTCTGAGAAGCCAAGTTCCATGTTCACTGATCCTAGATATCAAACCCCTGAAAGTAATCTCTACCTACGTACCAAGACAAGCAGATGAGGGAGAAGGGAATAAAACATAACGTTGACAGACATAATGTTGCCTACCACTTCAACACACCACCTCATTCCCTGGCCACCATCCCTATCTCAGGCTTGCTGCAGTGCTTCTGCAAAGCTCCGTGCAAGTTGGAAGAACACCAAATTTTCTGCTTGGGAACTCTACAGCCTTCTGGACTCAGTATCGAGTTCAACAATTTTAGGACTTGAGGCACCTTGTTCCATGTCCTTACCCTACCATCACCACACACACAAGGTTTTGTTATCACATGGTCTGCTATTATACATCCCCATTAGTAGCTATTTATTCTCCCAGGCCGATCTTTTTCCACTCCTTTTTCTGTCCAACTGTTCTTTTCTCTCTCTCTTTGCGCTATACCTCTATCCATCATTTACTTCTTATCCCCTCCCCCCACCCTATCTTCTGCATAAAAAAAATTAATTTTTTCCGAGCTACCATCAATTCTGAGGAAGGGTCGCTGAACCTGAAATGTTAACTTTGATTTCTCTCTACGGATGCTGCCTGGCCTGAGTTTTTGCAACAATTTCTGTTTTTATTTCTGATTTCCAGCATCTGCAGTTCTTTCAGTTTTTACAATCTTGACAGAGTTGGGCGAGAAAAGGAAGACTAATGCTGGAGTATAAATACCATGTGGACTGGTTGAGCCAGTTGAGATGTCTATGACATATGTCCAATGTAATCCCTTAACATTCTTGATTAGGAATTAAATCCTAATTTACATAATCTTCCCAGAAAGTTTAACCCTTGGAGTGTCAATGTTCAAAATGCAGATTCCTTTAAGGATCAATCAAACCAGCTCCTGAGTTGGTTAAGAGCAGCATTGAACGCTGGAGCAGACCCATCTTCAAGACCCAACTTCTCTAGAGGCATGTCGTAACAATTCTGAACAGGTTGATTAGAAACCATCAAGAGTTGGGTTCTTACACTGGCCCAATGGGCAGTTCTCATCATTTGTTCCAATTTGTAGTTTGTCAAACTGTTGATTTGGTTGCCCTGCTATAATAAGGGTATTATTAAGTTAGAGAGGGTTCAGAAAAGATTTACAAGGAATGGAAGGTTTGAGTTACAAAAATAGGCTGGGCATTTTTTACACTGGAGTGTAGGAGATTGAGGGGCGATCGTAGAGGTTTATAAAATCATGAGGGACATAGTTAAGGTAAATAGCAAGGGTCTTTTCCTTTGGCTTTGGGGGAATCCGAAACTATGGGCATATTTTTAAGGGGAGAGGAAAAAGTTTTAGAAAGGGCGAGGGGCAACTTTTTCACACAGAGTGGTTCGTGTTTGGAATGAACTGCTAGAGGAAGTCATGAATACAAGTACAGTTACAACATTTAAAAGACATTTGGGTATTACTGGCTCCAATAATTTCCCTACAATATCAATTTGGGTATGTACATGATAAGAAAAGGCTAAGAGGGATATGAGCCAAATGCAAGCAAGTGGAATAGTTTAGTTTGGGAACTTGGTCAGCATGGACTAGTTAGACCGAAAGATCTGTTTCCATGCTGTGTGACTCTGTGGTAGTGCGTTTTTCATAGGTACAACCTGGACTCTCGTGGCAGAATAGTGGTGTTCCTACCTCAGGGGTAGAAAGCCCAAGTTCAGGTCCCACCTGTTCCAGAAGTGTATCATAACATACCTGAACAAATTGATTTTTTTTTAAAAAGCCGGGGGGTTCATCATTAGTGTAGAGTTGATCTGGCAGGGAAAAGAGGAAACTGTTGTTTGTGCTAAATTACAGATTTACTATAAAACACTTGTAAATCTCTGGAAGTCTTTGCTACCCAATTTAATCTCTGGGTATTAGTCTATTAAACATGGAGTCCCAGTATCATTTCCAGTAAATCTACACTGCACTCCCTTCAAGGCCAATACATCCTCCTACAGATGTGGTACCTACTTTTGAACACAGTACTCCGGGTGTGGTCTAACTAGAGCTTTTATAGCTGTCATATTACTTCTTTCCTTATTGCTAATGAATAAAGTCCTACTGGAATCAGTCACAACTTTCCAATTAGAGTTTTGCTCTTTATCCCAACTCTCTGTCACCTGCTGCTCAGGTAATTTCCAAACCAGTTGAATTCTATGAACTTCTGGATAATAAAAAAAAGTGAAGAAAAAGAGCTGGGTTCTCCATTTAACCAGCAATCTTTCACAGGAGACTTTATCAAATGCCTTCTGGAAGACTGTATAAATAACATCCATAAAGATTCCCTTGTACACTACTATATTCACTTCTTCAAAAGAAAATCAAGTTCATTAGGGATAACTTACTCTTTACAAATCCATGGTAACTTTTTCTGATCAGATGAAAATGTTCAACTTGTTCACAATCTCTTATTACTGGCTCCAATAATTTCCCTACAATATCAATTAGGCTCCTGGTCTATAACTCTGGCTTTCCTCTTCTCACCTTTAATGAGTAGTGAAGCTACTTCTGTATTTTCCAATCAAAAGGAATGGTTCATGAATAGAAAGCTCACAGGGTCACTAGTTGGGGATGCTACAAGGAAATGATCAGAAAACCTGTTAAATTGCAGGGAAACTATTTGACAAGGCTGCATTGAAATTCTGCACTGTAACGACTAGCTAACTGGCATTACTCAAGGAGTTTCAGTTGAGTAATCCTGTCACAACGTCATGTATTATTACTCCATTTCTGAACCAGTCAATCTGAGTAGAGATTTCTCATTTTGGAGAATTTTCAAATCACACTGACTTTTTATAGGGGCTCGGTTCTGACAGCATCTTATCGTCGAAACTCACTTCACTCCTTTTGCCCTTATCCATTGGTTGCAAATATCACTCACACCATTCCGTGAATGAGTTGAAACTTTATTGCTGGAACAGCACAGCAGGTCAGGCAGCATCCAGGGAACAGGAGATTCGACGATTCGTCGAATCTCCTGTTCCCTGGATGCTGCCTGACCTGCTGTGCTGTTCCAGCAATAAAGTTTCAACTTTGATCTCCAGCATCTGCAGACCTCACTTTCTCCTCCATTCCGTGAATGAGCATTGTAACCCAAAGGTTCCTCAAACTTCTCTCAATTACTGAACAAAACACAAAAATATAGAAAATCTAAAGCACAAAGGAGGCTATTTGGCAGATCATATCTATGCTGGTCAATAAAGAGCTCTTGGTTTCATCAAATCCCGTCTTCCAATACATAGTCTGGGGATGTGTGGTTTACTCTATTTCAAGTGCATATCAATTATCCCTTAAATGTAACCAGGGTTTCTGCCTCGGTTATCCTTTCAATCAATGAGTTTCGATATCCACCACTCCTTTAAATTAAAAGATTTCTAAAGTCCTATATTAAAACTTCTAAGAAAAACTTACCTTGTTCACGAATGTCCTTTAGGGAAGGAAATCTTCCATCTTTACTTAGTCTGGCCTACAAGTGACTCCAGACCCACAACAATATTGACTCTTAACTGCTGTCTGAGATGAGCAATAAAAGCTGGCTTAGCCCTCATCCAGTGAATGAATAAAAATATTTCTACTCTTCCTAGTCTTGATCTCTGAATGGATATAGGTTCTTCCTATACACTGAATGGAAGCATTTCATAATTAGAGACATCCTCATTTAAAATCTCACCTCAGCCTCCTCAGTTCTTACAAAAAAGCCTATCCATTCATTCCTCGTAGCTAAAATACCGCATTCCTGGCAAGTCCACCCTCATAAATCTCCTCTGCACCCTCTTAAGTGAAATCACATTCTTTTTGTCTTGTACAAGGTCTGTACTGTATTGTAGACATAGCCTAACTAACATTTTATACAATTCTAACATAACATCGTGACCCCTGAAAAGTGTCCTGCACATTACCTTCATCATCTATCGACCTGTCCTGCTATCTTCAGGGATGTGGTTCAGCACTCCAAGGTCCTTCTGTTCCTCAACACTTTTCTGTTTTCTGCCATTTATGTTTTCCCCAAATACATGACCTCACACTTCTCCAGACTGAATATCGTCTGTCAATTTTCTGCTCATGACCATCAATTGATATCTCCGTGTGGTTTGCAGTTTTGTTTTCTTCACTGTCATTCACACAAGTAAGTACTGTATCATTATCCAATTTCTTAAGCATGTGTCTACGTTTATGTCAAAATCATTGATATGTATTGTGAAAAGAAAAGGGCCAGCTCCACTGGTGAGAGTCCCAGTCAGAAGAATGCTTGTTAAACATTATTTGCTTCTAATCCTGATCCAACAGGCCACTTGCTCTTGGATCTCACAGGTATTTAATTTCCCAGTCTGTCATGCAGTACCTTTCTCAAACCAAAATAAATCACATTACGTGTATTATCCTTTTAGCATTCTCCATCATCTCTTAAAGAAATGTGATCAAGTTAACTAGACATATGCTTCCTTCAGCATACAGTAATTGTCCCTGATTAATCTACGCCTTTCTGAATGACAATTTTACTGTCCCTCAGAATATTTACCAATGATTTTTACACCAGCAACAAACTGACTGAAGCTGTCACTTCCTCCACCTTTATACAATGACACATTGTCAACTGTTCTCCGGTGAGAGAGGACTGCAAAATAATGGTGATTTGTGTCAGTGTTAGAAATGCAGAGCACTTTAAGAGTAAGTTACAACAACTCCAATGTTGACAGAGAGCAGGTAGCCTCAGTGGACTTTGTATTTAAGACCTCGGTTCTGCTAACTGTCTGACCCTCTTCCACAGTTATGTTCCTGCTTGGGTGTCTTTGGAGAGGGAGCATGTGGTGTGTACCAATACTCTCAATGCCTTTAGAGACAGGTGGGCACCCCAGGGTGCTAGAGTGCTTTATCTCCTCTTCCAACTCCATTTTGATTTAGCCCCCTCCCCCTATTTCTCCCTCACCTTTAGGGATCTGCATTGCCCTTAACGGGGTTTGCATGTAAATTAATCAGTTGGAAAACACGGGCATTTGTTGGTAGTAGTTAACAGATAAAAAGATATCACTGGTAATTTGTTGATGTGAAAAGAAATGTTCAGTTTTGTGTAAGAGCACTTCTGGAAATATAAAAAACAGCTGAGTCCTCCCCAGAAAGCTCAATCCATGGGAGTCCTCTTGCTTTCCATTGGGGACCTAAGTGGAGGGTGTTGCAGTCCTACGCAATCTTGTGTAGCCAAATGTTTTATTCTATGGTGTTGTGGAGTGTGTGGATGATCTATATATTGGTTGTGGCTGGTTGCACATCCTTCTTAATTCTTTGTAAAACCTTTGTTGTGCTTTTGGTTGCACTTCAGCCCCAGGCTCCTGAACTTTGTGCATCCAGGTGCAGGAAAGCTGAATGACCTCCTTTTGGGTTTGATCCTGGGCTTGGCCAAGTTGGCCATTAACAGGTCCAGATAGCAGGTAATGTAAAGGGTCACAGTTGCCACCTGTCTGCCCCTATACCTCAGCTATTTCCATGTCCAGGTATCCTTAGAAAAGGGAGAATGCGGTGTTCACAATTGCAAAGCCCCTGATGAGCTTTGCAGGTAAATTGATATTTGGTTGAAAACCAGTGATTTGGTGGTACTGCATAAAGGTGGAAAGTAACATGGGTGATTTGGTGGAGGCAATGGCCTAGTGGTATTATCGCTAGACTATTAATCCATAAACTGAGCTAATGTTCTGGGGAAATCAGCTTAAATCCCACCATGGAATTTGAATTCAATAACGAACCTAGAATTAAATGTCTCGTGATGACTGTGAATCCATTGATAATTGTCAGGAAAAACCTGATTCACTAATGTCCTTTAGGGACGGAAATCTGTCATCCTTGCCTGGTCTGACCTACCTGTGACTCCTGACCCACAGCAATGGGTGGTTAATTCTTAACTGCCCTCCGGGCAATTAGGGATGGGTAATAAATGTTGGCCGAGCCAGAGACACCTACATCCCATGAGTGTTTTTTTTTAAAGCAGCGTTAAAGGTGCACGTGAAAACACTTCTGGATAATAAAAGAAAAATGTTTTAGAAAGCTGGGTTATCATTGTACTGCCCCTCCTGGGTTTTGCGTGTAAATTGGTCATTAATTGGAAACATGGGTGATTTGACGGTAGAAGAAAAGTCATTTAATTGTGTGTGAAAGCACTTCTGGATATAAAAAAGAAAAGAGAGCCAAGCTCTGGATTTTGTGGCACAGTATAGGAGGTCTTGGGTTTAACTCTGACCTGATGCAGAAGTTTGTAATAACATCTCTGAGCAGATTGATTAGAAATTATCAAAAGCTGAGTTCTAGGAGATCTAGTGGCACGGTGATAGTATGAGACAGAAGGCCTGGGTTCAAGTCCTGCCTGTCCCAGAATGTGTTATAACATGTTTGAACAGGCTGATTAATAATGAGGGCTTTTGTGGTGCATTTACAGTGTCCTTTCCTCTGAGCCATGAGGTTTGAGTTCAAATCTCATCTGTACAGAGGTGTCTATTAATATCACTAAATAGGTAACACATCAAAGGGTGGGGTTCTGTGACACAGTGACCAAGCCAGAAGATCCAGATTCAAGTCCCACCTGTCCCAAAGGTACAGTACAGCATATCCTAGCAAGTTGATTAATGTAACTGAGTTCTCCAAAACATCAGTGATTGGCTAGTGGAAAAAGCATTCAGAGGTGCATGAAAGTATCCGTGGAAAGTAAAAAAGATAAAAACAAAAAGGACTGCCTTCCCTAGCAATATACTTGATGCCTTCAGAGAGAAGTGGGCACTGCAAGGAATGGAGTGCCTTATTTCCCCCTCCAATTCTATTTAAATTTAGCCTCCTCTGTCTCCTTACCTTTTCCTCACTTTTGTTGTTGTTGCAATACCCCGATGAGCTATTCTTATAAACTGCTCTTTTAATTAGAAACACGGTGATTTGTTTTTTTTAAATTCACATGTAGGATGTGGTGTCACTTGGTTGTGCCAGTATTTATTATTCATCTCCAGTTGCCCTTGAGAAGGTGGTGATGAGCTGTCTGTTAACCACTGCAGTCCACGTGCTATAGGTAGACCCACAATGTTGTGGGGAAAGTACATTTCTTTGTTGAAACTTTGTAGCAATTGATCCAACTGAGTGGCTTGCTGGGTCATTTCAGAGGGCAGTTGAGAGTCAACCCCATTGCTGTGGGTCTGGAGTCACAGCTAGGTTAGGCTAGGCCAGGTAAGGACAGCAGATTACATTTCCTGGGCCAGATTGGTTTTACCAACATTTGACAATGGTTTCATGGTCATCATTAGATTTGTAATTCCAGATGTTTATTGAATGCAAATTCTACCATAGGATTCAAACAAGGTGCCAGAACAATAACTGAGTTTCTGGATTATTAGTTTTGTGATAATACTACCACCTCCCCACCTTATGGGAAACAGGGTGTGAGAAGAGTGTGGTTGAAGTAGCTGTGGCAGTTAGTGGGATTGTAATGAATATTAATAGATAGTCTTTCCTCAGAAATAAAACAGAAAAAGTCAAATAGGGAAAGGAAGTGTCAGAGATGAGACAAGGATAGAAATTGGGAACAAAAGTTATTAATGGTTCTATTCATTTGTGGGATTTGGACATCGCTGGCTGCCCAGCATTTTTATTAACTGCCTGTCCCTAGCTGCCCTTGAGAAGGTGGTGGTTGTAGTGATTATGACGAGGTCCCTGATTCATGCTGTTAATATGGTCCAAGCAGAGAGCCATGGCTGTCAGAGGTTCCATAACAAGTACTACGCAGGTATAAATAAAAGGTGACTTGGTGATAGGACACTGGCCTCTGTGGAGTTCAGTTATTTCAGTGACCAAAGTAGGATTAATGATGTAACCATCAAAAGTACCCACTAGCTGAAGCCCACTGGACGTCAAACAGTCACTACAACTAACTTTGTCATTAGAAAATGCAGCAAGTGGAGCATATGAGTTACAGAGTATGCTGATGGAAGTGGACACCACTGTCAGGCTGACTGAGCTTGGGGGACAACACTTGAGTGAAGGCAATTGCATAGCTTCACAGAGAACACATCCTGACTAGGAGGGAATAAATGTGAGTTCCAGGCACCCCAGTGACCTACTTGGGCTACTGAGTCAACAAGACTGAATTACACCTGTTGGAAGATAAAGGGAGTGCAATCAAAGATAGCCCCAGTACTCATGTCTGGACTGGATCTTAGATCTTCCCTTGGACTGGTGAATTATTAAGGAAAGTTCACATGTAACCTGGCCTCCATACTGGCACTTTTGCATCAGCTGTTGAAAAAGGGTCAGCCTTGGAAATGGTCTCATAGCCAAGACTTGGCCTTTAGAGAAGTGAAGAAGCAACTACCATTGTTTAAGGTGTTTACAGATTAGATTAGATTACTTATAGTGTGGAAACAGGCCTGTCGGCCCAACAAGTCCACACCGACCCGCTGAAGCGCAACCCACCCAGACCCATTCCCCTACATTTACCCCGTCACCTAACACTACGGGCAATTTAGCATGGCCAATTCACCTAACCTGCACATTTTTGGACTGTGGGAGGAAACCGATCCCTTTTGATCCCAAGCAAGATCTGGTGTTGACATGTGATGCCTCCTATATGGTATTGAGGTAATGTTGGCTCACAGATGGAGGAGAACATCCATTAGCATGTGCTTCCCTGATTTTGGCTGATGCAGAGCACAAATACACCCAGATAGAGAAGCAAGGTTTGGTGGTCATTATAGTGTGAAAAAAATACCAATACCTTTATGGCATAAACGTGTAATAGTAACTGATCACAAACCTCTGCTAGGGCTATTCAAAGAAGACAAGGATATGCTGCCCATAACTTCAGTTTGAATTCAGCTCTCATTCTAAGCGCATACAATTTCAAGTTGGAACATCGTCCGGGAGACCAATTAACAAATGTGGATGCCTTGAGCCACCTACCACCAGCAGATACACTACTGGCGGTGCCGACAATAAAAAACTCTGGAATGGTTTTGAATTTTCTGGACACACTTCTGGTTACTGGTGAAAATATTAGACTGTGAATGCAAGAAGATCCAGTCCTGGCAAAACTGAAACAGCTGGTGGTGATGAGGGAAACAAAAGGACCATCACAACCAGAATTAAACCCTTTCTGGACCCAGCAAGACCAGATCACCATAGAGGATGGCACTTATTATGGGGAGCAAGAGTGATTATCCTGAGCAAAGGTCACTGTCAGATGCTGGCTAAACTCCACCAGGTCATCCAGGGTGTTTAAAGTGCAGATGTTGGTAAGACGGTATGTCTGGTGACCAAGATCGGATGCAAGCAAAGCCACATTGGTTGGGCAGTGCCCAGATTGCCAAGAAGGACAAAAATTACTGCCAGCAGCTTCCTGACATTCATGGGAATGGCGGGTCAACCCTGGACTTGGTTACATGCCAATTCAGATGGCCCTTTCATGGGCTCAAATGTTGGTAGTCATTGTGAACGCACACTCAAAATGATTGGACATGTACAGGATGCAACAGCATTAGGAATGTCATTGCTGGACACAGGACTCATCTATATGAGAGAGACTGTTTACTTCAGGGGCCAAGGTTTGGTGCCAAAACCACGGATTGGTAAGACGAGTGGTTGACGTGAGCTCAAGTCCCATGACTTAAGCTCAAATCCCATGATGTACAAAGTTCGGGTAGGTGAGGAGTTCCTAAACATGGACCATGTGAAGGTGCTACTTAGCAAAGGGGCAGGAGCAAAACACAGCCAGTCCCTCAGGAGAACCGGAAAGGCCGTTGGAACCCATGGGTTTTCCCCCTCCATCCAACATTAAAGAAACCACAGACTCTGAGGTGGCATAGGTTGCTGCCTTGATGGCTTCAGCACCTAAAGAAAAGAATGATTCCACAAGAGAGGACACAAGAAAAAATAAAACAGGCCTACCTCCCCAGACTTAAAAGGGGAGCAGTGTAGTGATTGTAACCAGGTCAGCATGTTAGAATATGAGTTCCCTGCTTGGGGCTCTTAACCTGGTCCAATAAGGGAGCTCTGGCTGATAGATATAAACAGGAGGGTCAGAGGTTCTGTTCGCTCAGAGCTAGTTCTGTTCACTCAGAGCTGGCTCTGAGGAAGTCGGACCAGTGGCAAATATTGTGCACATGTAAATAAAGGATGACTTGGTGATGGGATACTGGCCTCTGTGACTTCAGTGACGATTTGCCTTCATGAACTGCTTCAGCCACTTGCTCTGGGTTGACCCACAGTGTCTTTAAGGAGGGAATTCCAGGATTTTGAATTGAATTGAATTGAATTTATTGTCACATGTACCGAGGCACAGTGAAAAGCTTTGTCTTGCCAGCAATACAGCCAGATCACAGAGTTAAATAGCATAGATAAGTAAATAATAGGTAAACAGCAGCAAAAACAAAAACACAGGTACAAGCAAACGTTAAGAGTTTGTGAGTCCATTCACTGTTCTAACAACAGTAGGGTAGAAACTGTTTCGAAACCGGCTGGTGCGTATGTTCAGGCTACTGTACCTTCTCCCTGATAGTAGAGGTTGTGGAAAAACATTGCCAGGGAGGGATGGATCTTTGAGAATACTGGCGGCCTTTCCTTGACAGTGGGCCTAGAAGATGGATTCTATAGATGGGAGGTTGGCTTTTGTGATTGTTCAGGCCGAGTTCACCACTCTCTGTAACCTTCTCCAATCTTGAATGGTACAATTGCCATACCAGGTAGTGATACATCCAGACAGAATGCTCTTGATGGCGCACCTATAAAAGTTGGCAAGGGTATTCACCGTCATGCCAAATTTCCTCAGCTGCCTGAGGGAGAAGAGACGTTGTTGGGGCTTTGTAATCAGTGCGTCCACATGAAAAGTCCAAAAAAGCTTGTTGTGGATGACCACTCCCAGGACCTTGACACTTTCCACTCGTTCCACCTCTGTGCTGTGAGACCCAGCAACAGTGAAGGAATGATGATATATTTCCAGGTCAGAATGGTGAGTGGCTTAGAGGGGCACATTCAGAGAGTGGTGTTCTCACATATCTGCTGCCCTTGTCCTTCTAATCTCTGGAATTTTTCCAGTCCCAGATGATAGCAAGAAGTAGCAACAATGTAGGCATCAAGGTACCAGAAATAGAGTTCTATTAGCATTTTGAGTAGGCCTAGAAGAAGAAATGTTCCATACATCTCACAAAAAGACCACAGGTATAACTAAGGGCCATACACATGCCCATAGGTAAACCTTTAATTTGGAGTAAGTGAGACATCAATATCTCCGATAATTATCATTGCTATATTGAACATAAAGCCACAATACATAAGAAAAGCATTAATATCTCAGACAGTATTTAAATTAGAAAAGACAAATGTCCAACATATTTGGTCTTCCGTCATTCTTTCCATGCCAGTCATAGTACACTCCCAGCAATGTGATTGCCCCTTATTTGTTCCTCAGTTCCTCATATTTAACCTCATTTAATGACCCCTCTGGCATATCATCCCTCCTTTAACCAATATTGCAAAACCTCCCTCTATACATTCCTCTCTATCCCTTCAGAATACCTTTTAAATAGAAATATGCTGCTGTTCCTACTGTGTCCTAAAAGAGCCCTGAATAAGGAGCAGTACTCTTAAAAATAGAGATTTAGGTAGAAAGCACTTATTCACACCACAAATGATGGCAAGTTCATATTAGGGGTCAATTGAAAGTGTTACATATAAGACTGCTTTATTTAAGTTAGGTCAAGTATGAGGGATATGGAACCAAGAAAGGTAAATGGGGATCAGAAACAGATGATCCATAGTCTAATGGAGTGACGGAACAGGTTTGAGGGACTGAATGGTATACGGCTACTATTAAGATTCTAATAGATTGATATCCTCGGAAGTATGGAGTTGGAGTATGAGATGAGATAGTGGGTATGAACATAGTGAGGATGGAGGAAGAAGGAAGAATGTGTCAGACAGAGTAGTTAAGGCTTAAGAGGAATGATTCAGCTAGAGTTAAAGAAATGGTGATTATAAAAGAAAGGCTGCAAGTGTGAAATGCTGAGAGATCCAGGTTCAAAACCAAGTTTCTGCTGGCTGGTGAGAGCCACTGAAACAGGGGAATCAACAGACCTCATCTTAAAAACAGAGGGCTCGAATGAAGTGTTGGAAGAGAGGCATTATATTCCTCCTGGTCCCATCCCTATTGAGTATCAGAATCCTAAACAATGTCAAATCTCAATCATCTGAAGCCACTCCGCACAATATCACCTGACTCCCTTCTTATCTCTAAAGGAACATGAGGGAAGTTTCCTGACCTGGACTCAAGTTTTCTTCAGGAAATCCAAATAGAAGAACATATTTATTGGCCTTGATTTTCAGAACAACTTCCCAGTTTTCCTAGTCTTCAACTCACAATTCAAGGAAGTCTTTACTTCAAGTTTGGACATTAACTAATTAATTACTTGACCGGATAAAGGGAGGCTCTGCAGTGCAATGGTATTGTCACTATTTTATTAAGGTAGAGATACTCAATTCATGTATGTTGCTTGTAATTGTGGGTTTTATGCTATGGGGAGGATGTTGTGGCAATAAAATAATCTATGAAAAACTAAAGTAAGATAGTGTTATGAAAAAATGGGGCAGAGTTGATAAAAAATATACTGATTTTCCAATAATTGAAACATCCTAAATGATGGTCGTTGATGTAAGGTTAATTTTTTTCAGATCTAATACAGAGAGCAGAAAGATAATTGAGAGACTGAGGAATGAATTAGTGATTGAAGTAGGGATCTTGTCAATATTTAAAGGATAAATGTTGGGTGGTTGAAGGAAAGGAGAAATAAAGGGATGTTAGTAGCTATGTGGCATTGGGACCGTAGCTTGTAATGAGCATAAATGCTGGTGAGCCCAGTTACACTGTAGCATCTAAGTCCATAGGGATATTTCTATCGTTTCTCTGGAATTCCTAAAGATCTTCCATTAAATTTACAACAGTAGATCAGAGGAACACCTGCAGAAATTCAACCCCAGTATAACTAAAATGGAACATTTGCTTGCCATTTTTTTGGCCCAACTTCAGAACTGATGGGGAGCTTTTGGACCTAGGATAACCTCTTGTATCCTTGAACTGATATCATCTGAAGATTTCAGAATATTGCATTATAAAGTAGCTTCCTCAATTTTATTCTTTAACAGCAGGGTTAATTGTGATACAAAACTCATTCCATCCATTACCTTGATAAGTTTCACTAGTCATATATCAACCATTGCAAATCAAACTTATCAATCTGACAATATTTCTATCAAACTTAGTCTAAGTTTCACATGTGCCATTTCCAAAATTTATATTTATGTGGAACCTTTCACAAGCTCAGCACGTCACAAAGTGCCTTACAGCCAATGAGGTACTTTCAAAGTCTGGTCACTGTGGTTATGTAGGAAACATGGCCGCCAATTAGTGCACAGCAAGCTCCCACAGACAACGATGATCAACTCATTGAAAATTTTAAATGGATAAATAGTGGTCATTACACCAGACATAATAACCTTTCCTCAAATCAGTGCACAAAACCTTTTATTCACCTAAGAATAACATCAAAGATCTATAAAATCCAGAATTCCAGGAACTGTTGCCAGGAGGAGAGAGAAAGAGGGATTTATTCACTTAGAGGGTGTTGACTCTGGAATTTTGTGCCTCACAGTGCTTCAGAGTCATTAAGCATGTTCAAGTCGAAGATTAATAGATTTCTACATGTTAGAAATATCAAGGGACACAGGACTAGTGTAGGAAAATGGTGTTAAAGCTGAGGATTGGCCTCATCATTGAATATTGGAGCTGTCTAGGAGAGTTGAATGGCCTATCCCTGCTCCTCTTTCTTACATCATTGTCCTGAAGCTGTATCCCAGTCAGACATGGCACTTTTGATAGATCAGGGAGAAATATGAGGTAAAGAAAAAGGTAAAGAGATTACCTCATTAAAAATCTTCTATAGTCTGCTTTCCTTCATCTGCCATTATTTTATTAATAAGACAGCTCAGACCCTCGCAGAAAATTCTCACAAGGCACCTGCACGTGTTTGAAGAGAAGCCTCAGTAGGGTTTTACCGGAATCTTCTGCAGCTTTTGACAGAAGTGATAAAGTGCAAGCTGCTTAAGCCAGCAAGAGGAAACACTTCTACACTTTAACAGTATCTGCAACAGCCTCTGGGGACAGGGCTCCATGGTTCGTAAAGGGGAAACTTTAATTGTGGTTACAGTATTGTATTTATAAACTGTTTTTATGACTTGGTTAAGGCCATTTTGATTAATAGTTTCAATCATAAGAAAAGGAAGACACAATTCTGTACCTTCAACTTATTTCAAAATAAAAAAAAACTCTTCCAGCTCCTGAACTTGCTGCACAGCGACAGGTATGGGTCACTTGAAGCCTATTATTAAGGAGCAGGAATAGCCATTTAGCCCTTCTGTTACATCACAACAGATCTAGGTCAGGCAGCTACTCAAGATTGTTTCTCAGCACAGGAATTGGTTATTTAGCCTCTATTAATATTGGAACTGGAGTCAGTCATTTAGCCCCTCAAACATTTTCAGCATTAAGTAGCCCAGAATTGCTGTTTGTGAAGTGATTTGAGGACTAAGATTAGAAATTGAATGTAAAAAGGAAATCAACAAGACATTTTGTTTTTGCAACATCTGCTTCCCTTTGGAATTGATTCAAATGATTTTGAAAGTACAGGTAGTTTTGTAAAACAAATGGAATGAAAGAAAAATGTGCTCAGTTTGGAGGTCAGCCAATACACTGACGTCTTGGGCAGCCATCTAAAAACTATGAGCAGAAGGAACCTATTCAGCTCCTTGTGCCTGCTCTGCCATTCAATATCATCATGACCGATCCCATCCTCGGCCTCAACTCCATTTTCTTGCTCACTCTCCATAACCCTTCAATCCATTACTAATTAAAAATCTGGCCATCTCCTCCACAGGTTTACTCAATGATCCGGCGTCCACTGCACTCTGGGGTACTGAACCTACAGATTCAGAAGCCTTTGAGAGAAGCAATTTCTCCTCATCTCTTTTTTTTTAAAAAATCTGCTGTCCCTTATCCTAAAACTACGATCTCCCATTCTAGACTACTCCACAAGAAGAAACATACTCTGTCTCCATGTCTGATTTGTCAATCCCGTTTAGCATCTTATATACCTCTCTAGAGAGGTATCAGCCTAAACTTTTCAATCCCTCATCATGAGTCAAACCTCTCACCATTGGAACCAATCTAGTGAATCTCCTCTGAACTGCCTCCAGTACAACTACGCCCCTCAAGTAAGTGGACCAAAGCTTTGTCAATATTCCAAGTGTGGTCTCCCCAGTGCCTTTGCAGCAAAACCTCCCTACATGTTTCCAAGAAGGTTTCAAGTTGCCAAATTTAGTTTGATGCATTTCTGGAGTTTAATCACATACATCCAATTGATCTGCCCCCCATAATGCCCCATCATGTACATTGACAACCCCTGCGCCTTCCCATGGCCAGTGGGGGTATAGATTCTTCCATGACCAATTGGTAGATTCTTGAATCTCAATCAAACATCTCCAATATCCTTAAAATAATAAGCAAAAGTGTTCAAAGACCTTTCTTTTTGAAACAAAAAGTATCCATCTCCCTTTCTCCTCAGGAAGGTATTCTTCAATTTCTGGAAACTCTAGATCAGTTCTGGAGAGTTGGAAACCTTACCAACTCTTTCACTCCCTTTTGAAAACCTGTGCTTTCCGATGTATCTGTCTGGTACAGGGATAACAATCTTGCCTCCAAGGAGGAAGGTTGAGTATGTAATTAAAGTTAACACTCCCATTATAGTACTGAGAGAGTGATGTCCTGTTGGAGTTACAATGGCATTTTAAACTGGAATCTCCATCTGCCCTCTCAGCTAGTCATTAATGATCTCATGGCAATTTCAAAAAAGTATTGGGGAAGTCACCCTGATGTCTCAGCCAATTTTTATTGCTTAACCAACATCACTACAAACAGATCTTTGATGTTTGTGGAATCTTACGGTCTTTGAAAGAAGGAAGTAAGGAAGTGAGTGAAGTGGTTTGGAAGAGTTTAAAGGAACAGGTGGATCTAGTTTTATTCACAGATCCCAGCAATGAAGGAACAGTGGCAAGTGCACACTGATTTCACGATCCATCACTAGACATTGCAATCCTGTGTACTTTCAGAGGATCTCTCTGGAGTCTAAGGCCATTTGACAACCCCACTAATGCTGCAAAATTAGCGTTAGGTGAGAGAGATTCTGAAGCAGAACCAGCCAAGTTCAAACAGGTAGCACCTGGCACTGATCATGCCGATTACTGAAAAGTTCACACCGCCCTGCACCTCACCCTTCACTTGCTTCACTAAATGAGGAAGTGAATAGGGCTGAAAATGCAAAAAGACTATTTTGAAATTTGTTGCTGAGCCACTACCCCACCCCTCCCTCTTCTTCCTCCCTTCCCCACCTGTCCTCCATTTGTGCTCTCCCTCTCTTACCTATCTATTCCTCCTCCTTCCACCCTGCCTCCTTGCAACTTATCCTTTCTTCCTCAATCTTCTTTCTCTTCCCAATGCCCTCCTCCCTACCCTTTCGCCGCTTTTGCCCCAATACCAAATGCCTCCATCACAGCCGCTCATATTCTGCATTCTACCTTCGGGTCTGATGATACCTTAACCAGGAGTAATGAATCTCACCGGTGCCTTGGGCCATCCTACGTTTTCTCATTTTCAGTCAGGTTTCACGGAATTTTGTCAAATTCATCCATTTCATTCTCATTCAGTCCAACCCTACAAGATGTCTGATTGCAGTGAACAGTCACTCTCTGGTCACCCTTCAGAGTGGGTTGACAATAGTAGCAACCTTCACAGCTTTGACAGGAGCTGTTTGACTAACTCTGGTTAGTGAATATTATGTACATAAAACTGTGATATAAAAAGTATTAATCTTGGTGGCCACGTGAGTGAGAATTCCTGAACAGGTACAAATCCGAACATAAACATCAAACCTCTTCCAGTAAATCTGAATGAGGCATTAATAATAACTTGTATTTATGTTATGTCATTAACACAGGAAAACATCACAAAGTGCTCCACAGACATAATATCAATCAAACATTTGACACTGAATCACATAAGGGCATATTTAGACATGTCCACAAATTTATTCAGATTAAAAGGATGTCTTAACAGGAGGATACCAGGTTGAGAGGTTTAGAGAAAATACTTCAGTGCCCACACCTCAGGTCATTGAAAGGGCAATGAAGGTTGAATCTGGATGGGTATATCCATAGGGTTTAGAGAGATATGGGGCAAGTGCTGACAAATGGGACTAAATTAGGTTCGGATATCTGGTCGGCATAGACGAGTTGGACCGAAGGGACTGTTTCCGTGCTGTGCGTCTTTATGACTCTAATTAAAATTAGTAATGCTTAAAATTAGATGAGTGCAAGAAATCTCAGATGGTTGGGGATCTGGAGAGAATGGGACCAGGGAGGGATTTAAACACTCGGATGAGAATTTACAGCAGTGTCAGTAATCGAGAGCTAGCTAGGGGAGATGATGGATGGACGGGCCTTGATCGAGGGTTTAGAATACGGACAGCAGACAAGAGCCAAGAGATGGGAAGTATCTCAATAGTGAAAGTGAAATCCAGCCAAAGGATTCAAATCGAGTATCTGTAAGAGTTCCGGTGCAATCGTTTTAAATGTGCCACACAAGACACTGGCAACTTTATCACTGAGCTTACACAGCCCAAGCTCTTTCTGCAATTGATCTATGATGGGTCTTGCAAACATCCTCAGTCTACGCGATCGCTACATAATCCGGACAGGTGCCCTGCATCCGAGAGAATTCTTACCTTGTACACCTCCCCATAGGTTCCTCCGCCAACCCTCTGTATGATCTCAAAGTCATCTTGTGGGTTTTTCGAAGAGATATCCAAAGCTACCTGATTTGAGCTCATTGTTCGACCATCAGCACCAACAGTGAGCACATTTCATACTTTCTCGCACTCTCTGCTCCGACAGCAGCTGAACTAAAGATCTTCTTGCATTCACGTGCTCATTTCCTGTCCCAGGACTGAACCTACCCGCAGTGTCTCACTGCCCTCTAGCGGTTCTCAGGTGGACTGATTTATTTTCTCTTCTATTTACTCCATTTTATTATCCCCATTTATCTGGCATTCATTCACTCCACCACACCAGAATGTGCAGCTTCTCTCTCCCTCCATTGTCACCAGGATGTGCAGTCCCTTTCATATGTGACTGAAGTGTCATGACATTAATCTTTTCACAGATGCTGGTTAACCTGAATATTTCCAGCAGTTTTTGTTCGTTCAGCGAGTTCAATGTAGTATTTTGGAATACAATTGCGAGCCACACTCAAAATCATTGTGTTGCGTCTTGCGGTTGAGGCGGTGCAGTGGCGAGATAATGAACAGGTGAGGCTAAGGTTACAACTAAACTTTAAAACGTTAATACGTTCCAACTCCAGACTGCTGGAATGCCATCAATAAAACGGAACAAAACAGAGGTAAGAAAGCGTGCAACGGAGAGGGGTTGGAAATGAGAGGTCTTTTGTCCATCAGAAGTTATTCCTTTTTGGCATTCTTTCCAGCAATGTGAGAGAGTGTTACCTAATCCGTTCTAAGTATTTTCTAATTACCCTCCAAATTGCGTTAGGGTTTAGGGTACAATTTTAAGTGGTTTAGGGTCGAGATCCCCGTGATAGCATTGGCTGGGATTTGGATTGAGAACTCGACGACAATATGGCTAAATGTGTAGCACTCAAGTTTAACATGGATTGTGGTCTCGAATCGGGGTCTTGAGCATAAGTGGCTGCACGGTGGCAAGTACTGCTCTCTATCAGTGCAAGGGACCCAGGTTTGATCCCAGCCTTGGGTGACTGTGTGGCATTTGCACATTCTCCCCACGTCTGTGCGGGTTTCCTCCGGGTGCTCTGTTTCCCCCCGACAATAGTCTAAAGATGTGTAGGCTAGAGGGCTTGGCTATGCTAAATTGCCAGTGGTGTCCAGGCTAGGTGATTAGTCATGGGAAATGTAGGAATAGGGTGAGTTTGGAGGGGCGGCTGTTCAAAGGGTCAGTGTGTACTTGATGGGCTGAAGAGCCTGCTTCTACGCTCTATAGATTCTATGATTCTAAGTCAACCGTGAAAGTGAATGGGGTGGAAATGAATCTAGAGTCGTAGAAATCCATGGTTGCAAAACATTTGGAATATTTCATTCAGCTCTAAGTACAGCAACTCAGAAAAGATATGAGCTAGGAGTTTCATCAGCAATTTGTTTTTTTTCAGTTCTTCAGCATTCACAGTTTGTTTTATTTCAAGAAAGTAGCATTTACCTGGAGCTGTTGTAACACAAGTTCAGCATTTCATCCCTGGTCCTCTCACTCACCTTAAGACTTTTGAAGTAATTTCAATCAGAAATGCAACTTAAATACTAAAACTACAATATGCCATCACTTTAGGCCTCAGGTGGTGCATTTTGTTCAATTCCAACACAATTCTAGTAGTATTGTCAATACCTATTTTGCAGAGGGATTTCATTTACAATGATGGGGGGGGGGGGGGGTCAGGACCCACTCTCCCAGAATCTGACTTTATCTATTATCCAAGATGCTGTTGGCCGGTCAAAACCAAATCCCTGTCAAGGGAAGATTGAGGAATGGCTAGAACTCCAGTCTTTCGTACTTCGACGAACTGTAAAGTTAGTTGCCATCGTCTTACCAGACCATCAGGCTTCTCTCTTCTTACAAAGAGGCAACTGGTGATGGTTTAACCTGTGGGTCACCACACCTCAGGCAAGGGGAGCGATTGAGAAGGGCAGTCCTTCTCGGAAACCTCAGTTAGTGTGGGAATTGAACCCAAGCTGTTGGTATCATTCTATATTGTAAAACCAACTGTCCAGCCAACTGAGCTAACCAAGCCCCCAAACGTTTATTTGTTCTGGACAGTATGAATCACCATGTGGCCCTTTAACAAGTCAGATCTTGAGGCCCAATGTCAGAGGTGAAAAACTACTGACCTAGAGAGTAAACCTTTGAACTGTGAGAAGTGACTGCCAGGAATGCGAGAAACAATATAGGAAACATCAAAACAAAAATATTTATTGTTGTTCTTAAATTAATTTTATATAGCTCAAAAGCAGCACAGTGTAATTTCATTATTTAGTTAATGCTAACAAAAGCAGGCATGGAAGAAAGTAGGACTGGAGTGAGCCACATGTGAACAGATTCAGGAAGGGACTGGGTGCTACGGGAACAAAGAAGGGGAACGAAGACCGGCTTCACTGTTATGATCAGAGTGTCTCCAAGATTTGCTGGTGCTTGTTCCTTTGGCTCTTTCCTTTATGTCCCTTCGCCCCCAAATCTTGCCTGTCTGCTCTATAAATACATTGGGTGGATCATTCTTGGTCACCAGGTTTAATGCTGGCACACTCTGCCTGCAGTGTGCGCCAGGACAATCTGCATCCATCCCACCTCCAACAGGAAGCTAGCATAGGACATGTCTGCTTTACATAAAAGTTACAGCATTGAAATATATTAGTGCCATCACTGTCAAAAAGAGTAGGCAGTGACTGGGCAGAGCACCTCATTGAAGGGCAACAAGGGGAGAGGGATAAAGAATCAGGGACTGTGGGGCCCACACCCCAGGGAGAGTCTATGAAAACTATGTCCCCAGGAAGAGTTGGGCCCTGTGGAATCTGTACCCCAGGGAGACTCCAGTTATGAGCAACCTATATCCAGGGAGAGTCAGCACCTTCAGGAGAGGAAAGGTAAATGCACTGCGAAATAAATAGATCAAATGACATTGCATCTTTATCCAGGCCCTTGCTGATGTTCATCAAGTGTTAAACGTTAACAACTTGGAGTAACCAAGGCATGCAGAGGACAAAATATATATACACACACACACACATCTATTATATACACACACAAAATCTCAATATTAACATACATACAGAAAAGTTAAAATTAGGCATGAACTCTTCAACTGGGCATTAGAAACATGGAAAATGGGAGAGGGAAACTTCTTGTAAGAAAGAAAATTATGTGAACTTCACTGACAAGCAGTGTTCCTGCTACATTTTTTCTTCTGCATGGAACTTAGATCCATATGTGGCAGCAACTTTCAGAACCAGAAATTGATGCTGCAAACAGTGTGGCACACCAATGCTGTGCACGGGCCCTCTGAACAGCTACATGCATGCAAACTGAACAGGAAACATTGCTGACAAGGCTAGAGTTTCTTACCCATCTCTAATTGTGCTTGAGAAGGTGATGGTGAGCAATCTGACTTATTACCAATTAATTACCCCTCCCCACTATGGTCATGCTTGGATGCACACAAGTAGGTCATCTGCAGCCCAAAGGAACGCTCTGTTCACCACTTCTGACAGAGGTGATTAGAGGACCACCCATCCTGTCAGCCATTCAGCCGAAATGGACTATGCTGGTATCCGTATGGGCCTCCTCCTATCTAACCGCATAGAATTCTATCAGTGCAAACTTCTATTCCTTTGCCTCCCTGTGTGCAAATCCAGTCTCCATCCATTTAGGCATGTGACATGTAGACTGGTCTGCCAGCAGAAGCTAAAACTGTCTTTTCCCAAGGGGGACAAAAGGTATGAGCCCAGTGGCTTTAAAGTGGGGACTCTACAGAGAAGAATATTTAGAGGCTAGAAACTCTGCAAAGAGAAAAAGACGGAGGTGGAACAGCAGCCCAGGTAGTTCTTGTCCAAGTCTTTTGGGTTTTGGAAAAATACCAGTTAATATTCCAAAAAGGGAATAAATCCCTTGCACAAAGTATCAACCAACAAGAAGGTCCATCAGATTCTCCAACTCAAAGTCTGTCCGGCTGTTGTGGGGCTTTGCTGAAGGGATGCCTCGTGAAGCTTTGTTAGGCTGGATGGTGGGACAGGCCCCGGCAGGGAAGCCCTGCGGGACATCATACATAGAGGTGTCAATGTCTTCAAAGATTGCATCAAGGGAACCGTCAATAAGGAAGTCATCTGAGTCTGCAATTTCAAAGGCTGTGAAGATGGAATCAAGGGATCTGGGCTCCGGCCGGGGATCTGGGCTCACTGGCTTCAGCGGCAAGAGATGGTCATCTTCGGGAGGTGCTTGGCCTGGAGGGGTGCTCAGGTCCTCCACATAGTCCAGGTCCTGAAGTATGGTGGAGATGGCAGAGGACAATGAGCTGTCATTGCCAGAGAGGAGACAGAAGGGTGCTTCAGTGAGGCTTGGCGAGGGTGCTTTGGCAATGTTGTTGTTTAGATCAGTGATTTCCTCTCCCATTTTGGAGAGGGGCTGTAGTTGGTTGGCACCACTAGTAAGTTGCTCAGGTGGCTGCAGTGGCATCTCACTGGGCATCGTGTTGTGACCATTCTCCCAGCGGATCTCCGCTTGCAGCCTGCGCAAGGTATTGGCAATCAGCACGGAGCGGTGTAAGTTGCGCTCTGCCAGAACACAGTTCTGATGCAGTTTAAGCAGAGAGATGTCGAGCAATGTGCCACAATGGAAGGTTTGTGGAGTGTATTCTGCTGCAGCCTGACCACCATCATCCTCGTGGCGTTTCCGCTTCACTCCTTTACCCAACGGAAAACTGCACAAAACAAAAAGACACTATCAGCACTGAAAACAGAAAAAGGTGAAAAATCCTCACCAGACTCAGGCAGCAACTGCAGAGAGAGGCAAAGTAAACATTGCAATCTTTCATAATAACCAGGAAAACATTAAGATTTAGCAATTTTTAAACACAAATACAAGTCAGAGACAAAAGTAGGGAGAAGGGAAGAAAATCTAAAGGGAGAGATTTGTAATACAGGTAGGAAATTCCATAATTACTCACGCTAAAATAATTTATTGATAAAGAGAGAGTAACAGAGTTTAAGGTTTCAGTTTTGTCTCTCTGCCAATATCACCAGACTGGCTATTTCCTGTTTTCAAATCAGATTCCGAACATCCATTACTTAGCTTGAGTGATAGGGTTCAGGAGTGACTAATGGGATGATGCTGCAAAGCAAAAGGAGATGTAATGGTGCAAGGAATGAGGAACAAAATTTGGTCCAAAAGGGAAGTGGGAAAAGCAGAAAAATTACCAACAGCTCTTATCTTGAGTAAATGAGAGCATAGTTATTCTCAAGTTATCAAACTCCATGCTGAGTCCTGAAGGGTATAAAGTGCCCAGTTGAAAGATGATGTGATGAAGCTTCAAGTTTGCACTGAGCTTCACTAGATCAATTTGAAAGGTGGAGGACAGAAGAATCAGAGTGGCAAACAATCAAACTCTCAGGGTAATACTTGCAGACTGAATGAGACACTCTGTAAACTGGTCACACAGTCCACTTTTGGTATCTCCAGTGTAGAGGTGGTTGTGTTGTGAACAGGAAATATAGTATATCACATTTCACCTGTTTGGGGTTTTGAGGGGCTCTGGTGAAAGGGAAGCGAGGAAGTGAAAGGTCAGATCCAACCAATTAATGAAGGGTGGGAGATTGAAGATTCTAGACTTTCATCATGAATACTGCATTTATTCCTCCTGGTGACCCACTGCAATCCTGCCATTCAGTCCAGGAGGTTGACCCCAATTTGTGTTGTGGTAGCTCAGTCAAAGTGCCAGAACTAACCTCAAATTAAACATTCCTGAAGAAGGGTTTTTTGCCCGAAACAGGGATTTTCCTGCTCCTCGGATGCTGCCTGACCTGCTGTGCTTTTCCAGCACCACATTCTCAACTCAAAGTGAAGATCAGCCAGTAATGTAAGTGCAGAGATTTACTCTAATTAACAACTGGATAAACTGAACCATTGTTTTGTCACTGAACTAAATCCATTCCCTTATTAATGATCCGATCTCTCCTCCTGGCTATTGAAACTGAACCAAATGTTTGCACCCACAGCACCCTATTTGAGACAGAGGTGAGCTCTTGACTCCTTATCCTCTCCACCAGGAGGACTACCTTCTTCCACCTCGGTCATATCACCAGTTATTAACTGCTGAAACTCTCATTCACACCATTCCTACTTTCAAACTCAACTGTTCGATGTACCTATGGCCAATGAACCCCCACCTGCCGGTCCATGAAATTCAGCTTTTGAAGATCCATGCTATGTACTACGTTCCACCAAATCCAGTCAGCCCCATGCTTGTTGACCTACACTGTTTCTGACCATCCGTGTGTAATAGACAATTAACAAAAACAGTGTACAAAGATTATAAAAGAGCGATTTTTAAAATTCCATGGCAATATTTATAGATAATGGAAAAGTATAACTTAGAGGAATTAATTATTTACAATGGATGTTCACCCAAATATTACAGATCCATCAGCATATCATTATTGAAATACACTCCTGATCTCTCCGTGGCTCACTCCAATACAATTTCCCATCTTTTAAGCTGCCATGAGTGGCTTTGGTCTGCACTATTCATGGACCTACATAAACTTTTTGCTGTTGCCCTGCTCTCTCTTGCTCCATGAGGCTTGGCTGGCTAAAATGGTGCTGCCAGTTGATTAGCTATTCAAGTGTTGCATGCCTGCTCCAGTTATTGTTGGAAAAAGAAAAATTATGGTGCAGGGTTATTTCTAGTTGGCAGAAAACAGCATATTCATAAATAAATGTGTCTGTCTGTTTGGCAGGGTGAGACAAGTAGATTCCCACAGGAGGTTGGAGCTGAGGCCTCAAAGATTACTATTTACATCAATGAATTAGAGGAGAGTGAAGGCATGGGAGATAAAATTTTAGACAACACCACTGAGATAGCAAATTATTATTAAGAAGCAATAATAAAGTATTTACAGAAGGACTTAAGTTGAGTGAGTGAGAGAGGAGTACAATGTGGGAAAATTTGAAGTTGAGCAGGAAGAATGAAAAAGCAGAATAAGTAGAGAATGACTGCAGAGTTTGGAGGTATAACGTGATCTAGATGTTTTGATTCATGAAAATGTCACTCTGCAGATACAGCATGCAAAAGGCTAGTGGAAAACAATCTCTTTATTACATAATGATCTGAATATAAAATGAAAGAATGTTATGCTTCAGTTACACAGGGAATTGCTGAGACCACATTGTGAATAGGGTGTGCAGTTTTAATTACCTTATTTAAAGAAGGGTGTAAATTCATTTGAAGTGATTCAGATGAAGTTCACGAGACTCACACCCAGAATGAATGGATTAGAATCATAGAATCTCTACTTTGTGGAAGCAGGCCATTTGGCCCACTGAGTCAACACCAACCGTCCAGACAGCATCCCACCCATGGGTAACCCACCTGGCCTGCACATCCTGGATACCAAGGGCAAATTACCAGGGCCAGTTCACCTAACCTGCACATCTTTTGACCATGGGAGGAAACCAGAGCATCTGGAGGAATCATGCGCAGATACGGGGAGAATGTGCAAACTCCACACCAACAGTTACTCAAGGGTGGTATCAAACCAGGTCCCTGGCACTGTGAGGCAGCAGTGCTAACCACTGAGCAACCATGCCACCAGGTTGTCTTATGAGGATAGTTTGGACAGTCTGGTCTCTTTTCTATTTAAAATTTAGAAGAGCGAGGGGTGACTTGATTGAAATGTATAAGATCCTGAATGTGGGAAGGATATTTTGTCTTGTGAGGGAGTCCAGAACTAGGGGCACTGGTCTAAATTTACAGGTCACCCTTTTAGTTCCAAAATGAGGAGAATTTTTTCAGGGTTGAAGGATTTGGGAACTCTGCCTCAGAAGGTAGTGGGAGCTGGGTCATTGAATATTTTTGAAGACGATGACAGATGGATGTTTGCTAAGCAAAGGAATCAAACTTATCAAGGGTAGGTGAGAATGTGGAATTTGGAACACAAACAGATCAGCCATTATCTTACTGAATGGTCAAGCAGGCTCGAGGATCTTGACTCCTGATCTCTAACCAGCTGGGTAATGAATTCAGTTGGAGAAGCTCCTCCAGTTAATTTCCTATTACCATATAATACCAATTACCATGTCTCCCAGACCCAAAAAAGATGTATTGTTCCTCTGGATTTGTTGCATTCAGAAGTTTTGTACAGATCATTCACTTTGGTTGCCACTGGCACTTCCCAGCTTTCTAACCACTGTCAGTCAACAATAGCTGGATACCCAGTAGTTGTAATGCCAGCGCTAATTCTCCTTTCTGATTTTCTAGCCAGAAACAGAAACATTCTATTGATGTCCTGGCTTCCTCCTCCTCCTCGGTCTCTTGGCCATGTCTCTGTATCTGCCCTCTGCCCCCAGCTTGCCAAAGACACTGCTCCCTTGTGGAAAAGGGATCAGGGGAACTTGTATGCTGTTCCTCACCATCGCGATCTGCTGTCAGAGATTCTGTTATAAACGCATTGAATTTCAATTCCCCCCTCTCCAAAATGTACTTGCCTCTGATAACTGCATTCCTCTAATTCTAGTCTTTCACACATCCTCCACTTCTTTCACTCTACCATTGTTGGCCATATCTTAAGCTGCCAGGGTCCTAACTTCTTTAATCCCTCCTTAAACCTCTCTTTCCTCCTTTAAGATACTCAGTCATAGATATAGACAGCACGGAAACAGACCCTTCGGTCCGACTCATCCATGCCCATCAGATATCCTAAATTAAGCTAGTCCCATTTGCCAGCATTTGGCCTATAATGACTCTAAACCCTATTATTCATTTACCATCCAGATATCAGAGTCTTATGCCTTTTAAATGCTGTAATTGTACCAGCACCTTCCATACACACACCATCCTCTACATGAAATTGTTGCCCCTTAGGTCCCTTAGAAAAATCTTTCCCCTCTTACCTTAAACTTATGACCTCTAGTTTTGGACTCGCCCACACCAGGGAAAATACCTTGACGATTCACCCTATCCATGTCCCTCATGATTTTATGAACCTCTGTGAGATTACCCTCTGCCTCTGACACTTTAGGAAAAACAGCCCCAGTCTATTCAGCCTCTCCCTGTAGCTCAAACTCTCCAATCCTGGGAACATCCTTGTAAATCTTTTCTGAACCCTTTTAAGTTTCACAGCATCTTTCCTACAGCAGGGAGACCAGAATTGCACACAGTATTCCAATAGCGGCCTAACCAGTGTCCTGCACAGCCACAACATGACCTCCCAAGTGCTACATTTGATGCACTGACCAATCAAGGCAAACAGCCAAATGCCTTCTTCACTATCCTATCTCCCTGTGACTCTACTTTCAAGGAACAAAGAACCTGCGCTCCAAGGTCTCTTTGTTCAGCAATATTCCCCAGGCCTTAAAACATTTCATTTTTGATCACCTAGTGTAACGTTTCTTTCTTTGACTGGGTGTTAACTTTTGCCAAATTATACTTCTGTGAGATTCCTTGTGGTGTTTTAATTTACAAGTGAAAATTGTTGCTTGCTTCCAGTGACCACTGACTGTCTAATAATCTTCACTGAGTGCACTTTGGTAAGGACAGAACCCTGTGGAATAACCATGAAACTGCAACAATCATATCGAGACCTGCATCTTGGAAGCCAGTCAGCACTTACTATCCTGAGGACATTGGGTCAACATCTAGGTGTTAGACAGGAATAGTTGGGTGGCAGGTTTCTTCCCCTGAAGGACATTAGTGATGCAATTAGGTTTTTAACAGCAACCTCAATATTTATTGCCAATTTCTGTTTGCCACCCAAAACAAAAATTTAAAATATTGAATTCAATTTTACAACTTGTTATGGTAGAATCTGAACTGAGGAGCTCCACCTTGCTGACCCAGTGACAGAATCGTTAGATTACTGTACCCCAAAACAAATTTTGCATTTGTCTAAAATTGCACAACCACCAGATGTCCCAAAGTGTTTTACAGTCAATAAAATAATGTGTGTTATCACGGCAACCAGTTCATGAACAGCAATGATTTTTAAAAAAAAATTGAGTCAGGGAAAAATATTGGTGAAGGTACAATGGAAAACTGTCCAGCTCTTCTGTGAAATAGTGTCATAGAATCTTTAACATCCACCCAAGAGGGTAGACAGGACTCTGTTTAATGATTCATCTAAAAGATGGCTCATCTGACAGTGTATATTAAATTGGAGTGCTAGCCTAGACTTTGAACTCATGTCCTGGTGATGGACTTGAAGCTAGGAACTCCTGACTTGGATGGAAGGGCTAATCACTGAGCCACAACTGACATCATGTAGCCTGCAGGTTTTTAATCATTAAATGACTTGTGACATTCCAAATCAATGGGTCTTGACTGTCCACAAGTCAAATGAAACTTATTGATGTCTCAAGAACGAATAGGGAGAGGTGGAGAGGGGGATGGCAAACTTCTCACTGGATTGTCCCCCCCCAACTCAGGGAGCAAGTGACCTGATGAAGGAAGAGGATAAATTGTAGAATAAACATATAAGCTCTCTTTTCCACAAGAAATGGATAGTTACTAACCGCCAACGGCTCATTCTACCTACTTTATACAAGAATCGATTTTGCCTCAAGTTTTTTTTTTTTACACACCTGCTTGCAGCCATTGGCTGCTTTTGAAAGATTCACAAACCAGTAAGTTGTCCGTGCTTCTCACACTTTATCTTCAGATCCATTCACACCTAAAAGCAAAGGGGAGAATTTGGATTAGTTCAGGTCCAGTTGCAAGGTATGTATAGAAAAACAAGCCATTTGGTTCTAATGGATCCAAACCAGCCTTTATGCTCAACACGAGCTTCTTCATAACTCTCTGCCTAACCCAATTATTTTGACCCTTTTCACCCTTAAACTTCTCTAAAACAAGTTCATTTATCTTACCTCATCTGCACCTGGTGATAGTAATTCTACATTCTCACCTTTCTCTGGATAAAAAGGTTTTCAATGAATTCCCCATTGATTTATCACTGTTTCATATTTTTTGTCCCTTGTTTTGGGAGGTGGAAACACCATATCTGCATCCACACTATCAAATGTCTTCATAATTTCAGGTCAGCCCACCAGCTTCTCGTTTTGAAAAATGAAAACTTTAGCTTTTCCCAAATTCCTGTGAATTTACCAATGTAAATATTTTATTAACGGTATCTAGTTTTGCCACACAATTGGAAACAAAAACTTTTGGGGAACTCTGAAGAGAGCTGAGGGCATGAGGTTTTTTTTTAAAAAAAGTGGGTTAATTTAGTCAGAGAGGAACATCAAAGCTAAGAGATTACAAACACTGTAGATTTATGAATAAACTTGGCCGTGGAAGCATTCTTGCCTCCAGTTTAAAAGGTTGGAGTGAGACTTGACCATCCCCCCAGATTTAACACAAGAACCCAGGCAGGGTTGAGGGTATACTGCACTGTTGGAAGTGTCTTTCGAGAGGTGAAATATTAAACAATTGAATGTACTTGACTGATTTTTGGTGGCTGAAGATAAATTTGCTAGATTTAATCCTCCTTAAATTGTTGCATCAACCATCATGTAGACTCAAGAATATTAATCTAGTCTGATATCCACGGATCATTCCATGCAGAAATGTCAGAGGCAATGTCTGTTGAACAAGACTTGAAACTGTTATTTGTCTATTCTTGTGCAAATCTCAAAAGGAAGAGATTTATTCAATTTCTCAGCATGTATATATCCCTTAAACAACATCAGAGATGATTTTCTGTGGCTTGGAGTCTAGCTTGAGGAGGAATGATCTCAGGATATGAGGTAAGCCACAAGGTAAGAAATTTCTTCATTCAGACTGTTGAACTAGTAGAATTCTTTACTACAAATGGCTATGGATGCAAAGTCACTGAAAATGTTTCAGAAAGATAGATTTCTAGAGAAGTGTCACAGAGAGAAAGCAAAAGTACGGCGGTGAGACTGACCATCAGCCATAATCATGTTGCTTGATGAATCGGATTCAGGAGCTGAATGGCTTACTTCTATTTCTATTATTTTATCTCAGAAAATAAACAGATTCTCTGCTCATTGTCAGCACTATTTGTGGGAGCTTGCTGTGTACAAAGTGACTGGTGTGTCTCCCACATTATGACTGTGACCAGACTCTAAAAGCACTTCAGTGACTGTAAAACGCTTTGTGCAAAGCTCAATAGAAATGAGAAACTACTTTTCCTATGATTCCATGTTACAGTTAAGGACACCAGGATTGAGCTTTAATAGATTGTGGGAGACAATGTTACTGGAGGAACTCATGGATAAGATAGAATTGCAACAGAAGACATTGTAACCAGTCATGCTTGCAAGTTTGTGTTTAACTCATTGCTGCCGTCTGAACTTTGTATTCCCAGCATTCCTATGACTAACGTGCTTCCTCTTTCCTCTGCACACTCCAGCAAACTATAAGAACAGCTTGAAGTGACTCTCCGAACCTCATATCACTGTAGGTGCCATTACACTGAAGAACTGCAACAGTTCATGGAGGTAACTTGCCATCACCTTCTTTAGGACAATTAGAGATGGGCAATAACTGTTGGCCCAGCCACATCCCATTGGTATGAATTAAAAATAAAGTTACAAATTGTGGCCACTTAGAGTGTTTGCTATGCCACCACATCAGATAGATCACTGCTCATGTATCATCAGGTTCTCTCTGGTCAGTCTCACACAGTGAAGAACAAGTCATAAAGTCTGCACGGAAACAGACCCTTAGGTCAACTCATCCACGCCATTCAGGTTTCCCAAACTAAACATCCTATTTGCCCATGTTCGCAGCCTTCTACACTGCATCACTGAAGACTGGATGTATTTCTTTCATCTTGATTAAGTGTTCCTCTGTGCAGTAAAGAAGTGCGTTATTATTTACCCTGTGAACACCTCACTAACTACAGAATAAGCAGTCTATGACAACCTCTCTCATTGACAACACTTCCTTACAGAATATAATTCAAATTCCTTGCCTTTACTGTGTTGACTCTGAACAAGGTACCGACATGAGAGGTTAAAACCACTCTCATGGACGCCAGCTGTGCCTCAATGCACTTTCGCTTCAGAAAGTTGTGGGTTCAAGCCCCAGCCCAGAGTTCAACAGCAATAGCCTTGACCAATACTGAGCGAGTGCAGTTCTGTCGGAAGCGCAGACTCTCATGACACGTTGTATTGAGCCAAGACATTTCTCTCTGGTGGACGTAAAACGATCCAATTTCAAAAGGAGAGAGGTCTGGCCGATAATCTGAGCCAACGTTTCTCCCTTGATCAATATCACAAATAACAAAATATTCTGTGCCTTATCTCGATGCTGTTTTAGGGGCCTACTGCATACATACTGGCTGTCCACTGTTTCTACATTTAAACGACATACACTTCACTGGAGTAGTGAGAAATAAAGGGAAACTTTGCCTCCTGTACAAAGATGTTCAGTTCTAGTGGGAGACCAACAGCGGGTGGATTATATAATGGTCTTTACATCTCCAACAGTTCCTCCAGCCACAAATCACTTGATTCCTCACCCGAGGCTTCAGATCCCGGTTTCAGTCACAGACTCAGGGGGGCGTGTCTCATTCAGAGCGACACCCCTCGCCGTGAAAGGCACTTGCAACTAGCGGGAACAATATTAATCAGTAAAGGAAGTCTGAAATACAACGGCGACAATCGTTCCACGGAACAGGGAGAAAGGCAGTCAACAAACTGGAGGTCTCCAGAGACAACAGGAATGGACCAAAAAAGGACAACTGTACAATTTGTCTAAAATAGTCAAGGGAGTAGAGCCCTGAGGTTGGAAGGAGGTTAGAGGGACCTTCCCTTCCTCCCCAGATAAAAACCTTCGCCTATAGCCACACAGATGGGGGTCTACAGACATGTCCAGCTCCTAATACCGAAATCGGACTTTCAAACCCTCCCAAATCACAGTGATATCTCGACTTGACTGATCCCACCCTGATGAAGGAGCAGCTAGTGCTTCCAAATAAAACCTGTTGGACCATAAGCTGGTGTTGTAAGATTTTCAAACTTTGTCCACCCCACTCCAACACCGGTACCTCCAAATCATGACTGGCTCTAGAGGCGGGGCTTTCAAAGCAAGTTGCAAATAAAATCTGGAGCAGAATTAAAACAAAATCTCCCGCTCCCTGGAACAGCTTGGGACATGGAAACCCCGAATCGTCAGTGACAGACACGGATAGATAGATATACAGCGAGAGAAGGAACATCTCTACGGTCTTGGTCACAATCCCAAATACAGCGACAGCTCAGAAGTAACAGTCAGTCTTCTAGAGATCTGGTGAAGACACCAACCGGGAATTTCTTGACTCAAAATTCCGCCTTCCCGCTTCCCTTGAATGCTTCAGCTCACCACTATAAAGAGCAGAGAAACAGGCCATTCGGTCCAACTGATCCATACTAGGGTTTGAGCGCCCTCCAATCCTGCCAGTATTCAATCCAATATTCCTTTCAACCTATTTATCTAACTTCTCCTTAAACGTGTCGAGAACTTATAAATCTTTACATACCTGCCAGGGATACCCCAAGCTGCTGGATCAGTGCCGACTGGTTCCTATCAAACAAGCAGCTGAGAGTCCCCCCTCCATACCCTATCACATGATATAGAGTAAAGCCAACCCACACACAGGAAGTGAAACTGAAAGGTAGCCCGGCCTGATCCCTCCCTCTAACCGGCAGCAGCTTATCCACTGCCGTTCAGCCCCACATTGACTGACTGTTCCAGAGAGGGTACCTCCTACTCACCAAACGGCACAGGAGATAGTTACAAACTCTCACATTCTTCTGAGTCGGTAACCTGGCAGCTAGCTACAATCAGAGCCTGCTCTCCAGCATGTTCATTCCCAGCAATTAACCTGGAGGTGTCAAAGATTCAAATCCCACACAAACTGCTTGTGAATTCATAAAATCTAGCATTTTGGCAGATTTTTTTTTTGAAAGCTTTCAGGGTCCTTTCCCCTGTCGTGACTCCAGCATCTGTGCCTTCGGGGCACTCTCTACCTGATGAGAAATAAAAGCGGCCCTCACTGCCTCAAATAGGAACACATTTCAAAACATATCGGAATTAGAGGGCTATAGGAAGCAAGGCGGAACTCAAGGAGTTAACGGAAAAGATGTAAATTTCGAACTGGAGGAGACTACGGACCAGTGGGGGCTGAGCGAGCAGCCTACACGCGAGTCATGGCTGACTCATCCACATCACGATGAAAGAAGAGGATAATTAACAAATAATCATCCCAGCAGCGAGTGTTCATGTTTGAGACACAGAGATCTTTGTGGGTTGAGGGTATCAAAGGGCATGGATTACAGGTAGGTGAATAGAATGTGAAACCGCCACGATCTTAATGGCAGAACAGGTTCTTTGGGCTGAATGGCCTCCGCTTGATCCAAGAGGACCAGGGAATAAAAATAATAGGAATGCTGAAAATCGGAACATAGAACAGTACAGGCCCTTCGGCCTTCCATGTTGTGCCGACCCTTTATCCTACTCTAAGGTCAAACTAACCCACACACCTTTCATTTTATTATCATCCATGTGTCTATCCAAGAGTCGCTTAAATGTCCCTAATGTATCTGACTACTACCACTACCACCGCTGGCAGTGCATTCCAGGCACCCACCACTCTCTGTGGAAAGAACTGACTTCTGACATCTCCCCTAAACCTTCCCACAATCACCTTAAAATTATGCCCCCTTGTGATAGCCATGTCTGTTCTGGGAATAAAATTCTGACTATTCACTCTATGCCTCTCATCATCTTGTACACCTCTATCGTCACTTCTCATCCATCTTCATTCAAATGAGAAAAGCCTTAGCTCCCTCAACCTTTCTTCATAAGATATGTCCTCCAGTCCAGGCAGTATCCTGGTAAATCTCCTCTGTACCCTCTCTAAAGCTTCCACATCTTTGCTATAATGAGGTGACCAGAATTGAACACAATATTCCAAGTGTGGTCTAACCAGGGCTCTACAGAGCTGTGGCATAACCTTGCATCTCTTAACTCGATCCCCCGCTAATGAAAGCCAACACACCATATGTCTTCTTAACAACTTTATCAACTTGGGTGGCAACTTTGAGGGATCTATGGACATGGACCCCAAGATCTTTCTGTTCCTCCGCACTGCCAAAAATCCTGCCTTTAACCCTGTATTGTGTATTCAAATTCGACCTTCCAAAATGAATCACTTCACACTTTTTCCAGGTTGAACTCCATCTGCCACTTATCAGCCCAGTTCTGCATCCTGGAGTAAGTGGGGACTGATGTTCTGCATCCTGTCAATGTCCCGTTGCAACCTACAACAGCCCTCCACACTATCCACTTCTCCACCAACCTTTGTGTCATTGGCAAACTTACTAACCCACCCTTCCGCTTCCTCATCCAAGATATTTATAAAAGTCACAAAGAACCGATCCCTGCAGAACACCACTGGTCACTGAGCTCCAGGCTGAATACTTTCCATCTACCACCACCCTTTGCCTACTATGCGCCAGCCAATTTTGTATCCACACAGCCAAATTTCCCTGTATCCCATGCCTCCTTACTTTCTGAATGAGCCTACCATGGGGAACCTTATCAAACCCCTTGCTAAAATCCATGTACACCACATCTACTGCTCTACCTTCATCAATGTGTTTGTCACATCCTCAAAGAATTCAATAAAGTTTGTGAAGCATGATTGTCCCTTAGAAAGTCATGCGGACTATCTCTAATCAAGCTATGCTTTTTGAAGTAATCATAAATCCGGTCTCTCAGAATCCTCTCCAATAATTTGCCCATCACAGACGTCATACTGACTGGTCTATAATTCCCAGGATAATCCCTGTTCCCTTTCTTGAACAAGGGAATAACATTTGCCACCCTCAGTCATCTGGCACCACTACAGTGGACAGTGAGAATGCAAAGATCATTGTCAAAGGCCCAGCAATCTCTTCCCTTACTTCCTGTAGTAACCTAGGGTGTACCCCATCTGGCCCAGGGATATTCATCCTTACATTTTTCAAAATTGTCAGCACATCCTCCTTCTTAATAGCAACCTGTTCGGTCATATAAGCCTGTTTCACACTGTCCTCACAAACATCAAATACTGAAGCAAATCATTAAATAAGGACCTCCCCTACCTCCTCTGACTCCAGGCACAAGTTTCCTCCACTAACTGTGATCAGCCCTACCCTCATTCTGGCCATCCTCTTGGTCTTCGCATAAATTTAGAATGCCTTAGGGTTTTCCTTAACCCTACCCATTAAAGCTTTCTCATGCCCCTTTCTAGCACTCCTAAGTTCATTCTTCAATTCCTTCCTGGCTGCCTTGTAACACACTAGAGCCCTGTCAGATCATTGTCTCCTCAACTTTAAGTAAGCTTCCTTCTTCCTCTTGACTGGATGTTCCACATCCCTTGTCACCCAAGGTTCTTTCACCATACCATCCCTTCCTTGCCTCAGTGGGACAAACCTATCCAGCACTATCAGCAAGTGATCCCTAAACAACCTCCACATTTCAGTCATGCATTTCCCTGAGAACATCTGTTCCCAATCTAGGCACCCCAGTTCCTGCCTAATAACATTGTAACTCTCCCTTCCCCAATTAAATATTGTCCCATACCATCTACTCCTATCCCTTTCCATGACTATAGTAAAGGTCAGGGAGTTGTGATCACTGTCACCAAAATGCTCTCCTACTGAGATATCAGACATCTGGCCTGGTTTGTTGCCAAGGTAGACAAGCAGGAGGCTGGAAGAACACAGCAGGCCAGGCAGCATCAGGAGGTGTCGAAGTCGATGTTTCAGATGTAACCCTTCTTCAGGACTGGGGGTGGTGTAAGGAGAGCTGCAGATAAAGGGGGTGGGCAGGGTGGGGATAGGTGAAGACAGGTAGAGGGTACAACCTGGTTGGTCATTGGGAGGAATGAATCTCGTAGGTGGCTGAGAGGAGAGGAACGTAGGAGGAGGGGGCTGGGAAGGGAGCTGGGGGAAGGGAAGGGAGGTTATTTGAAATTGGAGAATTCAATGTTGAGTCTTCCGGGCTGTAGGCTGCCCAGACGCAAGAGGAGGTGTTGTTCCTCCAATTTGCGGTTTGGTTCATTGTGGCAACGGAGGAGACCTAGGATGGTCATGTTGGAAAGGGAGTGGGAAGGGGAATTAAAATGGGTGGTGACTGGGAGGTTCGGTCGGCCCCTGCAGGCCAGGCTGAGATGCTCGGCGAACCGTTCCCTCAGTTTACATTTCATCTCCTCGATGTTGAGAAGACCACATCAGGGGCACCTGCTGCAGTAAATTAGGTTGGAAGAGAGGCATGTGAACCTCTGTCTCACCTGGAAGAACTGTTCGGGGCCCTGGATGGAGGTGAGGTGGATGGTGTACCAGATTGGGGGTGTCGGTGGGGAAAGGGAACAGTCCTTGAGGAAGGCAGATTGGGGTGGGGAGGCAAAGATATTCTTGATGGTGGGGTCTTGTTAGAGTTGACAGAAGTGTTTAAGGATTATGCGTTGGATACAGAGGCTGATGGGGTGTTAGGTAATGACAAGAGGGACTCTGTCTTTATTGTATTGTGGGGGGTTTAGAGCAGGTGGAACAGGGGCTGGAGGTGGCGCAGTGGAGTGCTGTGGGGATGACAGAGGTGGGAAAGGCACATTGTTTGAAATAGGTGGACATTTGGGATGCTTGGGTGTAGAATGTCTCCTCGTCTGAGCAGATGTGACGGAGGCAGAGAAATTGGGAGAACGGGATGGAGTTCTTTCAGGATACTGAGTGGGAGGAGATGTAGGCCAGGTAGTTATGAGAGTCTTTGGGTTTGTAGTAAATGGTGACTGTCGCCAGAGATGGAAATGGAAAGATCAAGAAAGGGGAGGGAGGTGTCCGAGATGGAGCAAGTGAATTTGAGGGTGGGCGAAGTTGATGAAATGCTCAAGTTCAACCTGGGTACAGGACGCTGCACCGATGCAGTCATCAATGTAATGGCGGAAGAGTTGAGGCACAGTGCCTGTGTAGGTACTGAAGAGGGACTGTATGACTTAATCCACAAAGAGGCCAGCATAGGTGGCACCCATCTCAGTGCCCATGGTCACCCCCTGAATTTGGAGGAAATGGGGGGAGTTAAAGGAAAAGTTATTAAGGGTGAGGACCAATTCAGCAAGGCAGACGAGGGCATTGGTGGAGGGGGACTGGATGGGTCTGTTGGAGAGGAAGAAGCTGAGGGCCTGGAGGCCATTTTTGTTGGGTATTAATGTGTAAAAGGACTGCACATCCATAGTGAAGCTAAAGCACTGGGGGGGTGGGGAGCGGAGAACTGGAAGTTACTGAAGAGATGGAGGTTGTGGTTGGTATTACAGATGTGGGTGGGAAGTGCCTGAACCAAGGGGGAGAGGATGGAGGCGAGATAGGACGAGGTGAGTTCGGTGGGGCAGGAGCATGCCGAAATGATGGATCAGCTGGAGTAGTTGGGCTTGTGAATCTTGGGGCGCAGATAGAACCGGGCAGTGCGGGTCTGGGGCACTATGAGATTGGAGGCCGTGGAGGGGAGATTACTGGAGGCAATAAGGTCACAGACAGTGTGAGGAATTTTAGCAATGATGGGTCATGGTGGGATCATGGGCAAGGGGGACTTAGGATGTGGTGTCAGAAAGTTGACATTCGGGCTCTGCGATAAAGGAGGTTCGTTATCCAGGTTACTACCCTGCCTTTGTCACCAGGTTTGATGGTGAACTAGGGGTTGGTGTGGAGAGAGTGGAGCGCTACTCATTCGGAGGGGGTGAATGGTCTCCCCTCTAGTCAGCCCATCTTAATGAGTCAGGAATCCTTGCCTCAACACACCTGACAAAAACTGCTCCATCCAAACTATTTGAACTAAAGAGGTTCCAATATTAGGAAAATTAAAGTCATCAATGACAACAACAACTGTTACTTCTGCACCTTTCCAAAATCTGCTCCTCTGTGTCTCTGTTGCTAGTGGGGGTTCTGTAGAAAACTCCAATGATGTGACTGCTTCTTTCCGGTTTCTGACTTCGACCCATCCTGACTCTGTGGTCAAACCCTCCTTGATGACTTCCCTTTCTGTAGCTGTGATACTATCCCTGATAAGCAATGCCACTCCCACCTCTTTTACTTCCCCCCACTATTCCTTTTGATCTATCTAAACCTTGGAACATCCAACAACCATTCCTGCCCCTGTGATATTCAAGTCTCTGTAATGGCCACAACATCATAGTTACAAGTAGTGATCCATGCTCTAGGTTCATCACCCTTATTCCTGATACTTCTGGTGTTAAAATAGACACACTTCAACCCATCCTACTGACTGCAACTTTGCCGTATCAGCTGTCTATTCCTCCTCGCAGACTCTCTGCATGTTGTATCTGGCTGTTCACTAGCTACTCCATCCTCAGATCTGTGGCTCCGGTTCCCATCCCCCTAAAAAACTAGTTTAAACCTTTCTGTAGAGCTCTAGCCAGCCCAGGATATTGGTGCCCCTCCAGTTCAGGTGCAACCCGTCCTTCTTGTATATGGAACATGTTGGGAATGGGATGGCAAACCTGTCTCCTCTGATCAATCACCCCATTACTTTGATTTCCATGACCAGGTATGTGCCGTTCAATCTGATTGGAACCAAGAATGGAGCTCAGCAGGAAAGGTGCTTTCATCGACTGCGGCGCCAGTTCACGGAAAACATGAGCAGAGAGCTACGTGAATTTTATGTTGTGCACTCAGTCTGAATCTGCAGTGGCTCATTTCAAACTGAAATGTGGTGAAATCACATCTGAAGTTGTGTGTAATTTTGGTCTCCCTGTTTCAATAAAGTATATAGAGATCTGTAACTCAGAAATAGATATGACAACACTATATGGTACATACATCAGAGGAACAAGCCAGTCAGTCCAGTTACTCTACACATACCTTTTTTTCCATTTCTTCCACCTCACCCCTTAAGGGAATCTTTCTATTCCTTTTTCTCTTACATACTCCTCTCGTTTCCTTTTGAAAGTATCTAAGCTATTTGTCTCAAGCACTTACAGTGATGACTAATTCTATATTCTACCCACCTTGTGTGTGAAGACATTTCTGTTTATATCACTACTAGATTTCCTAGTAACTATCTTACACATCTGGCCTCTAGTTTTGAATTATCCCACAAGTGGAAGCATTCTATCTACATCTACTGTGCCAACCCTTCTTCCTAAGAGTTCCATCTTAATCATTCATTTCATCACACTTCCAGCCTAACCCATAACCATGACATCTTCTGTCTCTTCTTAGTTACTTTCTTCAACACAATCTTCACTGACCCCTAATGTGCTGATTTCTGATTTTCCTTCCTATTATTCCACATCTCAGCATCAATATTCAGTCACAGTTTCTCTTCTTCATCTTGCCCAAGTTTATGCATCTAATAACATGGCTGGTCTCATAGTTGCCTTGTAGATTCTTCCCTTCAGTCCAGCAATACTTAGCAATCACATAGAATTCCACTGCATTTGTTCCAATAACTCATGGAGTCATACAGCACAGAAACAGGCCCTTCAGCCCAACTCATCCATGTCAACCAGGTTTTCTAAACTGAACTAGTCCTATTTGCCTGCATTTGGCCCATATCCCTCTAAACCTTTCCTATCTATGTACTGTCCAAATGGCTTTTGAATGTTGTAATTGTACTCGCCTTTACCACTTCAGCCAAAATTAATGTATAGCTTACCTTCGCAAATAGTTGTAATCTCTCAATTCTTGTACCATTCTTGTAAATACTTCCATGTTCTTTTTATCTATGCTCCTGTATCCTTTTTAAATTATGGAGATCGGACTGTGCATTGTATGCTAAGTGCACTTGACTAGGATACTATACAATTAGTGGAGAGAAAGCAAGCTAATGTTTCGAGTCTAGATAACTCTTCATAACTTCATTATTTCTGATTCATACAGTATATCTGTAGAAATGTTACGTCGATAACTCCATTGTTCTAATGATCTGCAGTGCAGCTTTTAGTTCTCCAATATTCCTAGATCTCTGCTTTTCTATCTATTTCAATTTCTATTATGTTCTTTATTTTCTAAGCCATGTGATTTCCTGCATTTCCTGCCATAGCCCATCTTTACAAATTGTTAATCGCAAACTTTCTAATGTCTTATATTTTGTTGCTTCTTTTTCTGTGCTTGCTGCACATCCACCTCCTCTAAAATGTGTTATCATCTGCAAAATATACTATTGAGTTACTCATTCCAAAGTCCAAGTTTTCGCTTTCTTTGTTGGGCAGTTTGCCATGCATTCAGTTATTGGCCAACTCCACATACATTAATAACGACACAAACAGAAGTTGCTGGAAAAGCTCAGCAGGTCTGGCAACATCTGTGTAGAGAAATCAAAGTTTACGTTCCGGACTGTGACCCTTCCTCAGAACTGACGGTAGCTAGGAAAGTATACATATTATCCACATATATTAACCTTTGTCACAAGCTATTGTGCAGTGCTTAATTATAAGGACAGGAATTGCAGATTACAGAAGGTTCGGGGATGCAAGGTGTTAATGGGATAACTAACATTTCTACCTGGAGGAGTTTGAAGGGATCAGTGGGAGTGTAAAGGGGAGGAGAGGAGCCTACACATGAGTCAGTACTGATTCACTCCACTCCTTGACAAAAAAAAAGGAAAATTACATAGTTGAACCAAGAGCCCTCATCAGCCTAACTCTGGAATTCCCTTCCTAATGTCCTCTGTCCTTCTTAAAGATTTTCCTTAAAAAACTCTCTTTGAGCATCTTTTTGATCACCTGTCCTAATATTTCTGGTATAGCTCATTGTTAGTATATTCTTGGCTACATTTTGTGAAGCACCTGGGGATATTTTTATTGGCACTCTACGACTGCAGGTGGTTGTTAAGGGAATGGTATATGAGGAAGGATTGGCTGCTTTGCTCTCTCTTCATAAAAGATCAAGAGAAAATGCAAGGCAGATAAAAGGTGCATATCTATAGCACAGTTCCTGACCACTGGATGTCTCGAAACATTTTAAAGTCAATGAATTACAACAGGAGCTGCAGTTCAAAAAGCAATTTAGGAAACACGGCAGGAAATTTGCTCACAAGAAGCTCCTAGACTCTAGATAATCTTTTTGTATGATGTCAATTGAGAGATATATAGTGACCAGAAAGCCAGGAATAATGCCCCGATTTTCTTCAAAATAGTGTCACAGGATCTTTTGTACTCCTGAAGATGAAAAATGGGGGCAAAGTTTGTTCACTCACCTAAAAGATGGAACATTCAGCAGTGCAGCATTTCCTCAAGTTCTTCTGGGCACCGAGTCTCCTAATTCAGAAATAGGGACACTACAACTCCACCACAACAGTCGCACTCCCATATGTTCCAATTGTTCAGGGATAGTCAATACCTGGCACTTACATGGCAGAAATGTTACTATTTACCAGTCCAAACTTAAATATCACCTAGGACTTACTGCATATGAAGTGGACTGCTTCAGTATCTGAAGTGTCATGAATGGTGCTGTACGTTGTGCAATCATCACAAACATTCCCACTTCTGATTTTATGAAGGAGGGAAGGTCATTCATTCATAGAATCCCTGCAGTGGGAAAGTAGGCCATTTGACCCATCGAGTCCACACTGACCCTTTGAAGAACATCCCACCCAGACCCCATCACCCTATCCCTGTAAACCTGCATTTCCCATGGACAATCTACCTAGCATGCACATCCCTGGAAACTAGGACAATTTTAGCAAGGCCAATCAGCTAACCTGCACATCTTTGGGCTAAGTCAGAAGTCTCACAACACCAGTTATAGTCCAACAGGTTTATTTAAAATCACAAGTTTTTGGAGTTCTACTCCTTCATCAGGTGAAGTGACGAAGGAGCAGCACTCTGAAAGCTTGTGATTTTAAATAAACCTACTGGACTGTAACCTGGTGTTGTGAGACTCCTGACTTTGTCTAGTCCAGTCTAACACCTACATCTCCATATCATGGCCCCTTTGGACTATGGGAGGAAACCAGAGCACCTGAAGGAAACCCATGCAGACCTGGGGAATATGTGCAAACTCCACATAGACAGTTACCAGAGGCTGGAATCGAACTCACCACTGAGCACTGTGCTGACAATTTTCCACATTTTTGAACAACTGAAGATGAATGGATCCAGAACACTATCATTAGGAATGCCTGCAGCAATGTCCTGGGTTGAGTGACCTCAAACACTACACCCATTTTCTTTTGTCCACAGCATAACTCTAGCCAGTGAAGAGATTTCCTCCTAATTTCTCTTGACTACCGTTTTGTTATGATTCCTTGAGGCTCCATTTGGTCAAATCCCAGCTTGATATCAAGGGCACTCACCCTCACCTCATCTCTCAAGTTCAGCCCTTTTGTTTGTTTTGGACCAAGCACGGCTTCAATTGGGTCAGGAACTTAGTCACCCTGGCAGAACCAAATTGGGCATCAGTGAGCAAGTGCCATTTGATTGCACTGTCAAGGCCTCTTTGAATGCTTTACTGATGATTGAAAGTAAACTGACTGGGCAGTAATTGGCTGAGTTGGATTGGTCTTGTTTTTTTTTGTGGTCAGGACATACCTAGAGAGTTTTTCACATGTTTGGATACATGCCAATGTTATATGTGCATTGGAATAGCTTGGCTAGGGATGCAGCTAGTTCTGAAGCACAACACCCACAGCCTTTACCATAGCCAGTGTCCCACCAGTATCCCATGGTAATAGGCAAAAGTGAGGACTGCAGATGCTGGAAACCAGAGTTTAGATTAGAGTGGTGTTGGAAAAGCACAGCAGGTCAGGCAGCATCCGAGAAGCAGGAAAATCAACATTTTGGGCAAAAGCCCTTCATCAGGAATGGAGACAGGGAGCCTCCAGGGCTCCACTTATCTCTCCACTCTGCAGGCACCCTGCCTCTATTCCTGATGAAGGGCTTTTGCTCAAAACGTCGATTTTCCTGCTCCTCGGATGCTGCCTGACCTGCTGTGCTTTTCCAGCACCACTCTAATCTAAAATCCCATGGTATAGTACCACACAACATTGTGGAGGGGAATACTGTCATGGACAAATGCATCTGTGACAGGTAGATTGGTGAAGATGAGGTAAAGTAGGCTTTTCCCTTCTGTTGGTTCCATTGCCACCTGCTGCAGACCCTAACTAGCAGCTAAGTCCTTCAGGACTGGGTCAGCTCAGGCTGTGGTACTACTGAGCTACTGCTGGAGATGGCGACCGAAGTATCTCACCTCAATGCTTCTTGCAATTGGTGCTCAACAGGGAGAAGAACTGATTCATCAGATGAGGTGGAGGAAGGGAGCAGTAATGGGTAGCCAGCAGGATGTTTCCTTGCCTAAATTTGCCATAATGACACTAGGACTTCATGGGGTCTGGAGTCAATGTTGAGACCTCCCAGGACATCTCCTTTCTAACTGTATATCACTATGGCATCAACTCTGGGAATGGTGGTGGTGCTGTCTGGGACATTGTCAGGTATGATTTGATGAGTGTGACTGTGTCAGGCTGTTATTTACTTGCCTATGGGACTGCTCTCCCAATTAGCTGGTGGTGCCATTGTAGTTTCCGCTGCCCAGTTTGATGCCAAGTGATTCATCAAGTTTATCTTTTTTTTTTAAAAGTGATTTGGTAGAACTGATTAGTTTGTCTGATCACTTCAGAAGTCAATTGAGAGTCAATCACATTGCTGTACCTGGAGTCACATCTAGGCCAGACAGATAAGGAGAGCTGATTTGGAATCAAAGAATTAGTGGTTGTGGTGGTATTTGAAATGTAATTCCAGAGATTAGTTTGGCTGTCAGCATTACTAGTTTAGTGCCATGATCACTTTGCCACATCTTTCTAATCTTGAACTTGGTCTATGGAATCCTCTCATATTTAATTAAGTAACCATTTATTTATTGACATTTTTCTCCTTTAGCTTCGATTGAATTGAATAGGCAAACAAAAGCTAAGAAAGAGTCGAGACCATATAGAGAAAGGGGGTCGGGGTGGGGGGATAACCAATACAAAGGAGCTATAATAGAAAGGAGGTGAGGGGAACATTAACAGAAACGGAGCGCAGAGGGCACAAGAGAATGGAATGGGAGAGAAAGGGATAGAGTTGGGGAGGTGGTGGTTAAGATTGCTGGATAGTGTAGATTCGAAGTCGACCAATCTAGACCAATACGTAAAAACTCATGTGAGGTATTGGGGATATGGAGCACGCCACTGACAGGCACAAGACAGCACGGAAAGCTGGACAGTCGCCGTCACTCATATAGTCTCTTACAACCAATCAACTGTGACCCCCTTTGGTCACTGGCGACCTCGCTGCAATCGGAGCTCTGTGTCCACTGAGGCGCCGTATCTCCGGAACTTTCAGCGCGGATGCAAAACTTTCAAACTGCTTTAATTCTAACCCCACTCCCAGAATGTTTCGCTCTCTCTTTGTGTGTCTGTCTTTCTGAACGGTCCCAGTAGAGTTAAACTGGAGAGGAGGGGACAAGGTCGGCGCGGAGTCTGCTGTATTCGTCACGATCCCGAAGGCGCTCTCTCCTGCCAGGCTCAGCGATGAATCACTCGCTATTTACGAAGTCGTACTCACGCAATTCTCACCGCCTCTTACCTTCTTCCCCCCGCTCTCCCCCGCGCGCCTTCCCCGTCTCCACTTTTCTTTTTCCCTGTCAGTCTTTCAAAAAGAAAAATCAGGATCGCGGGGGATCCCAGCACACTTTGGGGAAATTGGACTTCAAGTCAAAGTAACTGCTCTATTAAGTTTTTTTTTTAAAAACCCCAAGGAGCAGTAATTCTTCCCTTGCTACAAAAAGTATCCACTTTAGAAAGGTAATGAGGTTGACACTTTGTAACTTACCCTGTGCGTCCAGTCAGCGCGCTCGGCTACATTGTAACCTTTCGCTGTGTCAGTTTCACTCGCTCCGGACAGTGTCAGCTACTCCCGACCGTGGACCCGGATCTAGTTGCTGGGCAACACGACGGGGGTGGATCAGGGGCAGGGCAGCCAGAACTCCTCACCTCCCTTCCGGACGACAACGCCTGCGCACGAAGCTGCTGCACTCCGCGTGCCTTTCGGGAGTTGTAGTTCTATTGGTGTCAGAGGCAGAAAGCAGTAGGCTTTGGGTCATTGACACAGGACGCCATTTGAACCAATGATTCTTTCGTCCAGCTACGTCTTAGTGGTCTATCTTTTAGAGGTACGAATCCTGAATGGCCCCATGGGAATGCCAACACACTGTAAAGCCTTTGTCTGACGCCAACAGCTGTCCAGAGCTGATTTTGACTCTTGGTAGATAACAGGTTTAGGGAAAGGAGTTATGAAGAGTCATCTAGACTTGAAACATTAACTTGCTTTCTCTCTACTGTGATGTCCAGCATTTCTTTTCAGTTGAGACTACAACCAGGTCAGACACGATTTTAATCAAATGTAGGAACAGGTTTGGAGGACGTTTTTGACATCCTTTTGGTGCTCTCCAAAAACCTTTCTCCCAGTGTGAATGAGACCATGCATCCACAATGTACGTTAACCATCTCAGCCCACCTGATGTCTACACACATCCATCTCTGGCAAGTAAAAAAAAGGCAAGTGATCAGGAATGAGAAGTTTTGTCAACTTTTCCTCCTATGACTCAAGGACGTTGAGATCAACCTTAACACTGAATTTAACTAAAAGGGAGAAGAAAGATTTTCCTCTTCTAACACCTAGGATATGGGTGTTCTCGGTACGGCCACACTTGTGGACATAGTTGCATTGAAAAGGTGGCATTGGACCTTTCTTCGTTCTTAGGATAATGGTTTTCAACTATGGCAATAGGAGAGGAATGGTAAAATAAATCCAGTTCCACAGAAGAAACAGTGATATATGAACAAGTCAGATTGAATTCCTTTGATTTGTTCTTTCACCATATATGGGTGTTCCTGGCAAAGTATTACCGATCCTTTTTCGTTCTTGAACTGAGTGGTTTGCAAGGCTATTTCAGAGGGCAGTTAACCAGATTGCAGTAAGCCTGGGGTCACATATAGGCCAAATTACACAAAGGGCAAGATTTATATAGTTGTACAGCATGGAAACAGACATTTCAGTCCAACTCATTCCTGCCAAACAGATATCCTAAATTAATCTAGTCCCATTTGCCAGGATTTGGCCTATATTCCTCTAAACCCTTTCCTTTTCATGTACGCATCCAGATGCCCTTACTGAGACCAGACTTCAAAAGGTTTTGGAACTTTTTGCCTCTGAAAGCATTCGAAGCAGGGACACTGAATATTTTTAAAGCAGTGGTAGATAGATACTTGTGAAGCAGGGGAAACAAGAGAGTAGGTGGAGAGAAGGAATTTGAGAAACACAAACAGATAAGTAACGATCTTACTGAATGGGAGGGAGGTCAAACAATCTACTTCTGCTCCGATTTTGTATGTTCAAATTTTATTAATTGAATTTAAATTCCACCAGAAATATTGAACTTGAGATTATTTATTGTGAGGAACAATCATGGTGAGGCTTATGATTCCCAAATCTCTCCAGCACTGGGATTTTTCTCATGGCATGTCTGAACCTGTCAGAGACTAATTGACAAAAAACGGATTGATATGCTGACTAATCAGAGCAATTATTGGTGTATCAAATGATGACATGGATGATAGAAGATGAATTAGATGGACCTTGATCTTTTATTTTTCATTACTTTTCACATACTGGTTTTCCACAACTAGTGGAGTTTCTTTCGTCTCTCAAAGGTTAAATTCAACATGGGGGCTATGGGAACCAGAACATTTCTTCCAAGGGGAGTTACAATCTTTCATTCTAATTTTGGCACAAGATCGGGGAAAACATCTAATTCCCCCAAAGTTAAGGCAGATGATTGAAAATTCCCGCTGCTATTGCTAACACGTTTGAATTAATGGCATTGCTATTAATACAAACATCAACTTGTACAAAGATGCAGAATCTCTGCTTATGAAATATACCATCTGTCACTTATAAAGATGCTATGGCAAAAAAGCTTGCACAGCCTTCTCTAGCAAGGCCCCCAGTAGCAAGTGCCACATGTACCAACTCACCACATGGAGTAGTTAATATATAAACTGTATGTCCTTGGCTTCTCCAGACAGGATAAATAAGTAAGTGTTGAGTTAAACTTTTAATAGACAGTCCTAGATGGCTTTGAAATTTCTCACAGTTTTGCAACATTTCAAAAATTAAACTTCCACTGAAACAATTGATTTTCTGGTTGTTGTTGAATTTAAGATTGTCAAAAAAGGTAACATTTTCAATTGGTACCGTGGGGATTTTTTTTTCCTTGTGTTAAGCCAGTGATACCCACTACACATTCATCTAACTCACCCTTCAAAAAAGGTAATTTTTTAGTATCCACATACAAGTAGTCTAGTAGGTGAGACATGACAGCTCCCACTCTCACATCAGAAGTTTTTTAAAAATTCATTCACAGGATATGGGCATCACTGGTTAGGCCAACATTTGTTATGCATCTCAATGCCAGTGGAGTTTCTCATGCTGGGTCCCTTGCTTTTTACAAAATATATCAATGATTTTGACATAAATATAGAAGCATGCTTAAGAAATTGGATAATGATACAGTATTTAGTAGTGTGAATGATAGTGTGAATGCAGTTGTATAAGACTCTGGTGCGGCCACATCTGGAGTATTGTGTGCAGTTTTGGTCGCCATACTATAGGAAGGATGTGGAGGCACTGGAACGGGTGCAGAGGAGGTTTACCAGGATGTTGCCTGGTATGGTAGAAAGATCATACGAGGAAAGGCTGAGGCACTTGGGGTTGTTTTCATTGGAGAAAAGAAGGTTTAGGGGTGACTTGATAGAGGTGTATAAGATGATTATAGGGTCGACAGTGAGAATCTTTTTCCTCGTATGGAGTCAGCTATTACAAGGGGGCATAGCTTTAAATTAAGGGGGGTAGGTATAGGACAGATGTTAGGGGTAGGTTCTTTACTCAGCGAGTCGTAAGTTCATGGAATGCCCTGCCAGTAGCAGTGGTGGACTCTCCCTCATTATGGGCATTTAAGCGGGCATTGGATAGGCATATGGAGGATAGTGGGCTAGTGTAGGTTAGGTGGGCTTGGATCGGCGCAACATCGAGGGCCGAAGGGCCTGTACTGCGCTGTATTCTTCTATGTTCTATGTTCTAAAACAAAATTGCAAACCACAGGGAGATATCAATGGATGATCATCAACAGATGTCCAGTCTGGAGAAATATATTTGGGGAAAACACAAATGGCAGGAAACAAAAAGTGTTGAGCAACAAATGGACCTTGGAGTGAAGAACCATAAATCCCTGAAGATAGCCAGATAGATAGATAGATGATTAAGAAAGTATGCAGGACACTTTTCAGGAGTTATGATGCCATTTTAGAATTGTATAAAACGTTAGTTAGGCCAAGGCTACAGTATAGCTCTTGCACAACTCAAGAGTAATATGATTTAATTTAAAAGATTGCAGAGGAGATTTGTGAGGATGGAGTTGCCAGAAATGGAGTATTTTAGCTATAAGGAATGAATGGATAGACATTTTTCTAAGGACGGAGGAGGCTGAGGTGGGATTTAAATGAGGATGTGTCTAATTATGAAGTGCCTACATACAGTGTAAAGGAAGAACCTAAGTGCAGAACATTTTTTTAAAAAATTCATTCACTGGATGAGGGCAAGGCTAACACTTATTGCTCGTCTCAGTCAGTTAAGACAACTACATTGATATGGATCTGGAGTCACATGCAGGCCAGACCACATAAGGATGGTAGTTTCCCTCCCTGAAGGACATAATTTAACTAGATGGGTCTTTCCTAACATTCAACATTTTCATAGTTGTTACTGGATTTTTTTTTTTTTTTACAGAATTCAAATTCTGCCATTTGTTACAGTAGGATTTACCTGGGACTCGAGATCAATAGTCCACTAAACCATCACCTCCCCTTTTTAAAATTTTGATCATCACTTTAGTGCATGTCTGTAGGTGTGCTTCACCATCTAAACAGCAGAGTTATCACATGATTTGTATCTAAGGATTGTCTCAACGGAACAGCTTTTATCTTGGTAGGATTTTAAAAGCAGAGTTTATTTTTGTATCTGCTATATATTTGTGATCTATATATTTGTGATCATTGCAAAGCAGAGCAGTACTTATACACTTAATGGTAAGGTCCTAAGGAGTGTTGTTAAACAAAGAGACCATGGAGTGCAGGTTCATAGCTCCTTGAAAATGGAGTCGCAGGTAGATAGGATAGTGAAGGAGGAGTTTGGTATGCTTTCCTTTATTGGTCAGAGCATTGAGTACAGGAGTTGGAGGTCATGTTGCAGCTGTACAGGACATTGGTTTGGTCACTTTTGGAATATCGCGTGCAATTCTGGTCTCCTTCCTATCGGAAAGATGATGTTGTGAAACTTGAAAGGATTTACAAGGATGTTGCCAGGTTTGGAGAATCTGAGTTATAGGGAGAGGCTGAACAGGCTGGGGCTGTTTTCCCTGGAGCGTTGGAGGCTGAGGGGTGACCTTAGAGGTTCATAAAACTATGAGGGGCATGGATAGGATAAATAAACAAAGTCTTTTCCCTGGGGTTGGGGAGTCCAGAACTCGAGGGCATAGGTTTAGGGAGAGAGGGGAAAGATATAAAAGAGACCTAAGGGGCAAGTTTTTCATGCAGAGGGTTGTGCATGCGTGGAATGGGCTGCCAAAGGAAGTGGTGAAGGCTGGTACAATTGCAACATTTAAAAAGGCATCTGGATAGGTATATGAACAGGAAGGGTTTGGAGGGACATGGGCCGGGTTCTGGCATGTGGGACTCGATTAGGTGGAGATATCTGGTCAGCATGGACGAGTTGGACCGAAGAGTCTGTTTCTGTGTTGTACATCTCTATGACTATGTGCAAGAGGACAGCGATCTGAATGTTGGTAGAGGTTATAGAGATAGGGAGGAATGAGCCCAGTGAGATTTGAAACAATGGATGAGTATTTTATAACAATGTTGCCAGGCAAAGAGCAGATCAAAAAGTCAAAGAGACGAGAATGTGGAGCATCGCCAAACGAGCTGAACTAATCCCAAAGGGGCACAGATTCCCAATAAGGTTTTGCAAGAGAAAACCACTACATCCCAAGACACTACTATGCATTTTGAGGGTATGAATAATGGCAGTTAAAGAAACTATGGAGGTATCCAGTAGGACTCTCTCTACTGCAATAACAAATGTATAGAGAGACAGAAGGAACCATCTGCCTATTTGTTCAACACACTCTTATCCTTGGACAACATAACCCACAGTACTCCCTGTCCCCACAAACAGTAAAGTCAATTCTTACCACAAGAAAAGAAATAATGCATCTCCAAAAATCCAGTAAAATTTCTCTCTGTCTCAGAGTACCTAATGTCCTGGCCAATATATGGCCCTTGACCAACTATCACCTCATAAAAACTTTTCTTTTCCCTCCATTTTCACAGTCTTTGTGAAAAATTGCTGCTGGAATTCCTACATTTCAAAAACGTTCTCTATTTTCAGGCAAATCTAGAGACTGTGAAAGCACTACACAAATGCAAGCCTTTTTGTTGTCATAAACCAGGGAACTCAAGGTTGAAGGAGAATCGAAGTTTCGGGCATAGGCCCTTCTTCAGGAATGAGGAAAGTGTGCCAAGCAGGCTATGATAAAAGGTAGGGAGGAAGGACTTGGGGGAGGGGCATTGGGAATGCGATAGGTGGAAGGAGGTTAAGGTGAGGGTGATAGGCCGGAGAGGGGGTGGGGGTGGAGAGGTCGGGAAGAAGATTGCAGGTCAAGAAGGCAGTGCTGAGTCCGAGGGTTGGGACTGAGATAAGGTGGGGGGGGGGTGGGGGGAAATGAGGAAGCTGGAGAAATCTGCATTCATCCTGTGTGGTTGGAGGGTTCCTATCCTCCTTAATCCAAGAACTCCCCATGCACATTCGGGACGCCACCCACGCCCTCCACCTCCTCCATGATTTGCTTCCCCGACCCCCAACGCCTTATCTTCACCATGGACATCCAGTCCCTATACACGTCCATCCTCCATCACGATGGCCTCAAAGCCCTCCGCTTCTTCCTTTCCCACCAGTACCCTTCCACTGACACCCTCCTTCGACTGACTGAACTGGTCCTCACTCTGAACAACTTCTCTTTCCAATCCTCCCACTTCCTCCAAACGAAAGGAGTAGCCATGGGTACCGGCATGGGCCCCAGCTCTGCCTGCCTCTTCGTCGGATATGTGGAACAGTCCATCTTCCGCAGCTACACTGGCACCACCCCCCACCTTTTCCTCCGCTACATCGATGACTATCGGCGCTACCTCATGCTCCCACGAGGAGGTTGAACAGTTCATCCATTTTACTAACACCTTCCACCCCGAACTCAAATTTACCTGGACCGTCTCAGACTCCTCCCTCCCCTTCCTAGACCTCTCCATTTCTATCTTGGGCGACCGACTCAACACGGACATTTACTATAAACTGACCGACTCCCACAGCTACCTAGATTACACCTCCTCCCACCCTGCCCCCTGTAGAAACGCCATCCCATATTCCCAATTCCTTCGCCTCCGCCGCATCTGCTCCCAGGAGGTCCAATTTTAATACCGTACAACCCAGATGGCCTCTTTCTTCAAAGACAGCAATCTCCCCTCAGACGTGGTTGACTATGCTCTCCACCGCATCTCCTCCACATCCTGCTCCTCCACTCTTGAACCCCTCCCCTCCAATCGCCACCAGGACAGAACCCCACTGGTCCTCACCTACCACCCCAACCTCCAGATACATCGTATCATCCTCCGTCATTTCCGCCACCTCCAAACAGACCCCACCACCAGGGATATATTTCCCTCCCCACCCCTATCAGCATTCCGGAAAGACCACTCCCTCCGCGACTCCCTCGTCAGGTCCACACCCCCCACCAACCCAACCTCTACTCCTGGCACCTTGACCTGCAACCGCAAGAAATGCAAAACTTGCGCCCACATCTCCCCCCTCATTTCCCTCCAAGGCCTCAAGGAATCCTTCCATATCCGTCACAAATTCACCTGCACCTCCACACACATCATTTACTGCATTCGCTGCACCCGATGTGGCCTCTTCTACATTGGGGAGACAGGCCGCCTACTTGCGGAACGTTTCAGAGAACACCTCTGGGACACCTGCACCAACCAACCCAACCGCCCCGTGGCTGAACACTTTAACTCCCCCTCGCACTCCGCCAAGGACATGCAGGTCCTTGGCCTCCTCCATCGCCAGACCATGGCAACATGCGCCTGGAGGAAGAGCGCCTCATCTTCCTCCTAGGAACCCTCCAACCACAAGGGATGAATGCAGATTTCTCCAGCTTCCTCATTTCCCCTCCCCCCACCTTATCTCAGTCCCAACCCTCGGACTCAGCACCACCTTCCTCATTTCACCCCCCTCACCTTAACCTCCTTCCACCTATCGCATTCCCAATGCCCCTCCCCCAAATCCCCCCTCCCTACCTTTTATCTTAGCCTGCTTCCTCATTCCTGAAAAAGGGCTTATGCCCGAAACGTCGATTCTCCTGAACCTTGGATGCTGTCTGGCCTGCTGCGCTTTTCCAGCAACACATTTTTCAGTTCTGATCTCCAGCATCTGCAGTCCTCACTTTCTCCTAACTCAAGGTTGAAGTATGGTAATTGTTGCATGAAAAAGACAGAAGGTGTTAAAAGTTGTAAAAACAAAACTGCAGATGCACAATTTGTCTGTTTAAAATTTTTATTTTAAGAAAATGTAAATACCTGCATTTTCATTGGACAGTAATTGCATAGAAATTGAGCAGCACCACAGTCTGCTTGACACACTAAACCACAGCACACTGCTGGTACCAACCAGGTCCTGCATTAGCAGCTTAAATAACAAGCACCTCACACATCCAGAATGACTGCTCCTTTTACAATCCTCACCCCAATGAGGAAACAAGGTGTACTTGCAGGTACAAGCACTGAACAGACTTTGGAGCTGGAGACACTGGCTAGCCAGTTTAAACAGATAGGGGCATAAGTAATCCCCTCACAGTGGTAGGAAACCTTAATATTCAAGGCTTTTGTGGTGGTAAAGAGTTCCATGCTAGATCACTGTTCGGCAACCTTTACTGGAAAGTGCATGTGTGAGAACACGAGGTGCAAATAGATCAATGAGTTGCATCAACCCCTCTCTGAACAGGCTGGTGTCATGCAGGAAGAATCTAGAGCACAGTTAGTCCCTGTACATCCAGACCTCAGCATATCAGCGCCACTCAGACAGGAGAAACTGCAACCAAATTAAAACCTCTCGAGTTCACTGCTATTCCCCAGAAGTCTGTGTTGAACAGTTGTGCTGGGTTCGTGTGGAACTGTTTACAGGTAGATGTGTAATTTCACTCTAAAGGACTTACTGCATTAAATCAAATCTTCCAGCATTAAACATTTCCATAAATATATAACTATTATCATTAAATAAAATTCACATAATTTTCCCTTAACAAGATAGTCTTTTTAATACATACACACAAACAAAGTCTTTTTCAAACCCCCTGCTTTCTCCAGTATTGAACTGACATAATCAAAACTATCATTCCATAGTAAGTTAGCTTGAAGTGTTCTACAGTTTGTGACCCTTGTTTTGCAATTAAAGATAACTGTTAACTTCTCAATTTGAAGTTCAGATTCTGGATAGTCGAGTTAGCTTTTACCACCCAGGGCAAAAAAGGAATATGAACACACGCATTGGACAGAATGGGAAAGAGATTGATCAGCCAGAAGTCCTACAGAAACAGTGGCCTGACCATCTCTTTTTTGATTGATTTGTTGAGTGTTTCCACAAGCTTGGCTGTTGGCCTCCAGGGGTAAATGTTGCAGACGTATCGCAACTGAATACAAGATTATTACAACATACCCACCCTCTCCAGTTCCTGGGCCATTAATCATAAATGCACAATCGGAAGGCGCATTCCAGAAACAATATGATCTACAGCCACCTTGGCACAGGACAAGCTAGGTCAGTGTAAGCAACCTGGACCAGATGCACAAAACAGGGAGCATTCTTCCACACTTGCTAGCCTGCAACGTTATTCTCAGCACTGCCAATCCCCAATTGTTAAACCAACAATTAATCATATTCCCAAAAGCATCCATTAACAGCAGACTCCTGCTCACCTTCTCCAATTCTACACTCCCATAATCAGTAATTTAATTCCCACTACAAGATTTTTTAAAATGTGTACAAGGTGTACCCTACCTTAACAGTTCTACTGGACAATCCCACAGAACACTTCACTGCACCATTAACAAATGTGAAAACTTTTAAAATATTTGCAACCGTTTTATTTCTTAAATATCCAAACTGAAGCGTGGCCTAGGGGAAGGTGAAAGCATAAACCTTTATCCATAACTACATAAAAAAAATTAAAGCAATCATTTCAGTGAGGTTAAACTTGCATAGAATAAAGCAAACACTAGGGACAGGCATTAAGTGTGCAGTCCTTCCAACTTGGGAAGCAGTTCTCAATCCAGCAAGGAGGCTAAACAGGGCACCACATTTTTAAGTCTCAAAAAAATAGAGTTTTAATTAATGTGTTCAGGCATGTTCTGACATTTCCAGGAGAGACAGAAATTGAACCCAAACTTTCTGGCGACACCACTATTCCCCAAGACCCAGTACTTATACTTAAGGTGTCAAAAGCTCTCAAAGTTTGAACAATGAAATGAGAGTGGTATTCACCAGTGGGCAATTAAATAGGAAACTAAACATCAGGTGCTGCAGCTAACAGAATGGCAGAAACCATACTTCGGGTTAAAAGTTCAAAACCACCACTATAAAATTAATTTGTATAAAATGATACAAAAGCAGTCATCCATGGGAGGGTGCATGATGTGTGGAGGATTTTTAAAAATTCTCTGGAAGGTGGAATACAAAGTTATACAATCAAAGCATGGCTTAAATAGGACTGAAGATTCAAGCCATAGGACATCATACACAAGAATTCATAATGCAGAAACAGAGAGTGAGAGAGAAAACTGGTAGAAGGAAGAAAAAAAATTAATAAGTCACATTATCTGCTCAGTATCCTAAGATACTGGGTGCAAAATCAATACTATATAAAGTGACAAAATAAGCAAAAAAAAAAATCAAAAGCATGCAACTGGTTTCTCCACTGCTTCATCCTCTGAAAAATGATCAAACTGTACTGCCCTAGAGTACGGAATATAAATTGTCTAAAGTTAAAATTTGGGAGAGGGTGGGGTAAACATTGCAGCCTGTAGGAATAACTCGACGAACCCTAACAACATAGTAAAGCCACCAACCAGAATCTCAAGTGCATGCATCAGTTCAGCAACCTGCATGATTACGGACCAAACTTACTAATGATCATTTCTTATGTTGGAGGCTTCTTTCCACACTTAGTGTTAAAAAGCACCTTGGTTGCATCATGATTTGTGATCACTGCCACACAAAATTCATGTTACCGAAGTTATAAAATCACCCTTATTGGACGCTCCCATTAAATTTCAAATTTCCCCTTTAGGGAAGAAAAGTACATGAACTGGGAGCATTGGCTAAATGATACTCTCATTTAAAAAAAAAACTTTGCCTTGTGAAATGGATAATGCTAGGACTGGCTTGGAACTTTGTGTGCCCTACCTCCTCCCCTCCACCCCAGTCCATACCTATTTCATCTGAACCATCCCCCATGAAAAATAAACACAGTACAAATTAAGTGGCATATACACAGTACAAAAATTTAACTCAATACTATAAAACTCTGTTCCACGCAATGTGCTTTCATGAAACAGAGATTTAAGAATATTTAACTGTGCCTACAGTGCGGTCATTAAATACCAATCAATTAATATGGCTATTTAACCTATCTTCGCTTATAAAACTAAAAGGGGACCTCAACCTTCAACAGCTGTGTCCATGCTCTGAATATCTACCTGTATCAGAAAATCAAGACATTTTAAAAATTACTAAACAATACTGAATGGTGCTTCGAAAACTATGTCAAATCCAAAGCAATTTAAGTTGTTCCACCCTGTGAAATTTGTATCTGACAGCTTTATATGCTGCAGATAAAGATTAACAACATGCTGAAGCAGTCAAAAACACAAATAGCAACTAAATATCAGTACAGAATCACTGTAGCACCTCTACACCATATCCATTGGGCTGGCTAGTTCACTGTTAAAACGTTTTAGAAGACAAGGGCATTTTCATTCCTGTCACACACTAAGGAACTCCAAACTGTCTACCTTCAGCCATTATCCTCCACATCAGTAGCGGATGGCAAGTTCAAGTTCAGAAAAGGCAAGATACGCAGCTGACAATGTAAACAACTCCATTCAGATCAGAATCCTTAGGAGATAAGGAGGCTTGCAGGTGAAAGGTTGGCAGCCACCAGATTCCCAATGTAAGGAACAGAATTAAGGCATAGGACTGCTCTGGACCACAGCAGCAGGATGACTGGGGCTGAGATTCAACACAGTTAACTTTCCAAGCTCTTTAACAGATCAAAATCCACAGTGCAAGTTTGGAGCATGGGTGGGGAAAAGGGGTGTAAAATAAAAAATCTGGTCTCAAAAGCTGGACAATAAGTGTCATATTTTGGAACAACAGCAAGACATCTAGAGCCTAGCCCTCTTTGCTCAGTTGAAAACTGCAGCAATTAAACACTACCTGAAATCCACATTCATCTGGCAGGCAACAGTGTGAAGCTGTTGGTCTGGAGACTCCTGTGATGCAGTGGAAGTGTTCTTACCTCTAGGCTAGAATGCCCAGGTTCAGATCACCTGCTCCAGAAGTGCATCATAGGGTCTGAACAGGCTTATTAAAAATATCGATAAAGCCACAGGTCTAAATCCACAACCACTTTGGATAAGGTTAGGACCTGCCTGGTGAACCTCCCTTGTAACTGCATTGTAGAGTCAGAATATGAGTCAATGGCTTTATTCCAGCAGCAGCTTCATTCCAGTTCCCTTGCAATTAACATGACATGCATGACTTTGCATTCAAAATGGAGGGAGGCTCAAAAAGACAACTCTTCCTTTGTATAATCTCAATTTAAAAACAAAAAATCTTCAAATCCAGATTTTGGAAAAAAAGCAGAAGTCACACAATACACACACACTTAGAGCACTATGATTAATTTTTTAAAAAAATGTTCAACCTTATTTTTAGGATACAATAAGGAGTAACTTTGATCTGTTCTCATAAGGCCCTGTGCAGCTGCCCGGAGGCATTTGTTCGATGATGTTGGTAGGGCCAAAACCAATAGATAAAAAATTACATTTATTTACAGCCCCTAACTCCCCGAATCATATACATTGATCTGAAACACTGCTCCATGTTGATATGGAGCCCTGAGTAGAAAGTGAGCAACAGGACTGCGCCAGCATTGCTGCCCTTCGAAAGTGAGGGGGTGTGTCTTTGGCTTGCAGAAGTCAGTCAGTAGCCTGTCACAGTGAGGTAGCTCCTCAGGAGCTGACCAGGATCTCCATGATGTGATCCAGGTCATTCAGGTCAGTTCTTAAAGTTGGACTGGCTCCCAATGAAGAAGAGGAATTGCATGAGGTGAAAGTCTTAGCCAGGTCATCAGCCACACCAGGGGGCACTGCACGGCCACTGGGAGCCGGCCCCACTGTAGCCACATCGCAGTCACACACAGAGGTGTCAATGTCAAGAAAAAGGTCATCCAAGGTCACACCTACAAGGTAACTAGAGCTCATGATTTCAAAGCTGCCAAAAACTGACTCCAAAGGTCTACAGGGCTCTGTGGACTGGATTTCCTCTTTGTTCCAGTCTTCTGCTGCTGTGTCCATTGCTTCTGGCAGGCCCAGATTGTCCTGTGGGATTGAAGGTGAAGGGCTTTCATCAACAATGATGTCAAGATCCCGGAGGATGGAGTTGATGGCAGAGGAGAGGGAGTGGTCCTCATCAGAAGCAGCAGATGTAAAGTCCTCAAGGCCATCGCCGAATCCAGCGGGGTGGCTCTCAGTTGTCAGCCGCGAAGGTGGGACATCCCGTTGGCTGCCTAATTCCGAACACCCAGAATCCAAGGCCATGGCAGATGCCAGCTGGCTGCTTTCCAGCCGGATCTCTTCTTGGATCTGCCGCAGGGTGTTAGCAATCAGGACAGTGCGCCGAAGGCTGAGCTCCGGTAGTGCCCGCCCATTCTGCATCTTATTCAGGGAGGTGTTGAGTACCAGCTGCCGCTTGAGGCTATAGGACTCCGGACAGTCAGCAAGGTTCTGACAGGAATCCAGACCCCCATCGGCATGGCGCTTCCGCTTCACACCCTTTCCAACCATTGAGACCTGCCAAGATAAAAGACAGCTGTTAACATTGTACAGATCCCCAGAGAGATGTCAACAGGCATGGTTAGTATCTGTGCCAACACTAGCATATCTGTAAAGGGCAAAAGAAGATTTATTAGCTTGGTTGTTCAGGAATTACTGCAAACAACTGGCCATTCAGCCCATCTAATCAATGTCAGCATTTACATTACAACCAAACCTCTAACCACTTATGATCTAGTTAGGGACCAATAATGTTTTTTTAAAAAAAAATCCAAAAATATTCTGTTTTAGCAAAATGTATCAAAAATATTTCACTTCTGTTTTAGAAAGTAAGCAAACTTTATAGTATTGGTGTGATTACTGCCATCAGAACTGCAGGAGGGACACTCATCACCATGCAATGGTAGTGCCTGTTTCATCAATGGCCAGCAAAACACAACAGCAAGGTGTCTGCACTAAAGGAGAGGAGCAATAGAAAATATATGTTCTTGCAAAGGTTTAAACAAAATCAATTCTGGGATCCTAATTCGTTCACTACCCCACTCTGAATACTTGCACGACCTGCTCCTCATCCTTCACTGACTTCATCGCACTCACTACTGTGCTCTATAGCACGTCAAGCAGGGCACCGAATGTGGGAGGGCAACACTGATGAAGCAACAAGTGGGGAGTGAGACAGCTGAGCACTAAGCAGAGCAGGTTTCCTTGGACATTAATGAGGTAATGCTAATGTCCTCTACCAGCATGGTAACAGGGAATATTCAGTTATTATAACAGTTATTATAAGTGAATAGATTTTGTTTTGATTAATATAGTTTATAACTATGTAATGAACTTGGGTTTACTCCCTACTTTAGTTAAGCATTCTCCAAGACAGATCAATTTTTAAAAGGTTTAAAAAAAATGTTTGTACGGAACAACTGTAATTAAGCCTCCAAAGAATCATGGTGATTTTCACGTCGTCCCAGCTCCAACTATTCTCAGGTGCATAACTTTAATTTACCATCTATGACTGTGAATACTTTGATCCCTTCTTCTGTTTACTTTATCAATACTACTCAGCTTATTCAGCAAATTTCTTTATTTTAAACAAGAATCTGTGGGGCACAGTGTAGATTATTATCTTCTAATTCAACTAGATAAACATTCACTTTCTATTCCCTCAAACAGAAAACAGAAAATAAGCCCCACCCATATTCTACACAGTGAACCAAGGTAAGACTTTTACTTTGTTCACAGAATAGACTGTCAGCTACTGTGGCTATCTTCTCTGTGAGCTGCAAACCATACACGATCCAAAACTAACTCCTGCAGCAAACAACCAGATAAACCGAAACTAGAGATCGTCTAAACTCTACCCATTTCAAATGCCCTCGAATCAGCTTTTAAATTATTTATTTACAATTTCTTCTTTGATTTGGCGAAATAAGTGGCTTCACAACATTTCAGCATTCATGGAATTCTAACCAGTTGAGCATTTAACTCCCCAAAAAAATTTAAAATCTCCCTTGTTGCAAGGATTGCGGATGTTGTGTCTTCAGTTCTTCATACCTAAGCCAGCCCACTTGCTGTATTATAGTGCCATCTCTTCTATTCTGAGTTGGTTAAACAAACATTTAACTTTCTGAAATGCCATTCCTTTAGCTGTAAATGCCTACAGCCCAGTATTTTAAGTCCCTCACTTTTATAACTTTAATCTTTCCAGAACTAAAATAAATTACCCCTCAATTACTAACTTGAACCAGGAATAATATATTCATAAAACGTACCTTCTTCAACAAACTCCATCAATAGATGCTTCTTGGGGTGGGGAGAGTGAAAAGAAAATCAGGCTGCTTTGGATCTTCTCCCGATTGTCCAATTAGGCTTTTGGAGATCAGAGGAGATGACCACTCAAACTACTCCCTTAACCTTGCAAAAGCTTTCCTTTTCATGTATTCAATTTCCTTTGAACCGATGACAGAATCTGCTCCCAACACCCTTTCAGACAAAATGCTCTAGATTATAAATCAGTGAACCAACATTACTCGTCACCCTTTCATTCTTTTATCATTTGAAAATTTGCCCATTTTTCCTAGGGTGGAGGGAGTCTAAAACTAGAGGGCACAGGATTAAGGGGAAAGATTTTAAAAAGCACCTAAAGAATAACTTTTTCATGCAGAAGCTTGGAGTGCATTGAATGAGTTGCTAGAGGAGGTGGAGGCTTGTACAATTATAACATTTAAAAAGGTATTTGAATGGGTACATGAATAGCAAGGGTTTGGAGGGATATGGGCCAAGTGCTGGAAAATGGGACTAAGTCAGATTGGGATACGTGGCCAGTGTAGTGAGATGGACTGAAGGGTCTGTTTCCGTGCAGTATGACTCTATGATCTCGGCTAAAAAAAATTCAGATTCGATCAGATGAGGAATTGTCAGCTCCTCGATAAATTCATACACTCAAACAGCCTGTCAACATTCAAAGACTTGTGCGCAGTTGGACAAGATATGGATTAAGGTCTTTGAAAGATTGAGGACACAGGAGCAAATGAGAAAGAAAGACAATAAAGCAACATCGGAAGAGAAGACCTGATTTCTGCTAACATAGCATCATCACAAAGTGAATAGCTGTTCATTCAGTGCTGCTTCTACTGATGGGTTAGTAACCAAATATTGAACACGAGACACTTTTCGGTCATCCAGAAACCCTGATGAGACTAGACTTTTCATTAAGCTACAATAAACTGAAATACAGCAGTTGCAATGAAAAGCAGCCCTAAAGTATGAGCACTCTTCCCTCTCACCTCTCGTCAACAATTATTACTGAACTAGCAAAGGTCATGTTAGATGCATTTGATAATAAATGCACTATGGATCTTGTAGCAACATAAATCTCTGAATGAGGAATCATAGATGTCTGACAGATTGTGACAGCCTTCTAAATAAATGTTAACTCGGCTGATGGGGAAAAGAATGTTAAATTCAAAGCTTCCCATCTTCATGAATGCTGATAGAATTTAATGATGGCATCTATTTGGATTCCTTAATGGATTCTAACTTTCTTTACAATAAAAGCTCATACTCACCTGTACCATCAATAAATTCCAACTACAATGGCTCCACATCCAAGCACAACATGCCGTCTCAATCACACACACTTTCAGAATTATTGGAGGCAGAGTGCTTGGTTACTATTAACTGCCAACCACCCCAGTGAAGCAGGAAACACATTTCCTGCTATTGGGATCTGTTAATTCAGAGAAAGGCAGGAATGTAGCCAGACCAGCCATGGTTTCTGATGTGCACAGTCTCATTTGGAGATGAACTGGCAAAGTAGAATCGTAGAATTCCTGCAGTGTGGAAACAGGCCCTGCGGCCCAACAAGTCCACACCAACCCTCCGAAGAGTAATCCACCCAGACGCATTCCCCTACTCTATTATCCTATATTTACCCCTGACTAATGTACCTAACCCACACATCCTTGAACACTACAGGCAATTTAGTATGGCCAATTCACCTAACCAGCACATATCTGGACTGCGGGAGGAAACCTGAGCACTCTGAGGAAACCCATGTAGACACAGGGAGAATGTGCAAACTCCACACGGATAGTTGCCAGAGGCTGGAATTGAACCCGGGTCCCTGGCGCAGAGGCAGCAGTGGCAACCACTAAGCCATCGTAATGCCCAAGTAGTTTGGCATCTGCTGCAAAAAAGGAACAAAACCGACACAATCCACATATACAGAACACTAGTAAACTGCAACTGCTTGTTTGACACAGGCAAATCCATCAAGACATCTCTTTGCAGATTGCTGAAACCAAGTGGGAATATCGAGTCACAGTGACACTTTACTCAACAGAATTCATCAATCAGCAGGTCACTGTTGAATGTAAGAGTAAGCTAGCTAGTAATAATAAAAAAGATTGCAAGAGGTTTTTAAGATACCGAAAAGGTAAAGAGAGAGGCAGAGTGCACATTGGACTAGAAAATAAGGTAGGTGGAGGAATTGAATTAGGTACTTTGCATTAGTTTTCAAAGTAGAAGACACCAGAACTTCAAGAGAGTCAGGTAACAGAAGTGGGTGCAGTGGCCATCACGAAGGCAAAGATGCTGGGTAAGTTGAAAGGTCTGATGGTAAATAAACCAACCTGAGTTCTGAAGGAATCTGATTCAAGAATCACTGGAATCAGAGATTGATGGCTGGAAAATGGTAAATGTAACACCAACATATGTGTGTGCACATGTGTGAAGGGAGGGAGGCAGAAGACAGGAAACTATAGGCCAGTTAGCCTGATGTCAGTTGTTGGTAAGATTTTAAGAGTTCATTGTTAAGGATGAGATTGCGGAGTATTTGGAAGTGCACGGTAAAATAGGGTGGAGTCAGCACAGCTTCATCAAGGGGAGGTCATGGCTAACAAATCTTATTATTCTTTGGAAGTCTTTGAGTAGGTAATGAACAAATTAGACAATGGAGAGCCAGTGGATGAGATCGATTTGGATTTCCAGAAGGCCTTTGACAAGGTGCCACACAGGAGGCTGCTAAGAAAACAGTCAATGGTTTTAAGGGCAAGGTACTTACATGGATAAAGGATTAGCTGACTGGCAGAAAGTGGACTTTTTAAGGATGGCAGCCAGTGACTAATGGAGTTCCACGGGAGTCCATGTTGGAACTATTTGCATTGTACATTAATGGTCTGGACAAAGACAGGTGGAGGAGCAAGAATCGCTGAGAAAGTGGAGCAGCTGAAGGAGGACTTGGACAAACTAGGAGAGAGGGCAAAGTAGTGGTAGATGGAACACGATATGGGAAAGTGAGAGGTTTTGCAGGTTTTGAAGAATAGAGACTATTTCTTTTACCTTGCCTGTGAATGTGGTGACATTTGTTTAGGGTTTGCATGCTGTAAAATGCATCCTACACATTTCCCTCAAAAATACATCTTTGCCACTGGGTATTTAAATTGGAGTTTGCCATATCTCAACTATGTCTGTCAGGTATTTCACAGCAACATAATGGGGAAGAAAGCTTTTTGGCCTGAGTGATATGCTCAATACCCAACTTGTTTGCGTAGAAAACTTCTGTTGATGCAAAAGATATCACATCCAGAACCTAAGAGCTAGGAAATTTGCATATTAACAACCTTAACAATCTGGACAAAGCAACCAAGGGCATTGTTGCTTAGTTTGCAGATGACACATGTTGAGGGAGCGGGGATGTTGCAGAAGGACTTGGACAGGTTAGGAGAGTGGGCAAAGAAGTGGCAGATGGAATACAATGTGGACAAGCATGAGACAATAGGTGCAGGAGTAGGCCATTTGGCCCTTCGAGCCATTCATTATGATCATGGCTGATCATCCACAATCAGTAACCTGTTCCTGCCTTATCTTCATTACCCTTGATTCCACTGTCTTTAAGAGCTCTATCCATCTCTCTCTCTCGAAAGTATCCAGAGACTCGGCCTCCACTGCCTTCTGAAGTACAGCATTCCATATATGAGATTTCGCATTTTGGTAGGAAGAAAAGACATAGTCTATTTTCTAAACGGAGAAATGCTTTGGAAATCTGAAGTACAAAGGGACTTGGGAGGATTAGTTCAGAATTCTAATAAGGTTACCATACAGCTTCAGTTGGCAATTAGGAAGACAGATGCAATGTTGGCATTCACTTCAAAAAGGTTTGAATACAAGTGCAGAAATGTACTACTGAGGTTGAATAAGGCTCTGGTCAAACTGCATTTGAACCACCTATTGAAGGAAGGATGCATTTACCTTGGACATAGTGTACAGGAGGTTCAAGCAAATGATCCCAGGGCAAAGAGCTTGTCATAGAAGGAGCGGTTCAAAACTCTGTCTGTACTTGATGGAGTTTAGAAGGAGGAGGGGGATCTCACTGAAACTTGCAGAATACCAAGAGGCCTGGAGTGAGTGGACGTGGAGAAGATGCCTCCACAAGGAGAGAATTAGGTTATCTAGGGACACAGCCTCAGAACGAAAGGATGATCGTTTAGAACTGAGATTAGGAGAAATTTCTTCAGCCGGCGGGTAGTGAATCATGGAACTCGTTGCCACAGAGGCTGTAGAGGCCAAGACATTTAAGTGCATTTAAGACAGAGATAAATGGTTTCTTAACAGGTAAGGGGATAAGGATTACGGAGAGAAGGCAGGGAAATGGTGTTGAAAAACATATCAAACAATGAAGCAGATTCAAAAGACGAATTACCTATTTCTGCTCCAATTCTTACGGTTAGTGGCCCAGAACTCTCCAAATCAGACTCAGTCATCAATCACTGAAATGACCATGAGCGGGCAATCCCAATATATAAGGGTTCAAATCCCATCACAGTAGACCGAGGATCTGAACTGAGCTTCCAAAAGCAAAACAAGTCTGGAAATACAAAATTGGTGCCAATAAAAGGATCTTATAAGTTTATGTATTACTGTAACATCCAACCTGGTTCCGCATTTTAGGGAAAGAAACAAGATTCCTGGTCTATTTTTATGTGGCTTAAGACAATAAGAAGCAAGAGTAATAGGTAGGTGGTTTTTTTGGGCCTGCTGTATCATTCAATATTCCATGACTAATCTTTTGCCTCAATACCATCTTTCCCAACCACATTTCTCAATTCTGAAGTGAAAAAAAATCCACACAGTTCTAAATTTATCCAATGAGCCTTAAATTTATTCAATGTTGGTGCATTTGGCTGTGTGGGCATAGAATTACATAGATTCATAAATTTCTCCTCAGTCCTGAATGATTACCTTGAAACTGCACACCATTATTAAAAAGAAAATTCAAAGGTAAGCCCCTTCAGAATCTTCTGTTTCAACAAAATTACACCTCATTCTTCTAAACTTCAGACAACATATTCTGGATTAGTGGTGCTGGAAGAGCACAGCAATTCAGGCAGCATCCAAGGACAGGCAAAATCGACGTTTCGGGCAAAAGCCCTTCATCAGGAATAAAGCCTTCAGACAACATATGCCTAGTTGACTCAGCCGCTCATATGGCACAAACCAAACCAGTTATATGAGAAAGCAACTAACAAAGGATTGTCTTCTGAGGAAAAGCTAAATCCATATCCACTGGGGTTCTTGAAGAGTCAGAGGTGATGTAATTGAAACATCAAGCCCCGAGGAGACTTGACTGGGTGAATATGGAAAGAATTATTCTTCTTGTGGGAGAATCAGATAACTGGAGGTTGCCCATTTACCACAGAGACTTTCTCACAGAGGACTAAGTGGCTTCAAAACGTACATTAAGCAAGCAACTCTGAATGGCAAACTGTTCAAAACAATATACATAGTAGTCAAGGTGCCACTTGCATCAGATAACAAATACATAAACCCTGAGAATGGAAAATCAAAGGAATTCCAGGACATCTCTGCAGGAATTCCTCAGGGTAGTGTCCTAGGTCCACCATCTTCAGCTGTTCCATCAATTACCTTCCATCAAAAAGGTCAGAAGTGGGGACATTTGTCAATGTTTGTGCAATGTTCAGCACCATTCGTGACTCCTCAGACACTGAAGCAGTCCTTGTGCAAATGCAACAAGATCTGGACAATATCCAGTCTTGGGCTGACAAGTGGCAAGTAACATTTGCGTCACACAAATGCCAGGCTATGATCATCACCAAAAGGAGACAATCTAACCAAAACCCCTCAACATTGAATGGTGTTAGCATGGGAAGGTAACAACATCTTAGGATGTATCATAGACTAGAAACTCAACTGACTCACCACATAATTGCAGTGGTTACAAGAGCAGGTCAGAGGCTAGGAAAATTGCAGCAAGTAACTCACACCTCCTGACTCCTCAAAGCTTGATCCTCATCTGCAAGGCACAAGTCAGGAGTATGATGGAAACTTCTCCACTTGCCTGGTTGAGTGTGGCCCCAACAACACTCAAGAAGCTTTACATCATCCAGGACAAAGCCCACTTGACTGGCATTACATTCACAAGCATCCACTCCCTCCACCACCAACATTCAATAGCAGTGGTACAAGATGCAGAGCAGAAATTCACTCAAGATCCTCAAACAGCACCTTTCAAACCCATGACCACTTCCACCTAGAAGGACACAGGTAGGAGATATATGGGGACACCGCCATCTTCAAGCTCCTCTCCAAGCCACTCATCATCATGACTTGGAAATATATAATCATTCCTTCACTGTCGCTGGATCCAAATCCTGGAATTCCCTTCCTAATGGCAGTATGAGTGGACTGCAGCAATTTAAGAAGGCCATTCACCACCATCTCCTCAAGGCAGGTAGGGACAGGCAATAAATGCTAGCCAGCCAGCAATGACCACATTGGACAAAATGAATCATGACAAAGATAATATTTTGAAGGCAGTCCAACCATTCTAAATTATTTCTACCTACCATCTACAAGTGTCCTCCAAATCTCTCAATCATTGTCAGAGTCTTTCAAAGATAGATTCCAATCACCATCCCCCTCCTTACTTTTCTGCTGACTACAGACAACCGTTGTAAGTGAGCTGACCACAATCAAACTTTATGCCATGCAAATATTGGAAATAGGAGAAAGTGAGGACTGCAGACGCTGGAGATCAGAGTAGAGAGTGTGGTGCTGGAAAAGCAGAGCAGGTCTGGCAGCATCCAAGGAGCAGGAGAATAAGCCCTTCATCAGGAAATAGAAGGGGTTGCATTAATAAAGGACTTTTCAAAAACACAAGGCATTATAGTCAGAGATGTACAACAGGGAAACAGACCCTTTGGTCCAACTTGTCCATGCCAAATAGATATCCAAAATTCATCTAGTCCCATTTGGCAGCATTTGGCCCATATCCCTCTAAATCCTTCCTATTCATATACCCATCCAGATGTCCTTTAAATACCAGGTAATTATACCAGCCTCCACCACTTCTTGTGGCAGCTCATTCCATACATGCACCACCCTTTACATAAAAAAAACCTTTGCCCTTTAGGTCCCTTTTAAGTCTTTCCCTTCTCATCTTAAACACATGCCCTCTAGTTTGGACACCCCCACCCCAGGGAAAAGACCTTTTCTATTTATATATGTTTAATGTATAATCATTACTTGTAATGCTGGTGCCAACCTGTGCCAATAAGATCCCACAACAAGATATTTTGGGCAATGCTGGTTGAGGGATAAACATTGGCTAAGGCATCAGCCAACTCCACTGTGCTTCCTCATCAAAATAGCACCAAGGGATCTTTCACATTTATCTGAAAAGAGCTGCTGCAAACAATGCAACACTCTCCTCACTACAGCACTGAAGAATAACACCATCACTCAATATAACTGCAGATCCTAAAAAATGCTCCCACATTAACTAGCAAGGAGGAGGTACTGCTTCTCAATCAGCATGGATAAAATGTGTATTAAAAGATCAAATATCCCAAATACCACCATGACCTGAACAACTCCACCTGAAGCTGAATTTCGAAGGATTCTGACACTTCTTCCCCGCTCCTGCCAGTGAAGACCTGCCCCTTTTTCGCGCTTGGCTGCACCCGGTGCATGCTGGGCCTTGTAGTTCACCGAGTGATAGATATCCTTGCAATCCTGCGGTACGGCAACCAACACCGGGTCAGGGCCAGTCGGCCTATCTAAAATCTCTACTGGGATGCTTCACCCTCCAACTACCTTCCTACAAAAAAAAAAGACAACACAGTCTCGCTCTCTAAAGGAGAAATAGTACCAGAACTACAAGTCCCGGCCAGCTCGGCGCCCATGCGCAGTTAGAGCTGTCGAGAACTTGCCCCCGCCCCTCCCCCCTCTTCCCCCACCCACAAGATGGGCTTGGTGGGGCAAGAGGACTGTACCCCCCCACCCCCCCGGAATCAATCCTTTCCAGAGAGGCACTTTCTGGGAAACCGGCTCCTTCAGCGCGAATTCCTGGCCTGGATGATGGAAAAAAAACCAACGGGCACTTCGAAGCCGCCGTGTAACGGGCGCCCTGAGCACCACAGCAATCAAATTAAAAAAAAACACACTCTCGCTGGGAGCGGGTCGCTACCTGCTGATTTACTTGGACGCAATTATTTGTTTTAATTATATCCCGATCATCACAGTAGGTAGACACGGCTTTCCCTCCTCATCGACCCCCGTCCGCCATAACCCGTCCGTTCCCCGCCGAGTTAATTCTTCATGTTGTTTTTCTCGTCTGCACTCCTCCTCCCGGCCGCCGCGCTCGGTGCAAATCAAGACACTAGCTCGAGCTACAGGCCCCCTGGAGCCTGTCCTATTGGCCAGGCGTCGGAAGGCACAGGCCAATCGGGAGAAAGGGGTCGGTTCTACTGCGGTTACGATTGGTAAATAATGCCGTCCATCATCGCGACGGAGGCGGGTCTCGCCAACGGACTGCCCGCTCGCCCAATCGCCATCGCGTCTCCGCTGTGGGCGGGGACCAAGAAACTTGGTTTGAAAACCCCAACAAATCAAACGATTTCGGGTTGAGATGAGAGTTTCAAACTACCGAGTTCTGACTTAGGAGCGAATCATTGGTCGACTGTGAGTAACCGACGGTAGAACGTGAATTATCAACAGTGAGAACGCCATTTTTGAAATGTATTTTTAACCGACGTTGCTAAGTTACGGGAGAGGCTGATGGTGATTGGCGGGGCGGTGTTGAACGGTGTTGGCCAATGGCGTCGGCGGTCTCTGTGTCACGTACCATGACGTCACGAGGCTGCGGGTGGAAGTGCCGGCCCCAGGGTCTTGAATGGGCGGGGCCGGCTCAGTAGGCGGAGCGATGGGCGAGGTCAACACCGTCAAGTGTGTGGTGGAGTTCGAGGCGGCTTTGCGGGAGAGTGAGCAGCGCTTGGTCGTCATGCTCTTTTCCGCGCACTGGTGCGAGTTCTGCCAGATGATCCAGCTCTACTTCGATGAGTTCGCCGAGTCCTATCCGGAGGTGGCCTTCTACGAGGTTGACATCAACGTAGCCAAGGACGTGGTGCAGCTTTGCCGCATTGAGTGGTTCCCCACCTTCCAGTTCTACAGGACCGGAGCCAAGATCTTTCAGTTCAAGGGACCCAACCGCTGCCTCCTGGAGCGGATGATCCAAAAGCTGCAGGGAGATGATTTGCAGTGTTCACCTAAATTAAAGCAGGCCAATACCTAATGGTTTTCTGTCTGCGTTTTCTTTTTCTCCCCTTTTTGAAGATTAGAGTCACGGAGGTTTCACAGCACAGAGCATTACCGCACCATTCACCTCATTTATTCCAACCCCGTTCTCAAGCAATTGACCAGTAGTATTTTAGTTAAAAATCACACATCAGGTAATAGTCCAACAGGTTTAATTGGAAGCACTAGCTTTCGGAGTATTTTAGATATATTAAGTAGTATTCATTTTCTAGGTGAGAGAAAGGTTATATTTTTCGGGCAAGTTTATAAAATAATAATTGGTACCAAGCAAACGTAATCGTGGATATTCCATTCCAAAATACAGAACTGGGGATATCATTTACCAGTAGGATTTGGCAGCACTTGTGTGCTCAATGATGTGAGTAGGAATATTTTTCCACTTTGAATACTCAGAAATGATCAATCCGAGATCAGGCTTATCGCAGTTAAGGCATAATCAAAAGCTGCTTTAATCTTTGTATTTTAGACAATTTTAATCAAACTATTCAGACGTGCTATTACACATGTCTCGAACAGGTGGTACTTGAACCAATGCCTTCTGTTTTGGAGAAAGGACACTACCACTGGACCACATTGTATCCTATAGCATTTCAAACGCGTGTTTTTCTTTTTAACATTCGCGCCATAGGGTTTTTACAGCACAGAAACAGGCTCTTTGGTCCATTGTATTTATGCTGGCCAGAAGGAAACTGACATTCTGTAAATAAAATTAAATGTGTGATTCAAAAATTGACGTGAGAGAAATGGCTTTTGATTCCTGGGTCACCACTACTGGGAAAATGGTAGCTATATTGATGGAACGGTCTTCAGCAGAACTTCCTGGGACCTGTGCTCTGGCGCGCCATAACTAGGTCAGAAGAGAGGACTTTACATATTAGGGGAAAAGGGATCAAGTTGTGAAAGATTCTATCAGTTAATACAGGAGATAAGGTAAAAGAGCACGGTAGCAATGAAGCAAATTGTATCAGAACATGATAGGAAGGGATAAAGTGTACTAATGTAAGAGTGTAACAATAGGTAGGACTAAAGATTAGAAAACAGTAAAAAAAAATTGGTAACAAAACATGATTTTGCATCATAAATAGAAATAAGTAGTCATTACCGAGACATGGTCGCAAAATACCAAAATCTGGGACCTGCAATTTCATAAGTATGTGATATTTAGAAAGTGCAGGAAGCTAGGTAAAGATGGAGCGAGCAACTGCTCTATTAATAGTGCCAATACAATACAAGAGAAATGATCCTAGTGTTGGATGTTAGGGTGTAGACCTGGATAGAGATTGAGAAGGTAAGAAGTCACTTTTATGAGTACCCTAACAGCAACCATACTGTTGGACAGGGGAAACCATATCAGATAATTGGTGTTTATGAATAAGTTATGTTGAAAATCATGGGTGATTTTTAACCTTCATCTAGATTAAATTAATCAACTGGCAAGGGTTGCCTGAATGGTGAGTTGGAAGAGTGTTTACATTGTTAAAAATCACACAACACCAGATTATAGTCCAACAGGTTTTTGGAATCACTAGCTGTTGGAGCGGCGCTTCTTCAGCAGGTGGTCAAAGTGATATGAGTGAGTATTTTATAAATTTGAGAAACTATTAAATGTTGGTGTGATGTATGAGCTACAAATTTGGTTGCATAACCCATTTATGGAGATCAACTATTGCTGCCTGGGTGTGCTATACCATCAAGGAGAAAGTGAGGGCTGCAGATGCTGGAGATCAGAGCTGAAAATGTGTTGCTGGAAAAGCGCAGCAGGTCAGGCAGCATTCAAGGAACAGGAGAGTCGATGTTTCGGGCATAGGCTTATGCCCGAAACGTAGATTCTCCTGTTCCTTGGATGCTGCCTGACCTGCTGCGCTTTTCCAGCAACACATTTTCAACTGTGCTATACCATCAGTCAACTGTCTAGCTCACAAGACATAGAGTCATAGAGATGTACAGCATGGAAACAGACCCTTTAGTCCAACTTGTCCATGCCGACCAGATATGCCACCCCAATCTAGTTTCACCTGCCAGTATGTGGCCCACATCCCTTCAAACCCTTCCTATTCATGTACCCATCCAGATGCCTCATAAATGTTGCAATTGTACCAGCCTCTACCACTTCCTCTGGCAGCCCATTCCACACACGCACCACCCTGTGCGTGAAAAAGTTACCCCTTAAGTCTCTTTTATATCTTTTCCCTCTCACCCTAAACCTATGCCCTCTAGTTCTGGACTCCCCCGCCCCGGGGTTTATTTACTCTATCAATGCCCCTTATGATTTTATAAACCTCTGTAAGGTCACCCCTCAGCTCCAACGCTCCAGGGAAAATAGCCCCAACCTATTCAACCTCTCCCTATAATGCAAATCCTCCAACCTTGGTAATATATGCTAGTGTGTTGCTGCACCCTCATAGGAAAGGAGGAAAAACGGATGACCAGTCCACACATAGACTGCAGCAGGAGTGTGGTAACAGTGCGAGCACCTCTGGGTCTTCAGCAGGATAGGGAAATAGAACCACAGCTGGGGAATAGGCTAGCTGTAGTAATACTTTCTGCCAGCTGGAAGCTGGATTTTTCCATGTCCTTGACAGTGTCAGGAAAGTGTTTGATGGGCCAGCTGACATACGCAGCATCTTAAAGTGCCTGCCTATCTGTGCATGTCACCCTATCAGGATTCTCAACTGAGTATTCTGCAGCGGTACCCATGACATTAATTTTACTTGTTGTCTGTATAGGGTCTTTCAAGTCATCATCCTTGGCACCATGGTAGCCCACAAACCCACCAACACACTAAAACAGCAGCTAATGAACTTGAAAGACCCTATACAGACAAGTAAAATTAATGTCACTTACAAAATATCTTTCAAGAACTGTAACAAATACTACAGTCAACAAACAGACAGAAAACTAGCCACCAGGATACATGAACATTAATTAGCCACAAAAAGACATGACCCCCCCACCCCCTCACTAGTATCCTTACATACAGATGAGAAAGGACACCATTTCAACTGGGATAACACATCCATCCAAGGACAAGTCAAACAGAGACATGCACGAGAATTCCTAGAAGCATGGCATTCCAATCAGAACTCTATCAACAAACACATTCACTTGGATCCCATTTACCATGCCATGAGAAAAAGAACAGGAAATGACATCACCATAGGAAATGACATCATCAACCCAAGGAAACCCAAACATATAAATCCAAAGCGGACTACACCACTAGTGCTTAATCCGGAGGCTCACTGAAGATGTTACCAAATATGGTGATGAAAACAAACCTTCCAGCTCAGTGAGCAAACCTACATTTAGAAATTAGGCAGCATTCAAGGAGCAGGAGAATCGATGTTTTGGGCAAAGGCTTTGTCAGGAATGTAGTGGATGGATGTGGGTGGGAGAGGGTTGAGAAGTAAACAGGAGGGTGCGAGGGCTGGTGTGGGGGCGAAGTAATATGTAGATGCAGGTGGGGGGGTGATAGGTTAGATGGGAGGGTAGAGCGGAAAGGTGGGAAGGAAGATGGACAGGTTGGGCTGTTCAAGAGGTGATGCCAAGTGGAGGGTTGGACCTGGAATGAGGTGGGAGAGGGGAGATGAGGAAACTGGTGAAGTCGACGTTGCTGCAATGTGGTTGAAGAGTCCCAAGGAGGAAGATGAGACATTCTTCCTGATGCCTGGAGGAAGAACACCTCATCTTCTGCCTTGGGACCCTGCAATCACATGGCTTCACCAGTTTCTTCATCTCCCCTCCGCCCACCTCATCCCAGATCCAACTGTCCTGCCTGTCCATCTTCCTTCCCACCTATTCCTCCCCTCTGACCCCTCCGACCTATCACCATTACCCCCCACCTGCATCTACCTATCGCCTTCCCAGCTACCTCACCCTCACCCCTACCCTCCTATCTCTCAGCCCTCTTCTCCACTACCATATTCCCGATAAAGGGCTTATACTCGAAACATCGATGCTCCTGCGATGCTGCCTGATCTACTTTTCTGATCTCCAAAATCTGCAGTTCTCACTTTCTCCTTGTGGATAATGATGTTCATTTGAAGGACTGGAGCAGACAAAAGAGGCTGATTGGAAGTTTCAAGGCAAATATGCTTTCAAAATGAGACTAGATGAGTACATGAGAGAAAAGAGAGTAGAAACATATGCTACTGAAAATGGAATTGAAGGTATAGGAGGAGACATGCATATGAAACAAGTAAAGGCTAATTTGACTAATTGATCTGCTTCTGAGCTAGGAATAGGGGAGTTCTCCTGTTGTCCTGGCCAATATTTATCCTCAAACAATAGTTACAAAGATCAATTATAAAAAAAACAGAAAGTGCTGGATAAAATCAGTAGGTTTGGCTGCACCCGAGGAGAGAAAGAGTTACTTTTTGAGTCCAATATGAGTCTCCCTCGAATTAATTGATCATTGTTTCTGGGGTAAAATACTGTGAATGCAGGAAATACTGAAGCAGATCTTGCAGCATTTGCGAAGAGAGAAGCATAGTTGAGAGTTTTAGGTTAATTAACTCAGAACAGGTCATATTTCTAACCAACCTGTTCAGGCAGTTTTGACACTTTGGGAGCAGGCCTTGAACCTCAGTCTCATGGCCCTCAGGCAGGGGGAGGAATAATACCATGAATGGATCGCTATTTTGTTTACATATTTTAATTAACCTGCCTAGGTATATTATTACACACCTCTCGGGCAGGTGGGACTCGAACCCTCAAAGGTAGAGACACTCCTTTATTCCTGATGAAGGGCTTTTGCCCGAAACGTCGATTTTACTGCTCCTCGGATGCTGCCTGAACTGCTGTGCTCTTCCAGCACCACTAATCCAGAATCTGGTTTCCAGCATCTGCAGTCATTGTTTTTACCTAACTAACCCTCTTTCACCAGGACCTTTTAACAGAGCATTATATCATTGCTTTTTGTGAAATCTGTCCTTGGCAAGTTCAGATCCACCGTCTCCGGTCGTTTTGAATAGAATTGGGGTGGTTACGAAACCGCCTTGATGGACTTTCTGATAGGCTATTTGCGCCGTCAATCACCCCATTCCAGCCAATGGAGCTGACGCCCTTCCGACCCATTCATGAAAAAAGTAGCAAACCGTAGCGGCCAATGAGAATCAGCCAATGGGATGTTGACGTCGACCTTCGTCATAATAGGGTGCGGGTTTGAGGGCGGGGCCAGTGGGAAGCGGGGCACGGACCCGGAAGCAGCATGGTGGTGAGACACGTGGAGGACGCCAAGCAGTTCCAGAACCTGTTGAGCCAGACCGAGCAGCTAGTGGTTGTTATGTACTCGGCTGAGTGGTGCAGCAACTGCCGCATGATCCGACCGCACTTCTACAACCTCTCGGAGCAGTTGACCAATGTCGTCTTCGTGGAGGTGGATGTCGACGACGCAGAGCCTCTGGCTCGGTCCGCCGGCATCACGTGCATGCCGACCTTCCACTTCTTCCGGCGCTCGGCCAGAATGGGAGAATTTTCGGGGACCAAGAGGGAGAAGTTGGAGCGCCTATTGGACGAGCTGCAGTGAGCGGCCTGTTATAAGTTAAAAAATAGACAGGGAAACACAAAAGCCAAAAAAATTAACTGGAGTTTGAATTCTCTGGATAAATAAAAGTGCAGATAAAATTTTTTAACCAGAGAAAGTAAGGGAGGCAGTTTTCAAAATTCATTTTTGAGATGTACCTATCATCACCTCCAAACTGTGATTACGGTGGATTTTGATGGCCATTTCAGGCAGCAGTTAAGAGTCAATCACAACGGTTACGAGCACCAAATGGGATTTTCGAAAGTTTGTGGGGTGTACAGAGAAACTGGCACGTTATTTTGGATCAGGGCTGGTTTACAATGGAGCTTGCAGTATATGTTTTAAAAGAGCTAACATTTCTATCGCATCTTTCACATTTTCAGGATGTGCACTTGCACCATAACAGCTGCAGCTGAATAGTAGTATTGCCACTCCTTTATGTCAGACCCCATTCTATAGAAAATCCAGGAAAATAACTGCAGTTACAGCACAGAGTGATGCACCGTCAGAGGTTCCAACTTCCGGGTTAAGAACGAAACCAAGATGTGGGCTCCCCTCTTGGCTAGATGATAGAAAGATGCCATTGCACTATTTTGAAGAAAAGTAGGAACGATTTTTTCACGTGTCCTGGCTTAGTTATCCCTATACCAATAAAAGAGATTCTCTGGTTATTATCACACTGCTGTTGCGTGGGAGCTTGATGTGTGTAAATTGGCTGCTATGCTTGTGAAGGGTGCTATATGAATATAAGTTTTTTTCAGTCAACTAATTGCATTTTTGAAGGATATTTGAGATTTGCTGCTTAACGTTACTGTTACATGGTGATTTGTAATAGGAATTGGAGTAGGTCATTCAACCCAAGTCTGCTCCGCTATTCAATACGATCGTGGCTGATCGAATAATTCAGTGCCTTTTAGCCACTAATCCCCATAATTATGTACACAATTTGAGAAATGAGGAATCTATTCACACCTAAATATACTCAAAGCCAAAGATTCACAACCCTCTGCATAAAAAAAATCTCCATATATTGGACCTAACTGGTACCCGTTTTTTAAAAAAATTGTGCTAATTGGTTTTAGACTTGCAAGTGGGGAAACATTATCTGGATCTACCCTTTTAATCCTGTAAGTATTTTATAGGTTTCAATGAGACCACCTCTCAAGCTCTGAAACCCTGGACAGTACTGGCCTGATTTGCTCAATCTCTCTCCATAGGACAATAGTGCCATCCCAGGAACAAGTCTGGTGAGCCTTTGTTGCATTCCCTCTATGGCAATAATACCTTTTCTGAAATCAGGACACCAAAACTACACACAGTACCCAGGTGCAGTCTAATGAAGCTGCTTTAAAATTGAAGCAAGACTTCACTCCTCCTGTACTCTTTGGGCTTTAGGACAAAAATGTTATCCCATTACCCATACCCCAAACAAGTCCCAGAATAGTGAGAAATTTGAGTAACAAATCTGGAAGTATTCATGGCTCAGATTTGTCTTTTGTACAGAGCAGGATAAAGTTTCCAAAGTGCAACTTTTTGGTGACCTGGTACTCTTCTTCAGACTCTCTTTGCTGTTCCAATTTTCTATGGGAGGCATTTTGTATAGAAGCTGGATTGTTTCCCCAGAAACTGGTAGGGATCAATAAGCTGCCCAATCACCATTCCCGTGAATGTGTGTCTGTGTGAGAGAGAGAGCATTCTCCCATCAAATGCCGTAATTCAGTTTTCATCTGCCATTCACACATTTATCCACATTATTGAGAAGTCAGACTCCTTAATGATCTTCCTCTTTTGCCTCATGGTTTTGAGAATAATTGCAGCTTCCTGACAAGCATCCTGGCACATTCTTTTTGTTTTCCTTGTTTAACGACATGATTAAGTTTGTGTCTTTATTGGCTGTTGGGGGTTCTGCTGTTTTGTTAATTCATTTATTATCATTTCCTGACCCACATACTAGACTGATCTTGGATCTAGTTTCTTTATGGAGAAAGTGAAGACTGCAGATGGTGGAGATCAGAGTTGAAAAGTGTGGTGCTGGAAAAGCACACCAGATCTGGCAGCATCCGAGGATCCAGAGAATTGATATTTTGCGCATAAGCCCTTCATCAGGAATGTGACGAAGGGCTTATGGCCAAAACATCAATTCTCCTGATCCTTGGATGCCACCTGACCTGCTGTGCTTTTCCAGCACCACACTTTTTGACTCTAGTCTCTTTATGAACATGTTTCTTCTGAAAGTTGGAACAGGAGTATACCCCTCAAGACTGTTCTTCCGTTCATTTAGACCATAGCTAATTTTTAAAAAAAGTTTTCACGTATTTCCAGCATTTACTGCCTGTCCCTAGTTGCCCTTGATTAGGGGGTGATGAGCTGCCTTCTTGAACCACTCCAGTCCATGTGCTGTAGGTTGGTCCACAATGCCCTGAGGGAGGGAATTCCAGGATTAGTATTGCACCTTCTTCAATTGTAAATTCCAGCTAATGAAAAAGGGGGAAGTGGATAATACCTTTCATGGAGCACAGGCAGGAGGATTCCTGGTGTAGAGTGTCTAATGGGACCATATTCAGTGATGAGGGAAGTCACTGTACCCACTTACCCTATTGCCTGCGAAAATGCCTATTATTGTATCGAAACAATATCTAAGCAGCAGTTTCTGAGTTTTCCCTCACTCTTCTTCCAAGAGTACAATCACTCTGAGTGGCAAAATGTTTCCTTGCTATCAGTCTTGCTATCATCAGGCTTGTGATTTAACTTGTAAAATTGCTTCAATTTGCTTTATTTCAAAATATATTTTTAGCATTCCCTCTTAGGAACTCTCTGCTTCACCTACTTTTAGACTGAAGTATCTTTATTTTTCAAAATTTTCCTTGTTCTTTGACATTAGAGATCAGCTTTGTGGCCCTTCTGTCCAGCACTGTCACAGTTTGGATCTTCTTCTGTGCCTTGATGACTGGAGCTGGACATAGCATATTCAAGGTGTAACCTAAATACAGCACATTACACCTTCAGTGAATAAGAATGTAATGCGTTCGCACGGGAGCAGGTCTTTCGACTCTTTGAACCTGCTCCACCATTCAATGGTTAATTATCTGCATCAATTCCACCTTCCGTCACTATCTGCATTAATCCTTGATTCCCACAGTAGCCAAAAAGCTGTCAATGTCAGATTTGAATAAATTTAACATTTAAGAATCCATGACAAAAATAGAAATTTCTGGAAAAATTCAGCAGGGTTGGCAGCATTTGGGGAGAGAAATCAGACTTAATGTTTCGGGTCAAGTGATCCTTCTTCAGAATCCACGATATGGTTGAGAATTTGAAAGGTTAAGAACCCTTTTAGTAAGAAATTTCCTTTCATCTTAATCCTAAATGGCTTACCCCGAACTCATAAATTCTGACTCCCCAGCTAGAGGAATCATTCTCCCAGCATCTATCCTATCATGTTTTTTAAAAAAATTAATATGTTTATTGAGATCACTTCTCAGCCTTCCAAACCTAAGAGAATAAAGACCCAATCTACTTTGTCACTCCTCATAAGAATATTCAGGAATTACTCAGGTGAACTCTCTCCAAAACCATCTTAGGTATGGAGGCCAAAATTATATGTAGTACTCCAGATGTGGTGTTATGCAATTGTCGTAAATCCTTTTTACCCTTTTACTGAAATTACTTTGTAATAAAGGTGCATATACCACTTGCCTTCTGAATTGCTTGCTGTACCTCTTGTGGTATATTTCTGTGACCTGAATATCAAGGGCACCTTGGTCTGCATAGTATTTATTTTCTCAAAAGTTAGCTTTCGTGCTTAAAGTTTAACCTCTTCACAAAGAAATCAGCACACCCCTGCAAAACTTGACAGGAGGACCAGTAAATGTCACATCAATTCAGAGCAAACAAAATCAGTGGCAATCTGTTAACAAATAAATGGAACTGACTGTTCCTTACAAACACACCCCTGTTCATCAGTGGTGTTTGCAAAAATCTCCAGGAGAAGGTGTTGAGCTGTTTAATTAACAGTGTTGGTGTTGAAACATTTATCCAAGGTGCCAGTTTGGTGTCACTGTAAAATACAATGTAGTTTATGGCTGCCTAACTAATACATTCATGGTACCAGTTGTGCCCACGTCAGAATGTTTGAAATTAAAGAAATATGAACATGAGAGGCTGTATGGAGAGATCATTTCAAGCCCATTTGTGGTTTATATCCTGGAGGAGGTATAAATCCAGCAAAGAACAAGTTGTATTTGTTAACGAGTACTGAATATCTGCAGTGTGAAAAATCTCAAGAAGCCCAGGACTGTTCACCTCAGAAGGTTAGGAGGAGAGTAGCTCGAGGGGCTCAGAATAATGAGGGGATTTAGATGGAGGAAAAATGAGAAACTATTGTACTGGCAGGTGGGTTGTTAATCAGAGGACACTGTGATGATGTTAAAGGTGCTATATAAATGAAGTAGTTGTTGACAGCCATTGGCAAGTGAAACAGAAGATTTCACTTGTTTATGTAACAGGTTGTCCTGATCTAGAGTGTGCTGCCTGAAAATGGATGCAACTGTAACTCAAAGGGGAATATACAAGAAAAATGAACATATGCAGCACTGTATGGAAAGGATGGGATAAATTGTTTAACTCTTTCAAAGCCGCTGAGATTACAGACTTCCCAAATTTGGTGGCATATTGGACATGAACAAGCTTATCTGAGAGTACAGTGGAATCCTGATCAACTAGACCAATGGGCCGAGGAATGGCAGATGGAGTTTAATTTAGGTAAATGCGATGTGTTGCATTTTGGTAAGGCAAACCAGGGCAGGACTTACACAGTTAATAGTAGGGCTCTCAGGAGTGTTGAAAATGTGTTGCTGGAAAAGCGTAGCAGGTCAGGCAGCATCCAAGGAGCAGGAGAATCGATGTTTCGAGCATGAGCCCTTCTTCAGGAATGAGGAAAGTGTGTCCAGCAGGCTAAGATAAAAGGTAGGGAGGAGGGGCTCTGGAAATGCGATAGGTGGAAGGAGGTCAAGGTGAGGGTGATAGGCCGGAGTGGGGGTGGGGGCAGAGAGGTCAGGAAGAAGATTGCAGGTTAAGAAGGCGGTGCTGAGTTCGAGGGAATTGACTGAGACAAGGTGGGGGGAGGGGAAATGAGGAAACTGGAGAAATCTGAGTTCATCCCTTGTGGTTGGAGGGTTCCTAGGCGGAAGATGAAGAGCTCTTCCTCCAACCGTCGTGTTGTTATGGTCTGGCGATGGAGGAGTCCAAGGACCTGCATGTCTTTGGTGGAGTGGGAGGGGGAATTGAAGTGTTGGGTTGGTTGGTCTGAATGGCCCAGAGGTGTACTCTGAAATGTTCTGCAAGTAGGCGGCCTGTCTCCCCAATATAGAGGAAGCCATATCGGGTGCAGCGGATGCAATAAATTGTGTGTGTGGAGGTGCAGGTGAATTTGTGGCGGATATGGAAGGATCCCTTGGAGCCTTGGAGGGAAGTAAGGGGGGAGGTGTGGGCGCAAGTTTTGCATTTCTTGCAATTGCAGGGGAAGGTCCCGGGAGTGGAGGTTGGGTTGGTGAGGGGTGTGGACCTGACGAGGGAGTCACAGAGGGAGTGGTCTTTTCGGAACGCTGATAGGGGAGGGGAGGGAAATATATCCCTGGTGGTGGGGTCTGTTTGGAGGTGGCAGAAATGACGACAGATGATACGCTGTATATGGAGGTTGGTGGGGTGATAGGTGAGGACCAGTGGGGTTCTGTCCTGGTGGCGATTGGAGGGGTGGGGCTCAAGGGCGGAGGAGCGGGAAGTGGAGAAGTGCTCCCACGGGGAGGTTGAACAGTTCATCCACTTTACCAACACCTTCCACCCCGACCTCAAATTCATCTGGACCGTCTCAGACTCCTCCCTCCCCTTCTTAGACCTTTCCATTTCTATTTCAGGCGACCGAATCAACACGGACATTTACTATAAACTGACCGACTCCCACAACTACCTAGACTACACCTCCTCCCACCCTGCCCCCTGTAAAAACGCCATCCCATATTCCCAATTCCTTCGTCTCTGCCGCATCTGCTCCCAGGAGGACCAATTCTAATACCATACAACCTAGATGGCCTCCTTCTTCAAAGACCGCAATTTCCTCCCAGACATGATCGACGATGCCCTCCACCGCATCTCCTCCACTTCCCGCTCCTCTGCCCTTGAACCCCGTTCCTCCAATCGCCACCAGGACAGAACCCCACTGGTCCTCACCTACAACCCCACCAACCTCCATATACAGCGTATCATCCGTCGTTATTTCCACCACCAGGAATATATTTCCCTCCCCTCCCCTATCAGCATTCCGAAAAGACCACTCCCTCGTCAGGTCCACACCCCGCACCAACCCAACCTCCACTCCCGGCACCTTCCCCTGCAACTGCAAGAAATGCAAAATTTGCACCCACATCTCCCCCCTTACTTCCCTCCAAGGCCCCAAGGGATCCTTCCATATCCGCCACAAATTCACCTGCACCTCCACACACATCATTTATTGCATCCGCTGCACCCGATGTGGCCTCCTTTATATTGGGGAGACAGGCCACCTACTTGCGGAACATTTCAGAGAACACCTCTGGGACACCCGGACCAATCAACCCAACCACCCCGTGGCTCAACACTTCAATTCCCCCTCCCACTCCACCAAGGACATGCAGGTCCTTGGACTCCTCCATTGCCAGACCATAGCAACACGACGGTTGGAGGAAGAGCACCTCATCTTCCGCCTAGGAACCCTCCAACCACAATGGATGAACTCAGATTTCTCCAGTTTCCTCATTTCCCCTCCCCCCACCTTGTCTCAGTCAAATCCCTCCAACTCAGCACCGCCTTCTTAACCTGCAATCTTCTTCCTGACCTCTCTGCCCCCACTCCGGCCTATCACTCTCACCTTGACCTCCTTCCACCTATCGGATTTCCAACGCCCCTTCCCCAAGTCCCTCCTCCCTACCTGGACACACTTTCCTCATTCCTGAAGAAGGGCTCATGCCCGAAACGTCGATTCTCCTGCTCCTTGGATGCTGCCTGACCTGCTGCACTTTTCCAGCAACATATTTTCAGCTCTGATCTCCAGCATCTGCAGTCCTCACTTTCTCCTCTCAGGAGTGTTGTCAAACAGAGAGATCTAGAGATGCAGGTACATAGTTTCTTCAACAGTGGCATCACAGGCTGGTGAAGAAAGAGTTCGGCACACTTGCCTTCATTGGTTAGAGCACTGAATATAGGGTTTGGAAAGTCATGTAACGCCTGTACAGGACATTAGTATAGTCATAGTTATTAAGGCGTACAATTCTGGTTGCCCAGCTATAGGAAGGCTGTTATTAAACTGAAAAGTGTGTAAAAAGATTTACAAGGCTAGAGGATTTGAGTTATCAGAAGAGGCTGAATAGGCTAGGACATTTGTTACCTGAAACGTAGAAGGCTGAGGGGTGACTTTACAGAGGTTTATAAAATCATGAGTGCATAGATATGTCTGGACTTGTTTATGGCTAGTTTGGCCTGGCCCAGAAGCAAACCCACAAGGAGATTCTCTGACCTACCCACCCCCACTCCGCACCGAGTGCCCAAAGATCTGGAGCGTGGGAATGAAATGCAACCAAAAACAGAAGAGAAGGTTTTTAAGAAAATAAAAAATGGGAGTGCAAATGCCCACACCCAATATATACATGGTCCACAGACTCCACAGCACCACAGAACAAGCAGTTGGGCTGGGAGTCCGTGAACCACCACAATCTGCGGTTGCAGGTGACCGTTGCATGCAGCACCCTCCACCCCAGATCCCTGAGAGAAAGAGAGCCCTCCACTGGGGATCCACACCACCCGGTGGCAAATGAGCACGCCAAGGCGTGTCCGAGCGGTGGATGAGGGAGAAGAGGTGGATGGTGTGCAGCAGCAGCCGATAAAGGGCCTGCCATTTCATGTCCCCAAAAGGGGCAAAACTAAAACTTCGGAGGCAGCTCAGGCTGTGGGGCACAGGTCCCCACAGGAAGTACAGGACTTTGAAATTCCATCCGGGCAGGGGTAATGGCAGACAGGATTCCACCGCACACTTGAGCATTCTCCAACTGATGCACGATGTTGGGTCTGAGCACCGCCGTTTCAACGCGTCGAATGGCAGTGGCCACGAACTGGATGTCTACCACTGCCTTCTTTGCTATATCGTGCGGCAGCATCCAGCCCAGGCCCCGCCACCCAGCACATCCCCGACCCTGGTCATCCTCGCCACCATGGCCCTCCCCTCAGACAGCCACTCGAACTCCCAAGTGTGGAGGTGCGGATTCCTGACCAATGGCTCCCTGACGACAGCCGCTACTGACAGTGACCAGATCCTGGTAAAAGACAGGCAATGTCCTGAGAGCGACCTCCAAACCGTCATGGTCGATGAACAAGAGCTGCGTCTCATAGTTAAGGTTATGCACATAGCGGAAAAAATACATTGCCAGGGCATATCACCTAGGAGGAGGCTCAACGTAAAGGTATCCCTGCAAGATCTGAAGGCGGAACATCGCTACCTGAGTGCGGACGCACACCAGCGACTGACCGCCCTCCTCAATAGAGAGACTCAGGACCTGCGCAATGACCCAGTGCATCTTTTTGTCCCAGAAGTGAACCAACGTTCTCAGGATGTCAGCGACAAAACCAAGAGGAGGGACCAAAGTGACCAGCCGGTACCTGCATGGGGGCCACCAGCTGGTTTATGACCAGCACTCGACTCCTGTAAGATAGCACTCGGAGCAGTCCTGTCCAGCAGCCTAGGCGCCTAGGCGACTTTGGCCTCCAGCTCCTGCCAGTTCGCCGGCCAGGACTCCTCAGCCGGGCTGAGGTAGACCCCCAGATAGAGGAGATGGGTGGTACTCCAGCTGAAACCTCCATAACTCCTCCGGCAAACAGTCCACCCACCATGGACCGACCAGTAGTCCAGAACATTTGGCCCAGTTGATCCTGCTGGAAGAGGCTGCTGAATACACTACCTGGCACTTGCGCATCCTCCCCAGGTCAGCCGGGTCGGTGAAAGTGAGGAGCACGTCGTCGGCGCAAGTCGAGAGGACCACCGCCGTGCCGGGGCCATTCAGAACCACCCCCGACAACCTTCTTCGCAAGAGGCACAGGAAGGCTCCACACACAGGGGATACAGCTGGTTGGACAGGGGGCAGCCTTGTTGTATTCCTCTCCCAAAGCGAAGGGACGCTGTCAAGGACCCATTAACTTTAACCAGACACTCTGCAGCACTGTAAAAAAGCAAGATCTGGGTGACGAACTGCTTCCCAAACCCGAATGCCCGCAGTGTCCTGAGCAGATATTCGTGATCAGCCCTGTCGAATGCCTTCTCCTGATCAAGAGACAAGAAGGCGTTCGTCAGACCAGCCCATCAACAGAAATGAATCAGGTCCCAATTCAGATGGATGTTGCCGTGGATCTCCTGGCCCAAGATTGTGTAGGTGAACCATGGTCTGGGTGAACCATGTGGACCAGCACAGAAGCCAGGCGAGAAGACAATATCCTGGCGAAAATTTTGTAATCCGTGCCAAGGAGGGAGACCGGATTCCAGTTCTTCAAAGAATGAAGGTCCTCCTTCTTTGGTAGCAGGATGATGACCAACCTGCGCCAAGAAAGGGGCAGCTCTCCGGCATATAGACAATCCCCCAGAACCTGTGCGTAGTCGCTCCCCAGGACGTCCCAGAGCGCCCTGAAGAACTCCACAGTTAGCCCGTACCAGCCCCAGGGACTTGCCCCTCGAGAGCCTGCCGAGGGCACCGGTCAGCTCCTCCCACAGAACTCTGCGAGCATCCTCGCTGAATGGATCCGGAGAGAACAGAACCATGTAGTGGGATCGGACATGGGCCCTGATACCCTCCGGATCCGAGACGAGGGACCGGTTGTCAGCCAGCAGCACAAGGAGCTGTTGACGGGTGCCCTGCCTTTTTTCGAGCGAGTAGAAGAAGGGGAGCCATGTTCCAGGTTCTGGAGGAGCTAGATCCATGACTTCACATACGCGCCCCAGGATCCGATGAGCTGCAGGTCTCTGAGTGCGGCCTTATTCACTTCATACATCCCCCGTAGGGCCAGGTCCACATCAGACTGACCGAGACATGACTCCAGATCGAGCATCTCCTTCTCCAACTCCTCAATCCTGGATTTCTGCCTCTTTGTCGACCCCCTCGCGTACTCCTGACAGAAAATGCAGACGTGAGCCTTGCCACGTCCCACCATAACGTCAGGGAGGGGAAGCTTGCCCGCTTCCTTCTCCAGCCGGCCCAGAACCGATGGAACAACTCCCAGAACCGCTCGTCCTCCAGCAGCAGGTTGTTAAAGTGCCAGTATGTGAACCTGAGCTGGGCGCCGAATGGAAGGAGTTCTGCCCACACCAGGTGATGGTCTGTACACGGCACTTGCCACATGGAGGCCACGGAAAGCAGGAGGCGTACGCCCGCGAAACGTACAGGCAGTCGATTCTGGATGCTCTGACCCCAGGCCTCACGAAAGTGAAGGTGATGGAGTCAGGATGGACATTCCGCCAGATGTCCACCAGGTCTAAGGACATGTCCAATTCCCCCAACTTCCTTCCCGATGCCCAACCAGTCCAGCCACTGCCATGGTCCCCGTCCTCAAGAATGCAGTTAAAATCTCCCCCGAGGATGAAGCACTGGCTCTCATCGATGGAGGTGAGATGAGCGGACACTTCTCCATAGAAGCTCGCTTGCCTCGGTCAGGTGAAGCAAACGGCCTGGCACAGGCTCCCTGACCCCCAAGATCTCCGGTGAAAACGCAGGGCCAACAAGATAGCCACCCCGCCAGATCTGCGGGTGAGGTGACTCATGTCGATCCCCCTTGCCACTCCAAGAGCCAGGTGGCTTTGTCACCCGGGGTAGTGTGGGTTTCTTGCAGGAAGTACGCCACATACTTCCCATCCCGAAGGACCAAGAAGGTCTGGAATCTGCGCTGTGATTCCTGCTGTTGTTGACGTTGAGGCTGGCTCTGATAGTCTTTATGTCATCAGTATTGGGCAACCACCACCAATACAATTAACACCGTTACTGGGAGGACAAGGGAGGGACGCAGAAATACCTTGCCCTCACCAGGAGTGCACCGAGGAGGCTTCTAATGCGCTTTCACTCATTTGCGTCCAGTCCAGGTGCTTGGCGAGCAGCCTGGACTGACCAGTACACTCGCTCAAAGGAGATCCAGCAGTCGAGTGCCAGTTGGGCTCTATCCCGGCGAATGCGAGTTTCCTCTACAAAGTCCTGCAGTTCCCTAAGGGGGATGGGGGAGGAGCTCAGTAGAGGGCACCTGGGACTCAAAAACCTTGCTGGAGATGGACTCCGTGTCTTCCCCCAGTGCACATCACCGAGTCCAAATCCTCCTCTGGGAGGTTTCTCTTGATGACCAGCCCCTCCCCTACCAAGAGGGTAGGGGCTGGTCCGGCAACACCAGCTGGCATCAAACCCCCAGTGACCCCACCCCCAGGGTCACTGGCGGTAACTTCCTTAGCACACCCCTTCTTAGAGTGCCCCAACGTCGGGTCATCGGGTGACAGAAGCCCGGGACCCCACTCCTCTCCCGACACTAGCACACCCGGCTCAAGTGGTGGTGGGTGGGACAGGGGCCCAGCTTCCTGCTCAGGACCCGGATGGGGGGCTGCAGCACCAGCAGGTTCCACAAGGTCAGAACCACGGCCCAGAGGAGTGGGGCAGTGTTCGGGCTCAGGGATCCCGAGGGCGTGTGTCACCAGGCAAGGGTCAGTCATGATGCCCCAAGGGTTGCCACAATGGGGCAGGGTTTGGGCATGGAATCGAGGGGCTGGGGGCCAGGGTTCCTGTGCCGGGGCGACGCTGGCACGGCCACAGGGGCATTGTTGCGCCGGGGTGGGGCAGGGCAAAGGTCGGATTTCAAAGGGTGGGATAGGGTTGTCTGGCCAGAGGCAGAGACACTAGTAGCCCCTGCTGGTAGGGCCTTTGGTGTTGTCCTAGGGGGAGGAGGAGTGAGTATGATGGTACCATCCATGGCTGCTGCTGTAGCTGGGCAGCCTTCTGGTGGGCAGTTCTTTCATATGTGCCCCACCTTGCGGCACAGGTGGCACTGCACACTGTCCAGAAGATGCGGTAGGCTGCGCCCTCGTGGAAGAGGGTAGAAAAGCCCTCAGTGACCTCCTCTTGGGCCAGACAAATAAGCACCTGGCGTCTGAAGGAGTACACATGTTTGAGGGCATGGTCCTTCAGACCGAGCAGGAGTGGTTGGACACCTGATCGGATTTCCCCTAGTGTCTGAAGGTGAGGGAGAAGGAGCTCGAAATCACAATCCTCTGGGCCATGACCTCCAAATGGTTAACGGATAGGTATGTCCCACCCACAGTAAGCTCTTTCTCCACAGCCAGATGGACTGCTTATTCAGTCTTCAGGAAAAATACAGCCTTCCTGTACATTTTGTCTGCAGCATCAATGGCTAGTGGGCCAAACACAATAGCCATGGCCTTACTGCAGGCCTCAATGGTCATGTTTAGGTGGGGATAGGCCTTAACCCCCAGGCGTTTAGTGAAGTGCCTGAAGGGGGTCAGGGATGCAGCCAGAATTGGAGTAGTCGAGCCTCGGGCAGCGGTTACCCCAGCATAGGTGCAGCTGGGGCCTGCCATTTTTGGGTTTGCGGCTGTGTAGCCTCAGAGGATCCCCTCACACATACGTCTCAGGCGGCAGTGATGATTCCAGCAACAGAAGGCCCTGGTAGCAGCAGCAACATCCCAGATGTTGGCAGGACCGCAGTGAGGCAACCCCAGGCAGCAGCGGTGGAGGCAGGCCCAGACAGCAGCAGCAACAGTCCCAAATGTTAGTGAGGCCCAGATGGTGACAGTGGAGATGGACCCAGGCAGCAAGAGTAGCAGTCCTTGTGCAATGTTGGGCCCCAGGCAGCAGTGTAGGAGGCAGGCCCCAGGCAGCAGCAACAGTCTCAAGTCTGGGTGGGGCCCAGGCAGCAGTGGTGGAGGCGGGCCTCCGGGCGGTGCAGGTGGGGCCCAGGCAGCAACAACAGCAGTCCTGGGTGTAGGTGGGGCTCAGGCAGCAGCAGTAGAGGCAGGCTTAGGCACTAGCAGTGGAAGCAGGCCCAGGTATAGGTGGGGCCCAGGCAGCAGCAGCAGCAAACCTGGATGTCGGTGGGGGCCCAGGCAACAACAGCAACAGGCCCATGTGTAGGTAGGCCCCAGGCAGTAGCAACAGTGCAGAGTAGTAGACGAGGCCCAGGCTGCAGCTGCAGTAGCGGTGGTGGTAGCTGCTTATGCAGTTGAGCACGGCTCAAATTAATGGAAATAAACAGCGAGAAACCCAGAAAACAAAACAATCACAACAAGCAATAAAGAAAACCAAAAATAAAAAAAATCTATCTGAAACAAGGGGTAGAGAAAAAAGAAAAACTCTCCTCCTCAGTAGACAACCCAACAGCAGTAATAACACACTGACTGTGTGGTTCAGGCAGTTTAGAGGTTGATCCCATCCCCTTCCACCAACACAAAATGGTGAGTCCTTCACTACTGATCCAGTTCTCAGAGTGAACAGAACCTCTGACACTCCTGTTTATATCTGTTAGTCGCATTAACAGCCCCAATCAGGGAACTGGTATTCTGTGAGGTCCACCTGACTGACCTTGTTACAATCAGCACATTCCACCGCCCGGCCCCCTCAACTAAGTCCACGGATGTAGGCCTGTTCTTTGTCTTGTGGCCTTTCCTGGGCCATTTTCATACTAGGTCCGGTTCCTCCGATTGAGCCTCGGATATGGATGGCATGTACTGCACTGTAGCCTGCCTCTTGCACTCAAGAGTGTCTCAGAAGAAATTCATCCTCTTTTTCAAGCAACAAAGGCGTCAAGGCTGCAACTCACGTCCATCTCAGATTCCAAGGTTTCTTCGATGCTAGACAGAGGGACAGAACCCACAGGTTCTGACAGCCTTTCTGTTTGTTCTGAGGGACCGGGTATATTTTGCTCCTGCCGTGTTTGCAGGTTTGCAGCTTTAATGTGGTCCATGTACTTGTTCAGGACCTCCTCACCTATCCGAACTTTATACGTCGTGGGGTGTGACCTCACATCAAATATGCTTCTTACCCCATGCAGGCCATATCTGTGGTTTTGGCACCATACATTGCTCCCTGAAGTAAACTGTTTCTTGTTAGAGGAGTCTTGTGTCTGGCATTGGCGTTCCTGATGCCATTTCACCCACTCCCAACTCTTGTCCAGGATGATCAAATTTAATCTGGTGCAGAGTTTTCTCTCCATTAGCAAATCTGCTGGAGCCATGTCTGTTGTTGCATGAAGAGTGGTCCGATAATCATACAGGAACCAGGAAACTTTGGTATCGAGTGAACCTGTAGGCTGTATCTTTAAACCTGCCTTCAAAGTTTGGACTGTTCTTTCCACCAGACCATTGGACATGGATGGTATGGAGCCATCCTTACATGTTGAATGCCATTCGACTTTAGGAAATACTGAAAGTCCCTGCTGGTAAATGATGGCCCGTTGTCTGTGACCAACACTTCTGGGAGCCCATGCATTGCAAAAGATGCTCACAGATTTTCTATTGTCAGCCCATGTTTGACAAATGAACTCTGTGCACATCCAGCCATTTTGAATAGGCATCCACAACAAGTAACCATGTTGACCCCATCAAAGGTCCACATAGTCAACATGTACCTGAGTCCAGGGTTTACCTGGCCATTCCCACAAATGTGGAGGAACTGCTGGCGGTAATTTCTATCCTTGGCACTGCCCCACAACGCGGCTATGTATCCAATTCTGGCCACATACGGTCTCACCAACATCTTCAGTTTGGACACTCCTGGATGACCCTGGTGGAGTTCACCCAGTATCAGGTGGCAACTTTTATTCTGGACAATCTTGCTCCCCATAATAAAATGCCATCCTCTTTGGTGATCTGGTCTTGCCAAGTGCCGAAACGTTTCCGTTCTGGTTATGATGGTTTTGTTTCGCTCATCAACAATAGATTGTTTTAGTTTTGCCAGAACAGGATCTTTTTGTTCCACAGTCTGATATTATCAGTGGTGACCGAAAGGGTGTCCAGAAAGTTCAAAACCAGAATGGACTCTTCCAGCAGCAGCAGCACCAGTGGTGTATCTACCAGCGGGAGGTAGCTCAAGGCATCCGCACTTGCTACTTCGCCACCCAGCCGGTGTTCCAACTTCTAGGAGGAAGTGAGGACTGCAGATGTTGGAGAGTCAGAGTCGAAAAGTGTGGTGTTGGAAAAGCACAACAGGTCAGGCAGCATCCGAGGAGCAGGAGAATCGACGTTTTGAGCATAAACTCTTCACCAAGGGCTTATGCCTGAAACGTTGACTCTCATGCTCCTTAGATGCTGTCTGACCTGCTGTGCTTTTCCAGTGCCACACTTTTTGACAGTGTTCCAACCTCTAATTGCGCTTGGAATGACAGCCCATTGCTGAATTCGACCTAAAGTTGTGGGTGGCACAGCCTTGTCCTCTTCGAGTAACCCAAGCAGGGGTTTGCCGTCTGTTCCTATTGCAAATTTATGACCATAAAGGTATTGGAGGCACTGTCTCATACCAAAGATGACCACCAAATCTGCCTTCTCTATCTGGGGCTATTTACGCTCTGCATTAACCCAATTCCAGAAAACACATGCAATTGGGCATTCCTTTCCATTGGTCCATCTGTGAGCCAATACTCCCCCAATATCGTATGGGGATGCATCACATATCAGCATCAGAAGTAGCTTGGGATCATAGTATGGCAATACCTTAGATAGCTGCTTCTTCACTTCCCTAAAGGCCACATCTTGGCTACGAGACCATTTCCAAGGCTGCTCCTTTGTCAAAAGCAGATGTAAGAGTACCAGTGTAGAGGTCAGGTCATATATGAACTTTCCATAATAATTTATCAATTGAAGCAAAGACCTAAGCTCCGGTACAGCTTTGGAGCTGGGGCATCTTTGATTGCCCTCACTTTATTTTCCAACAGGTATAACCTGGTCTTATTGGCCTAGGTAGGTCACTTTGGGTGCCTGGAACACACACATTTCCCTGCTAAGGCAGACACCCACCTGGGAGAAACATCTAAGGACTATGTCCAAGTTCTTTAAGTGCTCTTTATTGGTCTTCCCTGATATTTACATGTCATCCAGATAAATGGGGTAGACCTTATAAAATTTTCTCTTGAAAACTGGCACAGGCTGATGATAATTGAAATGGCAGTCTTGTGTATTTGTACAAACCCTTCTGGGTATTAATTGTACCATACTTCTGGGAATCCTCATCCAATGGCATATGCAGGAATGCATGGCTCATGTCCAGCTTTGCGAAGGACAGCCCTCCTGCCAGCTTTGTACACGGGGCCTCGATGTGAGAAATTGGGTATTTATCCAGCTGCAGGAGGCAGTTTACCATTTTAAGATCCGAACAAAAGCGACCGACCTGTCGGGCTTCACAATTGGTACGATCAGTGCTGCCCATTTTGTAAGCTGGACTCTATTCATGATTCCTTTGCCTTCCAGCCTCCTGATTTCTGCCTCTACTTTTGCCCTTAAGGCAAATAGCACTGAGTGGGCCTTGCAGAATCATGGAATTGCTTCCTGGTCAACATGCAAGGTGGCCTTGGCTCCTTTGATAGTCCCTCGACCTTCCTGTAAAACGTCCAGCTATTTAATTAGGACTTCACTCATACAGCCATTTTAATCAAGAAATGTTGAACCAATCAAGATGAATTTTAAACAGTTTTGCCCTATCAGGCTTGGGCCCAAGCTCTGTACTACAATCAATGGTAACTGAACTAGCTGCTTCTTATATCGGACCAGAACCAAAGTTGTACCCTTAATCTGGAAAGGTTCCCCAGTATAGGTTCTCAGTCTAGCCGAGGTCTTACGCAAACTAAATGGTTGGAGTCCAGAGTGAATTTTGTTAAAGACTGGTCCTGCAATCACTGATATGGCCTGACCGGTATCAACCTCCATTAAAACCTAGTAATCATTTGGTGAGATTTTAGTTTTGATTGGTTCTGATTTGGATGTTGCTAAACAATGTAACTGTTCCAAGCCAGATGTAGGTGGGATTTTCAGGGTGTGAACTCTCCAGGATGCCAGCCTATGAGTTCTCTTACTCAATTCAGACCCAGTGGGGCTCTTCTGCTTCTCAAGTATGCATACCGGCAGAAACTACAATGGCTTACCAGCCCTGATCCTAAAGAAATTATTAACTATTTTATTAGGCTTGGCTTTGTTTTGAGGGTTTTTTTCAGTAGGTTGACCTAGAGTCCCTCTGTTCAGGATATGTCCTGAGTGAGGCTATGGAATTTCCTTCACTCAAGTGGTGTCCCCCAAGCACAGTCGGACTGGCAAGGGTGTCCACTTCAATTGGAATTGTACCCTGCATACCCCTGCAACTCATATGCTCCAGTTGCCTCATTTTCCAAAGAAAAAGCTAGTTGTAGTATCTAAGAACAAAGAACAATACCGCACAGGAACAGGCCCTTCAGCCCTCCAAGCTTGTGCTGACACATTTTGCTCTTCTATACTAAAATTGTCTTCATTTACAGGATCCATATCCCTCTATTCCCTTCCCATTCATGTGTTTGTCCAGGTGCTTCTTGAATGCTGCTAGTGTGTCTACCGCCACCACCTCCTCTGGCAACGTGTTCCAGGCACTCACCATCCTCTGTGTGAAAAACATGTCTGCACATCTCTTAAAATCCACTCTCCCCACTCCTCCCCCGCCCACATCTTGAATCTGTGTCCCCTTAATAGTTGATCCCTCCACTCTGGGAAAAAGCCTCATACTTACCATTTTGTCCATTCCACTCATAATCTTCTAAACTTTTATCAGGTTGCCCCTCAACCTCCTGCGTTTCAGTGAAAACAAACCCAGTCTATCCAAGCTTTCTTCATAGCTAAAATCCCCCATACCAGGCAACATTCTGGTAAACCTTTTCTGTACCCTCTCCAAAGCATCACATCCTTTTGGTAGTGCAGTGAACAGAACTATACGCAATTTTCCAAATGTGGCCAAACAAAAGTTCTATAAAGCTGCAGCATAACTTATGTATCCTTAAACTCAATGCCCCATCCAATGCAGGCAAGCATGCCAAAGACCTTTTTTACTACCTTATCAACCTGCATTGCCACCTTCAATTAACATTGGACCTGCACATCCGGATCCCTCTGTATGTCAATACATCTAAGGGTTCTGCCATTCACTGTATAATTTCCACCTGTACTTGACTTTCCAAAATGCATCACCTCACATTTGTCTTGATTAAACTCCATCTGCCATTTTTCTGATCATGCCTCCAATTGATCTATATCCTGCTATATCCTCTGACAATCCTCCTCACTGTCTACAACTCCACCGATTTTTGCCTGTTTGAAATCCAGTTGGGCTTCAGATGGTAGGTGGACTTGCATGTTTACATCATTAATTCCACATACCAAATGGATTCATAGCATTTCATGAAGGCTTGAAGCAAAGTCACATGCCTCTGCCAGTCATTTTAACCTAGTCAAAAATCCCGATATGGATTCCCCTGGATCTTGAATTGCTGAGAAAAACCAATAACATCTCACACTTAGAGGATTCATGGGGTCATAAAACTCCTTAACAATTTCTGTTAACTCTTAACAAGTTTTTGTATCTGGTGCTTCAGGAAACAGTAGGCTCCTAATAACCAACAAAGCTGCGGGTCCACAAGCTGTCAGGAGAATTGCCCCTTGCTTTTTATCGACCCCAATGTCAGTTTCCTAGAAGAAAAAAAACACATTCTGCCCACAACAAAAACAGAAATTGCTGGAAAAGCTTAGCAAGTCTGTCAGCATGTGGAGAGAAATCAAAGTTAACGTTTCAGGTGGAGTGACCCTTCCTCAGAACCGATGGTAGTTCAGAAAATGTCAGTTTCTATGCTGAAGATACTTGTGTGTATAAGCTCTCATGCTTTAAACCTCCATGAAAACATAACTATTTTCACTTAGCTCTTAGCTTTCCTTCCTATCATCCCTGGTTTGGTGTCAATCTTTGTCTTATTGTGCTCTTATGAATCTGTTAGCCCATTTAAAGCTCTCTTTCTGCTGCTGCTGAAAAAGCTTGAGTTCTGTTTCTGCTGCTAGGTTCATTCATTCTTTTCCTTTCTCCTGGACTGGAGGAGATAGAATATGATTAAATTTGTTTTGCTGAATTTGCCTTTGCCAAGGATGTGTTTATGGGATGCTGCTATATTGGAACAGTTGAAGAGTAGTAGTTAAATAATATATTATTTTGTCAAATATTTCAAAAGTGTTAAAGTTATTCTTTTTTTGTTTGTATTTTAACTGTGGTGTAAGAATAAAGTGTGTTTTGCTTAAAGCTTAGTTGTTGACCATCAAATCACATTTGGAATGCAGCGCCTTAGATTTGCCTTTAAATAAGTTAGAAGTTAGGATCTAGACGATCTCCATGATATGCTTTGATGGGGTTTGTTCAGGATAATAACAAATTGGAGGGTTTGTCAGGTTCATATTCTCTAATTCCAGATTGGCTTTAGGATCATTGAATTTGAAGGCAGTGAGTGGTGAGTGTTGGTGTTGTCTTTCATGGTGTTGCTTTTGGTTCATTTAAATAGGGTGTGCCTTGCTTAATAGTGTCTCTTTCAGAGGCCTTCTTCACTATCCTATCTACCTGCGACTCCACTTTCAAGGAGCTATAAACCTGCACTCCAAGGTCTCTTTGTTCAGCAATACTCCCTAGGACCTTACCATTAAGTATATAATTCCTGCTAAGATTTGCTTTCCCAAAATGCAGCACCTTGCATTTATGTGAATTAAACTCCATCTGCTACTTCTCAACCCATTGGTCCATCTGATCAAGATCCTGCTGTATTCTGAGGTAATCTTCTTCGCTGTCCACTATACCTCCAATTCTGGTGTCATCTGCAAACTTACTAACTATACCTCTTATGCTCATATCCAAATCATTTATATAAATGACAAAAAGTAGAGGACCCATGCCAATTCTTGTGGCACTCCACAGACCTCCAGTCTGAAAAACAACCCTCTACCACCACCCTCTGTGTTCTACTGTTGAGCCAGTTCTGTATCCAAATGGCTAGTTCTCCCTGTATTCCGTGAGATCTAACCTTGCTCACCAGTATCCCATGGGGAACCTTGTCAAACGCCTTACTGAAGTCCATATAGATCACATCCACTACTCTGTCCTCAATCCTCTTTGTTACTTTTTCAAAAAACTCAATCAAGTTTGTGAAACATAATTGACCACGAACATGAAATTCTGGCAACAGGGTGAACTCCAGCTTTTAGCCATAACGAGGAGCGAGAAAGAGATGTCGCAATTTTCAAAACTACAACAACTGCTGAAAGTTAAACTAAAATTCTGGTTCTGCAGGAACCTGACTCCACCCATTCATGCTGCTTCAATTGTTCCAACTTTTAAAAAGTCATATGGCCTCATAAGCTGTTTACTTTTTTGGCTTAGAACAGACCGTGTTATGCCTCTGCCTCATCCTTGTTTCACAAAAAAAGGACAAAATACGCCTCTTAAAGTCATAGCATCGTCACAGGTGTTGTCAATGTGGTGCCGAGGTATCTTGTTATGGTGATTTTTAATCTCAGAGTCTATGGATTATTACTCCAGTCTTGAATTTACTGCTTCATTAACATAACCACTGCACTGCCTTACTCGTCACCAACTTGAACACTGTAGGAGGCCAAAAGATGGGGAGAGTCACAGGGTGACGTTAAAATGGCAAAGTGCTATAATACAGTTGTCATTGTACATTTGGAGACAGCCAAGGTGGCCATTTGTAGAATATCAAGTCCTTGCCTGCTCTCTTCAGGGCTGTTAGTCCCATTCCCTCATTCTATTTTGAAATTGTGAATTATTTTCACTTCTGTCACTCTCAGAGGCAACACGTTCCAGGTCATTATCACCCTACGCAAAAAAAGTTCTTCCTACAAGACGCCTTGTTTTGGACCAGATCAAACCCCCTCACAAAAAATCAAGGAGATAACCTGGACCCCAACTTTTATCTTATTTAAAGGTAAGTGTAACACGCGGAGTTCCAAATATGATTTGAACACCTAGGCATTGGGAGACAGACAATGAATGTCAATTTTGTCAGACGTGCCTAGTCCCAAGATACAATTTTTAAAAGAAAACTAAAATAGCCTTCAAGAATAGTATCTCAACTTTCTGCAGTCTGCATTCCACTGGATTGAACCACAAACTTAATTCATTTATTTAGAGTCAGAAAGTACCAGGGGAAGCACAGCGCATTTGTTCACATCTGGAAAAAGGGGAGGGGGCTGTGGAGCAAATTAACTTCTTTTATGACTGACAGTTGAGCTGTATTCTCTTATTTAAATGCTGATATGTATCCAGCATAATAAAAAAACATCGTGGATGCTGTAATTATGAAATAAATTCAGAAGGTGCTGGAGAAACTCAGCAGATCTCGCAGCATCTATAGAGAGAAAGAACAATGTTAACATTTTAAGTCCAGTCGGACTCCTTCCGATTTCTAACATCTGCAGTATTTTGCTTTTTATTACAATCATGTATTAAGGTGATTAAACTTGATATTTAATTTTGAAGCAAGCCTCTGTCTCAAGAATTGTTTTCTCAATGTCCAAACCTGTGCTCTGTTTGGCCCCCCACAACACTGAATATTTTTCAAAGTATTATTTCTTCTATTTCTTCTTAATGTACTTACTTATTCTTATTCCTTCAAAGCTGGGTGTAGGTTTGCTCACTGAGCTGGAATGTTCATTTTCAGATGTTTCATCACCATACTAGGTAGCATCTTCAGTGAACTTTTGAATGAAGCACTGGTGGCATAGCCTGCTTTGTATTAAATTTTTGAGTTTCTGTGGTGACATCATTTCCTGTGGTGATGTCATTTCCTGTTCTTTTTCTCAGGAGGTGGTAAATGGGATCCAGGTCACTGTGTTTGTTGATAGATTTCCAGTTGGAATGCCATGCATCTAAGAATTCTTGCGTGTGTCTCTGTTTAGCTTGTCCCAGTCGAAGTGGTGTCCTTCCTCATCTGTATGTAAGGATATAGTGAGAGTGGGTCATGTTGTTTTGTGACTAGTTGATGTTCATGTATTTGGTGGCTAGTTTTCTGCCTGTTTGTCTAAAGTTCAAAGCTGTTTTAAATCTGAAAATTCCAATGTTGGTAATGTGCTGTTTCCAAAACTCTTTAAATTTTGTTTTCTTAACATTTCAAGTCTGATACAAGTCATCTTCAGAACACTTCAGATTGTTTCCAACATATGCAGTTTTACATTTCCCGATTTCCTCCTTGCATCACTGTTGTGCCTTTCACCTTAAACTGACCTTGAAATGAGTGTTTTGATTTATTGAGATGATGAGCTCTTATTCTCCCAGTCTCAGACTTTCTTTTGTGAAGAACCTTCTATATAAAGCAACAGTTTTAATTTTTTGCAGTACTGGCCAAGGGTTTAAACTGAAAGCATCTTTATTGGGGCTGATGTCCTTCCGAGTACTTGCAGAGAATGTGTCTACTGCTTGTCCCATCCAGAGAGAATCGCTTCCATTTATTCGTTGCCTTTCAAGTTCTCAGGATGTCCCAAAGCAACCAATGAAGCTCTTGATTTACTGTAAAGTCACTCTTGTAAAGAAGGTCTGCCAGTAGACTGCCAGACTACTTAGACCCCTTGGCATCATGGTAGCCCACGAACCCACAAACACACTATAGCAACAGCTAATGAACTTGAGACACCCTATACAGACAAGCAAAACTAATGTCATTTACAAAGTACCTTGCTAGAACTGTAACAAACACTACATTGGACAAACAGGCAGAAAACTAGCCACCAGGATACATGAAAATCAACTAGCCACAAAACGATATGACCCACTCTCATTATATCCTTACGTACGGATGAGGAAGGACACCACTTGTGGGCGGCACGGTGGCACAGTGGTTAGCACTGCTGCCTCGCAGCGCCAGAGACCCGGGTTCAATTCCCGCCTCAGGCGACTGACTGTGTGGAGTTTGCACGTTCTCCCCGTGTCTGCGTGGGTTTCCTCCGGGTGCTCCGGTTTCCTCCCACAGTCCAAAGATGTGCAGGTCAGGTGAATTGGCCATGCTAAATTGCCCGTAGTGTTAGGTAAGGGGTAAATGTAGGGGTATGGGTGGGTTACGCTTCGGCGGGTCGGTGTGGACTTGTTGGGCCGAAGGGCCTGTTTCCACACTGTAAAGTAATCTAATCTAATCTAATCTAATCACTTCGAATGGGACAACACATCCATCCTAGGGCAAGCCAAAAAGAAACATGCATTATCATTACCATGTAATGATATACACACGTATATCATTACACACGTAAACTCTTATAAATCAGACTTTTTGTAAAGGTTGCTAATAGTGCTCTTGATTCTAACTGTAGATTCCTCTGCAGAACACTTGGTTCCCAATTCTTTGGTTAATCTAGATTATGATCCTGCACGAAGATTGCCAAGTGACTGCAGGACGAAACTTTGGCATTTGTCTGGCCAATGGGAATCCTCTTGTGATGTCATAAAAAGAATGGATCAATCAAAGGCGACATTGACAATCAAAAACGTTGCTGTGTATTCCCATTGGCAACATAGAACCAACCAAAAGAGGGCCGTCGTCCGATTTGTTCTTTGTCGCTCACTCATCCAACCTAATGAAATCGCTAATACCTGTGTTGCCAGTAATGTTAGCATCGTGTTCTCGCCGGGGCTCATCCCCATCCCAACCGAGCGGTCAGCTGGGCGGGAAGGTCAACACTTCAGTTCTTCCAGTTGATCAGAGGGAGCGATTGGCTGCAATACGTGGGTGTGGCTTGCAATGACGTCAATATGCGTCACTATCGAGGCGGGGCTGAAAGGGAGACCTGTGGCGGGGGTGCTGCATTGAACACCCATCAGAGTGGACAAGAGGCGGCGAGATGGTCGTCAGGCGCATCCGGACACGGAAGCAGTTCCAGACACTGCTGCGGGAGGAGGAGGAGAGCCTAATTGTCGTGTTCTTCGCGGCTCGATGGTGTAACAATTGCTCCAACATCAAGCCCTTCTTCCGCATGAGGTCTGAGCATTACCGGGATGTCATCTTCGCGGAGGTGGACGTGGATGAGTCAGAAGACCTGGCCCGAGCTGCCGGCATCAGTTGCATGCCCACCTTCCAGTTCTACAACTGTCAGGAGAAGGTTGCAGAGTTCTCAGGGACCAGGAGAGACAAGTTAGATCACTTGATAATGCGACTGAAATAATTCTCACGTGTTACAAGAGAAAAAAATTAAATACACCTGTCCTCTGAATGGTTGCATTTATCGAATCTTAACATCATGGAAGGTCATATGACCCATCGAAGCTGGGCTGGAATACTCCATCTTTAAAGAAGCAATACTGTTTTGAAGGACTTATAGTGTTATGACCCAGGGTAAACCCCTCTGCTAATTTAAACCGGACACACAGAGAAGCTCACCTCGTGCTGTAATCTGTTAAATTTTGAGATGCAAAGAACTATCCCAGATTTCACTATTTAAAGTAACAACTAACAATCTTATTCTTTAGGTCCAACAGAACATTAAAACCACAACTATTTACAACTCCTTTCTCTTAAACCTATCTTTTACCTCCCCTCTACAATACTGGTCTGATAAAGTCCCTCTTAAATTTACAGCAAAATCAATTTCAAACCCAGTTATCATCTCCAGATGTTGAACTTTCTCTGTTGATTTGTCGAGGTCGGCTTCGGTCTTCTGCTGCACAAATTTCTTATGGATAGATGACTTTCAGAGAGCTATTCTACTGGCAGTCTTGGTGCTTGCTTGGCTGTTCTCCTGTAACTGTTCGAAATGTCCAGTTTATACCCCAAAACATTAGATCATTTCATTGGTTTGATGTCATCAAAACATTACAATTCAAATTTGATTGGATTTTGGTGTCAGGGACATAATTTAAACTGGCCGAATTTAAATTTGTTTTTATTCTATGGCAACCACCTCCAGCTATTTGTGTCAACCAAATGTTCCATTTTTAAATCTTCCAGCACACTCTGTGCCTCTCTAACTCCGTGCCAGCTTCCACTCTCTCAAAGGTACAGTACACCTTCATAACATCTCCACCCTTAAGAAAAAATGAAGCATCATAATGAAAATATGGTATCATTTCTTTTTCTCTATTCCTTAACCACATTATCATGACCTACATGACTTTGATCTAAGTTCGTATTAACTTCTTCCCACATCTATATAACATTGAATAGATTCTTACAACCCGCAACATGTGCGATTTGTAAATTAAAAGTCTGTAAAATCAGACTCCAACGAAACAGTCTCATATTCTTGTCTTTAAAGCATTCCAAGATGTAAGAGGATTGTGATACATGTACACAACTGTCTCTGACACATTGTTTGAGACGTACACATTACAATGTTGTAAGGCCAGTATCAAACTCAATAGTTATTTTTTGATCATGGCGTATTTCCTTTGGTGGATGTTGAGTTTCTTCAAAAAGTAACCAACTGGCAGTTCAATCCCTTCATCATCTTCCTATAGCAGTAAAGCTCCAACTCCTATGTCACTAGCATCGATGGCAACTTTGAAGGGTTTCGAAAAGTTTGGTGTAGCTGAAACTGCTTTTAAATGGTCGAATGCCTCCTGGCATTGTTCTGTCCACCGAAACTTTGTGTTCTTCTTCAGAAAATTGGTTAATGGTGCCACTACACTGCTAAAGTTTTCAACAAACTTCCGATAAAATCTACTTAGTGCCAAGAATCGAAGTTACAACAAGGGGTAAACCCCTCTGCTAATTTAAACCCAACACACAGAGAAGCTCACCTTGTGCTGTAATCTGTTAAATTTTGAGAGGCAAAGAACTATCCTAGATTTCACTATTTAAAGTCACAATTAATAATCTTATTATTTAGGTCCAACAGAGAACATTAAAACCACAACTATTTACAACTCCTTTCTCTTAAACCTATCTTTTACCTCCCCTCTACAATACTGGTCTGATAAAGTCCCACTTAAATTTACAGCAAAATCAATTTCAAACCCAGTTATTGTCTCCAGATGTTGAACTTTCTCTGTAGATTTCTTTAGGTCAGCTTCGGTCTTCTGCTGCACAAATTTCTTATGGACAGGTACCTTTCAGAGAGCCATTCTACTGGCAGTCTTGGTGCTTGCTTGGCTGTTCCTGGCAATTCTCCTCTAACTGTTCAAAATGTCTGGGTTTATACCCCAAAACATCAGATCATTTCATTGGTTTGATGTCATCGAAACATTAAGATTCAAATTTGATTGGATTTTGATGTCTGGAGCATAATTTAAACTGATTGGCCGAATTTGAATTTGTTTTTGTTCCATGGCATCGCAACTCCAGCTATTTGTGTCAACCAAATGTTACATTTTAAAATCTTTCAGCACACTCTGTGCCACTCTAAGTCCGTGCTAGCTTCCACTCTCTCTTAAAGGAACAGTAGAACGCTACACCTTCATAACAATAGCAAAGGGTCGCCAACTTGGTCCCTGGCACCAGGGGGTTGGTCCTGTGATGAGAAGTGGAGTAAATTTTGCCTTGAGTCAATGGAGTTTAAAGGAATGAGATACGATCTGACTGAAATAAACAAGATTCTGTAGGGACTTGACAGAGTAGACACTGAGATGTGTTTTTTTTACTGGTGAGGGAATCTAGAAAATGGGCCACAGCCTCAAGATAAAGGGACTGTGCATTTAGGACCAAGAGGATGAATGATTACTTGATTCAAAAGGTTGTGAATCTTTGCAATTCTTTATATGAGAGAGTTTTTGCTGCTTCAATGTTGAATACTTTCAAGATTGATAAAGAGAAATTTTTGGTCTCTTGAGGAATCCAGGGGAGTGAGTGGGAAAGTGGATTTGAACCCCCAGATCAACAATGATCAAAGGCTTAACTCATTTGGTCTACAACTGATAATTTCTCTCGTGTATTTTGAAAATGTTAGCCAAATAGTCCCACACCTGCTCACTTTTCAAAATAAAATCATTTTGTTTACCTTTACCTGTTTGTCTAATTAAACTGGAAATTATGAGAGAATCTACTTCCAACCTCTGTTTAGGCAGTGATTCCAGATCACAACATCTCTCTGCACAAAACAAAAATCATTTGCTAACTGATCAGCACTGGCTATTAAAGAATTCTCCTGCACTGTCACCATCAACAACCTTCACAAACCCATAACCCTCCAACATCTGTGCACTCCTCTCACCCCGGCCTCTTGAGCATCACTGCTGCAACTTTGCTAGCCATGTCTTACCCGAAAACATGTCTTCTGGAAGTCACTCATCAAAATTCTCTGTCTCTGTTACCTCATTTCCATCCTTTAAGGAGCTCCTCTAGACAAAGTTTTTGGTTAACTGGCACAATTTGTGGTTCAGTGTCGAATTTTGTTTGTCAGGTTCCCTGTGAAGTGTGTCGGGATGCTCACTACATTTAAGGCCTTAACTTAAGGCTTTAGCTATTGTCAGGTTTTAAAGGCTGTTACTATACAGACAAATGATGTCCTGTTCAGGGTGCAAGAGGAAGGTAGGTCTAATCATGTTTCTGATGGTTTGCTTACTTTCCTACTGCCACATATCAATGCAGGGTCACATGAGCATACATAGCACAGAAACCAGCTATTTGGAGCATTTATGTTCTACTTGAGCTTCCCTCCACCATCCACCAACTAAATCTGTCACTGTTATCTTCTAACCCCATCTCCCTCAGATGCTTGGCTAGTTTCCCCTAAATGCATATATATTATTGAGCCACTTCAGTGGCAGTAAATTCCACATTTTCACCACTCTTAGTGTTCCTTCCGAATTCCACAATGGATTTGTTGATGACCACTTAGAATGATGCAGTCTGTTCTGCAGTTCCCCAGAACAGGAAACATTTTTGGTGTATACCCACATATTCCTGGTATCATCCTTGTAAATCTCTGCATCTACCCCAATGCCTCTATATCCTTTCCATAATATAGTGACCAGAACTGCATGCAATACTCAAGTATGGTCTAACCAAGGTTTGATACAGAATCAGCATAACAAAGGTCATACCAGGAGATCCTACAGAAGTCAGGGTTGCCTGACTTGTAAGTCTCAGACCTGGACTTCATTCTATCCCTGTAGAAATAAAACCTGCTTAGTTTGTAGCTGTTTCATGACTTCTACTGTTATGTACTCTATCCCTGTAAATATAAAGACAAACATTTGATTAGCCTTCTTGATCATTTTTATACCTGTTCATTTCATTTTAAAGATTGGTATATCTGGATCTCCAAGTCTTTTGTACCCTGAGATCCCTTTGTTTCTCTATTTCATCCAGATTTGCTTCCAATGTTCTATCCACCAGAATGTCTGACTTCATATTTGTGTTAAAGTTCATTTGGCAAATATTTGCCCATTCCACATGTATACGTACATGCCTTGCTGTGAGATGTTGCGGTCGTCCTTATTATCGACTATCCACCTCCAAATTTGGTGTCATCATTGGTCTATCCAGCTGTACCTTTGCGATATTTAATCCTCACAGGAGACTGGACTATCATGAGTGACCTTTTTCTTAGTTTGAATGCTATCAGATCAGTAATGCAAGACCTTGTACTGCTGTAGTTCTGGTGAACCTTTCATTCAGTGTCTTATGTTGTGCATTGCACCTGCCTAAAGGTCGGGGCAGTTCAGCTGCTTTCAAGACTTAATCCACCACTACTTCTCCAGCAATTGCTTAGGGTTGTGGAAAGTGATTGTGTTGAGCCCATCTTTCTGCGCCTGCTTCCTACCAAGTGTAGAAGGAGTAGTGTTTTTTTTCATGAATACAGACACTGTACTTTGATGTGAAAATATATTTTACAAACCTGCCAGAGAATTTGGCAGCTTCAGGATGTATCTGATTGTCTGATGTATCTGTTTCACTAGTTATTTTTAAATAACTATAACATTTTTATATCAATTCTCTACCTTCTCTTAATTCTTTAGCAATTTTATCCTTTTAGCAATTTGTGCCTTACAACCTGAGGATTTCTCAGTTCACTGAATGGACTGCTATGTGTGCTCAGGAAAGGCAAGGGGTGATTGGGTCTGCCTCCTAATCGACACACCTATGGGTGCTTAGATGTGATGACCTTGGCAAGTTAATGCCTCCAGACCTAGAATATCTTACAGTAAAGTGCCATCCCTACGACCTGCAGTGTGTACTCACCGCTGCTATCCTGACCATGGTCTACATCCCCCCCCCCCCCCCCCCCCCCCATGTGGAAGTGGCGAGTGCACTTGACATAGTGTACAACGCTACAACAGTCTTGAGACAGAATACCCAAGGCCTTGTTCATTGTAGATGGTCACTTCAACCAGTCCAACCTCAATAATGTGCTACCAAGGTACTATCAACCTATCCCACTGAAAATCCAAACACTCTTGGCCATTGCTATACAACCATCACTGGGTTAGGGTCCACATTTTGGAAAATCAGATCACAATGGTGTGCTCCTCCTTGTCCCAGCTTACAAGCAGAAATTGAAGCATGAGGACCCGGTACAGAAAATAGTGCAGTGTTAGTCTGAGGCAATAGAAGGGCTTCTACGGGACTGCATAGAGTCAGTGGACTGGTCCATTTTTGATAACTCAGCAGACAACCTAAACTACTATCATAAACTTCATTAGTAAGTGTGTAGACGATTGCGTGCTGAAGAAGTTAATCCAAATGTTCCCCAAATGGAAACTGAGAGATCCACTCCCGAATGGAGTCCAGGTCTGAGACTTACAAGTCGGGCAACCCTGACTTCTACAGGATCTCCTGATATGACCTTTGTAAGGCCATCAAAGATGCCAAGAGGCAATACCAAGCTAAGCTCGAGACCCAGACCAACCATGTGGACACTTGTCGTTTGTGGCAAGGCTTACACAACATTATGGGTTACAAAGCAAAGTCAAACAGAATTGTGGGCAACAGTACATCCCTATCTGACAAATTCAACGCATTTTACAGTTGTTTTGAACAGGATGTCAGTGAAACAATATCACAACAACCTCGGATGCACCTATACCCAGGGTCACTGCTGCAAACGTGAGATAAGCCTTCTTGAGACTAAACCCACAAAAAGCAACTGGACCAGATGGAGTCACTGGCCGTAGCAACCTAATAATATATCCAATCCAAAAATAATTTGCATTCATATTGTACTTTTAACACAATGGGAAAACCTCAACTTGATAGACCTGACAAAGGGAATGTTTGTGAGAAAGTGAAGGATTAATGTCATGCAAATAAAGTGATATATTTAACAAACCTAGATTGTTGAGGTAAAAACAAGGACTGCAGATGCTGGAAACCAGATTCTGGATTAGTGGTGCTGGAAGAGAAGCTCCTTGGATGCTGCCTGAACTGCTGTGCTCTTCCAGCACCACTCATCCAGAACCTAGATTGTTGTTAGGTCTTTCAACAATCTAGGTTTGTTAATCATTTTACTTGCATGACTCTGTAATCTATTACTCTATATTCTATGTCTTATGGTCCTGCTTCATAGATACCTGATGAAGGAGCAGCGCTCGTAAAGCTAGTACTTCCAAATAAACCTGCTGGACTATAACCTGGTGTTGTGTGATTTTTAACGACTTTAAACAGCGCACTCTCCGCTCCTCCCTGGTCGCATAGAGACGGGCGACCACGATGAAGTCGCGCGGAAGGGGAGGGCTGCCGGACGAAAGAGGCGGGGCAATGACGCACCGCTCAAACCAGTGCGCATGCTCCCGTCACGTTTTTCCCGCATTTTCGCCGCCGTGGCCTGGCCAATGTGCGTACGCTCAAGGCCGGCGGCCGGCGCTTTTCACATTCGGCAGTGCGACGTGAAATCTTGGTCACACCACACAAATCGTCAGCTTCTGGAGGCTGTCCCAGTGAGCCTCAGCTCGGTCCATCAGTTCGTCTCCATCCTTTCCGAACCTGGGCCGCTCAACTCGAAGCTGTGTTTCGAAGCGTCTCTCGGGTTTGCTCACCAACAAACTGTCGCCACCCGCTCGAGTGTGCAAGGATGGGCTGATGTTCAATGTGATTGGCTAGTTGGCTACAGTACTGGCCAATCACGATGAGGTAACTGCGTTTCCCTATTTTGAAGTGTGATTGGTTCACAGCCGAACAGCGCCAAATTTGAATCCAGCGAAGGAGCAACGGCGGTCAATTTCAACTCAATTCCGATTGGCGGGCGGCTCCCCGGCTGTCCTATCATCAGTCGTATTGTTTTCACTGGGTGTGGTTTGCGAACGTCACAATGAAGGGCGCGTCTGAAGGGCTGGAGCGGAAGCTGCTCTGAGCACGTGTCAGAGAGGGGCGGAGCACATGGCGGGTGCGGGCAGCACACTGGGGAAGCCCAAGAAGGCGCAGGGCAAGAGCGCGCCACCGGCCTCGGAGAAGGCCGGTGCCTCACAACAGGCGAAGGGGGCCCACTCGCCTGCCGAGGTGGGCACGTCGGGCCGCAAAAGCATCCCAACCAAGGCCGATGTGGCACCGGCGGACAAAGGCAAGGCTGCCAAGGACTTGGCGAAACCTGGGGAGAAAGGCGCTCCGCCGACGCCGGGCAAGGCAGAGGGAGGCATTCCCCTAAAAACCATCAACAGCAAGACCCAGTTCGACAAGTACATCAAAGACGCCGGCGAGCGCCTGGTGGTCATCTTCTTCTCAGGCACCTGGTGTGAGACGTGCCAGGGCCTGAAGCCCATCATGAGGGAGATCGCCCAGCTCAACAACCTTGTGTATTTCTACGAAGTGAACGTCGACGACTCGGAGGACACGGCCGAAGCCTGCGACATCATCCACATCCCGACCTTCCAGTTCTACAAAATGGGCAAGAAGGTGGCCGAGGTCCTGGACGACAGCCGAGAGTCGGTGGAGGAGAAGATCAATGAACTGAAGTAGACTTGTCCCGTTAAGTAATAAAAGCAAAACAATCCGGGAAGAATGCAAAGCTTTCCGAGCAAAACTGCTTTCAAATTCTAATGTCCAAACGTTTTAATAGTTGGTCACTTCCTTGTCATGAGAAGCAGCCTTGCTTGTTGTGATAACCCTCCCCCTCAGTTCTAAGCTAAGATGGACAAGCCTAATTGAACGCTCATGTTCTGTCCTTAATTGCCCTCTTTCTGCTGTTATCCATTGAAGGTTATCTAAAAATAAATATAGACGCAACCCTATCCCAACATTATTTTCTTATAGAAAATTTTTTTCTTTGTAAAATTACAAAAATGTAACAATTTAAAATTATAACAATTACAATGAACTAACTACTACCCAACTCTACAAAACAAATCAAAATTATACTCACTCCAAATCTATAATGACACTCAGCACAACCACACCGAAGTTCCCAACGTTCAGGAGCATTAATTATTACACCTGTATTTATTTGGGATTCTTCGTCCCAGAGCACTTGGCTCACTAAACCTAATCATTGATGGCTAAACAAATGCCCTAATTAAAATGGCAGACAAATCTGCATCCAGGTAATTCAAAGAGGGCTGCCATGTCTTATGAAAAAGTTCCATTTTAGCGTGCGTCATGTTTGTGAGGAAATCCAAATGCGATGTGTTCCACAATTAACTTATGCCACCCCAACAGGCCCAGACGGTTCTCATACACCCAGCACATCAAAGTGTTCTTCCTTGCATAGTAAGTGAGAATGTTAAATAGCTTTTTCCTATTTGTGTTTAAGGAAGATAAATGCAGCAAGCCCAAGAGAAGAGAGACCGGGACTACCTTCACTTCGGTCCCCAACCTTCTCTATTACTCCAGCCACAGCACTCCAGTACCTACGAGGCTTGTGACATGACCACAAACAATGAGTGAGAGTACCTGTGCTTAGTTTGCACTTGGGGCACATTGGAAATGCTCCTTTTTTGAATTTCACAAGGTGATCTGGGGCCAAATGAACCTGATGAAGAACCTTTGCATGGTGTGTGGTCTGTTACAGATGGAGATCTTTTTCATAAATGTCCTCCCATGTCTCTTAGGGGACCTCCACTCCAAACTCTTACTCCCAGACCTCATATAGTTGCTCAATGTCATTCGAGGCACCACCCCCCAGTAGATGGTAGAAATTACTAAGGGAGAGAGTGCTTGTGGCGTGAAGCAATCTCCTCTGTGTCAGACCTATAGGGATTGGTCAAAAGTGTAAATTTTTTTGGATGAAGTCCCTAACCTGAAAATAACAAAAAAGATCTCTGCTGGGCAATCCATACTTGGAACTCATTTGGTCGAAGGACATCATGATCTCCCCCTCAAACAGGTCTCCCAAACAGGAGACTCCCCTAGTTTCCCACAGTTTGAATCCAGGGTCCATCATCCCTGGTCAGAATCCCGGCGAACCAACTATAGGGGTAAGAAAGAAGGTTTTAGATAAACTGCCCTCACTCTGTCGCATTGCTCTCCATGCTCTAGCTGTATTAATAATGACTGGATTCTGACAGTATTCCATAACTGTTCTCATCTTAGCCATACACAACAGACTAGTCAGGGGACAGTTTACCTGGGAGACCTCAATATCCAACCATATTGATCTCGGGTCCTCACAAGCCCAGTCGCTCACGAAGGACAGAAGGGAGCTTAGTTGGTATCTCTTAATTTCAGGGACGTCTACTCCCCCCAACCCTTGAGGTAACTGCAATTTGGCAAGCTTAATGAGGGGCCACAAAAGAACTAAGCCAACCAGTGAGTGTCCACAATCTTTACCTGGGAAACATCAGAGGAAGGACATTAATTTTGGTAAAGGCTATTTGACCTGACCAAGAGAGTAGAAGGGCCTCCCATCTTTGAAGGTCTTGTCTAATCTTGTCAAGCAAATGAGCAAAGTTCACTTGAAATAATTGATCAAAGGTGGGAATAACAAGAATACCTAAGTAATGAACCCCCCCCCCCCCCCCCCCCCCCCCACCAAACAACCATTTGAAGGGAATTGTAATTCACCTTCGATATCAGGTATTCCCTTAAGACCAACCCACGGGCATAGCCTCTGACTTTGCAAATTTGATCTTTAGTCCTGAAAAAGAGCCAAATAAATTAATACATTGTTTTAAATGGGGTACAGAAGCTACCGGGTTTGGTAAGAGGAGGAGAACATCATCTGCATATAATATAATCTTGTGTGCCCTTGATCCCACTTACGGGGCAGCTGTATTAGGGTCCTCACGGATAGCCTCTGTCAGCAGCTCAATCACCAACATAAACAGTAGTGGTGAAAGGGGACAATCTTGCCAACTGCCCCTAAACTACTGACTTTACTGGATCTTACACCATTGGTGAGAACTGCAGCCAGAGGGGCCCTACACAGGACCTCCACCCATCTGACAAAGACCTCACCTAGACCAAACCGTTCCAGACTATAAAAAGATATGGCTACTCCACCCAATTGAATGCTTTCTCTAAAGACATCACCAAACCCTGAACCGATCGTGCTGACACACGGACTATATTCAGTAATCTTCTAATATTATTGGAGGACTTACAGCTCTTTATAAAACCAGTCTGGTCCTCCGTAACAATACAGGGCAACACCTTCTCCAATTGCAACGCAAGTGTCTTGGTTAAAATTTTAAAGTCAGAATTAAACAGCGAAATAGGCCCAGATGAAGCACTGTCCTCTGGAGTCTTCCCTTTCTTGAGAAGGAGAGAGATGTTAGCCTCTCAGGGATGGCGGGAGGCAGTCATGTCTGTGTGAATATTTGTACATGCCCAGCATTAGCCCTGACAGGATATTTAGAAATTCTTTGTAGAACTCACTCGGGAGACCATCAGGACCGGGTGCCTTCCCTTCCCTCTTTAGAGCTGTCTTACTGCCTCCTGTATCTCTTTAACTGTCAAGGGGGAGACGCCTGTTCAGAGGTCAAACTTGGAAGATTCAAGTTCTTTAAAAAAGTTTCCATTTTAGCCTCCCTATCCTTGCAGCATTCTGACCAATATAGCTCAAAGTAAAAACTGTGATATGCCGCATTGATCCTTTTAGAGTCACCAGTAAGAATCCCAGTGCCATCTCTAATTGGTGTAATGGATTGGAGGGCACTCTTTTTCCTGATCAGATATGCCAGGTATTTGCCGAGCCTATCCCATGCTCAAACAGCCTTTGTTTTGTGAAAGAGAGTTCTTTCTTCGCTGTCTGAGTGAGCATGGAGTTCAAAGAAACCTGGAGAGCTGTGACTCGCTGCAATTTAGTCACCGATGGCCTATCAATATGTGCTGTCTCAGCTGTCTTCAACCATACCTCAAGCAGATATTGCTGCTGTTCCTTATGTCACTTCCGGAAAGCTGAATAAGAGATAACTATCCCCCTAGCATCGGCCTTAGCAATATCCTAGAGTATAGACGGATTACTAGCCATACCCAAATTGACAGCCAAGAACGCTTTAAACTCACGCGAACTCAACAAATTTACTGTCCTTGAGAATGAAAAGATCCATTCGCTAATGCTGGGAACCTGTTCCATTGCCCTTAATCTCAGCCTCCAAAAACACTGCCACATGATCAGAAATGGCTATGTTTCCAATTTTACAGGACATCACCAAATCTAGTAAAACCGAGGGTTCTAGTTAAAGGTCAATCCTGGTGTGACACTTGTGTGGATTAGAGAAAAAAGTGAAGTCCCTACCCATGGGGTGGAGACATCTCCAAACATCCACCAGCCCCAAATCCAAGCCTAAATCAATTAATTGCTTGGATTGCAGAGAGGTATTTGGGGAACCTTTGGGCATTCTATCCACTGTGGGGTCCATGAGGCAATTAAAGTCTCCCTCTATGATAATGTGTCGCATTCCAAAGGCAATCAACCTCCAAAGTGCATCAGTCAGGAATCTGAGGGGTGTGTCGGGGGACAGTAGATTTAAGATGCCATACTCTTCACCATTAAAGCTTTAAGAATTACAAACTGCCCATATTCATAGAATATGGAATGCTGCAGCACAGTACAGGCCTTTCAGCCCACAATATTGTGCTGACCTGCAAAATTAATCTGATGTCCATCTAACCTACACCGTTCCATTATTATCCATATGTATGTTCAATGCCCATTTAAATGCCCTTAACATTGGTGTGGAAATGTGTTGCTGGAAAAGCGCAGCAGGTCAGGCAGCATCTAGGGAACAGGAGAATTCTCCTGTTCCCTAGATGCTGCCTGACCTGCTGCGCTTTTCCAGCAACACATTTCCATCTCTGATCTCCAGCATCTGCAGACCTCACTTTCTCCTTAACATTGGTGTGTCTACTACTGTTGCAGCCAGGTCATTCTATGCCCCTGCTCTCTGAGTAAAGAAACTACCCCTGATATCTGTCCTAAATCTATCACCCCTCAATTAAAAGCCCTCTGATTATCTTATGTTTCGATTAAGTCACCTCACAACCTTCTTCTCTCCAACGAAAACACCCTCAGTTCCATCAGCCATTTCTCGCAAAACCTTCCTTCCATACTAGGCAACATCCTAGAAAATCTCCTCTGAACCCTTTCCAAAGCTTCCACATCGTTCCTATAATGCGGTGACCAGAACTGCACGCAATACTTCAGGTGCAGCCGCACCAGTGTCTTGTTCAGCTGAAGTATGATCTCGTGGCTCTGAAACTCAATCCCTCTAACAATAAACGTCAATACATCATATACCTTTTTCACAACCCTATCAGCCTGGGTGGCAACTTTCAGGGATTTATGCACCTGGACACCAAGATCTCTCTGTTCATCTACACTGCCAAGAATTTTACCATTTGCCCAGTACTCTGCATTCCTGTTACTTTTTCCAAAGTGAACTACCTCACATTAAACTCCATTTGCCACTTCTCAGCTCAGCTCTCCAACTTATCTATGCCCCTCTGTAACCCACAACATTCTTCAGTAGTATCCACAACTCTCCCTACCTTCGTGTCATCTACAAATTTACTAACCCATCCTTGTATGCCCACCACCAGATCATTTATAAAAATGACAAACAGTTGTGGTCCCAAAACAGGCAAAAACAATGACTGCAGATGCTGGAAACCAGATTCTGGATTAGTGGTGCTGGAAGAGCACAGCAGTTCAGGCAGCATCCGAGGAGCAGTAAAATCGGATGCTTGCAGCACACCACTGGTAACTGAGCACCAGGATGAATATTTCTCATCAACTACCACCCTCTGTCCTCTTTCAGCTAGCCAATTTCTCATCCAAACTGCTAAAACACCTTCAATCCCAAAAATCCTTATTTTGTGCAATAGCCTATGGTATAGAACCTTATCAAACACCTTACTGAAGTCCATATACACTACATCAACCACCTTACCTTCATCCACCTGTTTGTTACCTCCTTGAAGAACTCAATAAGGTTAGTGAGGCACGACCTACCCTTCACAAGATCGTGTTGACTATCCCTAATCAAATTATTCCTTTCCAGATGATTGTAAATCCTTTCTCTTATAACCTTTTCAAACACCTTACCCACAACCAAAGTAAGGCTCACTGGTCTATAATTACCAGGGTTGTCTCAACTCCCTTCTTAAACAAGGGAACAACATTTGCTATCCTCCGGTCTTCTGGCACTACTCCCATCGACGATGATAAAGGCTCTACAATCTCCTCCCTGGCTTCACAGAGAATCCCAGGATAAATCCTATCCGGCCCTGGGATCTTATCTATTTTCAGATTTTCCACAATTGCTTAAAACTCCTCTTTGTCAAGCTCAATCCCATCTAATCGTGTAGCCCGTATCTCCTTATTCACATTAACATTGCCCTTTTCCAATGTGAATATTCGTGATAAATATTCATTAGGTGCTTCCCCTATATCCTTAGATTCCAAACACAATTTTCCACTACTATCTTTGATTGACCCTAATTTTATTCTAGCTGAAAATGTGTTGCTGGAAAAGTGCAGCAGGTCAGGCAGCATCCAGGGAACACGAGAATCGACGTTTCGGGCATAAGCCCTTCTTCAGGAATGAGAAGAAGGGCTTATGCCAGAAACATCGATTCTCCTGTTCCCTGGATGCTGCCTGACCTGCTGCACTTTTCCAGCAACACATTTTCAGCTCTGATCTCCAGCATCTGCAGACCTCACTTTCTCCTAATTTTATTCTAGTCATTCTTTTCTTCCTGATATACATATAGAAGGCCTTAGGGTTTCCCTTGATCCTATCCGCCAACAAGTTCTCATGTCCCCCCCTGGTTCTTCTTAGCCCTCTCTTTAAATCTTTTCTGGCTTATAACTCTCAAGCCTTCACGCCTCATCCTCACATGAGCCTTCCTCTTCCTCTTGACAAGAGCTTCAACTTCTTTAGTAAACCATGGCTACCTCTCTTGACAACTACCTCCCTGCCTGATAGGTATATACTTATCAAGGACCCACAGTAGCTGTTCCTTGAATAATCTCCACATTTCAAGAGTGTCCATCCCCTGCAGTTCCTTCCTCAACCTATGAATCCTAAATCTTGCCTAATTGCATCATAATTGCCTTTCCCACAGTTAAACCCCTTTCCCTGCAGTATATACCTATCCTTATCCAACATAACTGAATTATGGACACTATCGTCAAAGTGCTCACCAACCTCCAAATCTAACATCTGGCCGGGTTCATTCCCCAGTACAAATCTAATATGGCATCGCCCTTGTTGGCCTGTCTACATACTATGTCAGAAAAACTTCCTGCACACATTGAACAAAAACTGACCCATCTAAACTACTTGAACTATAGTATTCCCAGTCAATATTGGGGAAGTTAAAATTCCCCATAACACCTACCCTGTTACTCTCACTACTATCAAGAATCATCTTTGCTATCCTTTCCTCTACATCCCTGGAACAGTTTGGAGGCCTAAAGAAAACTTCCAACAGGGTGACCTCTCCTTTCCTGTTTCTAACCTCAGCCCAAACTACCTCAGTGGATGAGTCCTCAAACATTATCTCAGCTGCTGTAATACTACCCTTGCTTAACAATGTCACACCCCCGCCTTTTTTACCATCTTCTCTGTTCTTACTGAAACATCTAAATCCCAGACTCTGCAACCACCATTCCTGTCCTTCCTTTAGCCATGTCTCTGAAATGGCCACAACATCGAAATCCCAGGTACTAACCCATGCTGCAAGTTCACTCACCTTATTCCAGATGCTCCTGGCATTGAACTACACACATTTCAAACCAACATCCTGATTGCTGGTGCCTCCTCGTGACCTTGTAAATCTATCCCTGACCTCACTACCCTCAACACCCTGTACACTGGAACTACAATTCAAGTTCCCATCCCCCTGCTGCATTAATTTAAACACCCGCGAAGAGCATTAGCAAACCTCCCCTCCCCCAGGATATTGGTACCCCTCTGGTTCAGGAGAAGACCATCCTGTTTGTAGAGTTCCCACCTTCCCCAGAAAGAGCTCCAATTATCCAAGAATCCAAAACCCTCCCTCCTGCACCATCCCTGCAGCCACATGTTCAGCTTTGCTCCCTCCCTGTTCCTCGCTTCACTAGCACGTGGCACGGGCAACAAGCCAGAGATAACAATTCTGTTTGTTCTAACTCTAAGCTCCACCCTAGCTCCCTAAATTTCTGCCTTAGATCCCCACCTTCCTTGCTATCTATGTTGTTGGTGCCTATGTGGGCCACAACTTGGGGCTGCTACCCCTCCCTCTCAAGGAACATGAAAACATGATCAAAGATATCACAAACCCTGGCACCTGGGAGGCAACACACCAATCTGAGTCTCTCTCATTCCTGGAAAACCTTCTTTCTGTCCCCCTAACTATGGCGTCCCCAATGACTAAAACTCTCCTCCCCTTCCCTTCTGAACAACAGGGACAGACTCTGCACCAGAGACCTGTGCCCCATTGCTTACCCCTAGTAAGTGGTCCCCCCCCAACAGTATCCAAAATCATCTTTAACTGGATCAAATAACTTAAATGGGAGACTCTTCTGGACACGTATAACCATTCCCCTGTTCTTAGGAAAACACCCAATCAAACCTACCCTGCTCTAACTTTAGGTGCTTCTTATCATCAAGATGAGTTTCTTGCAGCAGGGCAATATCAACAGTCTCCTTCCTGAGACTTTACTGGCAAGTGACTCCCCTTAATATTCCAGGTGCACCATTTGAGGAGACATTTAGCCATATCCCTCTAAAACAACTCTTAAACACCTGAGAGGAAGAACCCAACTCACAACGCGCCGCATGTAAGTAAATGACGACTCATAGAATCTAAACAATACACACATTAAAACTACATTAACAAAGCTTGCAAAAACTACCTTTACTAAAAACCTACTAAACCAAACCAATTACAACATACAATAAACACTTGATGGGAGACTCTTCCCCCTGCCCACAGGGGGCGCTTACACTACCCACGTACACCTCCATAACTCCTCCTCACTTGAGCCGTGCCCCAAACTCAGGCAAAGGATAAACAACAATAATAGGTGTTATGGACAAAGAAGTTAAAAGTGGGCACTTCACCCATCCCCAACCCTACACTGACCTCAGTAAAAGAAAACCAACAACACTTTCTGCAATAAAATAATAAAGAAAAATGAGATGTGCGCGAGGTAAAGAAACAAATAAAGGGAAATAGAGAATCATTATTGTCCATGTTCTTTGGACCATCTGGTCTATTTCAAAGTGTCCAAAATGTTCTTTGCTTTTTCTGAGGAGTCAAATACATGACCAGACCTTTCATGATTAAAACGGAGCACAGTCAGGTACCTGATGGAATATTGAATATCCTGATCCCTCAGTCTCTTCATCTCAAAGGACTTCCTCTTGCAGATCACGGCTGCAGAAAAGTCCTGCAGGGCCTGTGGGTCCTTTCCCAGCGATCTGGAGGCTTCCATTATCTTTTGTTTGTCCCAATAGGACTGGAATCGCACTAGGCCCAGGCAGGGGCACTGGTCCGAACCAGGCAGGGGACACCCATGGCGATCATTTATATAGCATTTGATTGTGTGTGTATGTGATTTCTGACCCACCTCATAATTTGTGTCACCCTTTTATATGACACTTTGACATTGAAGCTTTCTGTATACGTATGGAGTAAAAATTCTGTATGACAATGCTTTCAAGCAATAATGGCTCTTAGGTCAGCCACATTCTTGTCACCTTCATAACCCGATTGTATCTCATGAGAGAAAGTGAGGGCTGCAGATGCTGGAGATCAGAGCTGAAAATGTGTTGCTGGAAAAGCGCAGCAGGTCAGGCAGCATCCAAGGAACACGAGAATCGACGTTTCGGGCATAAGCCCTTCTTCAGGAATGAGGAAAGTGTGTCCAGCAGGCTAAGATAAAAGGTAGGGAGGAGGGACTTGGGGGAGGGGCTTTGGAAACGCGAGAGGTGGAGGGAGGTCAAGGTGAGGGTGATAGGCCGGAGTGGGGTGGGGGCGGAGAGGTCAGGAAGATGATTGCAGGTTAGGAAGGCGGTGCTGAGTTCGAGGGATTTGACTGAGACAATATGGGGGTAGGGGAAATGAGGAAACTGGAGAAATCTGAGTTCATCCCTTGTGGTTGGAGGGTTCCCAGGCAGAAGATGAGGGGCTCTTCCTCCAACCGTCGTGTTGCCATGGTCTGGCGATGGAGGAGTCCAAGGACCTGCATGTCCTTGGTGGAGTGGGAGGGGGAGTTAATGTGTTGGGCTACGGGGTGGTTGGGTTGGTTGGTCCGGGTGTTCCGGAGGTGTTCTCTGAAACGTTCCGCAAGTAGGCGGCCTGTCTCCCCAATATAGAGGAGGCCACATCGGGTGCAGCGGATGCAATAGATGATGTGTGGAGGTGCAGGTGAATTTGTGGCGGATATGGAAGTGTCCCTTGGGGCCTTGGAGGGAAGTAAGGGGGGAGGTGTGGCCGCAAGTTTTGCATTTCTTACGGTTGCAGTTGCAGGGGAAGGTGCCGGGAGTGGAGGTTGTGTAGAGGAAAGAGAACAACTTCTCTTTCCAATCCTCCCACTTCCTCCAAACAAAAGGAGTAGCCATGGTCACCCGCATGGGCCCCAGCTATGCCTGCCTCTTCGTAGGATATGTGGAACAGTCCATCTTCCGCAGCTACACTGGCACCACCCCCCACCTTTTCCTCCGCTACATCGATGACTGTATCGGCGCTGCCTCATGCTCCCACGAGGAGGTTGAACAGTTCATCCACTTTACCAACGCCTTCCACCCCGACCTCAAATTCACCTGGACCGTCTCAGACTCCTCCCTCCCCTTCCTAGACCTTTCCATTTCTATCTCGGGTGACCGAATCGACACGGACATCTACTATAAACCGACTGACTCCCACAGCTACCTAGACTACACCTCCTCCCACCCTGCCCCCTGTAAAAACGCCATCTCATTTTCCCAATTCCTTCGTCTCCGCCGCATCTGTTCCCAGGAGGACCAGTTCCAAAACCGTACAACCCAGATGGCCTCCTTCTTCAAGGACCACAATTTCCCGCCAGACGTAGTCGACGATGCCCTCCTCCGACGATGCCCTCTTCCACTTCCCGCTCCTCCACCCTTGAGCCCCGCCCCTCCAACCGCCATCAGGACAGAACCCCACTGGTCCTCACCTACCACCCCACCAACCTCCATGTACAACGTATCATCCGCCGTCATTTCTACCACCTCCAAACGGACCCCACCACCAGTGATATATTTCCCTCCCCTCCCCTATCAGCGTTCCGAAAAGACCACTCCCTCCGTGACTCCCTCGTCAGGTCCACACCCCCCACCAACCCAATCTCCACTCCCGGCACCTTCCCCTGCAACCGCAAGAAATGCAAAACTTGCGGCCACACCTCCCCCCTTACTTCCCTCCAAGGCCCCAAGGGACTCTTCCATATCCACCACAAATTCACCTGCACCTCCACACACATCATCTATTGCATCCGCTGCACCCGATGTGGCCTCCTCTATATTGGGGAGACAGGCCACCTACTTGCGGAATGTTTCAGAGAACACCTCTGGGACACCCGGACCAACCAACCCAACCAACCCATAGCCCAACACTTTAACTCCCCCTCCCACTCCACCAAGGACATGCAGGTCCTTGGACTCCTCCATCGCCAGACCATGGCAACACGACGGTTGGAGGAAGAGCCCCTCATCTTCTGCCTGGGAACCCTCCAACCACAAGGGATGAACTCAGATTTCTCCAGTTTCCTCATTTCCCCTCCCCCCACCTTGTCTCAGTCAAATCCCTCGAACTCAGCACCGCCTTCCTAACCTGCAATCATCTTCCTGACCTCTCCGCCCCCACCCCACTCCGGCCTATCACCCTCACCTTGACCTCCCTCCACCTATCGCATTTTCAAAGCACCTCCCCCAAGTCCCTCCTCCCGACCCTTTATCTTAGCCTGCTGGACACACTTTCCTCATTCCTGAAGAAGGGCTTATGCACCAAATGTCGATTCTCGTGTTCCTTGGATGCTGCCTGACCTGCTGCGCTTTTCCAGCAACACATTTTCAGCTCTGTATCTCATGAGAACTTTACTAATAAGTTTTTTTTAAAATTGAAAATGCCAAATTTCAATTGTTACACATGACTGAATGGTCAGTCGACTCTCCATTGCACATAATAATGTATATTGTTTCCCCCGTGTAAACGTACCCAAGCTAATTCTTGTTTTAGCTTGTATCTGACTTTTATTACAGATAACAATCTTGCTACATTTACTGTTTTAATAAAGTTTCACTGGCTGTTAACCTTTTAGCCAGTTCTTAGCTTACCTACCAAGGAAGTAAGATTTCCAAGCAAGAATGGCTGCCACGTTCTCTTTTAAGGGCTTCTTATTAGAACACAAAAATACTAGGGGCTATACTTTTAAGGTGAGAGGAGAGATTTTAAAATGTCATGAGGGGCAAATTCTTTACACAGAGGGTGGATCGTGTGTGGAATGAGCGTCCTGAGGGATTGCTGGATGTGGGCACAATTAGAATGTTTAAAAGATGCTTAAACAAGTGTATGAATAGGATATGGGCCAAGGGCAGGCAGGTGGGACTAGTTTAGTTTGGGATTACGTTCAGCATGGACTATAGTTGGACTGAAGCCATGTTGTCTGAATCTATGAGTAAGCCGTTTGAACTTGCTCTTCCCTTCAGTAAGATGTAGCTGATCATCTACTTTAACTCCACTTTACTGCACTATCCCCTGATTTCCTTAATAGAATAACCCAATAATTGAGCATAAAAAAGCTCAGGGGACTTTGCCAGTTCCAGAAATACATTCACCACCATCCTGTAGGAACTGCAGTCATCTCCCTTGCTGCATCACAAACTCAGACACAGGCTTGTGAGGGAAGCAAAGACCATAACTGCATTATTCAGACATAATGTTCTGAATTATAACCTTACATTTGGACCCTCAAACTTGCTCTGTTATTCAATAAGATTGAGGTTAATCTGAATGTGGCCTCATTTCTACTACCCTCCGATAACTTCTGATTCCATTGTCTCAAGGTGGGGAACACAGCAGCCTATTTGTACACAGCAAACACAGAAATGTGAGGTATATTATGTTGGTGCTGACTTTGGAGGTCTTTAAGGTGATGTGAAATGCCTGATCAAAGGGCTCAGGTTAAGTGGCATAATTTGCCAAACATCAGTCGGACAAACTCAACAAGCATAGATCGACAAGAAGTCACCAATTTTCGAAAATATCAATCTAATGGCGGTAGTTGAATTGGAACAGTGTTTGCATAGATAGGCAGGAACTTCATGAGGAAAATGCAAATAAATCAAAAAGTTGGGGTGATGGTGGTAAAAGAGCTGAACAGTTTGAGGTTCCTGTCAGAGGAGATAGGATGAAAAAATCTTTGCTGTCTCCCCTTTTATCATTTATTCTTAAGGTATGGTCAATGCGGGGAAGACTATCTATTCCCCATCTCTTGAAGCTTTGAACAATTGAAGATGGGATTTCTTCTTGAATACCTGTACTCTGTGTGGCAATGTGCTCCATCAATAGAGCCACACATTATAGGCTTCAAAGAGGAGACTCTTTTTCTACCGATGTTTCCAATAAAACCATTATATTGCTTTGACTGATGACAATGTTCTTAATTAGCTGATAGCTTTGAAGACCCCAGTGAAGACTTTTGATTTTATTTTGCAATCATTTTAATTCATGGGTGTTTATTGAAGCAAAGGAATGTAATAGATGTGATGTCACAACTTGCCCAGTGTATCTGAGAGAGATTCTTGGCTGACAAGGAACTGTAAGATTTAGGATTTGGGGGCCACGCATAACTAAAATAGGCGTTCAACTTTTTATAACTAATTTTAAGATAGCTTATTAATTGTAGGATACAGGAGACGCATTTTGTCGAAATTGTATTGCATTCCTGGTATGGGGAGAGCACAGGAGTACAGTGTTGAGATGGAGTATTAACCACGATCATATTGACAGGTTTAAAGGACCAAATGCCCAACTCCAGCCCCTTTTTTCTATATTTCTTAATGGTGGAATAAACTCTGTGTGGCCTTTCGTCTGCTTCTAATTCATATGTATCACCAAGGTGCTAATTAGTCAAATCCAGCTCCACTGTGCGGGTTGTGTTGCCCCACATGCATCGTAGCAAATTGCCAAAGCAAACTCTGTTATGGAAGGAGACTTCCAAGAGGATGGTGGAAATGTTTTAGCAATCTCATCAAGGCATTCTTGAAGAGGTCAAACTTCCGCCACCCAACTCACAGGAGGATCTGGCCTGTGACCAACCAAAATAGCACAGGAAAGCCCTGAAAATCTCAATAGACTTGTTTAGAATGTTCTGAAGCAAGGTTGAAGGGTTGGAGAGAGCACTAAAATCTCCAAGCAACTATCGACCACCAACTGTCCCCGAGTCTGCAGACCCTGTAGCGGATTTACCAGCCATCAAACTGGAGCAGAAGCAAGTTTTCCTTGATCCAGAGGGCCTAACTCAGTGGAGCAGACCCAGACCAGGAAAACTCCAAGTTGAATTTTGCTTTCACTCAGAACGTTGGCCCACCTTCCAGAGCTGAGAAGAGGAACTTCAGAATATAAGGACTAGGACCAGGAGTAGGCCATCTGGCCTGTCGAGCCTGCCCCGCCATTCAATAAGACCATGGCTGATCGTTTCATGGACTCAGCTCCACTTACCCGTCCACTCGCCATAACCCTTAATCCCTTCGCTGTTAAAAAAAATCAGCATTCAGCTAGGTAGCCTCAATGGCTTCACTGGGCAGGGAATTCCACAGATTCACAACCCTTTGGGTGAAGTTTCTCCTCATCTCAGTCCTAAATCTGCTCCTCCTTATTTTGAGGCTAAACAGGATGTGGAGCATTATACATCACAGACAACAAACTCTGTCCTGATGTGAAGTTCAGGGAGGTTATTTGCATTCAAACAGTGTGAGCCTGACATGATGTGAGTATGTAACCTTCAGCCACAACTCTTGCTCCAGATTGCCAGCTCATGACCTTTAATGGGAAGTGCCTGCATCTGAGCCAATGGTGCAAGAAACTACATACAACAGAAAGTTTTCACAGGCGTTCCATGGGTGTAGCTGAACCATTGTTTTGTAAGTGATCTTGAAATTTAGGTTATTTTTCCCTTTCCAACTCAGCAGTGTGGGCTTCCTGAGTGAAAGCAAAATGCGCAAAAGGATGTCAAAGTTTCAACTTGGAGCTTTCCTGGTCTGGGTCTGTTCCTTCAGGATCAAGGGTGAGTCCGTTCCACTCCATTTCAACGGCTGGTAAATCTAGTTCAGTTTAGCCAAACCACTCTTTTGTAAATGATCTTGAAGTTGTGCTCGAGCTAATCAAAAATAGACCCAGCACCGTACCCCACACCCTTCACCCAGCCACCTCACATATGTGTACGGAATCAGTCTGTTCTCTCACCAGATGTGGGTCATTAGTAATATTTCAGCCTCAGAATCGGAGGGTTGCTGATTCAAGTCTACTTCAGAGACCTGAGCACATAATCTCACCTGCGCAGGACTGAGACATAAAGTCATTCATTGGCTACGACATAAAAATAAGGCATACGCTGTCCCTTCTGGGAAATGTTAAAGATCTTTTGGCACCTTGTCAAGAAGAGCAGGAAAACTCTTCCCAGTGTCCTGGAATCAACATCATTGACCTGGATTATTTATTCGCCCCACTGTTTCTTTTTGTTGAAGCTTGCTTTGAGCTGCTGTGTTTCCTGCATTACAACAGTAACCACACTTTAAAAGTACTTTGGGGGTGTCCTGAGGTCTCTAAATAAGGGCAGCAGTGTCTGTGGTAGTTGGAGGCATGAGTTGAGGGGGGATTGGTTTTGCAAAGAATGGTGGTATTCCCAGAGGGAACAGGGAGAAGGGTTTAAAAAAAACACAGTATGGTATGATTTCAGAGAACAGCATAAGAATTCTCCCTGGCTGATTTTTTTTTGTGTTTGCAGGATCTTGCTGTGTATAAATTGCTTATTCTCCATATACCCCCCTCCCCCAAATACACACACCCCTAACCCCTGCGATGGTTGAAGCAGGTTTATGTCAATCAATCACTATCTTGTTGGAACCTGGGACCGATGTGGTCAATTTTAGAAACACACCCAGGGAATGGATTGGACCATACCATACCATCACTTGAGCATTTAGGGGCCCTCTTGTGGCACACCTTGGAACTAGAGGTTTGCATTCAAGTCCCACCTGATCCAGAGGTATGTAATAATATCACCGAACAGATTGATTTGAAAAAGAAGTTCACTTTTTTTAAAAACACAAAACATTCACAGCCACAGGAACTTTCAAGGAGTCTTGTAGATTTATGTCATTTATTATTCTGACTTCTGATGAAAATATTTTTTTTAGAAAAAGAGATAATGTTAACAAAAGCACCACACACTCTCCACCAATTGCAAGCCTCTGCCAATTGCAAGCTGTATCACGAATGTGTATAATTTCCGGACACACAGACAAAATTCCCATCGTATTCTGAAGTCGTCAGGCACTTGAGGAAGAAATGTCCCAAGTCATGTTTGGAGATGACCCGGCCTCCCCTTGCATTCACTGACACAGTGTAAGCCTCAGTTAAGGGTTGATCATCTGAAAGGGAAAGAGAGCAATTTGTAACAGAAGTTTGGGATTAGGAGGATACAAATTACTGGGAGAGTGATTCAATTAGGAATGCTGTGAAAAGGAGGAAATTCACAGGGATATGGGGATAGGGATAAATAGGAATATTGGGATAGAGAGACCATATAGGAATATCGGGATAGGGAGACCATATAGGAATATCAGGATAGGGAAGATAGAAATGAACTGGGATAGGGAAGTTACAACTGAAATATCTGGATAGGGTGCAAACAAAGCCTTTTGGATAGTAAGAGGAAGAATTTCCAAGCCAACACACAACCCTAGCTCCAACCCATAGAATTTCTTTCCAGCAGTAATCTGCATTGAACACTACTGCTACAAACACGAGACAATCTAATAGTGAATACTGGAAAAACTTGACTTACCCAGAGCCAGAGTTAAAGAGAGTCTTGGAGAGCTGCAACAGAGAAAAAGGCCCTTTGACCCAATGACAGGTGCCTGTCAAAAAAAATAACCACCTATGGCTCAGTGGTTAGCACTGCTGCCTCACAGCGCCAGGGACCCGGGTTCAATTCCTGCCTCGGGCAACAGTCTGTGTGGAGTTTGCACATTCTCCCCGTGTCTGTGTGGGTTTCCTCTCGGTGTTCCAGTTTCCAAAGATGTACAGGTTAGGTGAACTGGCCGTACTAAATGGCCCATAGTGTTAGGTGGATTAGTCAGGGGTAAATATAGGGGGTGGGTTTCTCTTTGGGGGGGGGTCAGTGTGGACTTGTTGGGCCAAAGGGCCTGTTTCCACATTGTAGGTAATCTAATCTAAGTATTCTAATCCCAGTTTCCAGCCCTTAGCCCATAGCCTTGGACAGAATGGCAAGACATTTGCTGCCACAGGTAACAGTTTAAGTGAATTCTGTAGATGCATTGAAGGGGAAGCTAAACAACATGGTGGAAAAAGCAATAGAACGGTATGTTTGATGAAAAAGGGTTGGAAAGGGTTGCTGTGAAACATAAATATCACATGGAACTGTCGTTAGAAAAGTCATTGTTTTCAACACATACTCAGAAACATTATCACAATCTGATTTGTAGCTTCATAGCTTTACTACAGATTACCCTGGAAAGAATTTCTAACCAAGATCATACTATATTGGATGTAAAAGAGGTTTGATCTGGCTTCATAATGCAATCCTTAATTTATCATGAGGTTTGGGATTCGGGATTCTAGTCTGCAATGCTCCCTTAGATTGCATAGTTTCTATTCTTAGATTATGCTACATCTGTGGGTGGCACGGTAGCACAGTGGTTAGCACTGTTGCCTCACAGCGCCAGAGACCCGGGCTCAATTCCCGCCTCAGGCGACTGACTGTGTGGAGTTTGCACGTTCTCCCCGTGTCTGCGTGGGTTTCCTCCGGGTGCTCCGGTTTCCTCCCACAGTCCAAATATGTGCAGGTCAGGTGAATTGGCCATGCCAAATTGCCCGTAGTGTTAGGTAAGGGGTAAATGTAGGGGTATGGGTGGGTTACGCTTTGGCGGGTCGGTGTGGACTTGGTGGGCCGAAGGGCCTGTTTCCACACTGTAATGTAATCTAATCTAATCTATTCATACTGTATTGCATCCAAGTCTCTGTCTTAACCAAGAGTGACTCCTGTCTAATAAAAGAAAAACCCTCTTATTTACACACATACTGATCTCTAATATACACCTCTCTAGTACAGGTTACTCCATTCTTTCAGACTCACAATAGCATGTGACTGCTGATGTTAGCATTACAATAGTATTTATCGCACAAAAATAGAAAAATACAGAAGAACATTAGCATAGAGTTGATTAAAATAGAATTATCAGGATAGGATGCAAACAGAAATTTTGGCAATAGAGGACAGACACCAGAATATCAAGGTAGGAATGATACAAGAAAGGAAGAATTTCCACTGCACAGGGTAGAAAACTACTGAATTGTAATTTTGGAACATGCTGAGGATGTAGAAAGTGACTTTAAGTGCAAAATGCTTCCTTTACAAATATGCAAATGTGTGCAAAATTCATCCCAACTGGAGAATGCTTTCAAATAAAAAGTAAAATTTCAACCAGCTCTTGAAGAATTCTCAGAAAACGAAGTGTGACTTTGGTTGACGTATGTTTGACTGCCACCAGAGCAGTGTTCTGGTGCCATCTGGTGGTTGAACTTAGATTATGCTACATCTTGCAGAATACAACCTTGTATGGAGGGCGCTGGGGAGTGTTGCTCAATAACAGGAGCTATGGGTACATGTGCATAGTTCCTTGAAAGTGGAGTCGCAGATACACAGGGTGGTGTAGAAGGCATATGCTTTCATTGGTCAGTGCATTGAGTATAGGTGTTGGGTTGTTATGTTACAGCTGTACAGGGCATTGGTTAGGCCACTTTTGGAATACTGCATTCAATTCTGGTTTCTCTGCTATCAGGATGATATTGTTAAACTTGAAAGGGTTCAGAAAAGGTTCACAAGGATGTTGCCGGGATTGGAGGGTTTGAGCCGGGATAGGGAGAGACTGACCTTATAGAGAGGTTTATAAAGTCATGAGGGGCAGAGATATAGTGAATAGCCAGTGTGCTTTTTCCAGACTAAGGGAGTTGAAAACTAGAGGACATATGTTTAAGTTGAGAGGCAAAAGATTTAAAAAGGGACCCAAGGGGCAACTTTTTCACAAGAGGATGGTGTGTGTATGGAATGAGCTGCCATAGGAAATAGTTGTAAAGAGGTGCTGGAAAAGCACAGCAGGTTAGGCAGCATCCAAGGAGCAGGCGAATCAACATTTCGGGCATAAGCCCTTCATCAGCATTCCTGATGAAGGGCTTATGCCCAAAATGTCAATTCTCCTGCTCCTCGGATGCTGCCTAACCTTATGTGCTTTTCCAGCGCCACACTTTTCGACTCTGATCTCCAACATCCACAGTCCTCACTTTTTTCCTGCCAGAGGGAGTGGTAGAGGCTGGTACAATTACAACATTTAAAAGGCACCTGGATGAGTATATGAATAGGAAGGGTTTAAAGGGATATGGGCCAAGTGATGGCAAATGGGACTAGATTAATTTAGGATATCTGGTCATCATGGATGAGTTGCACTGAAGATTCTGTTTCTATGCTGTACATCCCTATGACTCTCTACTTCCTGTGGAATATTTTATTGAACAGGGTAGTATTTGGAGAGCTGAGAATGTGATGATAAATCTGTTTGTAGTTAAAACAGTGTTATTGCATAAAGTGAGCTATAGTTTTTAAAAGAGTGTAAATGTGAGTGTCAATACCTCATTATCTTTAGCAATGCTGTTTCTCAGAGTAATTAGTTGTGATGTTCTGGTATGGGTCATTATTGCAAAGTTTCTGGCAGCCTGCAGTGATGGGACAGACATTGTAACAGCATGGACAGCATGTGCCAATCATGCAGTTGCATTAGCATCAATGCAGCCTTTCAAATTATCTTTCAAGTGAGGAACTCTCATTCTAATAATTGTGAGTGAAAACCTTTCTCACCATCTTCCCTGTAGATATTTTGCCAATGATTTTGAACCCACTTACCAGTAAGAATAATTTTTCTGTATTTGCATTGGCAAAATATCTTCAACATAATCGTAGAATCCCTATAGCGTGAAAGCAGGCAATTCAGCCCATCAAGTCCACAATGACCCTCCGAAGAACATTTCTCCCAGACCTACCCTATTCCTGGTAAGCCTGCATTTCCCACAGCTAATCCACCCAGCCTCCACATCATGCTTCCATTTAGATTGGATGTCTCTGCCCCATGTCCTGCAGTAATTTTAGTCAAACACAGTAAAGATGATCTCACTGTCAATGTGAGGCGGAAATACAGCCACATAATCCAGCCCAGAATTCTTCAATACTTCATACATCGTCTGGTGATCCTTTGTGACATCCAGCAATCGTGGTGGGATCTTGGCTTTGTCCCATAAAAGGAATGCTGTAGAAATAGAAAGAACACATCAACTGCCTTCATCTCTCACCACCCTAACTGGAAGAGACATCTCCACAAATATTCCCATCCTCACCGACAGGGGAGCCTAGCACATTAGTGCAAAAGGCAAGGCTGAAGGGTTTGCCACTATCATCAGCCAGAGGTATCAAATGGACAATCCATAGAGTCATAGACAATCCATCTTGGCACCTTCCTGAAGACCCTAGCATCACAGATGTCAATTCAGTTCACTCCACATGAACCCCATGCAAAGAAGTCAATAGGATATTGTAATGATACTATGGCTTTAAGAAGTGTGTATTGCCCTGGTTTTATTTGGAGAGAGGTTTTAAGGAAGCGGTATCAAGCTGTCTATTGAAAGCTCATAAAATAACACCTTGAGAGGCTTTGGATGTTTTTAAAAAGTTGGAACAATAGAAGCAGCCTGAATGGGTGGGGCCAACTCCTACAGAAACAGGATTTTTAGTTTTTCATTAGCAGTCGCTGCTGGGGTTTTGAAACTAAATGTGGAAGCTGTTTTTCCTTTCTCGGTTACAGCTAAAAGTTGGGGGTTCTCTTGCTGCTGGAATTGCACGTGAGACAATCTGTTTTTCTGAATTTGCCTTTGTCGAGGGTTTGTGGGATGTTACTATATTGGAATAGTTAATTAGCAATAGTTACTTTATCTATTATTTTGTTAAGTATTTCAATAGTTACAGCTGAGCCAATTATTTTCTTTATTTTTTCTTTTATTGTATTTTAACTATAGAGCATGAATAAAGTGTATTTTGCTTCAAATCTGATTGGTTAACCAATCAAATTGCATCTGGAATGCAATACTTTACACCTACATTTAAAATAAGCAAAAAGTTAGGGTCTAAACTGTCTTTCTTAATACATTTTGAGGGGCTTTGGTCTGGTCCATAACGATATTGAGGAACTGAATACGGTGAAGTCTTTGGATCTGACAATATTCTGGAAATAGTTCAACAGCACAATCTTAAGTACTATCTGTGCACCAAGCCAAACTGTTCCAGTACAGTTACAACATTGACATTGACCCAGTAATGCGGAAAATTATCCAGGTATGTCCTACTCAATAAAGGCAGGACAATTCCAACCCAGTCAACTGCTGCCCTTCCAGTCTCCTCTCAAACATCAAAGTGATGGAAGGTGTCATCAACAATGCTTTTAAACCAGTGTTTACTTTCCTATAACTTGCTCATTGATACTCAGTTTGGATTTTACAGGGCCACTCAGCTCCTTAACTCACTACAGCATTGGTACAAAAATGGACAAAAAAAGAGAAGGTGAGATTGACTACCCTTGACATTAAGGCAACATTTGACTGAATGTGGCATCAAGGAACCCCAAACAAGGAGTCAATGGGAATCGGGAGAAGATTCTTTGCTGGTTGAAGTCAAACTGAGCACAAAGGAAAATGATTATCGTTATTGGAAGTCAGTTATTTCAGCAAAATTCTGCAGAGTATTTCCCGATACCCAAACATCTTTAGCTGTTTCATTAATTAGAACATAAGAACTAGGAGCAGGAGTAGGCCGTCTGCCCCTTTGAGCCTGCTCTGCCACTCAATAAGACCTTGGCTGATCTTTTCATGGACTCAGTCCCACTTACCCGCATTTTCCTCATACCCCTTAATTCCTGTATTTTTCAAAAAAGTATCTACCTTGGCTTTAAAAGCATTTACTGAAGTAGCGTCAACTATTTCCCTGGGCAAGGAATTCCATAGATTAACAACCCTCTGGGTGAAGAAGTTCCTTCTTAGTTCAGTTCTAAATCTGCTTTGTCTAATCTTGACGCCATGCTCTCTTGTCCTGGTTTCACACCAGTGGAGACATCCTATCTATTTCTATTTTATCGGTTCCCTTCATAATTTTATATGTTTCTATAAGATTCCCCCTCATTTTCCTAAATTCCAATGAATAAAGTCCCAACCTACTCAGCCTTTCCTCATAAGCCAAACCCCTCAACTCTGGAATCAACCTAGTGAACCTCCTCTGCACCCCTTCAGTGCCAGTACATCCTTTCTTAAGTAAGGAGACCAAATCTGCATACAGTATTCCAAGTGTGGCCTCAACAGCACCTTGTACAACTGTAACATTACCGCTCTGCTTTTAATCTCAACCCCTTTAGCAATGAAGGACAAAACTCCATTTGCTTTCCTAATTACTTGTTGTACCTGCAGACCAACCCTCTGTGATTCATGCACAAGGACACCCAGGTCCCTCTGCAAATCAGCATGCTGCAACTTTTTACCATTCAAGTAATAATCTATTTTGCTGTTACTCCTACCAAAATGTATGACTTCACATTTACTAACATTGTATTCTGTCTGCCAGACCATTGCCCACTCACTCAATGTATCTATGTTCCTCTGCAAAGTTTCACAGTCCTCTGCACACTTTACTCTGCCACTCATCTTAGTGTCATCAGCAAATTTTGACACATTACACATGGTCCCCAACTCCAAATCATCTCTATAAATTGTAAATAATTGTGGTCCCAACACCGATCCCTGAGGCACACCACTAGTTGCTCATTGCCAGCACAAAAAGCACTCATTTATCCCCACTCTTTGCTTCCTGTCAGTCAACCAATCCTCTACCCATGCTAATAATCTACCCCTAGCACCATGCATCCTTATCTTATGCTGCAGCCTCATGTGCGGCACCTTGTCAAAGGCCTTTTGGAAATCTAGGTACACCACATCCACTGGGTCCCCGTTGCCTACCTTGCTTGAAATGTCTTCACAGAATTCCAAAAGATTTGTGAAGTATGACCTGCCCTTCATGAGCCCACGCTGCGCCTGTACAGTAAACAATTTGTTCCAAGCTGCCTTGCCATTGGTTCCTTGATAATAGATTCAAGCATCTTCCCCACTACAGAGGTTAAGCTCACTGGTCTATAATTACCCATCTTTTGTCTACATCCCTTTTTAAACAGTGGTGCCATCTTTGCTATTTCCCAATCTGCTGGGTTTGCTCCAGAGTCCAGCAAATTCCAGAAAATTACCACCAGTCCACCTGCTATTTCTCCCGTCATCTTTTAGTACCCTGGGATACATTTCATCAGGGCAAAGAGACATCTATTCTTAGCTCCATTAGCTTAGCCAACACTAACTCTTCCGTAATAACAATTGTTTCTAGGTCCTCACCTACCTTTGTCCCCTTGCCACTTACTGGCATGTTATTAGTATCCTCTGCTGTGAAGACCAATGCAAAAGTACCTGTTCAATGCTTCAGCCATTTCATCACATCCCATAACTAACTGCCCCTTCTCATCCCCTAAAGGACCAACATTTACTTTAGCTACTGTTCTTCATTTCATATATTTATAGAAACATTTGCTATCTGTCTTTATATTCTGTGCTAGTTTTTTCTCATACTCTATCTTACTTTATAGCTCTTTTTGTGGCTGTTGACTTTTAAAGTTTTTCCAATCTTCTGGATTCCTGCTGTTTTTGGCCACTTTGTATGCCTTCTCTTTCACTTTGATAGCCTGCCTTATTTCCTTAGACACCCATGGCAGATTACCCCCTCTGCTTACAGTCCTTCTTTCTCACTGGAGTATACTTTTGCTGGGTCCTTTGAAACATTTCTTTGAAGGTCCTCCACTGCTCATCAACTGTCGCACCATAAAGTCTCTGTTTCCAGTCGACTTTAGTCCTCAAGCACCAATCAAGACTCCTCAGATACCGAAGCAGTACATGTCCAAATATAGCAAGACCTGGGTAACATTCAGGCACGTGCTGGTAAGTGCCAGGAAATGATCATCTCTAATAACACAGAATTCAACCAGCACCACTTAACATTCAATGGCATTACCATTGCTGAGTTCCCAACTATCAGTGAATTATCACTTACCAGAAACCAAACTGGGCCAGTCATATAAATACTGTGGTTCCACAAGATCTCTTGTATACCGTAGATTAAAAATTATGACCCTCTTTCAAATCTAACTTCATAGGTTAAGGGATGGTTTGCCTCTCTCATTCCATTATCATATTGAAATGGAGTACAATTGCCTGCAAAATGTTGACGTGTTTAGGTTGCAATTAGTAATTTCTTGCTCAGTTGGTCTCTGAATATTTTACTAAGATGCAGAGTTTTCTGACTCTCTCTGCTTTCTCGTCAAGACCTTGGTTATTCATTTGATTTCGTGTTAAATGACTCTTAATACAGTTGTGCAGACTGTTAGATATGGGTTTAGCAGGGCAGTAAAAACTCCCAATTTAGATATTCAAAATTATGGGGCCGACTTGACCTCCCAGTCACCGCCCATTTTAATTCCCCTTCCCACTCCCTTTCCAACATCACTATCCTCGGCTTCCTCCATTGCCACAGTAAATCAGACCACAAATTGGAGGAACACCTCATCTTCCGCCTAGGCAGCCTACAGCTCGGAGGACTTAACACTGAGTTCTCCAATTTCAAAAAACCACCCTTCCCATCCCTGACTCCCTTTCCAGCCCCTCTCCCTTGCTTCCATTCCTCTGATCAACCCGTCCTTCCAGCTGCCAACCGGATTAATTGCTCTCAGCTACAAACCAGGTTGTACCCTCGACCTGTGTTTACCTATGCCTACCTTACCACCCTGCCCCCTCCCCACCCAACCCTCCCCCCCCCACTTATCTGCAGCTCCCCTTACTCCCACCCCCAATCCTGAAGAAGGGTTACTTCTGAACTGTTGACTTCTCCACCTCCTGATACTGCCTGGCTTGCTGTGTTCTTCCAGCCTCCTGCCTGTCTATTTTGGATTCCAGTACCTGCAGTATTTTTTGTCTCTAACACCATTGAATGGCAAAGTGTTTACCACTTAGAAGATGAAATAACATGAGAATAAAGGGTCATCTATGGCTTAGTTTATAGCATTCTCACATCTCAATTAGAGGTTTGTCGGTTCGTTGGAAATACTTCAGCACAGGAGCTAAATAACACAGTCAAGCATCTTCCACAGCACTAACTGTGGAAGTCAGTCAAATGAATTGGGAGATTCAATTTATTTCTCCTCCCTCTTCAGTAATAAAATGCTTCTGTCTCAAAGTTATAAAAGTTGCTATATAAATATAAGTCTTTTGTTTCTTTGGGCTATCAGCCTGAAACTCACTTGACATGCAGGCCACCACCTTTCTCACATTGTGGGCCTTCATCGCTTCAACAATGTTCTTGGTTCCCTCAGACATCATTGTGGTGGGGCCTGTAGAGGCAGAAACATACAAAGGCAATACAAAGTAGTGAGTATGACAGTGTTGCTCCAAGTCCAACGCTCATTTATAGGCTTTACACTCCGAGGTTTAGTGCTGAAAGAGTCACATCTACAAGGATTGTAACAAGTCTTTTGTCATGTGATTTAATTACCACATCTAAGAGTTTGGGTTCATTTCAGACTGGTCAACAAGAAGGCAAGGTCAGGAAATGTCTTTAAACTTAGGGTTCTTTAGAAATCTGTTTATTGATTATCAAGTTCTAACCATAACAAACACACTGGGTGGTACGGTGGCTCCATGGTGGCTCACCATTGCCTCACAGCGCAGGGACCCAGGTTCAATTCCAGCCTTGGGTAAGTGCCTGTGTGGGTTTCTTCTGGGTGCTCCAGTTTCCTCCCACAGTCCAAAGATTTGCAGGTTGGGTGGACTGGCCATGCTAAATTGCCCATAGTGTTTTGGCCAGTTGGATTAGCCATAGGATATACAGGGTTACAAGGATAGGGGTGCTGGATTGATGCTCTTCAGAAGGTCGGTGTGGATTTAATGGGCTGAAAGGCCTCTTTCCACACTGTAGGGATCGTATGATTCTATAATCATTTGAAATATACCAGACTCTAATTGCAGTACAGAAAGACTATTCTGCACTTGTGCTTCTATCAATCACTAGGCTGAAGGCCTCATTGTATGGTGGAGGGTGGGAGTACTAGGAAGGGAAGTCTATGACTCATTGTCTTGTAGCTGACAGCCAGTGGATAAAGGGGAAGCCTTGTAAGGCTGGGGTGTACATGAGTCGTCTGTCCCCCTCACCACACCAAATCACATACAACCCTCTAAGTCATGTCATAAAGCATCCAAAAAATAACAAAAATATCAGGTGAAGGAACAAAAAGGACATGTGAACGATGACAAACATGCCTCAACACCATAATATAAGAGAAAAAAGCTTTTTCTCCACAGCAATGAAAGGGTAACATGATTTTCCCTTTCAAAAATGTTGATACAAATATGTACACCCAGACTGGGTGATGATATCAGCAACCCCATCACTCTATACCCTTCCAGTAGGAGGCCTAAAGCCTTTACCATGTCAGACCATTATTGGATGGCATTAGTGAGTCACCTAGCACTCAATGAGCAATAGAAGGGTAACTCATTGAATCCAAGGGAACGAAAATTCAGCAGCTACCTGAGCAAACCAATCATCAGTAACATTGATGGGAAGGGGTCTGCCCATTTGATCTTGTCAATGTTGGCCCCTCTATTGGTTAAAGTTTGTAATTACAGCATGACAAGTTTATATAAGAAATTTCTAACATAAATGCTGACACAGGAATACATAACAGAGAAAGCTGTATATTGACTGAATAGTTTTAATAAGTGAACGAATGAATGATAGATCTATACAAGAAACCAATTTGCATGTCAGAAATGTAGATGATTTATGTTGACAGTGAAGTGACATCACAGAAACAGCTCATTGACCCAACGCTTTATGCTGGTGTTGATGCTCCAGATGAGCCTCCCCCTATTTTGGGTCATCTCACCTCACCAGAATATCTTCCTATTCCTTTTTCCTTCATTTGCTTATCTACTGTCTTTTAAACTCATCTATGATATTTCAACATAACCACGTCATATGAAGAGAGTTCAATTTAGCTGCTCATAGCCTTGCAGAGAGACTTACTCAGGTCATTCCTGGTTCCCAGAATAATGATGACTCCGTCCTGACCTTTGACTGCCTTCTGGACATCTTCCTTGTTCAGAACATCACCGACTATGACGTGTAATCCTTTGCATTCAGCTGGAAGTCTGGCTGGATCACGGACCAGAACAGTGACCTCATAACCTACAAGAAACAGGGCGCGTGTGTAATGGGCAAAAAACTGATGTTGAACCACTTTGACCAAGGACAATCCACCCAGAATAGTTGCTCCAGATTTGATTTTGTTCTCAAATTCAGCAAGTTTCCCCACTTGACATTTACTAACAGACATTGCAAATTATACCAAGGAATTATGTCACTGTACAATTTAACCTGTAGACTTCATGTTATCAATTTCAACAGAATCAATTATGTCTAACTGTGCATCAAATTTTAAATATGTTTAATCAACTAGTTCAGACACACCTCTAAGGCAGGTGGGACTTGAACCCAGGACCTTTAGCCAATAGGTAACCAGTTTGTTTTATTCTGGTTCTCGGCTTCCTTCCAACCTTTTGAAGCTGCAAAACACTAGAATCTTTACACAGAAATTGCCAATTAGCATCAAACTATTTAGCAGTATCTCTGTGAATGTAGCAGCTGTTAACTATATATTAATTGACTTTAATTATACTCAGATGGAGGTCAATTAGTGGTTTCACCTGAGCAGATATAAGGAGACACTCTGTCAAATGGAGGTGTGTTTGAAGTAAGAGATCTTTACTTTAATGTTGTGTTCTGTAAATAAACATTGTACTGTTTATTTGCTGCAGTTCTATCCTCCAACAACTGACTTTCTTAAATATAAGAAGTGATTTGACTCATTTGATGGTAGACGTAGGAGTAATTCCTCTGAGACAGTTGTGGCTGTATGGGACATTAGTTAGGCCACTTTTGGAATACTGCATTCAATTCCGATCTCCCTGCTATAGGAAAGATAGAGTCATAGAGATATACAGCATGGAAACCGACCCTTCGGTCTAACCTGTCTATGCTGACCAAATATCCCAACCCAATCTATGTTGTAATACTTGAAAGGGTTCAGAAAAGATTTACGAAGATGTTGCCAGGGTTGGACGGTTTGAGCTAGAGGGAGAGGCTGAGGCTATTTTCTCTGGAGCATCAAAGGCTGAGGGCTGACCTTATAGATGTTTATAAAATCATGGGGGGTAGGGATAGGGTAAATAGACAGTCTTTTCCTTAAGGTTGGGGAGTCCAAATCTGGGGGCATACGTTTAAGGTGAGGGAGTAAAGATTTAAAAGGGATCTAAGGGGCAAGCTTTTTATAGACGATGGTGCTGTATGGAATGAGCTGCCAGAGGAAGTGGTGGATGCTAGTACAATTACAAAATTTAAAAGACATCTGAATGGGTATATAATAGGAAAAGTTTTGAGGGATATGGGCAAAATGCTGACAAGTGGGACTAGATTAATTCAGGATATCTGGTCAGCATGGAGTTGGGCTGAAGAGTTTGTTTCTGTGCTGTACATCTCTGTGACTCTATGACAGACCTGTGATCCAGTTAGCTTATTTTTATATTCATTCATGGGATGTGATTGTTGTTGACTGGGCTGGTATTTATTGCTGACCCCTAACTGCCCTTAAGATGGTGTTGGTGTAGATACACCCGTAGTGCTATTGGCTCCAGGATTTTGACCCTGGCGGATCGACAATATAGTTCCAAGTCAGTAGTGGATGGTTTGGAAGGGAACTTTCAGATATGCCATATCTGCTGTTATTGCTTCTCTAAGTGGCAGGAGTTGCAGGCAACATTTCTAATTTTCTTCTCAACAGTGCGGGCCTCCAAGAATCATTAGATTAGATTTTAGATTAGATTTAGATTACATTACAGTGTGGAAACAGGCCCTTCGGCCCAACAAGTCCAAACCGACCCACCGAAGCACAACCTACCCATACCCCTACATTTACCCCTTACCTAACACTACGGGCAATTTAGCATAGCCAATTCACCTGACCTCCACATCTTTGGAGTGTGGGAGGAAACCCACGCAGACACGGGGAGAACGTGCAAACTCCACACAGTCAGTCGCCTGAGGCGGGAAATGAACCCGGGTCTCTGGCGCTGTGAGGCAGCAGTGCTAACCACTGTGCCACCCAATCATATGTGGCATCGACTTTCAGAACCAGAGGTCAGTGTCATAATCAGCCAACATTGATCGTTGTCACTCACACAGCCACATAGCTTAAAGGGAACATTAGTTGCAAGTGTGGAAGGTGCCATCTCTCAAGCTTTGATGAGTTGTTTGCAGTGCAGCTTGCAGGTGGTGGACAGGCTTTGGGGAATCAAGTTGTGATTACTCATCTCACAATTCCCAGCCTCTCATCTGCTGTCATAGTCACAGTATTCATATGGCTGGTCAAGTCCAGTTAAGTTTCTGGTCAATGCCAACCCCAGTTTGCTGATTGTGGGGTATTCAGCAATGGTGATTCCTGGATAGAAAGAATATTACTCTACAGCTCTGGTCATTGTTCCAGACTAAACATAAATGTAAAAGTGCATTTTATCTCAGCACCCAAAATTCCGAGTGAACTGTAACACTACCACCGCTGAATGTTTAGGGAAGTGGTCAAGCTCTCTCTTGCTGGATTTCGTCATTGTGTAACACTTATAGTAGCTTGAATTGAATTTATTGTCACGTGTACCGAGGCACAGTGAAAAGCTTTGTCTTGCGAGCAATACAGGCAGATCACAGAGTGAAGCAGCATAGATAAGTAAATAATAGGTAAACAGCAGCAAAACAAAATCACAGTTACAGGGAAATGCAAAGAGTTTGTGAATCCATTCAGTATTCTAACAACAGTAGGGTAGAAACTGTTTCAAAACGGGCTGGTGCATGTGTTCAGGCTTCTGTACCTTCTCCCCGATGGTAGAGGTTGTAGAAAAACATTGCCAGGGTGGGATGGATCTTTGAGAATGCTGGCGGCCTTTCCTTGACAACGGGCCTGGTAGATGGATTCTATAGATGGGAGGTTGGCCTTGTGATTGTCTGGGCCAAGTTCACCATTCTCTGTAACCATCTCCGATCTTGAATGGTACAGTTGCCATACCAGGTAGTGATACATCCAGACAGAATGCTCTCGATGGTGCACCTATAAAGGTTGGCAAGGGTATTTGCCGTCATGCCAAATTTCCTCAGCTGCCTGAAGAAGAAGAGACATTGTTGGGCCTTTGTAACCAGTGCGCCCACGAAAACTTGTTGTGGATGACCACTCCCAGGAGCTTGACACACACCATTCATTCCACCCTGTGCTGTGTGACCCAGCGACAGTGAAGGAATGATGATATATTTCCAGGTCAGGATGATGAGTGGCTTAGAGTGGCACATACAGGGAGTGGTGTTCCCATGTATCTTTCCACCTCTGTGCTGTTAATGTGTAGGGGGGCATGAATAACAACCCACTGAAAGTCAATAATGAGTTCCTTGGTTTTGCCGGCATTGAGAGTTAGGTTGTTCTCAGTGCACCATTTTTCCAGGTCATCCACCACCTGTCTGTAGTTTGTTTCGTCACCATCTGACATTCGACCGACTATGGTAGTGTCGTCAACGGCAATGTAAATGGCATTAGTCTGGTATTTGGCGATGCAGTCATGGGTATACAGTGAGTACAGTAGGGGGCTGAGTACACACCCCTAGGGGGCTCCAGTATTGAGGTAAAAACAATGACTGCAGATGCTGGAAACCAGATTCTGGATCAGTGGTGCTGGAAGAGCACAGCAGTTCAGGCAGCATCCGAGGACAGGCAAAATCGACGTTTCGGGCAAAAGCCCTTCATCAGGAATAAAGACAGAGAGCCTGAAGCGTGGAGAGATAAGCTAGAGGAGAGTGGGGGTGGGGAGAGAGTGGCATAGAGTACAATAGGTCAGTGGGGAAGGAGATGAAGGTGATAGGTCAGGGAGGAGAGGGTGGAGTGGATAGGTGGAAAAGGAGCTGGGCAGGTCGGACAAGTCCGGACAGGTCAGGGGATCGAGTTACTGGAGGTTAGAAGCTAGGATGAGGTGGGGGAAGGGAAAATGAGGAAACTGTTGAAATCCACATTGATGCCCTGGGGTTTCCTCATTTTCCCTTCCCCCACCTCATCCTAGCTTCTAACCTCCAGTAACTCGATCCCCTGACCTGTCCGGACTTGTCCGACCTGCCCAGCTCCTTTTCCACCTATCCACTCCACCCTCTCCTCCCTGACCTATCACCTTTATCTCCTTTCCCACTGACCTATTGTACTCTATGCCACTCTCTCCCCACCCCCACCCTCCTCTAGCTTATCTCTCCACGCTTCAGGCTCTCTGCCTTTATTCCTGATGAAGGGCTTTTGCCCGAAACGTCGATTTTGCCTGTCCTCGGATGCTGCCTGAACTGCTGTGCTCTTCCAGCACCACTGATCCAGGCTCCAGTATTGAGTGTAAGTGAGGATGAAATATTGTCCCCAGTCTTCACTGATTGTGACCCGGAGGGAACCCATGCAGGCATGGGAGAATGTGCAAACTCAACACAGACAGTTGCCTGAGGTGGGAATTGAACCCGGGTCTCTGGTGCTGTGAGGCAGCAGTGCTAACCACTGTGCCACCAATGGGGAGGCTGGAGTTGATTAATACCATGACCAGCCTTTCAAAGCACTTCATGACCACTGAGGTTAGGGCCACTGGGCGGTTGTCATTGAGACATGCTGCATGAGTCTTGTTAGGCACAGGGATGATGTTGGCCCTCTTGAAACAGGCAGGGACAGTGGCCTGCTGCAGGAAGAGGTTGAAGATGTCCGAGAAGAATTCTGCCAGTTAATCTACGCATGCTCTGAGTGCACGGCCTGGTACTCCTTCTGGTCCCATCGCTTTCCTTGGATTCACACGAAGGAAAACTGATCTGATCTCTGATGCAGTGACTGTTGGGATAGGTTCATCAGGACTTGTTGGAATAGGTGTTACCTCTCCGCTGAAATTCTGCTCAAAGTGAGCATAGAAGGCGTTGAGACAATCTGGGAGATGTGTCATTGTCTGCTATCTTGCACTGTCTCTTTTTAGAACCCGTGATGTATTCCGTCTTTGATATAGTCGCCAGGTGTCTGTCTGGGTCTCTAGTTTGGATTGGTATTGGTCGTTGAATTAAATTTGCAACTTATCAGCTCAAGCCTGAATGTTGCCCAGATTCTGGTATTTTTGGACACAGGCTGCTTTACTGACTGAAGAGTTGCAACTAGAACAGAAACACTAATCATTAACAAACATCTCCATTTGTAACCGATTGATAAACCTCTCTCCCTCTCATCAGTTGATGGATAAAAAACATGACCAGTAGCGACACATTTATCTGCTGATTACAGGCTGGTTTTAGTAACTGTCATGTTTGGTCAGGAATCAACCAACCACTGACAACATTTGTGAGGGCGAGTCAGCAGGAACCCTTCCCAATATCTGAGTGTAATTCAGCAAAAATTGACTAGAAGGAAACTAACAATTAGGTGGAAGATTTGCACAATGTAATAAATGTTTTCATTTCCTCAAAAGAATGAACTTTCATTTATATAGTGCCGTTCATGTCCACAGAACATATGAAAAAGTGTTTTGCAGTCTATCAAGTAGTTTTGGATGATAGGAATGTGGAGTCGTCCATTCAGCCCCTCATGCTTGTTCCATCATTCCATGAGATTTGTCCCATTATTCCTTAAGCTCTTTGGTTAACAAGAATATCTCAATCTCAGTTTTAAAACTAAAAGTTAATCAACTGTCATTTACAAAATGAGTGTTTCAAAGTTCTTCCACCCTTTTGCATGTAGAAGTGACCTGTGATACAAGGTATATGATTCATATATATTTTAAGTCATTTATTCTAGTTTGGATTTTAATCTACTGAAATGTGTCTGTGAAGAGGTTTAATGCTTAACTTGACAATATTTCTGAAGCCTTTTTCTTTTAAAGTCAGCATGAGCAAGGAAGTCCCTAGGGTGATAACTGGAATTTGTGTGCTTTTGGAAAGGTTTACCAGTTGACTGAGTAGATGTGGAGAAGCATTAACTTGTTTTTTGTTTATAAAGACCAAGGTTTTTTTTTGCTTAGAAATAAACCAGTAGCTTGGAAAGCCTTTCTTTCTCAGTTCACAGAGGTCCTATTGGAGGTCAGATGTATAAACAATTTCTCCTGAAGAAAGGAGATGGTTTCGAATTGTTTGGCAATAGGTTACCTTAGTGTGAGGACTTTAGTTCTAAAATTCCAGACCAGAAACGTTTGAAAGGGTTCTTTGAAATTGAGAAATGGTAAGCATAGTTGTGTGATTAATCAAGGACAAGGCTACCAAACTTTGAAGGCAAGGGATTAAAAGAAATAGATAAGTTAAACCTACAGATGTGAAAGAGAAGTGAACTATCTGGTGTTTGAGTAGTATGTTGATGTTGGGATAGATGGGATTGTACTTTTACTGTGTGTTTCAAAATCTTTCAAATTGTTTTATATGCAAACAGTTTGGTTTACTCTATTATGCAAAAGGAAAGATAAAATAAACTTATGTTTTATGTGAAAATGAAATCTGCAGCTTTGCACGCCAATTTTTCATTGAAAGATCACCTCATTAAATAATGAAGAGAAAAGCAACATTATCTGTCAAGCCAGATATCAGTCAGGGATCTGACTTGTCCAGTAATACCATCAACTGGAATTATAACAGTTTCTTAGTTTTACTCTGAAAGGCCTGTATCTAATTTTTAACTCTGAGCCACTCTCCTAGGCTCCCAGACCGGTTGAAATTGTTTCTGTCTATCTATCTAACCTTAATGTCAGCAACTTTCACCAACTCGCCCATAACTTTTTAAATTTCAGGAAAGGTATCCCTAGTCTGTGTAGTCTCTCCTCATAGCTGGTTGCTAGCACCTCTCTCTCTGATGCTTGGTGGACCACCTGGGGAATTATACTGGCCCATTACTATGTGCAGAGCTCTTCAGCACACACCTGAACCAGCACAGTGTGTTCATCATAAAACTGAGCCCAGGACCTCACTATGGTGGTGCCCTTGTAGCCATCTCCTATATCTTGGACTGCCCAGGGAACTCTGCGCTGTCGGAGGGGCAGCACCCAGGGAACTCTGCGCTGTCGGAGGGTGCTAATCTTCAGTCGGAAAGTTTGCCTGACACCACAACTGCCCTCTCAGGTCATGGTGGTCCTTACGGAGGAAAAGGGATGTTCTCCCTCTCCCAGACCCTCCCTGTCCTGGACCATCCCATAATTACCCCTCACCCAAATCCATAGCAACAAAAAGTCTGCCTATTCACTTGATGCTGTTTGTGGGATCTTGTGGTGTGCAAATTAGCTGACCAGCAATTGGCGAGTTGCCTTTTCTCAACATAAAAAGTGGCCACTTGATTCCTTCCTTGGCGAACTGTGCAAGCACTTGGTTATATAAATTGCAGCACTCTCTGTCTCTTTGTTGTAAACTTTAATCGAATGTTTGGAGATTGCAAGGACGAACTATATAAAAATGCTGGGGTTTTGACGCAGCAAGATTGGGACTGTCTCTTATATGAGCATTTTCAGGTCTTAAATGGGGAGAAGAGGCATGCCCAGCGAAGTTAGTGGAGACGCGATATGTCTGGGCAAACCTCAACCACCAGCTATACCCAACGCCGCTGACTCGCTCACTGCTCCGTATTGGGTCAGTTTCCCCGGTCTCACTGGTTAGTGTCTGATCGGATTCCCGGGAGGATTTGTTGTTCCTTACCGGCACTGACGGCCTGTGGAAGGGTAGCGAGTCCCGTCATCCCGGTGGAGCCGAAAATCACGACCTTCTTCCCCATGGTTATGCCCTTGGACACTGCCACCTCTCTGGCTCTGGACCTCACACTGAATGCAATGTTCTCCTCTCCACGATCTGTAATTGTATCATTGGCTTCCGGGTGAGACTCCGCCCCCTGACCATTTCGGCCCTCCCTCAAATTATTCGCTTGAACCCGGGCCTCCAGGATCAGAGGTCAGGACATTGCCATTGCATCAAAATAACCCTTACCTCAATTTATTTTTCCAATTAACCTGTTCAGGAAGTTATTGCACACCAATGGAGCTTGAACCCGAACCTCCTGGTAGAGAGATAGGGACACTACCACCGTGCCTCAAGAGACTCTACCCAATGTGTTGAAGCTATTATTGAATCAACCTGTTCAGAGATGTTATTACACACTTCTGCAGCAGATAGGACCTGAACCTGGGTCTCTCTGTCCACAGCTACAGACAGTACCACTGAGGGCCAAACTTCTGTATTGTAACTGATTCCCAATTATGTTATTCACCTGACATCTATCATTTTCTGCTTCCTCTTACTCTCTCTTTCTTTCTTCATCGGGGGTGGGGGGTGGGGGGTCTGGATTTGTTTCCATGACCATTCCCCCTTATAGAAATGTACAGGTCATTCTGCTATAACGCACGTTTCGTCAGCACGAATTGGCTATATTGCGATTGACCAATTGTGGACTTTGTTTGCATAACGCGAACTTTCTCGTGAACGGGTGTAGCGCTTTTCTATAGTGACCTTCTACAGCGCGATTTTCTATAGTGGTTTCTCATAGCATGCAGAATGACCTTACCTTGGCTATATCTGAACTTTCTCCTCTTCAAAGATTGGAATTAGCCCTCTCCCAGTTAGTTATTCTCCCACTGTATTTCCCCTTGTCCACAGCCAACCTAAACAATGTGATAGAACATAGAACATTTCAGTGCAGTACAGGCCCTTCGGCCCTCAATGTTGCGCCGACCTGTGAATCCAATCTGAAGCCCATCTAACCGACACTATTCCATTCACATCCATATATTTATCCAATGACCATTTAAATGCCCTTAAAGTCAGTGAGTCTACTCCTGTCGCAGGCAGGGCATTCAACGCCCTTACTACTCTCTGAGTAAAGAACCTACCTCTGATATCCATCCTATATCTATCACCCCCTCAATTTAAAGCTATGTCCTGTTGTGCTAGCCATCAGCATCGGTGAAAAAAGGCTGTCACTGTCCACCCTATCTAATCCTTTGAGCATCTTGTATGTCTCTATTAAGTCACCTCTTAACCTTCTCTCTAATGAAAACAGCCTCAAGTCTCTCAGGCTTTGCTCATAAGACCTTCCCTCCATACCAGGCAACATGCTGATAAATCTCCTCTGCGCCCTTTCCAGTGCTTCCACATCCTCCCTGTAATGCAGCGACCAGAACTGTATACAATACTCCAAATGCAGTCGCACCAGAGGTTTGTACAGCTGTAACATGACCTCATGGCTCTGAAACTCAATCCCTCTACCAATAAAAGGTCACACACCATATGCCTTCTTAACAACCCTATCAACCTGGGTGGCAAGTTTCAGGGATCTATGCATATGGACACTGAGATCTCTCTGCTTATCATCACTACCAAGAATCTTACCATTAGCCCTGAGCTCTGTATTTCTGTTACTCCTTCCAAAGTGAATCACCTAACACTTTTCTGCATTAAACTCCATTTTCCACCTCTCAGTCCAGCTCTGCAACTTATCTGTGTCCCTCTGTAACCTGCAACATCCTTCCACATTATCCACAAGTCCTCCAACTTTAGTGTCATCCGCAAATTTACTAAGCTATCCTTCCACACCCTCATCTAGGTCATTTATAAAAATGACAAACAGCAGTGGCCCCAAAATGAATCCTTGCAGTACCCCACTAGTAACTGAATATTTCCCAGCTCGCCAATTTCTGATCCAAACCACTAAATCACCCTCAATCCCGTGCCTATGTGTTTTCTGCAATAGCCTACTGTGGGGAACCTTATCAAACGCTTTACTGAAATCTATATACACCACATCAACCGCTTTACCCTCAGCCATATGTTTGGTCACCTTCTCAAAGAACTCAATAAGGTTTGTGAGGCACGACCTACCTTTCACAAAACCGTGTTAACTCTCCCTAATCAACTTATTCCTTTCTAGATGATTATAAATCCTAACTATTATAATGCATTCCAACACTTTACCCACAACAGAAGTAAGGCTCACAATCTGTAGTTACCAAAGTTGTCTACTCCCTTTTTGAACAAGGGAATATTTGCTATCCTCCAGTCTTTTGGCACTGTTCCTATAGACAATGACAACATAATGATCAAACCAAAGGCTCTGCAATCTCCTCTCTAGCTTTGCAGACAATCCTGCCCAGGGAACCTATCTTTTTTCACACTTTCCAGAATTGCTAACACCTCCTCCTTATGAACCTTAATCTCCGTCTGGTCTAATAGCCTGCATCTCAGTATTCTTCTCTGACAACATTGACAAGGCCAGCATTTAGTGCCTATCCCCAATTTGCCTTTGAACTGAGTGGCTTGCTAAATGATTTCAAAAGGCAGTTTAGATCAATCACATAGCTGTGGAGATGGAGTTACATGTTGGCTAGACTCTGTAATAACAGTAGTTTCCTCCCCTATTGGCCATTTGTGAATCACTTAGTCTTTTGCCACAATCATGGTTACAATGACTGATTTCCAGATTCCTTCAACAATTCTCTTTAAATTCAACCTGCTGGCATGGTGGGAGTTGAATGGTCATCCCTGGAGCATGACCTTTAGTCCTTGGATTAATAGTCCAATGTCATTACCATTACGTCATTGTGTTCTATAAGAGAGTTACTACAGCACACACATTTGTGAGGAAATATATTTAAACAAAATGTAACTGCAAATTGTATGAAATATATAAATGCGAGAAATTTTCTAATATATTTATTTCACTTTAAGTTTTCTTTTAACTTCAATAAACTTAAGGTATATGTGCCATAGTTTCTGAATCATAATTAATTGTTTTATTTCACCTGTGTATAATTAATGCATTGATGTAAATTAAATTCCACCTCATTAAATTATTATAACAATAATATCCCTTCAGTGAGATGATACCTACAAGCTCTTCTTCACTGTATCTGAAACTTTGATCAGAAATCTCCTTTTCCAGACAAAGCCTACAAGTCAGCAGAAAAAGGGTGGGTTAGGGAGCTGGAGTGCTCTAAGATAACACTAACTGGCTCATACAGCACTACACCAGACAATTGGAAAACTACAAAAGGAAACAGAATGGCAGTCCACTGAAGACCAAATCAATCATGGACTTGCAAGGCGATGAGGATGGGCATGAATGAAGTCTTGAAACTTGTTGCAACCCTCATCCCTCCCAGTATTGTTATTTGTTCTTTCACTCTCTCCCTCTATGAAGCTGTTCACAACAGACAGTTGTTACATGCTAAGAATGTGCAATGTCTTGGTTTCACAGCACAAGCACTGGGATCCAGTTGGTGCGATACAGAGCCATCTGGGTCATGTGAGCCATGGTTTACCACCTTAGTGTTATTACATTCCTATGACTCTGACTCCACCTTATTAGTTCCTACTCGAGAGTTATTTGTTTTTCTCAATTTTCTGTTTTCCTAGTTGGTGTTGCCTCCTGCTTCTCACATCTAAGCTGAGTTCAGTTAAGTAGAACGAGCAAATCATCCCAGGAAAGTTGGTTCTGGGTCCATTCAGGTGCAATCTGTACAGACCCATTTCCCCCAGGATTTGCACCAATATTTCAGGAATCAAAAGTGCTGCCTTCCACATCATCTTTCAATTATTCATTCATCTGCTCTGTCATCCCCTTTTAATACTCATTTGCACCTAGTAGCATCACTAATCAACAGAATACTATCTTGCTGTAATGTTCGATGTTCTGTGATATCCTTTGGGGTGGCACAGTGGCTCAGTGATTAGCACTGCTGCCTCACAGCACCAGGGACATGTGTTTGATTCCACCCTCTGGTGTTTGTGTGGAGTTTGCACATTCTCCCCGTGTCTGTGTGGGTTTCCTCTGGTTTCTTCCCACAGTCCAAAGATGTGCAGGTCATGTGGATTAGCCATGGGGTTTACAAGGATAGGACAGGGACTGGGTCAGGGTGGGATGCTCTTCAAAGGGTCATTGTGGACTCAATGGGCTGAATGGCCTGCTTCCACATTGTAGGGACTGTATGAAAACCGGTGGAGGAAGAAACCAGAGCCAGTCTTTAAATGGAATAGGTTTATTCACAAATGCAACATTACAGGTATATATTTCCTGACACCACTCCTCTTTTATGTAGGTAAGTGTTTAGTTAATTACAGCAGTGCGTATGAATAATCAATGTCTTCCACCTATAGGTAGATACATAAACCTAATTGAAACAATTGACCAATTTCCTTCTTGCTTTTAATTAAAATTTAACATTTAATATACACAAACAATATTTCAAGCAAGTAAAAGAATTATTTTGCATATTATGAGTAGGATTGCATTATAAGATGCTTTCTTCTAAGACCCCAAATAAATTTTTGTGGAAGTGCTGTTTTTTGTTAAACAACCATAATTGGTGACTCGCGTCAGCCCATTTGATCATGGAACATTTCCTTTGTCGTCAACAGTTCTTTCGAAACAGCAAGGCCAACTTGGAACCTCTTGTTGTACAGTGGTACATTGTCCTACAAACAATGCTGTAGAAAAATGATCTTCATCGTGCCCTTCGTACAGAATGTCCCCTAAAAGATTTGACAAATAGAATCCCCTTTCCAATGCCTCTGCCATAGCCAGCCTTTTCACAACCAATGTATTTTTAATAACCATTTTGTTTTCTTAGCACATGAGCTGACAGACACAATTTTCCATTTTCAGCCATCAAAAGTATTATGAAACTAGCAGTGCTCAGAAGCCCATCAGCAAGACTGGCACATGAAAATCATTCAAAATAGCTAATTCTTTGGATCACCCAAGTATGGAAATCTGAATGCACATTTATCCATTTATCATTTCAGAAACTTTTTGTTTGTGTTTGAAAAGTGCTCGGCATTAGGGTGTTTCATCTTAATATTTCATTACAGTACATCAAAAAACTGGCATCTGATCTTATGAAAACTGAAAGAATGAGAAAGTTTATCGTCTTAAATGTTGTCCTTAAACATTTAGACTAAAATGTAATTTTGAAAGAACACATTTGCTGCATACTAGAATATGGACATTAAGATAAGATAATTACAAACATTTGCCTTAACATCAGCGAATCTGTATAAACAAGACGCCAGGCGATAACATCCATGGCTGTTCCTTTCTGAAATTAATAAACAATCTTTAATTTTGACCTCAGAACAAAATTCGGTATCAATGAACTTCTCTCCCGAATTATTGTCCTTCACTATTATCTGTCTAGTTCAGAACATGCAGTGCTTTTGTTAACTTTTTGTGTTTGTGACAATACAGCCTTTGTAAAGTGGTGCATAAAGATAGTTTGTTTGTGGTAGTACAGCGGAGTAGCCTGCCAGGGCTCTTGAAGAGTTGATGTTCTACTCACTTGGATTATTTAAATCCAGTTGGCCTGGCTTATAGGTGTCAGTGTTATGTTCTAACAGTGATGTTATTAGTAAATGAAGCGGATGATTAAAATTAAACTAAACTGTCTGTAAGAGTTTTTTTATTCCAGACGACCAAAGAGTATGATCTCCAGGACGAACCATGAGAGAGGCTTACAGGTCTGTAGTCCACAAGGGATTCCCTGAGCTGTCTCAAATAGGTACTTTAACAATTTGGCATTGTGAGCAGAGTTCCAACAAGGGCTATGTTTGAGTGAAACTGGAAAACAGTAGCTTCACTTGAATCCAACGGGCCCACAAGGTAAGATTATACCTTGATTGCTCTTCGTCTGTATCGTTGTGTGTGGCTTCCCCCATTCCACTCTCACAGTACCCTGATGGAACCCAAAATGGGGTTGTTTAAATAGGTACTAAAAACAGAAACTGTCAGGGTTTTAGAATGTCGAGAATTCTTTGCAGAAATAATTAGTCTTGTTGTTCGTTGTTCAGTTGTTATCTTCTAAAATGTTTGCGTATGTGTGAAAGAGAGAGAGAGAGAGACAGACAGATAGACAGACAGATTATTCCCTGCAGCTTGCAGAAAGTTTAACCCTTTGAGATTCGGTTTGGATGCACATTTGCTTGTTGGTGAGTGAATGTTTGTGTTTTGTGTCAGTGTTTTGTGCTTTGTGGGGTTGGAGCCCCTGTAGATCAATAGTTTGTGAAGGTTTAAAGTAAGTAGGATAAATATGGGTATGACCCTAGATAAGACGAATGTCCCTTGACAGAAATAATAAGTCTGTAACCGAACTATGAGAAACAACTAAGGGAAATATCGACCACAGCTGCTCAACAGAATAAGGATTGGCCTCTAGGAGGCACACATGATTTAAATCAACTCATTAAAATTGAACAAGGGATTTGGGGAAAAAGAAAGGGAAGTAAGCAGAAAGAAGCCAAAACAGTGTGGAAAAAGGATAACTCGGGGAAAAATGGGAAAAATCCATGCAATCATCGTGGAGACAAAACTTTAAAATGGGAAATTAATCCATTAACTGAGGAAGGATCTGAACTAAATTGGACAGAACTAAAACGCAAATGTGAAGCACATGATTTAGAAGCAGAATTGGAATTGGCTAGGGAGAAAATAAAAAAAAAGGACAAAGACTGTTCCTTACACCCCACCCTCCCCTCTCCCAAAGACCCATTACTAAAGAATTCAAATCCATCTGCGGATGAGAAATGGGACACTGATTCGGAGGAAGAAATATCTTACACCTCCCGTGCTGTCAGCTGACCTTCTCTGAGTACCCCCCCCTCAAAACTCACCCACCGTATGGCCAAGGCAAACACACTTCAAAATGTCGACTGAACTCCCCTCCCTACTCTGATAACGAACATGCCAAGGCCCATGCCCTTTCCCCAACTGTTCAGCTTATTAAGGATCCAGCTTACCACAAACCCATAGCCCACTGCTCTCGGAGCCAATTAAAATTAAAAAGTGGAAGGAACACTGAAGAGACTCCTTTGATTCCCACTGCCCCGATACTAATAAATCCCGAAGACATCGGTGATTTGCAATCTAAGTCTCGGGACCTTAATATCAATCCTTGCACTCGCCCTGATGTGGGAGGGCCAGAGAAATTTCCCAAATTGAAGAGTTCCGAACCCACAGGCCCTGAATCCGGGACAAGCCCAATTTATGGATCTTTATCAACCATGGAAACCTCATGAACGCTCAAGCATTATCAATGAGGCTCCAGGTTATGGAAAGAATCCTGAGGGATTTGTTAATTGTGTTAACAGGACTAGAACCATTTATAATGCAGCCTCCCAAAACCAACTTCACCTCATAGAATACCCCTTTCTCCTGAAAAATGAGCTGAGTTGTTAGAAATTTTACAGTGCAATAATCATACCCAGCTTGTAGTCCAGCACCAGGCCGAACCTAACAGATTGGATTGGATTATTACCTGTCTCCGCCAAGCAGTGCGTCGTGCAGTTGATGTGGGTAAAGTCTTAACATGTAAACCTAGGTCTGGCGAAGGGGCTGACGAGTTCCTGACCCGTTTTAAGGAATGCTATGGTGCCTACTCCGGTGATGCTAACTATCCACAAGGGCGATCACCCCAATTTAATGCCCTATGTATGATCATTTTACCTGATCAGGTACAGAAGGCTATTAAAACCCACAACCTCCACTGGCAAGACGCCGAGGTTGCACAATTCAGCCGAGAGGTTTGTTATTTCCAGGAACTAAAGGTTTCCAACAATAAAGCTACCATCGGCAAAGTCAAGACAGAACTTGCCCAAACTACAGGGGCTAAAACTAAATCCAGGATTCAAAACAGACCTTTCCATCCGCAAAGTCAGCCAGGTTATCAAATGGAACCCTCATACTATCATCCAGTATAGCAGGACAGTAGGACTGGTACCGTGTATTCACAACATCCCTATAGACCTTGGGTCCTCCTATGTGTCATCCTAACAGTCCATGATGCCCCTTACTCCCCATATATTCTCTCACTACTCTTCACTGCCTCCCCCACCCCTAGAGTCCCCCAACAATCTTACATTTGTTTCAATTGTAATCAACCAGGACATTGGTCCAAGAACTGTCCTTTCTCAAAGCAGCCCCCTGTTGATCGCCAGAGTGGAAGCAGCTGGCAACCTCTTGGTTGCCCTCTCCAGGTTGTCCCTTTTACAGCACAAAACCCTTTTCCATCCTTGACACCTGTGCAACAGCTGTTCTCACCCAGCTTCTCTTGGCGCCCTGTTGCAGTTTATTCTACTAAGCTTGACCCTGTTGTTCAGGTAGTAAGCCTTCCTGCACCAGATTCTCACCACTATCCAAACTATAGTAGTGGCTGCCTCTAATATAACTTTACATCTAAATGTAGAAGTCTGTACCTCCCATTCTGTGGTGTCCTTGCTTGCCTCTAAACGTAATCAACACCTCATTACAGCTCGTCTCAGTCGCGATGAGATTTCATTACTTAAATACTGTTTTAACATTAACCCTGCTACATTCCTGCAGGAAGAACCTCTTGAACTGCCTGAACCTCCCCACGGTTGTATTCTTATAAATAGTCTTCTTACTAAACCATGTCCTGATCTTACGGATCAGGGTCTTGTTAACCCTGACCTTACACTTTATGTCAATGGTTCTTCTTCTATCTCTCCAGAGGGCACACGCACGTTAGGATATGGGATTGTCACTTTGTCCCATACAATAGAAGCTTATTCTGTCTACCCACCCTGTTCCACCCAGCAAACTGAACTCCAAGCAGTCACCCCTGCCTGTATACTTGCTGAAGGAAAGTCAGCTAATATCTATACTGATTCCCACTAGGCTTTTGGATGTGCCCATGATTTTGGTCAAATCTGGCAGCAGCGTGGCTTCCTTACCTCATCAGGCACCCTATCCTCAATGCTGCCTATGTCACTAATTTCCTCATTGCTATTCAACTTCCCTTTCAATTGGCAATTATCAAACGTTCTGCTCACTCCTCTGATGCTTCTGTTGTCACTAAAGGCAACAACGCCGCTGACACAGCTGCTAAGAAAGCAGCTTTTGAACAAAACAACATGGTTACTCAAATGACAAATAGGAAACCAAAGAGAGACTCTCCTATCTCCTCTTCTGAAACCCCAACCATGCCTGACCTGGAACAAATACGGGCCCATCAGGGGGACGCCTCTGATGAGGAAAACAAAAATGGATGAACCATGGTTGTATGTAAATAGTTACAATAAGCTTTGGGTTACACCAGTAGGACAGACATGTCTGTCCGACTCATTTCTGCCTATTTTAGTGGACTATGTTCATACACATATGCATGTAGGTAAGGAGGGAATGGTGGACAGAATTCTCCAAACTTGGTGAAATCCCCACCTGCAAGAAAAAGCAAAAGAAGCCGCTGCAAATTACCTAATTTGTCAAAAGCATAATCCCAGGAAAGGAGTGAGGTGTCCACCGGGTGAAACTCCCTTGCCAAGTGCACCTTTTGATACAATCGAGTTACCTAGATGCCATTGTTATAAGTATTACTTAATAAATTGATTGAAGCTTATCCCTGTACTGACTGCACAACTACTTGTATAACTCTGTTAAGGGAAATCATACCCAGATTTGGAATGCTAGTAACGGTCTCTTCCAATAATAGCCCCCACTTCAGTGTGGAGCTAAACAAGGCATGATGCAAGAATTTGAATATGAATCAAAAATTCCATTGTGCCAACCATCCCTGAGCAGCGGGAATTGTAGAAAGAGCCAATGGTACCTTAAAAGGTCAGCTAAGCAAGTTGGTAGAGGAAATGGGCCTTAATTGGCTGAAAGTACTCCCAATTGCCCTTTTTAATATGAGAACCATGCCATTGAAAAAGACAGGATTCTCTGCGGCTGAACTGATCTATGGAAAGCCCCTGAGGATTCCCTGGTCTGCACCATTAACTGCCCAACACCCTGTTGATGTGCATGTCATGGCAGGAGAAGTGCACAGATACCTGATTAAGTATTACAGTCTTGTAATCAACAGGTCAAAGAAGTACCAGGGAAAGAAGAAGAAAGACATTAACCCTGGTGACTACATACTATTGAAAGTCTGTAATCGTGATAAATTGGGCCTCTGCTGGAAAGGTCCTTATCAAGTTTTTTTGACAACTGAAACTGCAGTAACGGTAGAAGGATGTTCAACATGGTCTACAAAGAACATTGCAAGCTTGTATCCCCCTCACAGTGTTAATATTAGCATTGATACAGGCATCTAATGAAAACACGACCCAAGTATGTGCGCCCAAATGTAACCAACCCATCTGTGATATCTCAGACCGGCTAAAACTCCAATGTGACTGTATAAATGAAACCTGCACTAATACCATTGGAAGTCATGAATGCAGCTGCCCAGCTGAAACTCATTTAAACTACTCACATTGTGTTAACATTTCTATGCCAGTCACAATTCCATAATCCTCATCTGCTCCGTCAACCGAAAACTTCCTTTGAAATGTTTGTCTGTTCCTCTCTCAAAATGAACTATACAGATTGCAGTATTGAGCACGTAGTACCAAAATCACCAACCCTATGTCACCTATTCCCGTGAGACTGACCACCTATGCTTTCTTGAAGGAATTCTCTCCTACCCGACTTACTGCCACTGACAGAAATATCTTTACACGTTTCCTGTATTCAGTAGCTACTATAATCAACAAGACAAACTGGAAAAATTTTAAAAAGATGAAAAATACTATGCACTCCCAACCCTCCTTCTGTTACTAATGGTTTCTTTATTCAAGCTAAACCCCCTAATCCATATGTTATCTGCTGACTCTCCCATCATTCTGATGTACGATGTGTAAATAGGACTCACCGCAATCCATCATTTGTGATGGAAAAACCCATTCAGCAGAAGAAGTGCGTCGCTGTGTGAAGTTCACAAACAAACCTAAAGGACTCAACGTTAATGATGTTCCGCTGTTAGAATGGTGCATTGAAAGACTTTCCGGTACCCACGACATGGGGCAAGTGAATTGAAAACTATATAAAAATATTATCAAAGATACTGGTCGTACTCCTACTCTCCATCCGTTAATACACTTGGACAACCAAATGTTTGATAGCACCCACTGTTTACAAGATTCAGCTCTCACTCTGAGTGGACTAGTCATTCACTCACGGAAGTGCACCCTAGAAACTCCTCTTAGCCTTCATTGACTATGTGAAAACAAAGCCTAACCATATTTACCCAATGACTGGTACGGACGTTGTGCCTTAGTGCACACCTTACCACTTTTTACCCTCCACCATGAAGTACTGAAGTAGGTGATGAATGGAATGCCCAACAACATGTGAATCAGTACAGAACAAAAAATAGAGAAAAAACAAAACGAGACTTTCACAACTTCTTCCATCAACAAACCTGGTGGTCCAGATTGCTGGGAGGCCTTATTCCTGGCTGGGTTGTTGAGATGGCCCTAGATCAGATAAGTGACTTTGCATTTGACATCGAAAAACTTGCCAACTGAACTGTCCACGCTCTGAAGCTGATGAACAAAAAGTTACAGAAGGCCCAGATGATGACACTTCAGAATCAGCTAGTGTTAGATTTCCTCCCTGCTAAAGAAGGAGGCGCTTGTTCAGTCATTGGCCAACAATGTTGCACATACATCGATGATTTCTCAAAGGATATTTCGGACGACATAGATGTTATCAACAAAACGGGTCAAGACACAGGGAAGGTACCTGCCCCACCGTCGTCCAATTCATGTGGATGGAGTTTTACTTGCTGGCTATGGTCGCTGTGTGGATGGATCATGTGGGACGCATTGATAATCCTTGGTCTCATCCTAGGAATATACATTGTCATCCGCTTATGCATGAAATGGACCGTACATTGCTTTTCACCTAAGCCAAAGAGGAACCTGGTTAATCGACCCTTGTCTACTCCTGTATCTCCATGCCTAAACTCCCATGCTGAAATCCAGAACCTTCAGATTCTGCTCCTCCGGATGATGACTCGCCAGACGAGGCACCTTACGTATTAAGAATACAAATTGACTAAATGGACCAATTATACTTGTATAAGCTATGTAGTTGTCATGAAATGACAAAAGGAGGGAATGAGAAAGTTTATAGTCTTAAACGTTGTCCTGAAACATTTAGACTAAAATGTCATTTTGAATTATAGAACACATTTGCTGCATACTAGAATATGGTCATTAAGATAAGATAATTACAAACATTTGCCTTAACATCAGCGAATCTGTATAAACAAGACGCCAAGTGATAACGTCCATGGCTGTTCCTTTCTGAAATTAATAAATAATTTTTAATTCTGACCTCGAAACGAAATTCGGTATCAAATAACTTCTCTCCTGAATTATTGTCCTTCACTATTATCTGTCTAGTTCAGAACATGCAGTCTTTTGTTAACTTTTTGTGTTTGTGACAATACAGCCTTTGTAAAGTGGTGCATAAAGATAGTTTGTTTATAATAGTACAGCGGAGTAGCCTGCCAGGGCTCTTGAAGAGCTGATGTTCTACTCTCCTGGATTATTAGACTCCAGTTGGCCTGGCTTATAGGTGTCAGTGTTATGTTGTAACAGTGATGCTATTAGTAAATGAAGGGGATGATTAAAATTAAGCTAAACTCTCTTGTAAGAGTTTTATTATTCCAGATCACCAAAGAGTACAATCTCTGGGACGAATCATGAGAGAGGCTTACAGGTCTGAGTCCACAAGGGATTCCCTGAGCTGTCTCATATCTGTATTTTAACAAGGACATCTTGTAAATCGTCCATATTGCAGAGAAGGAGGTGCTGGATGTCTTCAAACACATAAAAGTGGATAAACCCCCAGGACCTGATCAGGTGTACCATAGAACTCTGTGGGAAGCTAGGGGAGTGATTGCTGGGCCACTTGCTGAGATATTTGCATCACCGATAGTCAAAAGTGAGGTGCTGGAAGACTGGAATTTGGCTAATGTGGTGCCACTATTTAAGAAAGGTGGCAAGGAAAAACCAGGGAACTATACACTGGTGAGCCTGACATCACTGTGGGCAAGTTGTTGGAGGGAATCCTGAGGCACAAGATGTACATGTATTTGGAAAGGCAAGGACTGATTAGGGATAGTCAGCATGGCTTTGTGCATGGGAAATCATGTCTCACAAACTTGATTGAGTTTTTTGAAGAAGTAACAGAGGATTGATGAGGGCACGTGGATGTGATCTATATGGACTTCAGTAAGGCGTTTGACAAAGTTAGCAAGATTAGATTTCATGAAATATAGGGAGAACTAGCCATTTGGAGACAGAACTGGCTCAAATGTAGAAGACAGAGGGTGATGATGAAGAGTTGCTTTTCAGATTGGAGGCCTGTGACCAGTGGAGTGCCACAAGGATTGGTGCTGGGTCCACTACTTTTCATCATTTATATAAATGATTTGGATATGAACATAGGAGGTATAGTTAGTGGTTTGCAGAGGACACCAAAATTGGAGGTGTAGTGGGCAGTGAAGAAGGTTACCTCAGAGTACAACAGGATCTTGATCAGATGGGCCAATGGGCTGAGGAGTGGCAGTTGGAGTTAAATTTAGATAAAGGCAAGGTGCTGCATTTTGGAAAAGCAAATCTTAGCAGGACTTATACACTTAATGGTAAGGTCCTAGAGAGTGTTGTTGAACAAAGAGACCTTGGAGTGCAGGTTCGTAGTTCCTTGAAAGTAGAGTTGCAGGTAGATAGGATAGTGAAGAAGGCATTTGGTATGCTTTCCTTTATTGGTCAGAGCATTGAGTATAGGAGTTGGGAGGTCATGTTGCAGCTGTACAGGACATTGGTTAGGCCACTGTTGGAATATTGCGTGCAGTTCTGGTCTCCTTCCTATCGGAAGGATGTTGTGAAACTTGAAAGGGTTCAGAAAAGATTTACAAGGATTTTGCCAGGGTTGGAGGATTTGAGCTATGGGGAGAGGCTGAACAGGCTGGGGCTGTTTTCCCTGGAGCGTCGAAGGCTGAGGTATGAGCTCACAGAGGTTTATAAAATCTTGAGGGGCATGGATAGGATAAATAAATAAAGTCTTTTCCCTGAGGTGGGGGAGTCCAGAACGAGAGGGCATGGGTTTAGGGTGAGAGGGGAAAGATATAAAAGGGACCTAAGGGCAACTTTTTCACACAAAGGATGGTGTGTGTATGGAATGAGCTGCAGAGGAAGTGGTGGAGACTAGTATAATTGCAGCATTTAAAAGGTATTTGTATGGGTATATGAATAGGAAGGGTTTAGAGGGATATGGGCCAAGTGCTGGCAAATGGGCTTAGATTAGATTAGGATATCTGGTTGGCATGGACATATTGGACCAAAGGGTCTGTTTCCATGCTGTACATCTCTGTGACTCTATGATCCTAACTGCAGAAACAAAAGCAGAAATTGCTAGAAAGGCTGAGCAGGTCTGGCAGCATATTTGGAGAGAGATGAGTTAATGTCTCAGGTTCAGAACTGAGGAAGGTTCGCTGAACCCGACATGTTAACTTTGGCATCTGATTTTATCTGGTTGCATAAAACTTCAATTAACCAACCAAGTTCTGCAGCGTTTAAAAATCGCACAACTCCGGGTGTGTGTATATGAGTGTGTCTGTGTGTGTCTGTCTGTGTGTGTGTAGTGCAGTGGGGTCACCTGTAGTGTGACATGAACCCAAGGTCCCAGTTGAGGCCACCCCATGGCTACCAAACTTGGTTATCAGCCTCTGCTCGGCCACTTTGTGTTGTTGCCTGTCCTGAAGTCTGCCTTGGAGGATGGTCACCTGAAGATCTGAGGCTGGGCCATGGATGTCCCGGACTGTTGAAGTGTTCTCCGACGGGGAGGGAACACTTCTGCGTGTTGGCTGTTGTGCAGTATTCATTCATCCGTTGCCATAGCCTCTGCTCAGTCTCACCAATGTACCACGCCTCAGGGCATCCTTGCCTGCAGCGCATGAGATAGACAACATTGGCTGAGTCACATGAGTACCTACCATGTACATTGTGGAAAGTGTCCCCATGTGTAATGGTGCTATCCGTGTTGACACTCTGACTCTTCTTACAGTGTCTACCATGACAAGGTTGTATGACAGGCTTTCAAACTGCCCAGCTTTCAGGACAACACCATACAAACTTGTCACAGTAGACTCTGCAAGATGTGTCAGGGTGCCGACACGGATATCACTATTATACATGAGGATACCTCCCACCATGTACATGGCAGGTGTGTCTCAGACAACGTTGTCTATCTCATACGCTGCAGGCAAGGATGCCTTGAGGCATGGTATATTGGCAAGATTGTGCCAAGGCTACAGCAACAGATGAATGGACACTGCATAACAGCCAACAGACAGGGATGTTCCCTCCCAGTCAGAGAACACTTCAACAGTCTGGGACACTCAACCTCAAACCTTTGGGTGACCATCCTCCAAGGTGGATTTCGGGACAGCAACAATGCGGAGTGGCCGAGCAGAGGCTGATAGCCAAGTTCGATACCCATGGGGTAGCCTCAACTGGGACCTTGGGTTCATGTCACACTACAGGTGACCCCACTGCACTGCACGCGCGCACACACACACGGACACTCCTACAAACACACACACACACTCCTACAAACGCACACACATACTCCTACAGACCCATACTCTCATGCAGACTCTCTCATACACATGTTCTCTCGCATATCTCACACATACATATATACACACTGTCTCACAGAAACTCATTCCCCCCCCAACACACACACACATATAAGTTTGTGAGGTGAATTTGTACTTGCAGAATTAAATTTTATTTTGCTCAAAAACTGCATGAATCCATGTAAAGGATTCTGTAAACCCCTTTTTTAGAAATAGAATCAGTCTGAACATTGGGGCACAGACAGCCTCACACAGGGCACCTCACACCTTCAGTGCTTATCTGGGCCTACATGGCACCTGTTGTTAAAGTTCACTTGAGAATGTAACTTTAAAAAATTCTGGGATTTCCATATAAAGAACTGAAACCAACATGGTCATTCTAAAAGATGAGAGACTTAACAAACAATCCAGGTCTTTTTCAATATATAATTTCAGTTACATCACACTGTAAACTTTTGCTATAAATTCTGTGTCTTATGATGAAGGAGCAGCGCTCCGAAAGCTAGTGCTTCCAAATAGACCTATTGGACTATAACCTGGTGTTGTGTGATTTTTAACTTTGTTGTATACCCCAGTCCAACACTAGCATCTCCAAATCGAGTTCTGCAACCACACATTGTCTCTTCTTTAGATGTAACATGATCTTTTTGTGATGACTGAACATGAATAATTGGACTGGACGTCAAACTTTCCAAATGAGATTCCGAATTTAAAGTTATTCAGGCCTCTCTGCTGAATAACTAAATCAATGTATTTAAAAGCTGCAGACCATCAAATCTACACAAACTCTCTGAAGAGCATTCCGCCCAGATCCACCCATCTCTGGAAATCCTCATTCCCCATAACTAATCCACCCAGCCTGCACAACCTTGGACAATTTAGTGTGGCTAATTCACCTAACCTGCACATCTTTAGACTGTGGGTGGAAACCACAGCACCCGGAAGAAATCCATGCAAACTCCACAAAGACAATCTCCCGAGGCTGGAATTAAGCCTGAGTCTCTGGCACTGTGAGGCAGCAGTGCTGACCAATGAGCCACTGTGGCACCCCAACCTTAGGTGGTTTCAAACCCAATTCTCTCTGAAAGCATGTTGCGGAAACAGGTGTGTTTTAAAATTTCAATAGGTCTATACTTCCAAAGGTATTTGGCCAAAAAAGCCAGGAAGATTTTCAGAACTGCTATTCTCCCAATTGGAGAGTCTGCATTATTATCTATATTACTCAGTCACACTTCAAAACCTCAAGCAACTAGACATGCTTTAGCCTTCTAAGGCAGAACTTCCCAAAGAGAGGGTCATGAGCTGAAACTATGGGGCCACAAGCTCTGACACAGCGCTAAGTAAGCCCTTTCCCCTTTGCTCTATTAGATCGTCTCCACCCATGGGTCAATGACAGGTTATGATAATCTTACGGCCTCAAAATGGAGACATAGTTGGGAAACCCTTGGAAAGCATTGTTCTTTGGCTGGGCCACTTTCAGTCCAAGAACATGCAAACCATGAACAAGAATCAGCCTCTTGGCCCTTTGAGCCTGCTCCACCATGCAATAATGTCATGGCTGCTTTGATTTTAACTTCAACTCTACATTTCTGCATATCCCCGATAATCTTACGTCCCCTTTCCAAGCATAAAACCATCCATACGACAAAGCTGACTGTGCCGATCTGGTATTTTAGAAGATCGTCATTTCACTATGTGGTCGATTCAAGCTTTAGGTTTTACTTGCACTTCAGTGTCTCACTAGTTAACTTCTGCTAACATCACTCTCACACACACACATTTGGAAGTTCTTTCTTTGGTACATGTTCAGATGTTAACACACTTTCTAGACCTGCTATTAGAACTCACATTGCATTCTCTTACTTTTCATTCTTTCTCCCCATACCATGACTCCAGGGACTTCACTTCTTGGCCATCATCCAGAACACCAGGACCTGTGATCTGCTTTTTCACTTCAACACAGCATTTGTTCTGATCTGGAATCTGCTGCCTGAAAGGATGGGTAGTCAGATTTATCAATAGTTGATTCATTCGTAGCTTTATTAGGAATTCTGAAGAAGTCAAACTGGATTTGAAATATTGAGCTAAGGATAGGCCTGAAATCAGAGTTTCAACGGAGTGAAGGCTGATTTTCATAAGATCAGACATGATTTGGCCAGATACTTGCATGTGAATCTGCTCCGGAACAGTGGGATGCATTCAAGAAGAAAGTATGGAGAATATAAGGCCAACATGTTCCAATAAAGAGAAAAGGTGGGACAATCAAATTTTGGATATTGAGGAATGTACAGCATTGGATTATGAGGAAAAGGGAGTCTTATGACAAATACTGTGGGCTCAAACAGATAAAACCTAAGAGACGTATAGAATGTGCAAGAGAACATAAAACGATTAGGAGTGCTAAAAGGGGATATAAAAATGCAATAGAAATAAAGGAAAGTCCTAAGTTGTTTTACAGGTACAGTAAGGGTTAAAGAATGATGAGGGAAGGAATAGAGCCCAGTAAGGACCACAATGGCAATTTGTGTGTGGAGCCAGAGGGTGTAGATAGAGTTCTAAATGAATACTTTTGTTTGGTGTTCATTAGTGAGAGTGATGATATGGGAATAGCAATCAGGGAGAGGTCGATGATACAATTTTTAAAATTAGCTCAGACAGAGAGGAGTTCTGAGTGGTTTGGCAAGCTTAAAAGTAGATTAATTTCTAGGGCTGGATGAAATGTATCCCAAATTATTGATAAAACCAAGGGAGGAAGGAACAGAGACACCTTCAAACATTTTCAATTCCTCTCTGGCCACAGGAGAGGTTCTCAAGGACAATCTGGCACCATTATTCAAGAAGGGAGCAAGGGATAAACCAGGAAACTACAGACTGGTCAGTATAACCTCAGTGGTGGGGAAACTATTTGAAGTGATTCTGAGAGACAGAATTAATATGCATTTGGAGCGGCTGGGATTAATCAAGAATCGTCTGCACGATTTTGTTAAGGGGACCTCATGTCGGGCCAATTTGACTGAATTTTTCGAAGAGGTGACCAGGTGTGTAGATGAGGGCAATACTTTTGATGCCATTGACTTGGAATTCAGCAAGACTTATGATAAAGTCCTGCATTGGAGACTGATGGCAAAGGTAAGGTTTGATGGAATCCAAGGAAATTTGGTAAATTGGGCCCATAATTGGCTGAATGGCAGGAAGAAAAGGTTGATGATTGAGAGGTGTTTTTCTGACTATAAATCTTTATCCATTAGGGTCCAACAAGAGTCAGTGCTGGGGCCCTTGTTTGTGGTTTATATAAACTATTTATAGAGTCATAGATTGGTTTGGACCAACCAATCCATACTGACCATAATCCCAAACTAAATTAGTCCCACCTGCCTGTGCTTGGCCCATATCCCTCCAAACATTTCTTATTAATGTACTTATGTAGACGTATTTTAAATGTTGTAACTGTACCCTCACTCATTACTTCCTCTGGAACATCATTCCACACACGAGCCATTCTCTGTATAAAAACATTGCCCCTCATGTCTTTTTAAAATCTTTCTCATCTCACATTGAAAATACGTCGCCTAGTCTTGAAATCCCCCACCCTAGGGAAAAGACACCTGCCATTCACCTTATCTGTATCCCTTATTATTTTATGAACCTCGAAATGGTCACCCCTCAACCACCTACACTCCAGTGAAAAAGTCCCAGCCTATCCAGCTTCTCCTCACAACTCAGACCCTCCAGTCCTGGCAACATCCTGGGAAATTTCTTCTGAACCCTCTCCCACTTAATAGTATCCTTCCTGTAACAAGGCAAGCAGAAGTGGACACAGTATTCCAGAAGAGGCCTCAATAAATGTACAAGGGTTGATCAGTACTATTGCGGGCTAAAACTGGTGGGGTGATAAACGGTGAGGGGAATAGCCTTGGATTACAAGAAAATATAGGTAGACTGGTCAGATGGTCTGATCAGTGGAAAATGGAATTCAATCCAGATAAATGTGAGGTGTTGTACTTGGGCACAAGGGAAGGGAATGCATGATGAATAGTGGGACCCTGGCAAACACTGAGGATCAGAGGGACCTTGATGTGCGTGTACACTGGGCCGTTAAGATATCAGGACAGATGGATAAAATGGTCAAGAAGACATATGGAATACTAAATAGTCGAAGCATCGAGTTTGAGAGCAGGGAGGTTATGTTGGAACCATATATGTTGGTTGGGCCACAGCTCGAGTATTGTGTGCAGTTCAGGAATCCACATTATAAGAGGAAATATAATTGCAGTAGACAGATGTAGAGGAGGTTTCCAAGGATGTTAGGTGAAAGTGAGTACTGCAGATGGTAGAGATTAGAGTCAAGATTAGAATGGTGCTGGAAAAGCACAGCAGGTCAGGCAGCATCCGAGGAGCAGGAAATTTCCCAGGATGTTGCCTGGGCTGGAGAGTTTCAATTAGGAAGGGAATTTGGATAGACAGGAGTTGTTTTCCTTAGAGCAGAGGCAATTGAGAGGGGACATGATTGAGATGTATAAAGTTAAGAGGGGCCTAGATAAGGTAGACAGGAAGAAACTTTTCCCCTTGATGGAGGGATCAGTGACTAGGAGGCATAGATTTAAAGTAAGGGGCAGAGGTTTAGAGGAGATGTGAGGAATCTTTTTCACCCAGAGGGCAGTAGGAATCTGGAACCCACTGCCTGTGAGGGTATTAGCAGCAGAAACCCTCATAACATTGAAGAAGTATTTAGATGAGCACTTGCAATGCTAAGACATGCAAGGCTATGGGTCAAGTGTTGGAAAATGGGATTAGTTTGGTTAGGTAGCACAGAGGGCAGCAGGGTTAGTGGTATCTGAGGTTGGCGTGTGTGAGACTGAGTGAGGGAAGATATTGCAGATAGTAGAGACAGCGGTAGAGCATGAGCCTTGGTGGGAGGTGGGTGCAATAGCAGAGATTGTGTGGGTGTGAGGTACCAGACAAAATAGTGGCACTTATTCTGGTGAGTGGAGAAAGACACCAAGCTTCTTCCTACAATGTTGGGAATTCCTCAGATGGCTGAGTCTGCTTTAATTGCATAGCGACCTCAGACCAGGCTGCTGTGACCTCCGTTGTTGATCCTTGAGGAAGAAGTCTTGACTTTGCACCTCTCCGATCAGCAGGTCAACGAGTTCCCTGTTCGCAGAGGTTCAAGGTGAGAGGGGGAAAGTTTAAAGGAGACATGCAAGGCAATTGTTTCCCACAGACAGTGGTAAGTGCCTGGAATATGCTGCCAATGGAGATGGTAGAAGCAGAGATGATAGCAATGTTTAAGAGACAGACACAGAACAGACAGAGTAGAGGGATACAGATCACGTGCAGGCAGAATGGATTAGTTTAGAATTGCCTCATGGTCAGCACAGACCTGGTGGGCCGAAGGGCCTATTCTTGTGCTGTACTTTTCTATTTTCCATGTTAACTTTTGTTTCTCTCTCCACAGGTATTGCCAGACCCGCTGAGTTTCTCCAGTGTTTGTTACAGATTTCCAGCCACCAGAATTTTGCCTTTAATATGGTATTCCAAGAGAGATTGGTAGAAAAAACCCTTGGAAAGCCATAATGGGGATGTCTTGTGGTGCACTGGGTAGCATTCCTACTTCAGGGTCAGAAGCCCTGGGTTTGGGTCCTGTTTGATGGCCACAAAAAATGGATCAGTAAATTGTTCCTACATGTCCATGGCAGGTAGTAAGAATTGGAGAGGGAAAATAAAACTCCAAATGTTAGTGACCTCCTCCTTCACCAGGGCAGTGAAGTGGGATTAATGTTCAAAGAGCCAGCACAGTTGAGCTGAATAGCGATTACTGTGCTGCATGATTCATGTCCCCAGTCTCAGGAAGTGAATTCTCTCTCCCTGTCTAGACTGACCCAGATGAGAGAGGGTTGTTTCGGTAACAGTAGCTAATGTTCCTTCCCCGCACGTTCTCCTCCACTCACCTACCCCAATGGATCCAAGCCACCTGTCCCCACACCCCTCAACAACCTCCTGTGGGAAATATCTCGCAAAACTGGCCTCTACCAGCCAGTGGCACTCGAAATTATCACCTCCTCTCCTGAAGGAACCTCGCTTCTTACACATTCACTCTCACCCAGTCTCTGATCTATTTTTCCCTAATCAACTTGTTCAGAGATGTTATTACACCTCTCTGGAGCAAGTGGGATTTGAATCCATGCCCCTCTGCTCGAGAGGCAGGGACACTACCACTGCACCGCACTACCACTCACCCATTCTCTCATTCTTAATGACTCATTGATTCCCTCTCAATACTGCTCACTGATTCCTTTTATTTACCGCGGTCCAGATTGCAACAACTCATTGGATCAAAGAAAACTCTCATCATCCCCTCTTATTCCTTTGTTAATTATCATTTATTTGTATTTTGAGAACTTCTATTAATTCTACCCTTAACCTTCCCTGCTATTAAGAGGACTTCAGCTTCTCCACTCTCTCTCCACATAATTGAATTCCCTCCGACTTGACACCATTTTAGTAAGTTTCCTCCTTTGCAAAGGCTTTGAAATCTTACAAATGTGCGGACCCCAGAACGGGATGGGATTCCCAGCCAACGGGAGAATATTTGGTTCTGGCTTTGGGATTGGGTTCCATATTACAATTGACTGTATACCTTAATTAAAACCTGCTTTGATCATCTATCTGTACATGCATTTGAGTTAAATAACCTTGCAGTCAAAGGTTTCATGAAACGCCATCCTATAGATAATGGATATTCAGATGCTTTTGCAGATGTTAGTTGTCACATATTGTTGTCACAGGTGTTGGCTGTCTCCTACCAGCTTGGCCACTTTTACATCTTCGAGACACCAGCCTCATCTGACCTCGTTTGACAGATCAGCAGTCACCCTCGAAAGCCAGTCAACATTGAGGAAAGGTTTAATAAAACCTCAACACGCCCCACAAGGATGTTTGTGCTGTAACAATTGACTTCTTAGCAACCACAGCTATTTAGAGAACACAAAGCCTTTTGTGAAGGATTCCATTGACCCAAGAGAGAAAGATGAGGCAGATTCAAAGATGGTATGGACAGGGGGAAATGCCCATTCAGAAAATGGGTCAGGTGTAGACTCAGGACCCCTAAGCTCTAAGGGACTTCAAATCTTTGATCTGCTGCCCAGTTCAGATCCAAGTAATTATCTTGCTGAATATGAACCTGAATCCAAGCCAATTGTGCCCTTAGATGTGAGTGAGGACACAGGACTGAGAATTGAGAATGTTTTCTCTTACAGTGACCACCAGTTCATGCCTGTGGAGCTTCAGCCGACAATGACCCACTGGAAGGATAGTATTTTGAAGCAGGATAATGGAACCGATGGGGTTTCTGATTCTTCACTCGGAGACAGACTTGCGCAGACTGGGACATCTACTCACCCTTTGCTCACAGACAACCCAAAACACGATTCTCATTCTCACAGATGTTTTATTTGTCAGAAAACTTTTCGCAGCCTCTCCACCCTACACTTGCATGCAATGCACAGCAAAAAGCACAACCCCAGTTTCACTCAGTATTTGAAGAAAGTAACCTCTCAACAGGGACCAGTGATGGAGTCTCAAGTAAGGAGGTCTGTTAGTCTAACTCCATGCTCTAGCTCTCCAAAGCAATCTCTGCCTACTGATGTTCAGCTCCTCTCGAGCATTGACAAAAGCTCTTCAGACATTAATCACAAATTCAGCTCAGAAATACTTGTTTCTTCAGATGAGACCGAGGAGATAAGGCAGTCAAAAGGGAGAACTTGTTCATTTAGTAAGTCCTTTACAATTCCTGTCGACTTGCAGAGTGTAGTGACAGATTGGCTGAATGATGTTACAATGGAGAAGAATGAACAATTGAATCAAACCCTCATTGATGAATGTGACATTGCTTGTTGTCTTAATGATATTCCACTGCAAGTGAGTGTTTGGCCGATGTCAATTGAACGAATGTCGGACAGTCAGATATTTACCCAAATGTCTGCTGAAGGCACCAGTGCCTCATTCAGGCAAACAGACAACCCAAAATATTCTTCCAAAGCCTACTGGTGCTCCACGTGCCAGAACATTTTTATCAGTCTTCACGCTTTGCAGCTTCACGTTAAGTGCTGCAAATCTCAAACGCTCAATCACTGGGCACGCTCAAGCAGAAATAGATTTCTTTCCAAGAAGGCAGATGGCCCTGACCTTTGCCCCCCAGCTCGTTTCATTCCAATGTCCAAACACTTCTATCTTGCGCTTGCTAATGGCTACAACTACCATGTCTGCAACATCTGCGATCTCTGGTGCGATGATGAGAGGAGCCTAGGCTTCCATTTGAAAGTTCATTTCTGGAGGAGGAACTATTGCTGCTGCTTGTGCGATCGTGCCTTCCACACACAGAAGTCATGCTGGAGACACCAGGAGAAACACAGCAGTCACCCCAACTACAGGTGCTTGACCTGTGGCAGCATCTTCACCCACTACAACCGACTGAAACAGCATATGGGCACCGCTCACAAGATCAACCTGGAGCTGTCAGACAATGACACCTATGAGGAGGTGATTAGCAAAGCAGCCACCTATAAAATGATTTAAGGACTTGTTAACACTCCCTGTGAGAGAAAAGACAAATTCCTATTATGTAAAGGTTGTCAAAGCTGATGGAATGTCTTTCACTTTACAGCCAACTGACTGATAAATGCACATCACTCATTCTTCCCAATCTCCAATATTAATAAACAGATACATTTTAAAAATTGCTTTTAACGTCCTTACGATTTCACAGGCCTAGAGTTACTCATAGCAATGGTCTGGATATTTATCTTCATTTTCTGGCCACCTCAGGTCACTCCTGAAGGGTTGGCAAACTGATATTAAGTCCATTCCTTTTCGGTCTATGTTAAATAAAACCTCTTGAATCAACTTGTCATTGTAAAACAACTTGGTGAACTTTGCAAGATATTTATTGCAAATGTTAATGTTATTTCATAATGTTTTCACCACCTTTATTCCAGAAAAACAATTTAAAGTTTGCTCCACCTTGACACTTGCTCTCAGTAATCAGATGTTACAACAGTGCTGGGATTTTCTGATAAAAGTTAAAACAATTGGAGAGTGAGAAACACTGTTAAGGTGAACAATAGAGGTTTACAGGAGACAATGGGACCATGTAACCCACTGTATCTTTGCCAGCCCTTTGTTACAGTGATCTAAAGCCAACATGCAAGGGTCTGAACTCACACAATGGTGGGTCACAGGTCGATGACTGCTGTTTTCCCACAGTGAACTCTTGGTTTCAGTCAGGAATGCTAGGTGACAGCTGCCAATTAGAGATCGGTCACCTCTAGGTGGAAAATAGGGAAAGAACTGACATTCAATGGTATGCAAGAATTATGTTTTGTTAAGGGTATTTCATCTGCTGTGTGAGGAGTGGGATATTCTGTCTCCATTCTTCTGCGTTCCTTTGCTTCGGGGCAAGGGTATGAAAGCAAATAGCATTTGATCCCAGCTCAATGAACAGCCCAAGGCCAGTCAGAATATATAGACAGATAACGTAGCTTGTTTGACAAATGTGGGAAGAGGATCATGATAGGGAAAAGGTGGGGAGCAAGGTGAGGATCTCTCAGGCCACATTACAAACAGAAAAATAATTTGCTTTTATATAGCACCTTTCACAACCTCAAGGTGTCCTAAAGAGCTTCACAGCCAATTCAGTGCATTTGAAGGGTAATGTATGAAACGTAGCAGCCAATTTGCACACAGCAGGAATCCCTGGAAAACCATTAGATAAAACTAGATAATCATGTTTTAGTGATGTTAGTTACAGGATACATATTGGCCAAGCCAACAGACAGAACTCCTCCAATTTTCTTCCTAATAGCATAGCAGGACATCTGGCTGATGGAGCAGACCGGGACTCCATTTGACCAGCATTTCATTTGAAATGTGGTGCTCTGACAAGTGCAGTACTCCCTCAGTTAGTCAGTGCTAACATTCTTCCTCAAACAGAGGACTGGAGCTATAACTTGGAGATCAGTTACAGAGTTTGAGGATTATTGTCATGAAATAATTGACAAACTGATGATGTTTGAAAAGAAAAGTGGAGAGAAAGAAAGACTACCCTAATCCTTGCAAGACCCAGTGCACACTGGCACCCTCAACAACAACCCAATTTTTGATCCAGTAAATAGCCTGATGGATAACTTCTCGCAGGAGAAATTTCTATAAGCAGTTCCTTTGGATGCAGTCCAGATCCTTCCACAAATCCGCATAATGTTTCCAAGGAATCGATCGTGTCCTGTGGCCAAACCTGTCCAACCCTTGGTCCAATACTTAATAACCCCTGTGGCTTTTACAGAGAGTATTCACCAGGGGCTGATCGGATTCAGCTGGAACAGGACTTCATTCATGTATTGTCATTTTAAAGGGGATCCATGAAAGAACTTTTGAATTCTGCTGGTCAGACAGTCTTGTTTAATGGTGGTTTCTTCAGGTTTGAGTGTACGTAGAAAACATTTGTACCAGTTACAATTGCCCTAAAGGCCTGGCAATTCTGCCCTTCCGCACCCTTGCCTGTAGTTTGAGCCTGAACCTTAGAGACTTGAGACCATTAGATTTCTGTCCATCTGTGCCCAATTCCGCACTGATAATATGATTCAATGGTTGGATAATTCTATCAAGGGAACATGAGCAGCCGCTCAGCCCCTTGAGCCTATCCTGTTATACAGTCAAATCATTGCTAATCTGCACCTGAAATCCATTGTTCCACCTTTGCTCTCTTGAGGTTCTTACCTAATTGACACTTGATCTCACAAGGTCACAACAGCCTGTTGAATTTGTAAGATGTGATTTCTTGCTGACAGGCGCCTTTCTTTGGGGCCAGGGCAGGGAGGCCAGGGCAAGAATGGTGAGCAGAGAAGAATCCACTGAAAACTGCTCCCGTTCAGTAACACACCTGCCCTGGTATGGTCACCTTGTTGGATGGGGATGAGAGATTGGCATTCTCTGCACCTCTCCATCTCACAAATGCCATTGTCAGATCCATGCCAGACATAGATAACCACATAGAAACCCATTCTCATAGAAGATTGCCTAGTGAACTCTGATTTCTTTTCGTAGATGCTGTCAGACCTGCTGACCTTTTCCAACAATTCCTGTTTTTGTTTATGTGTTAGAAGCCAAATGGCCTTTTCCTGTTCATTACTGTACATGATCCCAATTTTTGTGCTTACTGCGATGCTGTGGTTTAAACGTAAGGCCTAGGGGTAGAGGATAGGTTGCATGCGCTGGTCCTTTGTATTTGCTCGAGTCAAAAACTAAAGGTGAATCTCCGTAGGGTGATCACAACAATTGAAAGATATGATAGAGTAGGCAAACAGAAATTATTTCCAAAACAAGGTGACATTATGTTACAATTAGAGCGAGACTGTCTAGGAGTGATATCCAAAAGTATTGTCTCAATACAAAACATAGATCAGAAATATTTGGGGACATAGGAACTAGAGTAGATTACTTAGCTCCTGCATCCTCTTATTCAATGAGATCACAGTGAGCTGCTACCTAACGTCATAATTCCACTTCTGCCTCATTTCCCTTAGTATCTTTAGTTGATCATAAAATTATCCATTTCTGATTTAAAATTAACTATTAATCAAGCATCAGTTGTCTGTTCCATATTTCTATTTTGTGTACAGGAGTGAGACCTGATTTCACTGCCGAAAGGTATGTGTCTAACTTGTAGACTATTCCATTTGTCCTACATTCCCGAACTAGCAGAAATAGTTTCTCCCAACTGACTCTATTTGTACCCCTTTGTTTCTTGAACACCTTGCTCAAACACCTCTAAATTCCAGACAACACAGCCTCACTTTGTGTAATCTCACCTCATAGTTTAATCTTCATTCTGAAAAACCTACACTGCTCTCGCTCTGAGGGTGATCTATCCTTCTTAGATATTCCTGCGGTTTAGGGTAACAGTTAAGTGAAATTTAGTGCCAGTAGATTGTTCTTGGCTAGGATATCGACCCATGGGGCTGTCTCGTCTATAATTTCCCATTGTGACAACACAGTCACCCCATCTCCCAACTGGGAGGGTCAGTAGACAGCACCAGGAACCATGACACAACAGAGACTTTGAATTGAAGTACACAAGAATGAAGCAAATCAAAGCTGAAGACTATATGGTCCCTTGCCCCACTGTTTAATAAAGTCATGACTGATTTTTTTTTACTTTCAAATCCACTTTCCCACCTAATCTCCATATCCCTTGATACCCTGAGAGTCCAAATTCTATTGATTTCGATCTTGAAAATACTCAACTTCAGCCGAGTGGACAGACAGAAGACACTGGCATTGTTCTTTGTAGAGCAGAGATTGTGCTTTGGCTCCTTCATCCAAGTACAGTAATTTATATAAGTTGTAAAATGTGTAAGCCCCAGCACTGATCTTTTTGCACATCATTCATTATATCTCGCCAGGGAAAGAGATGCTGGAGTTCAGAGCTGAAAAAATGTGTTGCTGGAAAAGCGCAGCAGGTCAGGCAGCATCCAAGGAGCAAGAGAATTCAAGTATCGGGCATTCCTGAAGAAGGGCTTATGCCCGAAACGTCGATTCTCCTGCTCCTTGGATGATGCCTGACCTGCTGCGCTTTTCCATTATATCTCGCCAACCTGAAAATGACCTGTTCATGCTAATTGTTCCTTATTAACTAGCCAATCGTCGATCCATGCCAATAACCTATGCCCCCTGACAACGTGAGCTTTTATTTTCTGCAGTAACCTTTAATGTGGCACTTTATTGGTTATTAATGCCTGATTGGCAAAGGAAACAATTTCTCCTCATTCATTGAAATTCCGTCTAATCTTAAATATCTGCTTTAAGTCTCCTCTGAATAATTGTTGCTCTAAGGAGAACAATCCCAGCTTACTTTGTCTTTCCACATTACTGAAGTTCCTTACCTCTGTTCCATTCCAGTAAATCTTCCAACACTATCGCATCTTGCCTAAAGTGGGGTGCCCAAGATCTAGCTATCCACCTCTACCTTAAAAATACTCAAGGACCCTGCTTCCCCAATTTTTGAGGAAGAGAGTTCCAAATACTCAAAACCTATAAAATAAAAGTCTTCTTATCTTTTTCTTAAATATGTGATCCCTTATTTTTAAAAAGTGACCCCTAGTTCTAGATTTCGCTCAAGAGACGTTATATCATTATGCCTATTTTCTATTTCCTGTTTGCTAGCCAATTGTCTGTCCATGTCAATAAGCTACATTCTACACCGTGAGCTTTCATTTTCTGTAATAAGCTTTGATGTGGCACCTTATCAAATGCTTTCTGGAAATCCAAATATAGTTCATCCACCAGTTCCTCTTTATCCATAGCATGTTACTTGCTCAAAGAATGTTGACAAATTGATCAAACGTGATTTCCCTTTCACAAAAACCATATTGACTCTGCCTGATTATCTTAAATTTTAAGTGCCTTGCTATATCATCTTTCATAATAGCTACTAACATCTTTTATGACAGCTATTAAGCTAACTGGCTATAACTCCCTGTTTTACTTCTTCTTCCCTTTAGGATAACATTTGCTATTTTACAAATTATTAGAACCTTGGCCAAATCTAAGGAATTTTGCAAAATTAAAACCAATACACTACCAATCTCATTAGCCATTTTGTTGCAATATTTCAGATGACATCTATCAGGATCCGTGAGCTTGTCAGCCATAAGCTTCATTGACTTTTGCAGTACCACTTCTCTGGTGATTCCAATTTTCTTGTGTTCCTCCCTCTCTTTCACTTCCTGCTTTACAGCTATTTATGGGAGGCTACTTTATCCTGTATAGTGAAGACTGATGCAAAATACCTGACCACTTCATTTGCCACCTCCCTATTTTTCATTATTAATTCTTCATACTCTCTTTCAGACCAATGCTTACTCTGTTAAACTCCTTTCTTTTAAAAATATCTATAGAAACTCTTATTATTCTGTTTTATATTTCTAGCTATCTTCCTGTTTAGTTGAAAAGGTCTGCATTTCCCCCCGAAACCACCCACATGCCCCTTCATTCCGACTGCCCAGCCACTTCCCCAATAAACAAAAAACTACCTCTTTAAATAAATAATGACATGAACTAGAGAGACAAATAAAGGCTGTACAAAAGACTTGATGGAGAAGAAGGAAGCACCAGTGCTGCAGTTTCAGATCCACTAGGCCATGAAGTTCTTGTTGAAGTCATACGTAGTCTTGCTTTTGCCATTTCTGTCAGACTGTGTCCATTGGTAAAAGAATGCCTGGATACGGTGGGTTGGACTGAAGCCATTCTGGATCTGAGGAGTCGGGTTCTAGAACAGAGCAAAATAGAATCATGATGACCAGTGACAACATCATCACACCCAGGTATAGATGCAATTCAGTCTGATAGCCAGTGGGTGTGGGGCACACAACATTAGACCTTTACTTCCCACACAATTGACATTCTGGATTGTGGAGGGAGATGGTGAGAAACAGACAATTGTCACAATGTGTACTGGCTGGGGATGCTCTTTTGTGATAGGGGCTTGGGCAATGAGTTTGGGCTGTGTCCCTAACACATGCTGCAACTGACCTGAGACTATATATTGGGATAGTGTAGAAGGTTCAGTCTGTGCTGCCGATCTCTCACACACTTCATGTTACTTTGGCAACGTACGCATTTACATGTATGCTGTAGCTTGAATCCATCAATAGTGATGGTGGAGGTTCCAGTATTCTTTACATCACATGGACGACAAGAAATCTCTCCTGCCTTTACCACCTGGCATTGATGTGTACTGGAAGGATCTGAAGTTTGATAAACAAACCTTCTGGCTGCATTGTATCCACATCTTCCCTCACCATTAGCTCTTGGAATGGGACTTAAACCCCAGAGCTCCTGATTTAGAAGAAGGGACACAACCCACTGCACAGCAAGACCACCTGAAGAAGCTTTTGGCTGCATTTAATGTCACACTGTACTGTATCTAGGAGTGTTTGATGGGAACAGAGCAGAGGAAGCTTTACTCTGTATCTAAACCTGTTCTGTATCTGATGTGAAGTCTTTGATGGAGGCAGCATAAAGGAAGCTTTACTCTGTCTCAAATCCATGCTGTAGCTGTATTGAAGTGTTTGATGGGGACAATGTTGTGGGAACTTTACTTCTTATATAACCCAATGTTGTACCTTTTCTGAAGTGTTTGATGGGAGCAGCATAGACAGAGCTTTTCTCTGTATTTAACCCCCTGCTGTATTTGTTTTCAGAGTGTTTGTTCGGGCAGTTTGATTCAATTGAGTTCCTTGTTTGGCCAGTATAGAAACCAGTTAAAATTCAACTAGACGAGATGGTAGGTTTCCTTCCCTGAAGAACATTGTAATTTAACGTTAATCAGTGCCAGAGTTTGCATTGTTTCATGCTATTTAGAGTTTTAGAGTCCTAGGGCTTTTGCCCGAAACGTCGATTTCCCTGTTCCTCGGATGCTGCCTGACCTGCTGTGCTTTTCCAGCACCACTTTAATCTAGACTCCCTACAGCACAGAGACAGGCCCTTCGGCCCAAACTGGTCTATGTCGACCAATGACCATCAATACTAACCATGTTTCCCTGCACTTGGCCCATATCCTTCTAAGAGAAAGTGAGGACTGCAGATGCCGGAGATCGGAGCTGAAAATGTGTTGCTGGAAAAGCGCAGCAGGTCAGGCAGCATCCAAGGAGCAGAATGCATTGATAGACATTCCTGAAGAAGGGCTCATGCCCAAAACGTCAATTCTTCTACTCCTTGGATGCTGCCTGACCTCCTCCATATCCTTTCCTATCCATGTATTAAATAAATGCCTTTTAAATGTTGTTAATGTACCTGCCTCAACCACTTCAACTGGCAGGTCATTCCATATACATACTACCCTCTGTGTAAAAAATCTGCCCCTCAGGTTCCTTTTTATTCTTTCCCCTCTAACCTTAAACTGATGCCCTCTAGTCCTCAAATACCCAATGTTGGGAAAAGTACTGAGTGCATTCACCCTATCAATACCTTTCATGATTTTATACATTTCTATAAGATCCCCCCTCAGTCTCCTGTGTTTGAAAGAACAAAACACCCTAGCTTGTCCAATGTTTCCCTATAACTTGAGTCCTAGCAGCATCCTTATAAATTTCTTCTGCATTCTTTTCAGTTTAATAATGTCCTTCCTACAGCTAGGTGACCATAACTGAATATAATACTCCAAGTGTGGCCTCACCAATGTCCTGTACAACATCACTTCCCATCTTCTATATTCAAGGCCCTGACTGACGATGGCCAGTGTGCCAAAAGCCTTCTTCACTGCCCTGTCTACCTGTGACTCCACTTTCAGAGAACCATGTACCTGAACTCCAAGGTCCCTACACTCCGTAAGGCTCTACCATGCACCATGAAACTCCATGAATGTAGATTTCTCCAGCTTCCTCATTTCCCCTCCCCCCACCTTATTTCAGTCCCAACCCCCGGATTCAGCACCACCCTCTTGACCTGCAATCTTCTTCCCGACCTCTCTGCCCCCACCTCCTCTCCGGCCTATCCCCTCACCTCCTTCCATCTATCGTATTCCCAGCGCCCCTCCCCCAAATTCCCTCCCCCCTACCTTTTATCTCAGCCCGCTTGGCACACCAGGCTCATTCCTAAAGAAGGGCTTATGCCCGAAACGTCGATTCTCCTGCTCCTCGGATACTGCCTGGCCTGCTGTGTTTTTCCAGCACCACATTTTTCAACTCTGGTACTCCAGCATCTGCAGTCCTCACTTTCTCCTCCACCATGAAACTCCTACCTTGATTTGACTTTCCAAAATGCAAGACATCACATTCATCTATATTCAACTCCATTTGCCATTTCTCGGCCCACTTCCCCAGTTGATCAAGGTCCTGCTGCAATTTCTGATAACCTTCCGCACTGTCCACGATACTGCTTATTTTGGTGTCATCTGCAAACTTATTAATCATACCTTGTACATTCTCATCCAAATCATTGATATAGATAACAAACAACATTTGACTCATAACCTTCTGGATTCAGACTGGGAAGCTCATTTCATAACTTTGTGAACTTTGTTGGCTATGAACAAAAGCAACTTTGATTTATACAGGACCATTAATGTAACCAAATTTCCCAAGACAGTCATCAAGCAAAATTTAACAATGAGCTACATAAGACAATAATAGAAATCAAATGCTTTGTACAACATGTAGGTTTTAAGGATTCCTTCGTAGCAGAAAGTGAGGTAAAGGAACAGAGAATTTTAGTACACAATTTCAGAACTTTTGACCCAGGAAGCTGAAGGCACAGCTAGCAATGTGGAATAATTAAAGTTGGAGATGAAGGCCAGAATTGGAAACGTGCGCATGTACGAATGTATAACTTATTTTATTACTTACTAATGGAATGCAGGCATCCATTGTTATTATCCTAATTGCCCTGATGGCACTTCAGAGTCAATCATATTGCTGTGGACCTGGTGTCATGTATAGGCCAGACTGGGTAAGGACAGCACATTTCCTTCCCTACATTAGATGGGTTTTTACATCAAACAGTAGGTTTGCGTTTTTATTCCAGATTTTTATTAAATTCAAATTAATCACTTGCTGTTGGTAGGATCTGAGACAAACAAAACTGCAGATGCTAGAATCCTGAACAAGGGTTATACCCGAAACATCAACTTCTCCATCTCCTGATGCTGCTTGGCTTGCTATGTTATTCCAGCCTCCTTCCTGTCTACATTGGTAGGATCTGAACCCAGTCCCCACTGTTTTAACCTGAGGTTCTGGACTGCTGGTCCAGTGACATTATCAGTGTGACGCCACCTCCTCAGGAGAAGAAACAGACCTTCCAGCCCTTCAGCCTACTGCACCATTCAATAAGATCATGGCTGATCTGCTTGTGTTTCAAATTCCACATTCCCCACCTTTGAAGTGTTCTGAGGAAGGGTCACTCAACCCAAAACGTTAACTCTGATTTCTCTCCACAGTTGCTGCCAGACCTGCTGAGCTTTTCCATCAACTTCTGTTTTTGTTTCTGATTTACAGCATTTTTCGGTTCACATTTTCCCATCTAGTGCCCCATCAGCCAAATTTTGTCCACTCATTCAATCTATCTATATTCGTTGGCAAACTTCTTATATCTTTTTCACTATGTACTTTCCGTCACCTGCTAGTTTAGCTACTACACCTTTTCTCACATCAGCTAAGTAATTGATGTAAATTGTAAAAAGTTGAAGTTGCAGCAAAACTCCCATGGGGCTCAACTTGTCATGTCCTGCCAGTCAGACAAAGACTCTTTATGCACGCTGTTTTCTGCCAATTTTCTATCCATTCCAATATGATATGTCCAGGCCATGAGCTTCTATTTTCCCCAATAATCACGGATGTCTCTTTTTATCAAAGGCTTTCTGGAAATTTCACTTTGCTATCCACAGCACAGGTCCCTCCTTCAAAGAAATCTAATAAATTGGTTAAACATAATTTCCCCTCCGTAAAAAAACCATGGTGATGCTTCCTGATTACCTTGAGTTCCTCTAAGCACCCAGTTCTTTGCGGGTGTGGGGAATCAGAGATTGGGAGGCAGAGGATTTGAACGAGGAAGAGCATGTAAATGTTGAGGTGTTGCCAGACTTTGAATGTTAATTAACCAGCACAGAAGGTGAAGGGTTAACGGGAGTGCGGTAGGCAACAACTTTGAGAAAGATGTTCCCAATGAATAGTCTCACTCTCAAACATTATTTTGTGCAGTCAGTGCCCTTTTAACAGGCTCACCATTTCAAGAGGGAGGTTTTACACTCGCACACCTTAATTAACGTTAACTCCTTGTAATCCCAGTCCAAGATTTCAGGCGAAGGCTGCAATTCCATCCGAGTCTCTATGGAGAATAGTGGGGAGGAGCCTGTGGTTCTTCTGTGACCTGTGGATTTCTCCTGAAAGAGTGGAGTCAAAAGGTGACAGGGTGGGGAGAGGGGCCAAGAGATTGACAGGGAAATGTAACAGAAAGAGAAACATCAGAGAAGTGAGAACAGAATGAGGGGTGTTTGGGGAATGAAGAGTACATGGTAACAGGGAACACAATGAGAATGGAACATAAGAAACAGAAAGAAATGGTCAACTTCAGCCAAATACCTGAAAGGTTAAATAATTGCATGACTCAAAGGCAACCAGGGGTTGTCTGAAATAGACTCAGCTCAGCTAACTGGCAATTTAACCCCAGCACAACCCGAGACAGACCTGGACATCTCCCCACTTTCACCCTAGGCACTACATCCCCATCCCAGAGAACTTCCAATCCCTGGAACTCTGCAGTCCAAATATCAGATATTATATCCCAGATCAAGGTAATTGTCTCCTCCAGTTCCTGCACATCATCGCCACTCCACAGGCTCTCAGACATTCCAATACCCAGTGCGTGACCCCAACCACTGGACTCCATTCAAATGTCATATTTTTACAATGTCAGGTCCTCCCCTATTCCATCACCAACCCCCAACCTGCCCCACCCCAAATGCAAGAAGCCCCAACACCCTGATCAACAGCCTGCAATACAGACAGACCACCCCAGTCCAAGAATGACCCTCACCACAGCTTTTGGGAAACCTGTGTCCCAGATGACTCACCCTCCCCTGGATTCCAAGTAGCACCCATAAGATCCCAGGCATTTCCCCTATTCCCCCCACCCTGAACTGATCATGCTGTCTCTTACTCCCAGGCATCACACCAGACCAGGGACCCATAGCACAGGCATCGCTGCTAGCCATGCACCACAACCAAATAGACATCCTCACCCCACAACATCTGGGCATTATCTCACCCTGCCATCCTTAGGCACTACGTCCTGAATCCAGAGAACTTGCAGCCCTGACACCAGCAGTCCAGATAACAGCTCCTGCCCAAAGGGCGAAAGCAAGAACTGCAGATGCTGGAGATCAGAGTCGAGAGAGTGGTGCTGGAAAAGCACAGCAAGTCAGGCAGCATCCGAGGAGCAGGAAAATTGATGTTTCGGGCAAAAGCCCTTCATCAGGAATGAGGTTGGGAGCCGAGGGGGTGGAGAGATAATTGTGAGGGGGATGGGGCTGGGGGGGCTGAGAGTGCAATAGGTGGATGGAGGTGGGAGTAAAGGTGATAGGTTGGAGAAGAGGGTGGAACAGATAGGTGGGAAGGAAGATAGGCAGGTGGGACAAGTCATGAGGGTGGTGCTGAGCTGGAATGTTGGAACTGGGATAAGGGGGGGGGGAGATGGAAATGAGGAAACTGGTGAAGTCCATATTGATGCCATGGGGTTGGAAGGTTCCGAGGCAGAAGATGAAGTGTTCTTCCTCCAGGCGTCAGATGGTGAGGGAGTGGCGATGGAGGAGGCCCAGGACCCGCATGTCCTTGGCGGAGTGGGACACTTGAAGACACTTGAACACTTCAACCCCCACTCCGCTGAGGACACGCAGGTCCTGGGCCTCCTCCATCGCCATTTCCTAACCACCCGATGCCTGGAGGAAGAACGCCTCATCTTCCACCTCGGTACCCTCGAACCCCATGGCATCAATGTGGATTTCACCAGTTTCCTAATTTCCCCTCCCCCCCACCCTTTTCCCAATTCCAAACTTCCAGCTCAGCACCGCCCTCATGACCTGTTCTACCTATCCATCTTCCTTCCCACCTGTCCACTCCCACCGCCCCCTCTAACCTATCACCATTACTCCCATCTCCATCCACCTATCGCACTCTCAGCTACCTCCCCCCAAGCCCCACCCCCCTCCCATTTATCTCTCCACCCCCGAGGCTCCCAGCTTCATTCCTGATGAAGGGCTTTTGCCGAAGTGTCAATTTTCCTGCTCCTCGGATGCTGCCTGACCGGCTGTGCAGCTCCTGCCCAAAGGCATCCCTAGCAAATAGTGAAAAACTGAATTACTTATCAAAATAATATAAGTGACTGGAGAAACAAGTTAAAAGAAAGGGAATTTTGGTTACAAGCCCCAAATAGACTGAAACCTGCTCTTAGACAGTGCATTACTCACCGTGGTTGCAGGATCTACACATAGCGATGTCAGTAGATGTTTGCGACTCTGGTACTCAGCCCATTTATGTCTCAGCCCGACAGTCTCAGCGGTGCTCTGCAGTGAAGCCCAGAGGTCACAGGCCTGTGTGCTGTAACAGAACCAGAGAAAGGGATAAAACGCTGGCTCTGCTCACCTCACCGCCAGGACCACCCTTGTGAACACTCTTGCCAAGAATTGAAGCTGACTGGTGTGGTCTCTCTCTCTCTCTCTTTAACTACCCCAGTACAGCTCTCCTTCTTGAGGTTGGGCCTTTGGCTATTTAGTCAGGCTTTCAGTCCTGATGGACAAAGTTAAAAATCACACAACACATGGTACACACACACACACACACTCACACAGACACACACAAAAACCCACATGCACACATACACATATACGTTTGTGGGGTGAATTTGTACTTGCAGAGTTACATTGCACTTTGCTCAAAAACTGCATGAATCCATGTAAGACTCTGTTAACTCACGTTTTAGATTAGTCCAAATCAGTCTAAACATTATGGCACAGACAGAACACAGGGGGCTAACACCTTCAACAGCTTTAAATTGAGGGGTGATAGATATAGGACAGATGTCTGTAATGTTCTATGTTCTATTAACATCCTCTCTGGCTGACACCAATTGTTACAGTTAACCTGAGAATGTAACTTTTAAAAAAAACTTTTGTGATTTACATATGAAAGGAGTGAAACTATCACGGTCAGTCTAACAGATGAGAGACTTAACAAACAATCAAGGTATTTTTCAATGTATAATTTCATTTACATCACACTGTGAACTTTTGCTATAAATTCTGTGTCTTACAATTTTGAACTCCACAATCACCTGATGAAGGAGCAGCACTCTGAAAGCTAGTGCTTCCAAATAAACCTGTTGGACTATAACCTGGTGCTGTGTGATTTTTAACTTTGTACACCCCAGTCCAACACCGGCTCCTCCACATCAGTCCTGATGGAGTAAGCACAGGCTGAAAATCACACATAGAAACAGACCCTTTGGTCCAACTTGTCCATGCCAACCAGATATTCTGAATTAATCTAATCCCATTTGGCCCATGTCCCTCTAAACCCTTCCTAGTCATAAACCCATTTGGACAGTTTTTAAATATTTTAATTGTACCAGCCTCCACCACTTCCGCTGGCAGCTCACTCCACGCGCTGTGTGAAAATATTGCCCCTTAGGACCCTTTCAAATCTTCCGCTCTCACCTTAAACCTGTGCCCTCTAGTTTTGAACTCTCCCACCCTGGAAAAGACCTTGACTATTTACTCTATCCATGCCCCTCATGATTTTATAATCCTCAGCCTCCGACGCTCCAGGGAAAACAGCCCCAGCCTCTCCATGTAGCTTGAACCCTCCAACCCTGGCAAACGTCCTTGTAGATCTTTCCTGAACCCTTTTGAGTTTCATAATATCTTTCTGAAGATGGAGCGAAGGGTCTGTGCTGTACATCCCTATGACTCTATGGCTGTCTGCAGCCTCCACCATCCTTTTTTTTTATTTTTTAATAGATATTTTTATTAGAAATTTAACATTTTTACAAGTTTACAAAAATAAACAAAACTCTCAGATATAAACATTGATATACAATTAGCTCAAATATACAATAGCCAAAATTTGACAAAAAAAACAAAACAACACAAAAAAAACCGAAGAGAAAAAAAAACAAACAAACAAAACTCAACTATCTACTAATCTAACTTACAACTAACCAGGGTGTATATTTAAGTCTCTTACATGCTCGGGATGTGTTAGCATCAGATATAATAAAACCCGTATTCGTGCGGGATTCCTCCCCCGAGGGGCCGCGGACCAGCCAGGTTTGTAATCTCAATTAAATAAAAGCGCTTGTTAGGATAGCCGAAATATCTGTATTTATGTAATTCAAAAAGGGCTGCCATATTTTATAAAATAATTCGGTCTTTCGGTGCACCATATTTGTAAGGAAGTTCTCCAATACATTCCATAATTAGTCTGTGCCAATTTGAAAGTCCAGGGGGGCCCTCAGCCGCCCAGTTCACCAAAATATTTTTCCTTGCACAGAAAGAAAGAATAGAAAATAGTCTCTTCCCGTACGTGTCCAGGGAGGGAAAGTTCGAAAAGCCCAAGAGGAGAGATACAGGGTCCACTTTAATTTCCGTTCCTAAAATTTCTGTCAGGGTACTTGCTACTTTAGTCCAATATCTACGGATCTTATGACAGGTCCATAGGCAATGTACAAGAGTGCCCACCTCTATTTTGCATTTAGGACACATTGGAGATGCTCCTGCCTTAAATTTTGCAAATCGAACCGGTGCTATATGGGCCCTATGAAGTATCTTCAGCTGGATAGCCTGGGTTCTGTTACAAATAGTAATTCTTCTAGCATTTTCCCAGATATCATTCCACGTTTCTGTGGAGATTTCTAGTCCCAGAACCTGATCCCATGTTTTAAGCAGATTATCCATATCTCCCGATACTTCATCATGTAGTAAATGATAAATATTACTGACGGAAGATACCCCCACTGGTCGTAGGACACTACATTCTCTATCGGATTTATAAAGACTATCTAATAACGTAGTCTTCTTCTGTATATAATCTCGAATTTGGAAGTATCGAAAGAGGTCTCCATTGGGTAATCCGAATTTCTGACGCAGCTGTCCGAAAGACATCAGGACCCCATCTTTAAATAAATCCCCTAGACATGAGATACCCCTGGATCTCCAGAGTTTAAAAGTGGCGTCTGTTAACCCCGGTTGGAATCCCCATGCTCCCACTATCGGTGCATAGGGGGATGTTTTATGTGAATTACCCTCATTTTGCCGCATTATATTCCAAGCCTTGATTGTATTTAGTATTATAGGGTTTTTACAGTGATCTGTAATGATTTTCCTCTTGTCTGAGAATAAAAGGTTAATAAGTGGGTATTTTACTTGAGAAGCCTCGATGTCCAACCAGATTGATTGTGGATCAGACAAGACCCAATCAGCTATGTAACTTAATGGGGAACTTAACTGATATTTCCTAAAGTCTGGGAAGTCCAATCCACCCCTTGCCTGTGGAAGCTGTAGCTTCTTCAGCTTAATGAGGGGCCGCCTATGATTCCAGATAAAGGAACTCAGCCAGCCATATAATTTACATAAAGCCGTCCTCGGCAGCATCACCGGAAGCATTCTCATAGGGTATAGGAGACGGGGCAGGACATTCATTTTGATTAATGCTATTCTACCCAACCAGGAAATTGGTAGGTCTCCCCATCGCTGGAGGTCCTGCCTTATCCTTTCCAATAAATACACAAAATTAGCCTTATACAACTGACCAAATACTGGAGTAATAAAAATGCCTAAATATAAGAAACCCTCCAGGGACCAGCGAAAGGGAAAAAGGGAACCGTCCGCTAAGCGGGGTATCATAGCAAGGCCACCCATTGGCATAGCCTCCGATTTTGAAAAATTAATTTTATAGCCTGAGAATGCACTAAATGTATTAACAACTTGGATTAAGCGAGGTATGGACATCAAAGGGTTACTGAGGAATAGAAGAACATCATCTGCATAAAGGGTAATTTTATGTTTACCTGTACCAATCCTTGGGGCCACTATATTAGGATCAGCTCGTATAGCTTCTCCTAGTGGTTCAATTATTAGCGTGAATAACAATGGCGAGAGGGGACATCCCTGACGGCAGCCCCTACCCACACTGAAGCTATCCGAGCCTAATCCATTGGTAACCACAACTGCTTTGGGATCACTATACAATGTTGAGACCCATTTGGTAAACACCTGTCCAACGCCAAACCTCTCCAATGCGTAAAACAAATATGACCATTCGACCCTATCAAATGCCTTTTCCGCGTCTAATGAAACCACTACTCCTGGTATCTTTCCCTGATGACAAGCTTGAATCATATTCAGAGCCCTTCTAACATTATTGGATGATCTACGGCCCTTAATAAACCCCGTCTGATCCTCCTTTATAATATGTGGCAGTATCCTTTCTAGTCTCAGTGCTAACGTTTTAGAGAGGATTTTAAAATCTACATTTAGCAAGGATATTGGTCTATATGATGTACAATCTTCTGGGTCCTTTCCTTTTTTAAGGATAAGAGAGATATTTGCCTCTTTCAGCGAAGGCGGGAGACAGCCCTGACTATATGCATAGTTATACATGTCCATAAGTGGACCAGCCAGTATTTCTGTAAATTCTTTATAGAATTCAGCTTGAAAGCCATCTGGGCCCGGCGCCTTACCATTTTGAAGGTGCCTAATTGCATCAACTATTTCTTGGGGTGTAAGAGGAGCATTTAGGACCGATACTTGTTCCGGAGTTAGGTCTGGAAAAGTCAAAGTTTTTAAAAATGACTGCATCCTCTTCGTCCTATCTTCACAATCCTGTGATTTATATAACTCAGAATAGAATTCTCTAAAGGTCGCATTAATCTTTTTATGATCATGAGTCAAAATACCCGTACTTTCCTTGATAGACATAATAGTCTGAGGGGCCTTTTTTTTCTTTGCAAGAAATGCTAAGTATCTACCCGGTTTGTCGCCATATTCATATAACCTTTGCTTTGCAAATAATATTTCCCTCTTAGCCGTTTGAGTAAGTGTAGTGTTTAGAGCTGTCCTAAGAGCTGTAATCCTTTGCAATTTAATAATAGAAGGTCTATCAGTGTATGCTGTTTCAGCCGCTTTTAAGCGGGCTTCAAGCAGACGCTGTTGTTCTCCCTTTAATTTCTTCTGGGTCGCTGAGTAGGAGATGATCAAGCCTCGCGTGTAAGCTTTGATGGTCTCCCACATCATTGACGGGTTGCTAGCTGTACCTGAATTAATTTCTAAAAAAGTTTTAAATTCTTGAGAGAAGTACTTTACAAATTTACTATCTTTCATTAGGAAGGGGTCCATACGCCAATGCCGAGGGGATGTCCCACTGTTCCTCGCCTTAGTTTCCATATATACAGCAGCGTGGTCAGAAATTGCTATATTACCTATTTTACAGGATGATATGGAATTTAAAAAAATCGAGGGGGCAAAAAACATATTAATTCTGGTATGACATTTATGTGGATTAGAGTAGAAAGAAAAATCTCTACCCTGTGGATGAAGACATCTCCATACATCTACTAATCCTAATTCTTTGTTCAGATCCATCAATTGTCTAGATCTGGGAGATACTCCTGCAGTACTCTTGGGAATCCTATCTATTTCCGGATCCATAATACAATTAAAGTCTCCCCCTATAATTATATGACGGGCATCAAAAGCCATCAATTTTGAAAAGGCTTCCGTTATAAATTTAAAGGGGTGTGCCGGGGGGCAGTACAAATTTAAAATCCCATATTCCTCTCCATTTATGAGGGCTTTAATCAAGATATATCGTCCAGATTCGTCTTTTATCTGCTTTAGGATTTTGAAAGGGAAATTCTTCCGAACAAGAATAACAACTCCCCTGCTTTTTGAGCTAAAAGAAGAAAAAAAGGCCTGATCAAATCCGCCCTGTCGGAATTTCAAGTGTTCTTTATCTGACAGGTGTGTCTCCTGTAGGAGAGCTATATCAACTCTTTCCTTCTTAAGATTTGATAATATTTTCTTCCTTTTGAGTGGCGAATTACTCCCCTTGACATTCCAGGTGCACCACTTAACCGACTGGTCAACCATAATCCTCTGGGCCAATCCGAGACCCCTCGGGAGGGGGAACCCTATCCAGAACATCCCGAGCGTGGAATATGTAAAATTTACAAAAATAAAGCCTCTTTAATACACCCACAACAATACAGTAAAAAACTATTTCTAAATAAAAAAAATATAAAACGTATCTAAGTGGAGACTTTCCCCCTTGTTCCCAGGGGGCATCACTTCCTCTCCAAAAGTCCCTCATATCCTCTCCCAACCAATGCCCCACCCTTGACCCAGGCACTCCTCAATAAAATGAGGAGAATTCAAATATAATACAAAGCTAGAGTTAACAGTGAGCACCCCACCCCCACCCATACCAACACCTGGGTATATTTGGTAATGTTAATACCATATATAAACATATAACTATAAAATTACCACTTCAACAAATAATAATTAAATATGATAATACAAAATAACGAAGGGAAAACAACCCCGCTCCTAAAGACAGAGGTAAAATTGAATAAGGTAACCACCTCCCCCCACCAACATTAACCAAATCCCCCAGCTTATATATATATATATATATATATACATACATACATATATATATATACATACACACACACACATATACATACATCCCTCATATATACATAAAATAATAACAGAAAACAACTCCAAGGGGGGGGGGGGGAGAAAATCAAATCCCTCTCCCCACCCCCCATGATAATATTAAGCAGTAAGGTAAGAGAAAGAAAAAAAAAGGAGGGGATATAAACCAAAGCGGGGGGGAAAGGCAGACCAACATCCATTATGTTCTACAGTTTATCTAAGAGAGCCCAAGAATTCCTTAGCCTTTTCTGGTGATCCAAAGTTATATACGGATCCTTCATGGTTAAAGTGTAACATCGCTGGGTAGCGTAAGGAGTACTGAACATTTAAGTCCCTTAAACGCTTCTTCACCTCGTCGAATGCCTTCCTCTTTCGAACCAGAGCCGGGGAAAAGTCCTGAAATAGCATGATCTTGGATCCTTTGTAGATCATAGCTTGGGGGTCTTTTCCGAGATTTCTAGAGGCTTCTAGGAGTATCTACCTCTCCCTGTAGCTCTGCAGCCGGAACAGGACCGGACGCAGGCGCTGGTTCGAGCCGGGCCCGCGTATTGCGACCCGGTAGGCCCATTCTACCCTTACCTGGCCTGATCCAGCTTGCAGATTTAAAAGTTGTGGCAGCCACTGCTCCAGGAATGCTGTAAGCTGGCCTTCCTCTTCCTGTTCGGGAAGGCCCAGCAAACGAATATTTTTTTGGCGACCTCGATTATCGAGGTCGTCAATATGATTTTCCAAGGTCCGGACTCGCTGCTCGAGAGTCCGGACCTGATCCACGGCCGATTGAGCGGTATTTTCGGAGGTCGCGGCCTTTAGCTCCGCCCCTCCGACTCGGCGTTGAATTTCTTCAATCTCTCGGTCGTGCTTCTGCAGCGCGGCCGAGAGCGACTCCCAACGATTTCTGGATTCGACAATAAAGGCATCGATCTTCGAGTCAAGCTTGGAAAGCATTTCTGCAAGGCTTGTTACTGTTGGTAAGTCCCCTGGGGCGGCTGCAGACGCTTCTGCTGCAGCTGGAGAGGGTGGGGGAGGGGTTCCTGCTTGCTGAGAGCTGTGGGTTCCCTTCCCTTTAGTCATTTTAATTTAGGATTAAATTGTTTAAATGTAATATTACACAACTAATTAAATTACAAAACTATTATAAATGATTTGGTGAGCTTGGTAGGGGGTAGGTGACCCACTGTACCCAAGTCTTGGGAGGAGCACTATAGACTCAGTCTTACTGGGTTGCCGCCATCTTGGATCCCTCCACCATACTTGACTTCCTCATCTCTCAAGATTCTGCCATCAGAGACCGATTGGAATTTCCCAGTCGGTTTGTAACCCAGAGAAGATGTCAAAACCATGGGAGGTAGCCTTCTTGATGGCACCAGGGGTCATTGCTCTTGGCAGGCTTTCAGAACAGAAAGTGGGGGTCATGATCCAAGTGGGGGCGGGGTGCAGATGGGGAAATCAGACATTGCCTCAGAGCTTGTCACCCCCAAAATCTCAGGTCATGATCCAAGTGGGATCATGAACTGAGATTTTGGGGGTGACAAGCTCTGAGATAATGTCTGATTTCCCCATCTGCACCCCGCCCCCAATATTTCCCCTGCTCCCATAGGCCTTCTTCTCACCCCCTCATCACTCACTGATGGGTTGTGACAATTTTCAGGCACATGGAAAATGATTAGCCATCAAAGCCTGCCCTTTCAACTGGGTTCATGTCACCCTTGAAGGCATTGCATTTAAAAGTTCACAACATTGGATGGAAACCTCCTCCAAATGGAGGGGCGATCCCACGTCTTCCTGTCTCTCTTATATGAAATGACAGCCTCCTTCCTCCCATTGGTCCTCCAGTTTTGAGACTGTCCTCAATTGGACAGTCAGCCCATTCTCTGCCCAGTAACTGGTCATTTGGAAAAAAAAAATCCCAGCCCTTCCAAACATGGTGAAACATTGAGACCCCAATGTTAGGATTGTCAGGTCCATGGGGGAAATGCTACCCCTGCATCCCCAACCCACCGGCCTTAGTTTCGCTCTCCCACTGTAGCCTGCATTCACCCACCAGGGAAAATAGTTCCTCAGTGCTTATACACTAAATCATTTCACTTTGTTTCACCTCTGTCTCAGTATTCAATCTTCTAAAGTCAAGGAGCCTAAACCCACATCCCACCCTTTCAGCTCCTGTACCATTCTGTTAAACCTTGTGTTGTACCCAGTCTAAGGCCAACATTTCCTTCCTCATCAGCTTGGGCTGATAAGTAGCAAGTAACATGTGTGCCACATAAATGCAAGGCTATCTGTCTCAAAGAGGAAAAACTAACCATCTGCTCTTGATATTCAATAGCATTGCTAAATAAAGCAATGATAAGATAAGAAGCCCTCAAAATATGACTTTCGTTCTTGTGTGGGGAAATGCTATTAAATTAACAGTTTTTGAAATGATGTGCTCCATTCACTCATTCCACCAATAACTTACAGTGGCAGCAGTATGTACCACCTAAGAGATGTTCTTGCGGCAACTCACCAAGGTACTGTCGACAGCATCTTCCAAACTCACAAGCTCTACCACTGAGGGAGAAACATTACTACAAGCTCCTCTCCCAACCACACACACCATTCTGAGTTGGAACTATATCGCTGTTCCTTCACTGCCTTTGGGTCAAGTCATGGGACTCCTCTCTACAAGCATTGTGGGTGTCCCTACACCATATGAACTGCAGCGGTTCCAGTAGGCAGTTCACCACCACCTTCTTGGCGCAGTTAGGGATAGGCAATAAATGCTGGTCCAGCCAGCGACCAGCTACATTCTGTAAATGATTTTAAAAAGAAGTGTGGTGTCCCAGTAATGAATAGAGTCCACGAGATGTGGACTAACCAAATCTCAAGTAAATAAAGCAATGTTAAGATAAGAAGCCCTCAAAATATGACTTTTGTTCTTCGCGGGGAATTGCTATTAAATTAACAGTTTTTGAAATGATGTGAAGCAGTCGTGGGCAGCAAACCTGAGAAAGGATATATTGGCCTTGGAGGGAATGCTGTGTGGATTTGCCGAACTCCAAGGGTTAAACTACAAAGGGAGAATACACCAACTAGGTTTGTACTCCCTAGTAAGCAGAAAACATGTACTTATTTGATCAGGGTTTCAAAGGGAAACAAGTAGGATAAATGATTTTTGCTACTTGGGGAGTCTAAGACTCAGGGGCGGAGCATAAATATTAGAGCAAAAAATGTTCCAGAATTTAATTCAGGAAACACTCCTCAGACTGTGGCTGGTAGACGTTTAGCACTTCTCTCTGCAATTAATGTAGATCAATTGTTCACTTTGAATTTGAGGTGAGGTCAATTTTTTGTTGACTAATTAACGAATTAGAACATATAGGGCAAAGATGGGTGTACAGAGTAAGGTTCCAGATCAGTTCTGATCTCGTTGAATGGCAGATTTTCCTTTGTTCCCATGGCAGTGTGCTGATACCTGGGTTTATGCGGCAGCTGAAAAGAATGAACAGACCAAAGCTCTTTTTTTTTAGAATACAGAAGGCTTAAGGGTGACTGCATAAACTTATGCTAAAGTTTGGTAAGATAAACCTGGAGACATTTCCACTTGTGTGAGGAATCCAAACTGACAGACCCATAAATACTCCCTAATGGGAAATCAATTGAAACATCTTCAGTCAGAGAATGACTAGAGTATTCAACTTACTGTTAGGGCAGCATGGTGGCTCAATGGTTAGAACTGCTGCCTCACAGCGCCAGGAATCTAGATCTGATTCCATCCTTAGACGTCTGTCTATGAGGAGTTTGCACATTCTCCCCATGTCTGTGTAGGTCTCCTCCATATGCTCCAGTTTCCCCCCACAGTCCAAAGATGTGCAGATTAGATTAGATTCCCTACAGTGTGGAAACAGGCCCTTTGGCCCATCTAGTCCACACTGACGCTCCGAAGAGTAAACCACCCAGACCCATTTCGCTATGACTAATGCACCAAACACTATTTAATATGGCCAATTCACCTGACCTGCACATCTTTTGGACTGTGGGAGGAACCCTGAGCACCCAGAGCAAACCCACGCAGACACAGGGAGAACATGCAAACTCCACAGTTGCCCGAGGCTGGAATTGAACCCGGGTCCCTGGCGCTTTGAGGCAGCAGTGCTAACCACTGAGCCACTGTGCCACCCTATAGTTTAGTCGGATTTCCCTATAGTGTCCAGGGATGTGCAGACTAGGTGGATTAGCCATGGGAAATGCAGGATTACAGGAATGCATTGGGGGGGTTTGGTCTGGGTGGGATGCTCTTTGGAATTTCAGTATGGACTTGATGGGTCAAATGGCCTGCTTCAACACTGTAGGAATTCTATGTTTTAGGGAGTAATTGAGACAAATAGCACAGGTGCCTTGTGGGAGAGAAGAGTAGAAGGTAATGCTGATAGAGTGAGGGGAAGGAGGATGGCAGGAAGTTCATGTGGCTTTTGGACCTGATAGGCTGAATAACCTATTTCTGGACATCATTCCAAGTAATATATCCTTTTATTCCTCAGCAAACACGTGTTGGACTGGTTGGGTCAGTAAGTCTCCTGTTGCTGAAAGTGCAATATATGAAGAGTATGGAATGTCAAATGGACACTTCACTGTACCTCAGGAATCCTTCACCCGGTTTCTCTGTGCCCAGCAGCTGCCCGAGGGGTGGGATTGAGTCATGCGAGCTGGCGGAAGAGACCATGGGGAAACAGGAGTGGAACACTGACTCCAGTCCAACCTGAAAACCAAGATACAGACAACTCAGGCAAAGCAGCAATTGCAACACTTTCAAGACAATCCTCCCTGGAGCTAATCAGCATGAGAATAATGTTTTGCTTCCATTTCAGACCCCTCAATTCCATGGAAAGATTATCCACATTCCATAAATTTGCGTTGAATTAAAATTTTGTTCGCGACATCCTAATTTGCAACAGGTTTAGTCCCATGCTCATTGATCTACCCTGGCACCCGCTGTAGTATTGCCTTAAAGTTAAAGTGTTACAGCACCAGCTTGTTAATGAGCATTATTATCCTTCACTCCCATATTATGGTCTAGTTTGCTATTTACTTAAATCTTAGTAGCACTGGGCAAACCCTGGTGAGGTCAAGCCAGTCTGAATAGCTGAAGACTCCAGCTGGTCCAACATTTGAGGGGAAGCTTGTTATCTTCCAGTATGGCCTGGTAGAGATGCCCGAGTACTGGAACTAGGGAACAGATGATAGCTATATGTTAATTCAAGGATATTTGGGAGAGCACTTGACTGGGTATGGATGGACAGTGAGCTGGAATAGAACTCATAGAATCCCTACAGTGGACCATTCGGTCCAACAAGTCCACACCAACTCTCCGAAGAGTATCCCACCCAGACTTACCTCCCCACCCTATTCTTTCCAAGGCTAACCCACCTAACCTACACATCCCTAGACACTGTGGATAATTTAACATGGCCAATCCACCTAACATACACATCTTTGGACTGTGGGAGGAAACTGGAACAGTCAGAGGGAACCCAGACAGACCTGGAGAGAATGTGCAAGCTCCACACAGTCACCCAAGGCTGGCATTGAACCCGAGTCCCTGGTGCTGTGAGATAGTGGTTGTAACCACTGAGCCATTGTGCCATCCCTGTCTGGAAATGTTTGGATCCTGTCTAACTCTAGTATTGAACAAAGCCAAGTAAGCACATGAAAGGTAAGGAATAGCAGGATAAGCCGATAGTATTTGATGAAAGTAGGTAGGAAAGGGATTGCACTGACAGTTGGGCTGAATGACCCGTTTCCATACTGCTACAGGTATCTAATGTTCAACATATATTGTGCAATCACTTACATCGCCCAGTAAGGTTTGTGCAGATGGTGTTGGTTGGAATGTGTCTCGCTCCAGGGCAGTGGACCACCATTTTATCCTGGTTCCCTGTTGTTCTACCTCCCACTTATTCAGGGGAAAAGCATCAAAGCTGCTGCCCTGCATCTGCCGATCTTCATTGTGGAATGCTCTCCAGCCACTTTCAGAAGTTGGGGTATGGTCAGGTGCGAAGCAACTGGGTGGGCTCGTGCTCCTCCAACTCTCTGCTGCTCTGTTTGAAGACCCTAGAGGATAAGGGATCAGATATGAGCACTCTGTAAAAAAACAGATCTCAGCTTCCAATTCCCTGTGGGTCACTGCCTCTACACAAAGCACAGTAGTGATTTCCTAATTACATAATAGGTAATGCTCGTGGTCGTAAGAGGATGAGGCCATTCAACCCAGTCAGGACCTGTTGCACCTCTTAATCAGATTTCTACCTCAAACCTATTTACCTACCTTTGTTTAATATCCCCCTTATCCATAGCATCCATACAGTGTGGAAACAGGCCATTTGGCCCACACCAACTCTCTGAAGAGTATCCCACCTAGACTCATTTTCCCCTAACCTATCCCTGTAACCCTGCATTTCCCATAGCTAACCCACACATCCCTTGACACTATGAGCAATTTAGCATGGCCAATCCACCTAACCTGCACACCTTTGGACCGTGGGAGGAAACCCATGCAGACATTGGGAGAATGTGTAAACTTCATACAGACAGTCGCCCAAGGCTGGAATCGAACCTGGGTCTCTGGCACTGTGAGTGCAGCAGTGCTAACCACTGAGCCACCATGCTTCCCTATCCATAAAAAAGCTCCTGGTTATCTTGAAAGGCTCAATTGGCCCTAGTATTTACTCATTTTCAGGGAGTTAGAGCATTTTACATTTCCACAACCCTTTGTGTGAAAGAACAGCCTCCTGAATTTCTTCCTAAATGGCATAGGTCTGATTTTACAATTGTACTTTTGTTTCTGAACTCCCGCACCAGAGGAAAGTTGCTCTGGTATCTCCTCAACTGAATATTTCCATCAGCCACCTTCAAACTGCAAAGGAATTTAACCAAAGCCTATCTAACCTGTCCTCAAAGTTTAATTAAACTGCCCAGAGCAGCAAGTCTGTTTCAGCTAAAAACTGCAGAAACTCAGCGGGCCTGAGACTATCTGTGAAGGGAGAAATACAGTTGAGTTTGATATGAATCTTCGATGGCTGAAGAAGAGTCATAATAGACTTGAAACGTTAATTTTGGTTTCCTCTCTGGAAATCATCATATCATAGAATCCCTACAGTATGGAAGCAGGAAATCTGGACCATCAAGGCCACACTGACCCTCCACAGACCATCTCACCCAGACCCCTATCCTTGTTACCCTGGATTTCCCAATGCTAATCCACCTAGTCTGCACATTCTTCGACATTATGGTAATTTAGCATGACTAAACCACTTAACCTCACATGTTTGGAGGAAACTGCAGCACCCAAAAGAAGCCCACACAGACACTCGTCCAAGGCTCGAATTGAACCCAAGCCCCTGGTGCTATGAGGCAGCAGTATCAACGAGGTAAAAACAATGACTGCAGATGCTGGAAACCAGATTCTGGATTAGTGGTGCTGGAAGAGCACAGCAGTTCAGGCAGCATCCGAGGAGCTTCGAAATCGACGTTTCGGGCAAAAGCCCTTCATCAGGAGGGCTTTTGCCCAAAACGTCGATTTCAAAGCTCCTCGGATGCTGCCTGAACTGCTGTGCTCTTCCAGCACCACTAATCCAGCAGTATCAACCACTGAGTCACTGTGCTGCCCTAAAACTGAGTTCTGAAGAAGATTAATATTGGACTCAAAATGTTCATTTTGTTTCGCTGTCCACAAATGCCGTGAAATCTGCTGAGTTTCCACAGCATTTTCTGTTTTTATGTCAGAACCCCAGCATCTGCAGTACTTTGTTTTTATTTAGGGCTGATTGAGCCAGGGCAGTGGAAGAGGGAATCTATTCTATGTTTCACTGACCTGATTCAATGGAAGAATTGGAATGGGAATTGTGACATTTATATTTAAAACCAAAAGCCTGGAGAGTGATAGGAGAAGAGTGAAAGAGTTAGACTAATTGGATAGCCCTTTGAATGGGCTGAGTGGTCTCCTTTAGTTGTAAAATTTTGCCATCACAGCAATATGTTTTTACACCCAGTTTATGAATATGAAAGGGTGGGCTAGACCTGAATGGCCACAATGGCATTACAAATTCCAATGTTAGAAATGAATGCATGGTACACCATCTTGCAGTAACAGGCTATTGCCCATCATGCTTGTGCTGGGAATAGCACTGATCATGAAGTGAAGGATGTTTGCCTTTAACATCCTGAGTGCTTCACAGATGTAGTATGAATAAGACACTGAGGAGAAAGTGAGGACTGCAGATGCTGGAGATCAGAGTCAAAGAGTGTGGTGCTGGAAAAGCACAGCCGGCCAGGTAACATCCGAGGAGCAGGAGAATGGACATTTCAGACATAAGCTCTTCATCAGGATGCTTCATCAGGACTTATGCTCCTCGGATGCTGCCTGACTGGCTGCACTTTTCCAGAACCACAAGCTCCAACTAAGACAAAAGACCGCAATTTCCCCTCCCACGTGGTTGATGATGCCCTCCAGCGCATCTCATCCACTTCCTTCATCTCTGCCCTCGAACCTCACCCTTACAACCACAACAAGGACAGAATTCCCCCGGTCCTCACCTTCCAACTCACCAGCCTCTGTATACATTGCATCATCCTCCACCATTTTCAAACGGACCCCACCACCAGAGATATATTTCCCTCCCCACCCCTATTCGCTTTTCGTAAAGACTGCACAATGCGACTGCCTCGTCAAGTCCATGCCCCTCAATAGCCCACCCTCCCCTCCCAGCACCTTCCCCTGCAAATCCTGCGCCACAACTCCCTGCTCACCTCTGTCCAAGGCCCCAAAGGAACCTTCCACATCCATCAAAGTTTCACCTGCATTTCCACACATGTCATTTACTGTATCTGTTGTAACTCGCAGAGTGTTTCAGAGAATATCTCCAGGACACCCACACCAAACAACCCCACTGCCCTGTGGCCGAACACTTCAAATCCCCCTCCCACTCCGCCAAGGATGTGCAGGTCCTGGGCCTCCTCCATCACCACTCCCTAACCACCTGACACCTGGAGGAAGAATACCTCATCTTCTGCCTCAGGACCCTCCAACCCCATGGTATCAATGTGGATTTCACCAGTTTCCTCATTTCCTGTCCCCCCCCACCTTATCCCAATTCCAACCTTCCAGCTCAGCTCTACCCTCATGACCTGTCCCACCTGTCCATCTTTCTTCCCACCTATCCGCTCCACCCTCCCCTCCGACCTATCACCTTTACCCCCACCTCCATCCGCCTATCGCACTCTCCTACCTTCACCACGCACCCCCAGTCCCACCTCCCTCCCATTTATCTCTCCATCCCTTGGCTCCCAGCATCATTCCTGACGAAATGCTTATGCCTGAAAAGTCAATTCTCCTGCTCCTTGGATGCTGCCTGTCCTGCTGTGCTTTTCCAGCACCACACTCTCGCCACATAAGGATAGTTTGATTCAGATGACTGAAAGATTCATCAGATGTAGGATTTAAGAAGCGTATTTACGGAGATAAGCAAAATGGAGACAGACTGGCGGAGAGATTTAGAGAGGGAATTTCATGGATGAGGACCTTCGCAATTGAAGAGCCAGCCGCTAGTGGAATAGAGATTAATATCACAACTGGTGAAGAGGCCAGAATTGGAGGGGCATGGATATGTCAGAGGGTTGTGGGCCTGGTGAAAATTGCTGAGAAGGAGAGGGGTGAGATGCAGTGGGATTTGAAAACAATGAGCATTTTAATTTCAAGACATCGCATAACCTAGAGCTAATGCAGGTGAATGACAGCAGAACCATAAAATCCCTACAGTGCGGGAAAAGGCCATTCAGTCCATCAAATCTGCATCAATCCTCCAAAGAGCATCCCACTCAGCCCCCCACCCTATCTCTGTAACCCTGAATTTCCCATGGCTAACCTACCCAGCCTACATCCCTGGACACTACAGGGCAATTTAGCATGGCCAATCCACATAATCTGCACATTTTTGGATTTTGGGAGGAAACCGTAGCACCCAGAGGAAACCTACGCAGACACAGGGAGAACATGGAAACTCCACACAGACAGACCCTCGAGGCTGGAATGGAATCTGGGTCCCTGGTGCTGAGAGGCAGCAGTGTTAACCAGTTAAGACACAAGGAGCAGAATTTTGTGTCAAATTAAGTTTACAGATAATGGGATGTAGAAAATAAGCCGGAAATGCTTTGGAATAGTCAAGTCTCGAGTGTAGTTTGTTCTCCGTATTTCAACAGTTCATTACGTTGGCATGGTGGCTCAGTGGTTAGCACTGCTGCCTTACAGCACCAGGGTCCCAGGTTTGATTCCAGCCTTGGGCAACTATCTGTGTGAAGTTTGCACATTCTCCCTGTGTCTGTGTGGGTTTCCTCCCACAGTCACAAAGATGTGCAGGCCAGCTGAATTGGCCTTGCGAATTGCCCATAGTGTTAGCTGCATTAGTCAGAGGGAAATGGGTCTGGGTGGGTTACTCTTCGGAGGGTCAGTGTGGACTTGTTGTGGTGAAGGGCCTGTTTCCATTCTGTAGCTAATCTAATAATTAAATGCATTAGAATCAGTTCAGAGAAGGTTATTTGTCTGATTCCTGGGATTATTTTATGAGGAAAGATTCAACAGGTCAGGTTGTTATCTGTTGAAGTTTAAAAGAATGAGAAGTTTTCAATTGAAACATTACATTCTGAGAGGACCCCATAGGTAGATGTCGAACATATGCTTCCCTTGTAGGCCAGACTGGAGCTGACGGACATAGCTTAAAAATAATCTGGAGGTGATGAGAACAGCTGTCTCTCAGAGGGTTACAAGTCTGTGAAGCTCTCTTCCCCAGAGAGCAGTGGAGACTACGGCACTGAAAGTGATAAACTCCGGCACTAGATACATTTTTGATTGACGAGGAAGTCAAAGGAAGACATGAAAATGGAGTTGAGGCCATAACCAAATCCGTTGTGATTTCACTGCATGATGGGGCAGAGTTGAGGGGCCGAATGGCCTGCTCCTACAATTGAATTGTATGTTTGTACACAAGGCAAAATGGAACCATAGGACTGTGATGGAAATAGGCGGCCTTCATGATGTTATTGGAGACTCATCTTGAACCAGAGACTCGAGTTGTGAACAGACAGATTTACTCACAACCTCCTGCCAGGGTCAGGGATGGATTCAGTAAGTAGGGAACAATGTTTAGACCAGGCATTCCCAGTGTTTCATCTGCATTCTCCATTCCACAGGTCATCCCGCAGCTTGTGAAGTAGGGGTGGTACAAAAGTACTGTACATGTTTGCAACTTTTCTTCTCCCTATTGACTTAACTGATGTCTGCACAATGAAATTAATCCATTTACACTGACATGGAACCTCAATTGATAATAGCTAAATACCTGTGTAACCACACTAAGCCAACATGGTGTGCTGGACAAATCCTTAAAATGATCGAAATGCTTTAAAAAAAACACAGCAAAATGGTTAAGTCATTAAGTAGGTGTGTAGGCCTAGCAATGTATGTTTTGAACTAAGATCAGACATTCTGATGGCTTGCTCACACCGATACATTCACTTCCGGTTTCTCCAGTCGCTCTCATGCACGGACCTGAGGTCTGTGCATCTTGAAGAAATTACAGAGAACGTGGGTGGATCGTATCAAACAGCAGCCCCATTCAGCTGTTTACAACAGACAAGATTGCTGACTTTACCCAATCAGCCCGTCTTTGCAAAACCCTAACCGCAATTTTCAACGTTAGATGCGATTCTGTGCTAGACTTTTTAGCTACTGTTGTACAGAGTGTGCATAGGATTATGCTGACAATACATTTCAGATTTGAAAAATGTGGTGCTGGAAAAACACAGCAGGCCAGGCAGCATCCAAGGAGCAGGAAAATCAACGTTTCGGGCATAAGCCCTTCTTCAGGAATGAGGCTGGTGTGCCAAGTGGGCTGAGATAAAGGGTAGGGGGGAGGGAGTTTGGGGGAGGGGCGCTGGGAATACGATAGGTGGAAGGAGGTGAGGGTGAGGGTGATAGGCCGGAGAGGGGGTGGGGGCGGAGAGGTCGGGAAGAAGATTGCAGGTCAAAAGGGCGGTGCTGAATCCGGAGTTTGTGAGTAAATCTGTCTGTTCACAACTCAAGTTTCTGGTTCGACCCCAAGATGAGACTGAGATAAGGTGGGGGGAGGGGAAATGGGGAAGCTGGAGAAATCTACATTCATCCCGTGTGGTTGGAGGGTTCCTAGGCGGAAGATGAGGCGCTCTTCCTCCAGCACAGGATGAATGTAGATTTCCCCAGCTTCCCCATTTCTCCTCCCCCACCTTACCTCAGTTCTTATCTAACTGGCACACTCTCATTACAATGACTGTAGCAATTACAGTCCAATTAGGGTCCACTTGCCAATCAATCCGTATCTTTTTTGTCATACAGTACAGATATGTTGGTTCCCGTTTACATTGAAAACCGAAAGAACTGCGGATGCTATAAATCAGAGACAAGAACAGAATGAGAAGGGTCACGCTACCCAAGCGTTAACTCTGATTTCTCTCCACAGCTGCTGCCAGACCTGCCAAGCTTTTCCATCAACTTCTGTTTTTGTTCCCGATGACATTGATACTGTTTTGTGAATTGTCGTGAGTGCAGGACTTTGACAAAATGTGTCATTTTATAGCAATGCTCAAATTCTACACTGCCAAGTGGCTGGTGACGTGAATGCGATTTGAATTTGAAAGTCCTGCAACTTAAGACAGGACGAGGACAGACAAATAATTCTACAGAGGCAGTATAAACGTAAAACTGTAATTGTAAACGAGCTACTGGAAAAGACGCTACCGAAGGATTATTTCTGCAAAATATATTGGAAGTGTTTGGAGAGGTTGGGAATGTGCTTAGAAAAGAATACAAAATCCCAGACGAGAGGCATCCAGTAACAAAACAAAAGCAAGTTGTGATTCGTCTTTGTAAATAAGGAGTTTATTTGTTGTGGTTCTGTTCGCCGAGCTGGGAATTTCTGGTGCAGACGTTTCGTCCCCTGTCTAGGTGACATCCTCAGTGCTTGGGAGCCTCCTGTGAAGCGCTTCTGTGATGTTTCCTCCGGCATTTATAGTGGTTTGTCTCTGCCGCTTCCGGTTGTCAGTTCCAGCTGTCCGCTGCAGTGGCCGGTATATTGGGTCCAGGTCGATGTGCTTATTGATTGAATCTGTGGATGAGTGCCATGCCTCTAGGAATTCCCTGGCTGTTCTCTGTTTGGCTTGTCCTATAATAGTAGCAACTCATGTTGCTTGTCATCTGCGTGTGTGGCTACTAAGGACAGCTGGTCATGTGTTTCGTGGCTAGTTGGTGTTCATGGAGGCGGACCGTTAGCTGTCTTCCTGTTTGTCCTATGTAGTGTTTTGTGCAGTCCTTGCATGGGATTTTGTACACTACATTGGTTTTGTTCATGCTGGGTATCGGGTCCTTTGTTCTGGTGAGTTGTTGTCTGAGAGTGGCTGTTGGTTTGTAGCTAGTCTTTTGGGTTGTGGCTAGTCTTTTGGGTTGTGGCATGTCCTCATTCCGTTGTCTTTCCCTTAGGCATCTGTTGATGAAATTGTGGGAGTATCCGTTTTTGGCGAATACATTGTATAGGTGTTCTTCTTCCTCTTTTTGCAGTTCTGGTGTACTGCAGTGAACAGCCAGGGAATTCCTAGAGGCATGGCACTCATCCATAGATTCCATCAATAAGCACATCGACCTGAACCCAATATACCGGCCACTGCAGCGGACAGCTGGAACTGACAACCGGAAGCAGCAGATACAAATCACTATAAATGCCGGAGGAAACATCACAGAAGCGCTTCACAGGAGGCTCCCAAGCACTGAGGATGTCACTTAGACAGGGGACGAAACGTCTGCACCAGAAATTCCCAGCTCGGCGAACAGAACCACAACAACGAGCACCCGAGCTACAAATCTTCTCCCAAACTTTGAAGGAGTTTAGTCTCAACAAAGAGACCTTGGAGTGCAGGTTCATGGCTCCTTGAAAGTGGAGTCGCAGGTAGATAGGATAGTGAAGAAGACGTTTGGTATGCTTTCCTTTATTGGTTAGAGTATTGAGTACAGGAGTTGAGAGGTCATGTTGCGGCTGTTGGTTAGGCCTCTGTTAGAATATTGCGTGCAATTCTGATCTCCTTCCTATCGAAAAGATGTTGTGAAACTTGAAAAAGTTCAGAAAAGATTGACAAGGATGTTGCCAGGGTTGGAGGATTTGAGCTTTGGGGAGAGGCTGAACAGGCTGGGGCTGTTTTCCCTGGAGCATCGGAGGCAGAGGGGTGACCTTATAGAGGTTTACAAAATTATGAGGGGCATGGATAGGGTAAAGAGGGAAAGTCTTTTCCCTGGGATCGGGGAGTCCAGATGTAGAGGGCATGGGTTTAGGGTGAGAGAGGAACGATATAAAAGAGACCTACAGGGCAACACTTTCACACAGAGAACTGTCCAATGGCGCAGAACCTGAGAACCAGAAAACACAGTTGTTAACATTGTTAGCAAAAGAATCAAACTGAGCATGTCGAACTTTTTCTCCACACTGTGAGTGATGATGTACATGGCAGGTGTCTTTTCCCTCAGATGGGGACATCAAGGCCAAGGAGCATGTTTTTAAACTGTGAGGAGAAAGATTTTTTAAAAAAGACATGAAAGGTAATTTCTTTTTAAACAGAGAGTGATTTGTTTGTGGGATGAACTTCCAGAGGAAGTGGTGGATGAAGATACAGTTATAACATGTAAGAGACGTTTGGATAAGTGCATGAATAAGAAATGTTTGAAGGGATATAGGCAGGCAGGTGGGAGTAGTTTAGTTTGGGATGGACTGATTGGACTGAAGTCAAGAGTGTGGTGCTGGAAAAGCACAGCAGGTCAAGCAGCATCCGAGGAGCAGGGAAATCAACGTTTTGGGCATAAGCCCTTCATCAAGAATGAGGCCTCCTGAGTCGATTTTCCTGCTCCTCAGATGCTGCCTGACCTGCTGTGCTTTTCCAGCACCACACTCTTGACTCTAATCTCCAGCATCTGCAGTCCTCACTTTCGGCTGATTGGACCGAAGGGCTAGTTCCATGCTACATGACTCTATGAATGGTTATAATCTTGATTAGACTGTCTGAAAGTTTTCAGAAGACAATCGGTTTGATGCCTGAAAGAAAAATATTTGCAGGGCTACAGGAAATTTATGGGGGAGTGGAAGGAGCTAAGTTGCAAGGAGCCAGCACAGCCTCATTGAATAGAATGGCTTCCTTTTATGCTGTAACTATTCTAATCTATAAGAGAATGAGAGGGCAGGGGGCCTTACATTTACCAGCCAAGACCACTGACCAGAGCTTAGGCTAACCACACATTTGCCCCCAACCAGACAACCTTCTCTAGATTTTCAATTTGCCCCAGAGCCTCCCCTGCACCACTCTAATTGGTGGCATTCTTGTTGCCTAGTTGCTCATTGGCCAACAATGCTAGATCATGTGACACTGGGGTTGGGCTGACCGCGCTTTCTTCCACCTCCCTGCCATCAAACCCAAACTCCAGCCCAAGGTTTTGTACCAACCCAATGTTTGGGTTCTCATTGTTTACCGTGAAGGCTTGCTCCTGAATGCACACTTTCGTCCATGTCTGTTTCGGTTTCAATGTTTTCAGACCTGGGCCTCCACATTCTGCAGGTCGCCACATCCTCGCCTGACTCCCAATTCCATCCAGCTGCAGCGTAGCTCTGCTCATGCGGAGTCTCACTCTCCAGTCCCAGAGGGCCTGGAAATTCAGCCCATTGCACCAGGTTGCCCGCCTTCTCGAACACTCCAAACTCATCATCGTGATCCTCAGCCTCCTTGAGCTCCTCACAGTCCACATCAAGAACATTCTCCTCTGCCTGGGTGGCATCACCCAACTGGGCCTGGCCTCCCACAGCGCCTGTTTCCATAGTTACTGGGTCTGCAAGCCCTACAGTGCCCTCCCAGGCTGGATGTGGATGGATGTCCGATGGACCACTTCCTGTGGTAACATTCCCCTCGACATCTTTAATGTTCTGGTACCTCCATTGGTGTTTGTGAGATTCTGTCAGTTCTTTAACTGCACAGTCTTTGGAAGCAGATATTGTATGATCTTGTGAGATCCCAACCTGCTTGTGATCAGCTCCATGGTACGGCCTACACTGTTTCTCCACTCTGTGACCAACTCTATCACAGAGCCCACCCCCTGCCTCTGCTGTGGGACCAGCCCCATGATAAAGCCCACTCCCTGCCTCCTCTGTGGGACCAACTCCATGATTGAGCCCACTCCCTGCCTCTGCAGTGGGACCAGTGCCATGACATGACCCAACACATGCATCTGGCGTGCAGTCAGTTGGAGGACCGGGCCCATCCATTTCCTCCACTTTGGGACCAGATTTAGTAAACAGCCTAACCTCTGCCTCCACCGTGTGACCAGATCCACGGCAGCGCCTTTCTTCTGGCTCCACTGTGGGTCTAAGGACAGCCCCATTTAGTCCCATTGGTCTCTTGGCATCCATGTTGCCATCTGTTTCGAACCTCTCTCTGAGGTGGCAGCCAGGAAGCTGCACAGGCTGGCCACTGTCCTCTGCCGATTTGAGAGGGGCCCGTCTCCAGCAGCAGCCATTACCTTGCCATTGCGCTTTCCCGGCTGGGCCGAGTGGGACCCACGGGCGGTGGTCAGCCTTGGCTTGGGGAGAAAGCCTGCTCACCAAGTCCCCGGCAGCTGGTGCCAGGCAGCCGGCACCGTAGAACGGACGGTCTGACAGCATCATTTCCAATGATGCCCAGATCCCTTCTCTATTTAAAACTGGAAGAGGCTCTGAAACTCCATCCCCCGCATTGGACTGCTGCCCCTAGTGTCTTCTGAATGTCCTGCTGTTCCTGGTAACCCCTCCTCCGATTTTTCTAAGTTTCTTTTAACGCAGTGTGGCAAAGTTTCAAGATGTTTTCTTTCCTCTCCCACCCTCGCCAACTTCCACACCCCTTCACGTACTTACAGTTTCCAAACACCAACTGGAATCTGCCCCTCAAACCATTTGTGCTGTGTGTGCCCACCTTGGGAGCACAGGTCTGGGAGTCAGGATAATTGGATGGGAACTTTGCTGCTGAGAATAACTCAAAACAGCCCCCTTTCTCTTTCTTCTCTTGTGCTTTAATTCAGATCCCAGGGTTCTCGGAAAAGTTAATCCATCTCTTCTGACCCAGATAGGTTGCGACTGAAGCAAGGCGTGGGATCACGTTCCATGGCATACGCAAGAATGAAACCACACGGCTGTACAAAGAAAAAGGGAAAGATAGTGTTACAAACAAGGTTACCTTGTGCACCCAGCACACACTACAGCACTCATGGAAGGAAAAGAAAGACTTGCGTTTATGTAGCATCTTTCACAATTGTCAGGATATCGCAAAATGCTTTACACCCAATGGAGCAAAATGTTGTAGGAAACATGGTGGTCAGTTTGTGCATGGTAGTATCCCACAAACAGGAACAGGTTAAACACCAGATGGTAACCACTTAGATCCTCATCCAAAGAACCATCCTTCGCGTCTGAATCATACTTGCCTGAGGAATGCATCATTGCCACGTCTGATCCTGTTCTCATCCAGAGTCACTGGATAACAATCAGGAGCACGAACCTTCCTCAGTCCGGCCTCATACTCCTCAAATGAGGTCAGCTAACTCAGCAAAGACCAAGGTTTGTACCTTTCTGGCCTCTGAGGCTCAGTATTCTTGATGCATAACTGAGAGAGAGAGAAAAGTTGAGAGGAGAGAAAGAGAGAGACTGAGGGAGTTACAGAGTTAGCCTAGCAACAGCTATTCAGGACTGAGTAATGAAATGTTCCAACAGTAGCAGCAACAGCAAAAAAAAAATTCCTGCATGTTGAGTGAGTCAAGATTTTTTAAATTCATTCCACGAACAAATATTTTTTGCTCATCTTCAGATGGTAGCTGTAAGCCACCTTCTTTAAACACTTCACTTCATCTGGTGTAGGTACAACTCCCCTCCAGTGCAGTTAGGGCTATAAGTTCCAGGATTTTGATCAGGTGACGTTAAAGGAATGGCAATACAATTTCAAGCCAGGATAATGTTGGGAAATTGCATGTAGTGTTGCTTACACACAACTGCTGCCCTTGTCATTCTTGGTGGTCGCGGTTGCAGGTTTGGAAGGCGCTGTTGAAGGAGCTGTATGATGTGCTATGATGTCAATCACTACCATCTGGTGTCTTACGTAGTTATCTGCCACCATTACATTGACTGAGTCTTAAGCCATACTTGGTTTACAGTAATAGTCATGCCATTTATTGTAGGATAACAACCAGGCACAAGTTCCATTATCAAGTTAGTCATTGTTACTCAGACTATTGGGAGAACTGCAAAGTGCTAAGATTTTCTGCCTTTCCAACCCAAGTCCTTACGATATCATCGTATTGGATGGAGTTTAATGTAGTCTCCAACATTAAGCCTTTCAGAACCATTGTTTTACATCATAGAGGTCTTGGTGAGTAATTGCAGCACATCTTGTAGATGGTCCACACACTGTGCGCCAGTGGTGAAGGCAGTGAATATTAAAAAGTGATTGATGCTATGAAAATGACCTACCTTGGCCCCGATCAAGCAACATCTTGACACCAAAATTTTCATCCCTATTTTCAAATGCCACCCCTCCTTATCTCTGTAATCTCTGCCTGCCTCTGAAATATCTAAATTCCTTCATCCTGGTGTCTTCAGCATCCCCAATTTTAATTGTTCCACCACTGGTGGCATGCTGTTGATACCAAGACTCCCAAGTTCTGGAATTCCCGTTCTTCCATATTTCCTCCACTAATACATTGCTTAAAGTCGCCACAGTCCGAGTGGTCTATACAGCTGCTCTCTCAATCGAGACAAGCTGATTGGTGATGGTTTGACTGGAGGGTCACCATACCATGGGCAAGGTTGAGAAAGTGGGACCTTCCTGGTAACCTCAGCTGGTAACCACAGCTGGGAATTGAACCTGTGCTGTGGGCATCATTCCGCATCACAAACAAGCTGTCTAGCCAACTGAGATGCTAACACATTGGGTTCAATCCTTACCTTGTCTGGGTACATGTGACTCCAGACCCACAGCAACGTGGTTGACTCTTAACTGCCCTCTGAGCAATTAGGAAATGGATAGTAATGTGGACCTAGGCAGTGATGCCCTCATCTCAAGAATGATTTTTTTTTAAAAACCCTGCATTGGCTGAGGTTACCATGAAGGACTCTCCTTCTCAACTCTCTCCTCACCTGAAGCATGCTGACCCTCAGATTAAACCACCAGCAATCATCTCTTTCTAATGAGAGATCAGCCCTGTGGTCTGGTAGGACTAAGACAACTTTATCTTTTATCTGAAAACCTCCATTTTTAACTAGGCTTTTGGTCATCTGGCCTACTTATTCCCTTAATGTGACTTGGTGTCATATTTAACTTGATTGTGCTTCTGTGAAATGCCTTGGGATATTTGATTGCATTCAAGGTGCTACACAAATATAAGTTGCTGTTGTTAGCAAGGGCACTGGAAGGAAGACAGGATTACAAATGTGAGGAAGACTATAAAGCAGTGTTAAGAGAAGCTGATAAAACAAAAGAATTAAGGCATGCTGACACAAGAGTGAGAGTTACAGATTAGCCTAGCAACAGCTTGTCCATTCAAGGCTGCGCAACAGAACATTTCCAATTGTCTCAGCAATAACAGAAAAGCTGCTGATGCATGTGGAGTGAGAAAATGTACAGGGGATTAGGCTTTTGATTACCATATCGGGTGACAGGCAGTAGAAGAGCCAATCTGGGAACAAACATTAAGAACAAAAGCATACAACCGTTTTCATTTGCTAAACAGTACATTGCCCACATTTACTTGCCCTTGGTCCCATAAATATTTTAGTGGTAAAATCATAGAGTCATAAGAGGTGTGCAGACCCTTCAGTACAATTCATCCATATCAACCAGATATCCTAAATTAATCTAGCATTTGACCCATATCCTTCTAAACCCTTCCTATTCATATACCCATCCAGATGCCTTTTAAATGTTGTAATTGTACCAGCCTCCACCACTTCCTCTGGCAGTTCATTCCATGCATGCACCACCCTCTGTGTAAAAACGGTTGTCCCTTAGGTCCCTTTTAAATCTTTCCCCTCTCACCTTAAACCTATGCTCTCTAGTTTGGGACACCCTTACCTTGAGGAGACAATCTTGACTATTCACCCTATTCCATGCCCCTCATGATTTTATAAACCTCTGTAAGGTCACCCCTCACCCCTCAGCCTCTGATACTCCAGGGAAAAACAGCAGTCTATTCAGCCTCTCCCTATAGCTCAGACCCTCCAACCCTGGCAACATGCTTGTAAATCTTCTCTGAACCCTTTCAAGTTTCACAATATCCTTCCTATAGGAGGGAGACTAGAATTGCACACAATCCTGGATGAGTGCAGCTCAAATAATATTTAAGTAGTTCTTTCATGACGAAACATCAGTTTGATTAACAGCCCATCCACCACCTTCAATATTTACTGCCTCCACTAGCTGATGCTCAGTAATAGCAGTGTGTACCCAAGGTGAACTATGGCGATTTAGCAAGGCTGCTTTGACAGCACCTTCCAAATTTGTAGCCACAACCCTCTAGAGAACATCACTACTGGCAGGTTCCCTTCCAACTCACATAGCATTCTGAGCTGGTAATATATCATCACTCCTTCACTGACATTAGGGTCAAAATACTGGAATGTCTATCCTTACAGAATGGTGAGTGTACCTACACCAGATGGACTACAGTGGTTCAAGAAGACAGCTTAAGAGCAGCTAGGGGTGGTCAGTAAACGATAACCTAGCCAGCAGTACCTATATTTAATAAATGCATAACAAACTCAGTTCCTTAGCCCACTCCATCTCACTTTCTGAATATTGCCTGAGACTAAATGCAATTCTTTGCTTTATTTCACAAATAACGTGCAACCATAACTGCCTTTCATTTACATAACTGCTTATTATTCATTAAGCATTGCTGGTAAGGCCATCATTTGCCCACCCTTAATTGACCTTGGACTGAGTGGCTGGATGGACCATTTCAGATGGCAGTTAAGGGTCCATCACATAACTATGGACCTGTAGGCCAGACAGGTAAGGACAGTAGATTTAATTCATTGCAGGATGCCAATTGGTGTTTCATAGGTGCCATGAATTGAATTGGAGGGGAGGCAGTGATGGAGTGATAATCACTGCACCAGTAATCCAGAACCCCAGGCTAATGTGTTGGGAACATGCATTTGAATCCTAGCATGACAGATGATGAAATCTGAATTCAACGAAAATCTGGAATTAAAATGATGGTCTAATGGTGACCATTGTCCTAAAAACCCTGCATTCACTAATATCTTTTAGGGAAGGAATTCTGTCCTTAATGGGTCTAGCCTACAGGTGACTCCAATGGGACTGACTCGTAAATGTCCTCGGGGCAATTAGAGATGGGTAATAAATTCTGGCCTGGCCAGTGACACTCACATCCTGTAAACTGGTAATTTAGAAAAACAACCCTGATGGTGCAGGATTTGAACCTGTGTACCCAGAAATGTTTCTGGGTCTCTGGGTTATATTACCAGGTGATATAACTCCACAGAGGCTCCAAGTCACCCTTTATTTACATGTGCATAGTATTTGACACTGGTCATAGTGACATACAGCATGGAAACAGACCATTCGGTCCAACCCATCCATGCTGACCAGATATCCCAACCCAATCTAGTCCCACCTGCCAGCACCTGGCCCATATCCATCCAAACCCTTCCTATTCATATACCCATCCAGATGCCTTTTAAATGTTGCAATTGTACCAGCCTCCACCACTTCCTCTGGCAGCTCATTCCATACACGCACCACCCTCTGTGTGAAAACATTGCTCCTTAGGTCTCTTTTATATCTTTCCCCTCTCACCCTAAACCTATGCCCTCTAGTTCTGGACTCCCCCGCCCCAGACTTTGTCTATTCACCCTATTCATGCCCCTCATGATTTTATAAACCTCTACAAGGTCACCCCTCAGCCTCCAACACTCCAGGGAAAACAGCCCTAGCCTATTCAACCTCTCCCTATAGCTCAAATCCTCCAATCCTGGCAACATCCTCCATCCAGCTCCCTCAGAGCCAGCTCTGAGTCAACAGAACCTCTGATGCTCCTGTTTGTATGTCACCCAAGGCTCCCTGATTGAGACCAATCAGTGAACTTATAATCAATGAGATCCACTTGGCTGACCTCCTTACCATCACAACATCAGGAAATACATTCCCTGTCAACAGCCTCATTCCTGCCTCCGCTGTTGAACCCCTCACCCTTGCCTTTTGTTACCTCTGAACCAACTGGTCTGACCCCTATCCCTCTCATCTCATCTTCACCCAGCAGCTCCACCAGGCTGGTAACATTAACTGGTACTCTCTCTCCACAGATGTTGCCAGACCTGCTGGGTTTCTCTAGCATTCTCTCTGTCTATGTTAGATTTCCAGCATCCGCAGTGTTTTTGCTTTTATCAGCATTGTGCAGTTCATGCCCTCGAACGAAATCAGTCCGCTCCCGAATAAACTAGGGTTTGATTTCCTTCGTTTTTAACAGCAGTGAGAAATACGCAGTGTCTCGAGAAGTGATCTCCGAGACAATGCAACAAGCCTGGGCGGTGTTTATCAGACACAAACTGGATTAATGAAGCGGGGTAGTCAGTCTGGGTTTAATTGTTTCACTTGATTCTGCTACCTTCTGACAGAGTTGCTCCTCTGACTCTAACCCAGCTCGGTTTCCCGGTTCACCCAGACGGTATCGTCTATTTGTAACCCACCTGCTACTGAAATTCAATGAATGTGCAAAGAACTGAGAGAAATTGCGATTAACGCAAACTCGTTTCTGGCAACGTGACAGCCCAGAAACACACACACACACACAACACAGGGATAGATCCGCATTCGCCCGTGTCAGCAGAGAAAAGGGCCCAGAATTAATACCAATTGCAACAATGAAGATCCATTTAGGTATTTGCAAGGACCTTTCTCTGTGCAAAACAGGAAACTAACGGGTTTATAATCCATCGTGTCAATTTCATCTGAAATTGACAATGAGAAGCCCCAAAGATGAAGGTTTTCCGAGCTGCAATGTGGTTTTGGGGGTGGGGAGGGGGGCAGGGGGGTATGTGGGTGTCGTTACCTGTATTCAGAATTCGTTAGCGCATTTCGCAAACCCCGCATTGGCGCAGACTTACCCGCTGGGTCTGTGTGGCGGATTCTGATCCCTCTGCCTCACTGCTCTCAGTCAAAGGCGGAGCCTGAGAGGGAAGCAGACAGTCAGGCAGCCCTGTCACTCTGCCCCGGACTGCTTCATTCCCGGCAGCCACCCCAGTGTATCATCTTTGCAGTTTGTAACTTGAGTCTGTCACTTGTTTTTGAGTGGGTGGGTGGGTGGGAGGAAGGTGAGCGACATTGGGCCATTCCGCCCATCTATACCACCGTGCTGTCAATGTGACCATGGCTAGTCCTCTATCTCAATGCCATGCCCCTGCTTTCTTCTGAACCCCTTTAGTGCCCAGAAATCTTTGTTTACTTCTTAAATACATCGTGACTTGCCTTCCACAGTCTCCTAAGGCAGATAATTTGAAAGGTTCACCATGGATGGAGTAAAGAAAGTTTTCATCAGTCTGAGATGGCCTAACCCCACCTCCTGAGTTGTGACTCCTTGGGTGCCCTTGTCTTAGACCCCGCAGGCAGGGGAAGTACAGTCCTTGCCTCCTGCCCAGTCAGAGCTTTATATGTTTCAATGAGACCTCCTCTGATTCTTCCATAATCCATTGTACAGGAAACTGACCAATTTCTCCTTATCCAACAATCCCTGGAATCAGACTGGTGAACTTTCACAGCACTCCCTTGATAGGGAAGGTGATGGCCTAGTGGTTTTATTACTGGACACCTAATCCAGAGACCCAGGTCATGTTCTGGGGACCTGTGTTCAAACCCGCCATGGCAGATGGTGGAATTTGAATTCAATAAATACCTGGAATAAAGAGTCTATGATGATGAGGAATCCATTATCAATCGTTGGAAAACCCCATCTAGGCCACTGATGTCCTTTAGGGAAGGAAACTACCATCCTTACTTCGTCTGGCCTACATGCGACTCCAGACCCACAGCAATGTGGTTGACTTTTAACTGCCCTCTGGGCAATTAGGGATGGACAACAAATGCTGGCCTAGCCAGTGATACCCTCATCCTGTGAACAAATAAAAAGTGGTGGTGGTGTACTGATAATGTAATTGAACAGATAACTCAAATGCCTGGACTGATATTCAGGAGACAGGAATTTCAGTATTTAAATTCAGGTCATTAATACACCAGTGAATAAAACCATTCAGTGCAATGACTGGATTGTTGTAAAAGCTCATATGGTTAACTAATATCTTTTATCAAAGGAAACCCACCATTTTTACCTGGTTTGGCCTGCATATTTTTTAAAAATTACATACAGTCATAGAGTCATACAGCACAGATATAGAACCTTCAATCCACTTATCTGCACCAACTAGACATCTCAGTCTTGACCTATTTGCCAGCATTTGGCCCATATCCCTCTAAAAGCATCTTATTAATATGCCCATCCAGATGCCTTTTCAATGTTGTAATTGTATCCACCTCCACCATTCCTCTGGCAGCTTGTTCCAGACATATACCACCCTCTGAAGAAGTTGCCCTTCAGAGTCCTTTTAAGTCTTTCCCCCCTCACCTTAAACCTATTCCCTCTAGTTTTGGACTCCACCACCCTACGGAAAAGACCCTGGCTATTTATCCTATCCATGCCCCTCGTGATTTCATAAACCTCAAGAAGGTCACCCCTAAGCCCCTGACGCTCCAGGGAAAATAACTCCAGCCTATTCAGCCTCTCCCTATAACTCAAATCCTCCAGCCCCAGCAACATCCTTGTAAATCTTTTTTGCATCCTCTCAAGTTCAATAACATCCTTCCTATAGAAGTGTAACCAGGATTGTATGCAGGATTCTAAAAGTGGCCTCATCAATGTCCTGTACAGCCGCAATGTGATGTCCCAACTCCTATACTCAAGATTCTGACGAATGAAGACAAGCATGCCAAACATTTGCTTCATCACTCTGTCTACCTGCAACTCCTCTTTCAAAGAACTATCCACCTGAACCACTAGGTCTCTTTGTTCAGTAACAAACCTCAGGGCCCTACTATTAACTGTGTAAGCCCTGCCTTGGTTTGCCTTACCAAACTGTAACATCACACATTTATCTAAGTTAAAGTCGATCTACCACTCCTTTGTCCATTGGCCCATCTGATCAAGGTCCCTGTGTATTCTGAGTTAATCTTCTTTACTGCCTACTACTCAACCAATTTTGTTGACTTCCGCAAACTTACTAACCATGCCTGCGATATCCAGATAATTTGATGGCTGGTCAGAATTTATTTCCCATCCCTAATTGCCCAGAATAGAGTTGCTGTGTATCTGAAATCATATATTGGTGAGACCAGGTAAGGTTGGCAGAGTCATTCATGTCCTAATGGGCATTAGTGAGCTGAATCAGGTTTTATGACAACTGACAGAAGGCTAGCTTTTTATTGAATTGAAATTTCACCATCTTCCATGTTCACAGAGCATTAATCCAGAACTTTATTAGTCCAGTGACATTATTATAATCCCACAGCCTCCCTTATTCCAGGTGCACTGCAATATAACTGCTCTCTTAAATGGCAAGTTCAGTTCAAGGGCAGTTAGGGATGAACAACAAATTTCAGTGATGACCACATTCCATAAAAGAGTAAATAATAGGACAGGGAACTTAAATCAACCCAATGTGAAGTGGACAAGTCTAATCTAAGCTAGTGGACACAATGACTATTTTCTGATCCTATGCGTTCGTGATCACAGATGAATGTAATCTAAATGTGTACTGGGAATGGAATTAATAGCAAGAGTGGATCATGAGGATTAGGATGTGGCCTGATTCCATTTAAACCAATAACCCAAACTAATTATTTGGATAAAGAGTCCCCACCAGTGACAATGAGATGCCAGATTAAGCAGGACAGCTGGAGATACTGATAAAGAAGAAAATCTCAGTTGACAGCAAACAGGATGTGCATGACAAATTATTCAATCCGCAAAATACTGAATGTCAATGACTCATTACCTAATGAATCCACTGGGGAATTGTTCAGACAGTGGTTTCAATGTGGGACTCACTATGACAGGGAGTGATTGAATAATTTAAATGTATTCAAAGGGAAGTTAGATAAACACAAAGGAGAATGAAATAGGATGGCGAAGTATGGACCTTCTGTGACACAATGATAGTGTTAATACCTTTGGATTCAAGTCTCACCTTTTAGCCATTTAAAATGAGTTTGTAACATAATTAAGCAGGCTGATGACCAGTCCGTAAATTCTTCCAATGTGTTTGATGACAAAAAGTAAGAGTGGGAGGCTCTTTTCGGCAACTATCTTGCAGAAGGCAATGACAAACTACTGTACTAAAAGCAAAAGCATGAGTGAATCCAAAGGAAGTCCATGGTCAAACCCCTTGGAAAAGAGGACTGGTGAAAAAAAAAGGTGGATGAATTCAGTGAGAAGAGGCTTCTGTGGGGCATAATCACTGGAATAGACCAGGGTGGCTCACTGGTTAGCACTGCTGCCTCAGGATTTGCTTCCAGTTTTAGATGACTGAAAGTGTGGAGTGTCTGCATGGGAGTTCTCTAGGTGTTCTGGTTTCCTTCCAGAGTCTAAAGATGTGCAGGTTAGGTGGATTGGCCATTCTAAATTGCCTATAGTGTCCAGGGATGTGTAGGCTAGGTGGGTTAACCGTGGGAAATGTGGCATTATGGGGGATGGATTTTGGGCCAAATGGCCTGATTCCACACTGTAGGAATTCTATGATTCTAGGTGGGCTCAATAGTTTGTTTCTGTGCTGTACAATTTGATGTAAATTGCTCTATATTTTGGAGAGTCTCAATTGCCCATTTTTAAACAGGTGGCTGAATTAGACATCACTCCAAAACCAATCAGATAAAGGAGTGGAAGTAGACCATTCAGCCCATTGAGACTGTTCTGCCATTCAATGAGATCATGGCCAATCTGATATACTCAACTCTATTTTCCTACCTTTTTCCAATACTTAATGTCTACCTCAGCTTTGAATATGCTTAATGATCTGGCCTTGATCACTCTGTAAATTCAATACCCACTCAGAAAAAAGTCTTTGCTCTTAAGTCTCATACAGAAAGGGAGCATGAAATAACATGGTCTTAAAAGGTGCAGCAAGTATCTTGTACAGCAATTTCAAACCCAAGACCATTATCCTCTGGAAAGACAAGGGAAGCAGTTACATGGAAACAGCACCTGCAATGTTCCCCTCCAATCCATTCACCATCCTGACTCGGAAATATACCACCATTCCTTCAGTGTTGCTGGGTCAAAATCCTGGAACTCCCTCCATTAACAGCTTGTATGTCTAGTACAGTTCAAGAAGGCAGCCTATCTTCTGACAGCGTAAGAAGGAATTGCCAATAAGTGCTAGACTAGTACTGCCCACATCTCATGAATAAATAAAACTACAAAAGAGGCTATGATTCAAAATTTGCATCAACTCTTCCCTAAGCTGCTTTTTAGAATATAGGATTTGAACATCCCTGGGTTGGACAATAAATATTGGCCATCTAATTGCTTTGTACTGGTTCATTTTGCCATGGTAAAGAGCATTTAAGAGTCAATCACATTGCCGCATGTCTGGAGATACATGTAGGCCACACTGAGTAAAGATGACAGATTTCCTTCCCTAAAAGAGGGAAGGTTATAGAAAATCTGGTCCAATCAACATTAGTTTCATGGTCAGTATCCCTGAGAATGGTTTTATAACGCAGATTTTAAAACTGAATTTAACTTCCATAGACTGCAGTGGTGGGACATGAGCTCATATCCCCAGAGTGTTAGCCTTGGTCATACATTATTCATCCAGTGACATTACTACCAGGCTACTGCTTCCCTATCCTAAATGGAAAAATGCAATCTAGATAAGTATAAGATAATGCATTTTGTCATGTGTAACAAGGGAAGAGAATGCACAATAAATTGAAGGGTAGCATATAGTGAAGGAACACAGGGACCTTGGATGTATGTCCACCAATTCTTAAAGGAAAGCATGCCATATGTCTCCTAACCACCTTACTGACACTTTACTGAAATGTAGGATTTAAAAGCAGGGAGATGATGCTCAAACTGCATGTCATGTTAACATGAGTCATCTCAAATTGAAAACGTTACAAGCTATAAAGCAGACATTACAGCAAATGAATTGTATTCTGGGTATCCATCTTTGTTATGGGCCAGACCCTCAGAATTAAGAAGGCAGCTGAAATAAGTGCAGAGAGGCCAGTATCCTGTCACCAAGTCACCCTTTATTTACTGGCGCACAGTACACCGGCTGTAGCCAGCCAACTCAGTCAGTCCCCAGAACTGAGATTCTAAATCGCCGTTTTTTTTAAATTTGTAGTTATACAAAATTCAGTACAGCAGTAACAACACACAAGAGAAATAGGGACACAACCACAAAGTGCCCAAAACTTCAAAACAAACACTACATAAAACAGAGTTAAAAATCACACAACACCAGGTTATAGTCCAACAGGTTTAATTGGAAGCACACTAGCTTTCGGAGCGACGCTCCTTCATCAGGTCATCACCTGATGAAGGAGTGTCACTCCGAAAGCTAGTGTGCTTCCAATTAAACCTGTTGGACTATAACCTGGTGTTGTGTGATTTTTAACTTTGCACACCCCAGTCCAACACCGGCATCTCCAAATCATACATAAAACAGTTTTCACACCAAGTCGCTGTCCTTTTAAAAAAGTACCACAATGGCAGAAATCAAGAAAAAAAAGAAAAGAGTCAATTTCAGCCCATAAGGGCAAGGTTTACGGGAGGTAAAAGCCCACGAAATACAATTGCAACCACTTTCACATCACCTGCACCCAGGCACAAAAGGAAGCAGTCTACAAAACATAACCAAAAACAGCATTCAACAAAGAAAAGCACTGATTACACAACTCAACTCCCCCAAATACCCAGTAGTCCGCAGGTACCACAATCAACTCCTGACACCAGTCCACACCACATACTGATCACACCATTCTTAGCTAGCTTTCCTGCAGGACAGTCATCAGCCTTCCAGTCTTCAGCTGCCTTGTATACCAACCAACCCTCCCAAATACAATCAATTACAAGACCCATGTATAGTAATTCAGTTTACAAAAATCCTCACACAATACAAATTCTACACCCAAAAGCAGAGTCCACACCCAAAAGACTGGCCTACCCACAAGGGCACAACCCACAAACCAACAACACAAGGCCAGGCCATATCACCAAGTCATCCTGGAACTCACAGGTCTCTCCAGCAGTACCATTGGCTGTTTAGCCTGCCATTTCAGAGCGAGTTCTAACAAACAGACAGCAGTATATACTAGCTGCGACTCAGCCAGCACAGAAATCCATTCTCCTCACAACAGCACGCTGGCAGTGTAACTAGCCAGCTCAGAGTAAGTCCCCAGGACTGAAGTGGTGCTAAATCCCCTGTTTATATTTTTTTACACTGACTGTAGCACCAGTCAGCGCAGAGTTAGTCCCCTCAATCTCCTGTTTATATATATTTTTCTATATCTCCTGGTTATATTTTTCCCCCCTCACTACCGCCTAACTTCAATAGTGCTTATATTTTCCCCAGCACCCATGGTGTGTGTGTGTGTGTGTGTGTGGCACAGTGAAAGACAACAGATGGACAAATCTTTATTCAATTTCCACCACCAGGAAGAAAGGAAACATCAGCGTGGCCAGTGACAAGCAGTGCCCTTCTCAGAGGGCATTGCTGCATGATCAAACAGTGAAGGGGAGGGCAGAGGTTAAATCAAAATAGACTTGGAGGGGGAAATAATATACTCCACTCCCTGCGGTGCCCACCTTTCCCTGAAAATCTTGGGGGTATCCCTTGTTTATATTGATTGGTCCAGGTTAATAACCCCAATCAAGGAGTTCATAGTCAACGATGTCCATCTGGCTCCAATCACGACAGTAGCCTACACTCTAACTTTTTCTTATTTCAGAGGTAAATGTAAGTGCTGTGTTCCAGATGTACAGAGGAACCTCGATTATCCGGCATTCAATTATCCAAATATCGGATTATCCGGCAAAATTGCAAGGTCCTATGCTCAACTAAACTATGTTACCTGGCATTCAATAATCCGGAATTTGATTAACCAAACAAAATACTTCCTGGCCATGTCCTTTGGATAATCGAGGTTCCTCTGTACCTCAATTGGCCAAACTACTTGATGTTAAGCAAAACATAATTTATTCCAACCTATACTTAAAATACAACAAAAGAAAGATGAACTTGGAAAGTTACCTCTATTGGAAAGCTTAACAGAGTAATAGATACAGTAGCTATTACTGTTCCAATGTAGTAACATCCCATAAACATACACTTGGCAAAAAGGCAAATTCAGAAAAACAGATTGTTTCGCATGCAATCCTATCAACAAGAAAAAGATACATGCAGCAGCTCCCCAAAGAGAGACAGTGCAGCAGCCAGGAGAGATTCACTGCCTTCCAACCCTGCTGAGACACCAGCAACAACTGCCAAAAGCTAACTAAAAGTCTTGGGTCTGTGAAAGCTTGACCACACCCCCTCAGGCAGCTTCTATTGTTCCAACTTATCAAAGAACCCCAAGACCTCACAAGTTATTTATATTCTCACTACCTGTCCACCAATCTCCCACTGTAAGAAACCAGGATAAAACACACCTCTTAAAACTGCAGCATCATCACCGCTTGCAGACCCACTGCAAATAACTGCCAGCCAGATTCGCAACATTGCAAACAAACAGCGCATAGTCTTTAAAGGTGAACACTCATAAAGGCAAGGTCCACATACAACACTGACCACAACAGTTCTAATGACCAGGAGGCAGGAAAGATGTGATTGCACTGGAGAGAATGCACAGAAGATTTATGAGGATGTTGCTAAGTTTGGAAAACTTTAGCTATGAGGGAACATTGGATAGTTGGAATTATTTTCCTTGAGAATTAAGAGACAGATGAGTCGCTTAGTTGAGGTATATAATATTAGGTGTGTCCAAGATAGAGCAAATGGGGATGATCTATTTATTTTAACAGACAGTGAAAAACCAGAGAACTAAGTTAATTGGTGTTGAGAGAATGGAAGTTTACCATAGACTTCCTCAGTGAAGTTTTACATTATAGGAATATATACCTCAGCACAGGAGAGCTCTGGTCATTAAGAGAACTGCAGGCAATCAATGATCCTGCCTCATTTGAGAGGTTTCAAATATAGCTGTCAATCAAGAATGTTACCTCTGGTGAGCTCTGACTCTATAGGACTGCCCTTCCTAAGGCTATCCGTAGAAGGTTCACAGCAACTAACCTTTGAAGTTACTAATAGATTGAAACTGCCTTTTCCTCATTAATGATAAACCTGTCTTTGATAGTTACAAAGCTGTTTTCTCAACACAAGACCTGATAGAATCATTGAGTGGCACAACACAAAAGAGGCCATTCAGCCCATAATGTTAGTCTAGAATATTGCTGTTCTATTCCTACTCTTCCTCTATTCCAATAATGATAACTGGAACTGAATGTCTCATCCACCTGTAATACATCAGAGAATGTCCTTATTTTGGTGTATATGTTGTAAAACCATGTGGATTGGTCCCTATTATATTCTTCGCCATCAAAAACAATGCCTATATAAATATCACTTTGCTTATCCATTTCTACAAATTTGTGGTTACCCTGACCGTCTTAGACAATTATAATCAAGATGACACATCTCATATGCAAGGAGCTATTACTTTGTTGAGTCAATAGTCAATAGTATATTAGACGAGACTGAACACACACACACACAAAATTCTCTCATTATGTAAACAATGCCAAGATGGTAAATATGTGTATCAGGTACCTACATTCAAAGTGATCTCACATTGGATTACCCTCTACTTTTTGTCATTTACATAAATGATTTGGATGCAAGCATAAGAGTTACAGTTAGTAAGTTTGCAGATGACACCAAAATTGGAGGTGTAGTAGACAGCGAAGAGGGTTACCTCAGATTTACAATAGGATCTGGACCAGATGGGCCAATGGGCTGAGAAGTGGCAGATGGAATTTAATTCAAATAAATTTGAGGTGAATAATATTCACCGGATGAAGTTGTCACCAGCTAGGTCAGCATTTATTGCCCATCCCTAATTACTCAGAGTGCAGTTAAGAACCAATCACATTGCTGTTAGTCTGGAGTCACATGTAGGCCAGGTAAGGATGGTAGTTTCCCTTCTTAAAGAACATTAGTGAACCAGATGGGTCTTAATTCCACATGTTTATTAATTCAAATTCCACCATTTGCCATGGCAGGATTTGAACCTGGGTCCCTGTAACATTATCTAGGTCTCTAGATTAATAGTCCAGCAGTAACACCACTAGGCCATTGCCTCCCTATGCTTCTAAAACTATGACTCTATAATGGTCTGTGCGGGATGAGGCTAGCTTTTGATGCAATGAATAGTGGCTCTATTTTGAACCTTAACAATAAATAATGTTTCTTTCCTGTTGATTCATTACAATCCCATTGATTGGTGGAGCAGGCTTGATGAGCTGAATAACCTGTTTCTGTTAATAAATGATATGATCTCATGAGGTCATTTGGATGGATGGGAAAGATTTGACGGAAAGTGGGTGAGTCAGCTCTGCCTGTTATTTATCCTTCAACTGACATAGTTTATCTGGCTATTACCAAGTTGCTAATTTGTGGGATCTTGCTGTGCAGAAAACTGGCTGCAGTGTAATTCTACTTTCTAACAAATGACTGCACATCCAAGGTATTTAATTGGCTGCAAGGCATGTTCAGATGTATATACAAAGAACAAAGAATAAAGAAAATTTACTGCCCAGGAACAGGCCCTTCGGCCCTCCAAATCTGAGCTGATACAAATCCACTGTCTAAAGGTGTCGCCCAATTCCTAAGCATCTGTATCCCTCTGCTCCCCACCTACTCATGCATCTATCCAAACGCATCTAAAGTGAATCTACCGTGCCTGCCTCTACTACCTCTGCTGGCACATTCCAGGGACCTGCCACCCTCTGTGTAAAGTACTTGCCACGCGTATCCCCCTTAAACTTTTCACCTCTCACCTTGAAGCCTCTCGTTATTGAACCCTTCACCCTGGTTAAAAGCTTATCTCTATCTACCCTGTCTATACCCTTAACGATTTTGTAAACCTCAATCAGGTCCCCCCTCAATCTTCTTTTTTCTAATGAAAACAATCCTACCCTACTCAACCTCTCTTCATAACTAGCACCTTCCATACCAGGCAACATCCTCGTAAACCTATGGCTGTGAAAAGGACTATTTCGAAATGCATTTCTTTCTGTAGAAATGATGTGAAGGTGCCAGTGTTGGACTGGGGTGAACAAAGTTAAAAATCACACAACACCAGGTTATAGTCCAACAGTTTATTGGAAACACTAGCTTTCAGTGCATTGCTCCTTTATCAGGTAACTAGTGGGGAAGAATCATAAGACACAGAATTTATAGCAAAATATCACAGTGTCATGCAATTAAAACGAGAGATTGAACAAACCTAGATTGCTGTTAAGTCTTTCATATTTTAGAATGGGTTGCAGGTTTCCGCTCATTAATGCATGAGGAAGAATTGATCAAAAGATTGACAGTAAAAACAGATAGAAGGCATCTTGTCACAAAGCAATTTTGCAGTAAGATTTCTAGCCTGGATAGTGTAGTGTGAGAATACTTCTGCTCTGATCAGACTGACCTTGCAGGTGCAGGATGTCTCATTTCCTCAGTGCCATTAGCTATGTCTTAAAGAATGATGAATTGTTTCTCTCTGTCCCTTATCAGTAAATCTAGCCTACCTAAACTTGGGAGTATAAGATGACATTTTGTAGACATTAAGAAATGTAGGTCAGAAAATGTACGGGAACTTTATGACTGCCCCGAGGTTAAATAATTAATGTGCAGTGAGCTTGTATTTTCTATATAACCTGGAAGATTCTGCATTTCATTGGAAAACGTCAGAATTCTCTGAATGATGTGTTCCCCATCGCCATGATAAAGCGAGTTAGTTGCTCAAGACCTCATCTCCTGACTATTTTGTTTTAAACGATTCGGCATAAAGGTTTAATTTCCCCAACAATATATAAATCCCAGAACTTCTTTTGAGTCACATTCTCGAGATAACTTAAGGTTTCATTAAAAAAAGTGACAGACCAGACAAGGTCTGATATTTGTGTATGTGTGTATGTCTCTCTCCCTCACATGCGGGCACATGCATATAAGTCTATGGGGTGAATTTGCATTTGAAGACAATCTCTATTTTTGCTCAAAAAGCACACAATCTGCAGGCAGTCAATCCATATAACATTTTATAAAGTCCTACTTTGGAAATAGAACCAGTCTGACTCAAGGTGGGGAACAGACAGACTCTAACCTCACATCTTTAATACATTGTCTGAGCTGAGATATACTTTTTTTCAATAAAACCTTAAGTTATCTCGAGAATGTGACTTAAAGAAATTCTGGGATTTATAGATTAATGAACTAAAATCTGCAACACATTCTAAAAGATGAACGACATAACAATCTGGCTTTGTTCGATCTATCATTTTAATTGCATGACCCTGCGATCTTTTGCTATAAATTCGGTCTTATGACCCTGCCCCACCTGATGAAGGTGCAGCCCTCTGAAAGCTAGTGCTTCCAAATAAACTTGTTGGACTACAACCTTGTTGTTTGATTTATAGTTTTCTGTAGAAAGAATTTTCATACGAATAATCCGCCTGGCAACAACGCACCAATCACAATCAAGAAGTATTGTAACGGGCAGGCCGCCTAGCCAATGGAAGGGAGGGTAGGCGGGCGGGGTGCGGATCATATGATGCTGCGTCCGATAACAGAGCTCTCAAAGACTGGGAGAGTGAGTGGTGGAAGTGTTGGACGTGGAGTTGAGTTGAGGATGCTCCTGGTTCCAATGGTTGTGTTGTTTCTCCCTTGGCTGCAGTCTGCACTCGGAGGTAAGAGGTTGTGGACAGAAACCCTCAATGAGCCCTGAGGATCTGACATGGAAAGCGGTGAGGATGAATGCTAGAGGGTGTTGGGCTAGGGGATGGCGAGGACAGTGACGATGTGGGGCTGGAAGGGTCACGAGTGTGCGAGGGAGGAGGGTTGCTGAGAGCCTCTAGGAGGATAGAGGGTCAGGTTGTGCGAGGGATGCTGGATAAATGGGTTTGAGGGAGGGTGAGTAAGAGATGGTTGAAACTTTATTGCTGGAACAGCACAGCAGGTCAGGCAGCATCCAGGGGACAGGAGATTCGACGTTTCGGGCACAGGCCCTTCTTCAGGAATGAGCAGAGAGTGTTCAGTAGGAGAAGATAAACGGTAGGGAGGAGGGACTTGGAGGAGGGGCGTTGGAAATGTGATAGGTGAAATGTGACATTTCCAACGCCCCTCCTCCAAGTCCCTCCTCCCTACCTTTTTATCTTCTCCTGCTGAACACTCTCTGCTCATTCCTGAAGAAGGGCCTGTGCCCGAAACGTCGAATCTCCTGTTCCCTGGATGCTGCCTGACCTGCTGTGCTGTTCCAGCAATAAAGTTTCAACTTTGATCTCCAGCATCTGCAGACCTCACTTTCTCCCTGAGTAAGAGATGGAGAAAACGTAGAGTTGGGGCACGAGACAGGGAATGGTTTAGGGACAGTGGGAAGGGAGAGGGCTCTACAAGGGAGGTGGAGTTAAAGGGGCGAGGTATGGGTTGTGAAAGAAAAGGGTGGCGAGAGACTTGCTTCAGGGCTGGGGTAAGAGGAAGATGGAGGGAGCATGTGGTGTTTGGCCAGTGGCTGGTAGAAGATGGGTTTTTTTTTAAAAGAGCAAGATTTGGCCTTTCAAGCCTGTGCATCCACTGGACAAGTTTCTGTGTGATCCACGTTTTTACCTTTCTACACTCTGCCCTTAATATCCAAAGTTAAAAATCACACAACACCAGGTTATAGTCCAACCGGTTTAATTGGAAGCACACTAGCTTTCGGAGCGACACTCTTTCACATCCTTTTTTTTAAAAAAAAAAGGTTTTGTGATTTACACATGAAAGAAGTGAAACTATCACTGTATTCTAACCGATGAAAGGCTTAACAGACAATCAATTCTTCAATGTATAATTTCAGTTACATCACACTGCAAATTTTTGCTATAAATTCTGTGTTACGATCGAGCCCTCCACAATCACCTGATGAAGGAGCGTCACTCTGAAAGCTAGTGTGCTTCCAATTAAACCTGTTGGACTATAACCTGGTGTTGTGATTTTTAACTTTGTACACCCCAGTCCAACACCGGCATCTCCGAACCTTAATATCCAAAAACTTATCTGCATCTGCCTTGGATAGTGAACTTTTTCATGCAGAGGATGGTGCATGTATGGAATGAACTGCCAAAGGAATTGGTGGAGGCTCGTACAATTACAATATTTAAAAGGCATCTGGATGGGTATATGAATAGGAAGGGTTGAGAGGGATATTGGCCAAATGCTGGCAAAATGGGTCTAGATTTAAATTGGATACCTGGTTGGCATCGATGAGTTAGATCCCAGGGTCTGTTTCTGTGCTTTGTCTTAATGACTTTGAATTGCTGTGTATCCACAGACTTTTCAGGTGTAGAAATCAAAGATTCACTGACTGAGGGAGTGTTGGGGAAGGGAGAGTGGTCGATGATGTATAGTGTGGAAGAGGGATTTAGATTCTGACTCAGTTTAGTTCATTGATCTATTTATTTGGGGAGCTGTAATTTTTAAAAAAATGTAATCATGGTCAACATTGTTTGAGTTTGTTTGAAAGTGTAACCTTAATAGGCAATCCAGATCTCTCTCCTTGAGCAACTTTCTACCTTTTTTATTAGAAGGAAAACTTCAACAGGGTAGGTAACATCTAGAGAAATGGTGTTAAAGTTTTATGTTGAGATGCCCTTTGATGTGAACAGCATGACTTGCACCTTTTTTTATTAATGGTTTCAAGCAAATTGAAGTTGTGAAGTCTGTGGTCCGCAGTTTGTATTGTCCACAAATTAAATGCAAAATGACTGACTTATTGGAGTACTACACCATAAATCAAACCCAGTTTATTCCCAGAGTCATGCCAAATCTTAAAGTTTCTTAGAAGGGATGTGAAGTGGCCCATTATGTGCTTTCCAGACCAAGGCATGAGCCAGATGTCTGTCCTTAACAAGAATTATTATTTGCTGAATCATTAGCTATAGCTACGAGTAAACAGATATGCTATTAGCAAAACGCTACTAACTAAAGCTCTAATTCCTTTTAAGTTTCCATCTTTATGCATACCCCTCCCCACCCAAAAAAAAGATTTTTGGTGAAGGTTGGATAAAGTTAGAAAGTCAGTTCAGTGACATTGCTTCCCTAATCTAATGTTGAGATGGTCCTCCAGCTAGCCAGGCCAATGATGAGTGATTGTCTTTCTCTAGAAGCTTCAAGTTTTGTAAGAAGAAATCACTGTTTCACATGGGAAGATGTCTCGGATTTGCCATTTTTAAAAGTCAGCAATCGCTGCTGGGAAGCTAACTGGTTTCACGTTGAGTTTTTTAAACTGCAGAGAACAGGCAGCTTCTATTGGGAAGCACAAGGCAATGTCTGTCTTTGTCTCCCTCTGTATGTCTCCAGAACTTTGTCTCTCAGCTAACTGAGCACGTTGGAATTGGAAACCATTTTTGGATCACTTATAAACAGGGATGAAATCTTATCGGGGGCATGGATAAATTTAAAGTTTGAGGTTAAAATCAGATCAGCCAAGATTTTTATTGACAGTAGCCTATTGTTCTTTGCTCTTAAACAACTGTTTAACTACTGAATGTCCAAGCACTGCAGGAATCCAGAGCTGCAAGAGTTCATGCCAGATATCAAATTCCTTGCTGTGGAAAAAGTATAGCCACCCTTGTAAATCCTATATTTTTTAAAAAAGTTCTTTCACATTAAAAATAGTGTCTTTTCAGGACGAATACTTTTTCTGAAGAGTGGAGTCTCGGGTAGACTGGATAGTGAAGAAGGCATTTGGTAGGCTTTTATTGGTCAGAGGATTGAGTATAGGAGTTGGGAGGTCATGTTGCAGCTGTACAAGACATTGGTTAGGCCACTGTTGGAGGATTGCTTGCAATCCTGGTCTCCTTGCTAAAGGAAGGATGTTGTGAAACTTGAAAGGGTTCAGAAAAATTTACAAGGCTGTTGCCAGGATTGGAGAGTTTGAGCTATAGGGAGACACTGAATAGGCTGGGGCTATTTTCCTTGGAGTGACAGAGGCCGAGGGCGACTTTATGGAGGATTATAAAATCATGAGTGATGTGGATAAGGTAAACAGGCAAGGTCTTTCTCTGGGGTGGGGGACCCCAAAACTAGATGGCACAGGTTTAAGGTGAGAGGGGAAGGAGTCCTGACAGGTAATGTTCTTTTTTCATGCGGAAGGTGGCGTGAGTGTAGAATGAGCTACCAGAGGAAGTGGTGGAGGTTGATGCAATGACCAACACTTTAAAAAGCATCTGAATGGGTATATGAATAGGAAGGGTTTAGAGGGATATGGGCCAAAAGCTGTCAAATGGGACTAGATTTAGATAGGATATCTGGTCGGCATGGATAAGTTGGACTGAAGGGTCTGTTCCCATGCTGTATATCTGAGTCCTAACAGACTCAAAATGTTAATGGTTTCTTTTTCCACATACATGGTGAACCTGTTTCTTTTGACAAGGTTAGATTCTTCTCTTTTTCAGAGAGGTTCTAAGTGATCCAGGCTCCAACTAGACTGAGTTTGAAAGTTTATGGGGGCCCATTTTTGGTTACTGTAACAGATAATGCCCCCAGTGTAAGCCTTTCATGTCTTGAAGAAAACCAGTATAATCAAAGGGGAGTGGCCAGCTAGCTGTGTAGGTAGTCTTCATTTAGATTAATTAGTTGCAGCAGGAGATGTGAAAAAGTGTCTGTGTGTCAGTCTGGGCTACCTGCGTAATGTTTTGGGGAGTTGGGCCTGGTCCATGACACAGATGTGTGCACACTCCTGGAGTGGTTAAGGTTACATCCTTTTTGCTGTTTTGAATGTATGTAAAGGATCCCTTGGCAACTGACAGAAGAGGAGTTTGATGTTTACCTATCACTTGGCTGCTATTCTGCCCTCAACCAACATTGCTGCAATAGTTTTTCTCTTTTCTGTGTGTGGAATCACACTGTGCAAATTAGCACCGATTTATTCTAGTGCAGGAAAAGACCATGTGGGTCCTCTTGTCATGGCACCAGCACTCTGTGCATTGCAACTTAGTGCCAATCGGCTGCTTGTTTCCCCAATAACTTTGCACAATCATCCAGTTTAAAAAATCAAATACCCTCCTGAATGCCTCAGTTGAACCTGCCTCCTCCATACATCCTAGCAGTGCATCCTGACCCTTGCTGTTTGTCACGTGGAAAGAATTCTTGCCCTCACCTTGAAATTGCATCTTCAACAAACCACTTTAAAACTGCCACAGCTATTCACAAGAAACAGATTGCTGGAAAAGCTCAGGTCTGGCAACATCTGTGGAAAGAAATCAATTAATGTTTCGTGTCGAGTGACCCTTCCTCGGACACTTTTTTTAAAGTTGCCATCTGGTTCCAACCCATTTAAGGGCAAGAATGTTTTCTTCCTCTTGGCTCTGACTAGACCACTCGTGGAATCCCTACAAAGTGAAAGTCGGCCATTAAGTCTGCACCATCTGAATGGCATCCCAGCCACACCCAACTCTCTCTCCTATCCCCTTAACCCCTCATTCCCCATGGCAAATCCACTTGGCCTGCACATTCCAAGACACTGGGGAATTTAGCGTGGCCAGTCACCTAACCTGCACATCTTTTGGACATCACGATTGTGAAACCTTCGATCAAATCTGCTGTTAGCACCTTCTGTCAAAGTAAAACAGCCCTAACCTCTCTGGATTATCCTCCTAACTCTCGCACCATTCTTGTAAAACCTCTTCTGCATTCTTCCCAGTCTGTGTACATCTTTTCCATATACATGTTTTCTACATTTACAACAGTGACTGCACTGTAATTGTGCTTCCTTTGACTGCAGTGTGATTTGAGCATCCCAAGGCTGTGAAATGATATTTGTTCGTTGTGGTTTGCTTTTCCTGATGAGTTAAAATTTTTTTCTGCTTGGGAAAGCAGCTTCGCTTTCTATGTAACTGGATGTGTTTAACTGAGGCTTGTGTAGTTTTGGAAATCATCATGGCCTGTGCTTCTGGCTAAGTGTTGTTGTTGTCGACAACAACTTGGATTATATTGCAGAATATAGACCAGCAGAATAATGCATCCCAGGGTTTCTCACAGGAGCATTATTAACACAAATTAGACATCAGAACACAGGGGATACTGGGTCAAAAGGCTAAAATGTTGGTGAAAGGAAGAGTCTTTGAGGAAAAATGTGGATGTTGTGAGGAGGAGGAATTCCAGAGCCTCCGGGGCTGCTGATGGTTAGCACTGCTGCCTCACAGCGCCAGAGACCCGGGTTCAATTCCCGCCTCTGGCAACTCTGTGTGGAGTTTGCACATTCTCCTCGTGTCTGCGTGGGTTTCCTCCGGGTGCTCTGGTTTCCTCCCACAATCCAAAAATGTGCAGGTTAGGTGAATTGGCCATGCTAAATTGCCCGTAGTGTTAGGTGAAGAGGTAAATGTAGGGGAATGGGTCTGGGTGGGTTACGCTTCGGCGGGTCGGTGTGGACTTGTTGGGCCAAAGGGCCTGTTTCCATACTGTAAGTAATCTAATCTAATCTATGGAGTCTGGAATTCTTGGCGCACAATATCTTAGAGGTCTATGGGGCTGCAGGACACTACAGGGATGGGAGTGAGATCATGGAGTGATTGGAAAAAGGAGGATGTAAACTGTTACTGGCCAGAAGCCTGTCCAACTCAGTGAGTCATGAGGCTTAGGGGTGAATGGGTATGGTGCAAGCAGCCATTGCTGGTTAGTGATTGCAGAGACGTTTGTGTTGCCAGCGTGACTGGGATCCTTTTGGGTGTGAAGTGCCAGATATTGCAGTGAACGACCCAATATATTACCTCAACTGTTTGACATGCAAATTGATTCCGTACCATGGGATAGAGGATAAAATATTGGGATTGGAGTATGGTTGGGCCAGTATTGGTTACTGGTGACCAGAAACTGAACTGGACCAGCTTTCTAAATATTATGGCCACAAGAGCAGCTCAAAAGCTGGGAATCCTGCATTGAGTAACTTGCCTCCTGACTCCCCAAAGCCTGTCCACTATCTACAAGGAACACGTCCAGAGTGTGATGGAATATTCCCCACTTGCTTGGATGGGTGCAGCTCCAATAACACTAAGCTTGACACCATCCAGGGCAAAGTAGCCTGATTGGCACCACATCCATAAATATTCTCTCCCCTTCATCACTGATGCTCAGTAGCAGTGTCTACCATCTCACTGAGACTCCTGAGACAGCTCCTTCCAAACGTAAGATGCTAGAACAGAAATAGGGCATGCAGCCTGTTGAGTTTGTTTCACCAGTCAATGAGATGACTGATCTAAATCTTCAATCCACTTCTTTCCTTTTCCGCCATAACACTTGATTCCCTTATCGATTAAATATGTTTAGTCAGCCTTGAATATATTCAATAGCCCAACCCCTGCAGCAAAATATTCTCCATATTTCTCCCCTCTGACAGAAGACATTCCACCTCACCTCTTTGGTAGACCCCTTACTCAGCTCTCTCGACTAGAAGGACAAGGGCAGCAGATACATGGAACCACGCCACCTGCATGTTTCCCTTCTAGCCGCTCACCATCCTGACTTGGTCAAATATTGTTGTTCCTTGGTATTGCTGGGTCAGAATCCTGGAACTGAGCTGAAACTTTATTGCTGGAACAGCACAGCAGGTCAGGCAGCATCTAGGGAACAGAAGATTCGACGTTTCGGGCACATGCCCTTCTTCAGGCATGTGCCCGAAACGTCGAATCTTCTGTTCCCTAGATGCTGCCTGACCTGCTGTGCTGTTCCAGCAATAAAGTTTCAGCTTTGATCTCCAGCGTCTGCAGACCTCACTTTCTCCCAGAATCCTGGAACTCCCTCCCTAACAGCATTGTGGATCTATCTACATCACATGGACTACAACGGTTCAGGAAGGTGGCTTGCCATCAACTTCTGAAGGGCATCTAAATAGCCCAGCCAGTGATGCCCAACATCCCGTGACTTAATTTGAAAACCAAGGCTACTAACAAAATGGAATCAGTAGCAGGTTTCTGCTTGATGCAAACTGCGATGTTGACTCTGGCTTGTCTGCCTGTTTGAACCTGCATTGCAACGCGTCAGCCTGCAGCAAGCAATCCTTGCCCCTCCCTCTGCAACTATATGCTCCCTGACACTCTTACCATTGCCTGTTCCCTGCCTTAATTGCTTTCCAGCCCCAGTTCTCCTCAATCAGGCCTAATCTTGCCCACTGCCGTTCCCCATTCCACTTTGAGATTGGTCAGTTGGCTTGGACATGTGGAGCTTGTGTAAATCATTGCAGTTGGTGTTCAGTATTTCCTTAACCCTGTGGTGTACTTAAACTGTGATACAATTTATAATCTGTCAGCAAGGTCGGTAACTGCTTTTACCGAATGAGCAACACTGAACAGAGGAGGATGAAGCACATGTTCACCTTCACCGGAAACCTGGTGACCTTCCCACCTATTACTGCTCCTATCCCTTGGCACATCTGCACTAATTTGAACCATGATATGCTGTCAAAACAAAGTACAGTTAGTTTCTTAAAATTTATTTGTATACCAAAAAAATACATTAGCCTTTTCATGTTCTGTCAACATCAAATAGAGTAAATGTCCCTAACTAACATTCCAGACAGATGCAGAACTGCATTAGATAGAAGTTGTGGTGTGGCTGTATAGGATGTTGGTTAGGCCACTTTTTTGGAATACTGCATTCAATTCTGGCTATAGGATTTACAACATCCTTCCTTTCTGTACCCTTTCGAGTTTTACAAGGGTGTTGCCAGACTTGGAGAGTTTGAGCTATAGGGAGAGGCTAAATAGGCTGGAGCTGTTTTCCCTGGAGCGTGAGAGGCTGAGGGGTGGCATTAGGTTTATAAAATCACGAGAGGTATGGATAGAGTGAATAGCCAAGGTCTTTTTTATTCCCCACGGTCGGGAGCCAAAACTAGAGGGCATAGTTTTAAGGTGAAAGATTTAAAAGGGAATGAAGAGCAACGTTTTCACACAGGGGGTGGTGAGTGTGTGGAATAAGCTGCAATGGAGGTCATGGAGGCTGGTACAATTACAACATTGTAAAGGCATCTGGGTGGGTACATGAATAGGAAGGGTTTAGAGGGACATGGGCCAAAAGCTGGCAAAATAGGATAGATTAATTTAGGATATCCAGTTAGCAAGGATGAATTGGACCGAAGGGTCTGTATGCATGCTGTATATCTCTATCACTCTAAAGGTCACTATTATTTTAAACTGAAAGTAAAGCTCTCTTTGCACTGCCACTATCGGACACTCTGCTGTGTTCTAATCAGATTCTGATGGGTAACAGCAAAAGATATTCATATTAACCTGCATTCAAAACAAATCCTAGGCCTTGGGGTGAAACTTCTCCTAGTCTTTATTCTTTGGAGAAAATAGCAATTGCATTTAGTCTTTGTGTGATGGTCTGCAGCTGACTGCCTTTTGGTTTTAGTTTAAAAACACATTTCTGCATAGATTTATTTTTAATAATTCAAATACTAATTGTCATTTAGGGTAGCAGGTCTGGCCTATTTCCATTTCCTATTTGTTTCAAGTCTAAGCTGTGCACAAGTCTGCTCTCTGTTAATGTGCCAACAAAGAGAAAATAAAGGTCCCACACCTTTAAATTGATTGCCTCTCCACAATGAGAGATGTGTATTTCCATATGCTTTCCATAACCAATAGCTGTCTCTGAGCACTGCTATAGCCAGTGAAGTACTTCACAAGTGTGGTTAATGTGGAAAATACATCCAGCCAATTTATGCACAATGTGCATTGTCGAATACACAGTAATCTGATAATAGCCAGATAATCTGTTTGTTCTGATACTGATTTGAGGAATGAGTAGTGGCCAAGTCACTGGGGAGAAGTTCCCCTGCCTTTCCTTTGAATTTGTGCCATGGGTTTTTAAAAAAAAAAACATTAGTTTGACATCTCTGAAAAGCATAAAGGCTACGGGCCAAGTGCTGGAAAACAGGATCAGAATAATTAGGTTGCTTTTGACTGGCACGATTGTGATGTGCCAAAGGGCTGTTTTCTGTTGTAGATCTGACTCTTCTAATGTCACCTCCCAATAGTCCAGTTGTACCCCAGTATTGAGCTGTTTGCTTTGATTTGTTTTTGTTTTCCCCTCTACCTGACTCCTGGAGCGGAAACCTTAAACTCAGCAGCAAGAGAGCAGACACTTAAACACAAGAGGGATTTAGCTCTGCTCCTGGATTGCTGGCTTCCTGATCTGTAGCACTGACCAAAACCACCTTGAATATACCCCCAATGGCTCCCCAATTGCCCTTAGCATCAATGTTTTTTTTAGAGTAATTCCAGAGTAAAGCCAAATGGCAGCAGATACAAAGGAGCACCTACTTCACCTCCAAGTCTCTTCCCATCTTGTCTTGGGATTATATCAGCTGTTCCTTCAGTGTCGCTAGGCCAAAAGGCTGGAACTTCTCCAACAGCATTGTGGGTCTACTTACGCCAAAGAGACTGCAGCAGTTCAAGAAGGCAGCTCACTACCACCTTTTCACGCAGTTATGGATGTGCAATAAATGTGCCGACGTCCCATGAATTAGTTTTTGAAAAGTTGCCCTTTTTTAATTTGAAAATCTAATTAGTTGTCATCCAAATCTCCATTGCTTCCAAATGATGGCTTCCACTTCGTGTGCTGTTTCCGCCATTTAGAAAGTGTTTATACCACTTCTCCCCCCCCCCCCCCCAAAAAAAACTTCAAATGTCTGTTCTACTTTGCTTTTGTACAAGCTGCTTTGTTTGCATGATAACAATGCAGGGCTTTTGGAAAATAATTCCAACTGGAGTGAAGCTGAATACTAGTCTGACACATGTCCAGTTGGTAACAGTTTGTTTTTGTTTAAATTGCCTGCTTGCAGTATTGCCCTGGGAGACAAAACTGAAACTGGAGTTTCCTTCGTTCTTTTTTAATGGGAGTTTCGTATTGAGCAACAATTGACCATGCTGAGCACAACCTTGCGTCAGCTGGAAACTTAAGTCCGCATTGCTTTAACTTTTGCAAGTTGATTTATTTTTCTAGAGAGCTTAAATAATTCATTTAACTCCTGTAGTGACCAATCCCTCAATATCTTGTGCTTTCACACTGTCTTCATGCTGCTCCCGCCCCCCAAAACTTGAACTGTCCTTGTTCTTCAATTTCCACAGAAAACTCTGAACTGTTGCGCTCTCCTCAAACTGGGAAGGCTGAGCGCTACCTCATGTCATCTGACCTTGTCTTAGCCCATCTGCTGAAATCCTGACTCATGACTTTATTTTGAGTCTTGATTATTCTGACATCTCCCATGTACTACCCTATCAGAATTATTCACTATAAGAGGAGGCTGTGAGGCCTTCCAGCCTGCTACATTTTGTTGTGATCACAGCTGACCACCCATTTTCTGTTCCTGCTTTCCTCCACCGTCTTTAATTCCTTTAGACAAAGTGCTATGTCCAACACCTCATTTGAAATTGTACAATTGTGGGAAAAATCTGCCAACCCACAAAAGCAAAATTGGCCAAACTGTACCAAAACACCCAGAATGCCTCAGCAGGGACCAAGCAGGCTGATAAGTGAAACTAGACAGCACTCGCAGACAAGGGATTACACTTCAAGCACCCACTAACAATGACATAGCACCACCGCTATCTCAAAGCCCTGAGAGCAGTTTCTCAACCCAGCAATACCAAAGCCACATAGAGCAGGTCAAACAGAGGCACCAGCAAGAGCATTGCTCCCAGGACAGGACAATGGAAGCACCTCACTGCTTCAGAGGAGACACTAGCACCTACCTGTGAAGAGGAATAGAAGTTCAGAACCCATCAATACTGTCAGAATGTTGCTTTGTTTCGAGAATTAGGACATTCTTTTGATAACTGTTTTCCGATTAACATCATTGTAACTACATTACTCCATTTCCAGATACATTTTATTTGCACAATTTCTAATTAGCCTTATTGTACAGGATTATTATAAAAACTGGCTTCATCCTCAGCTCAAGAGAAATTCTCAGCTACCTGGACAAACTGTCTGTGCTGTTTCAGCTTGGTCAGTTTCTCTTCCAGCGATATCGCTTGTAATAAACAGCAAGTCAGTTTCACCCGATCTGATTTTTGTGGTCACTACTTTTATTGGTCAAATTTCTCCAACAATATTTTGGCTTTGTGCTAGCAAGTTCCACAGACACTCTACCCTCTGGGTCACCTTTACGTCATTTAGAACCCAATTAGGATTAGAGTCCCTACAGTGTGGAAACAGGCCCTTTGACCCAACAAGTCCACACCAACCCTCTGAAGAGTAAGCCAGCCAGACCCAATCCCTTACTATTCTACATTACCCCAGACTAATGCACCTAGTCTACACATCCCTGAACACCATGGGCAATTTAGCGTGGTCATTTCACCTAGCCTGCATATCTTTGGAGTGTGGGAGGAAACCAGAGGAAACCCACGCAGACCGGGCGGAATGTGCAAACTCCAGACAGTCACCCAAAGCGGGAATCTAACTGGGTCCCTGGTGCTCTGAGGCAACATTGCTAACCATTGAGCCAATGTGCCGCCCCCATGTCCATGTCCTTGCCAAGTATTCATCGTGCTAAGCTGCTATTTAAAACTCTCCTCCTTTATTTTCCCCTACTTCTGTTCTCATGCATATCCCCGATTGTTAATCGTTCAGCTGTGTTGGTTGCTGAATACAACCCCCTCCCGTTCACTTCCCCCGAAACCTTTCCACATACTGTTCCTCCTAAAGCCAATCTCTTTGATCAACATTTTGATCAATTGCACAACATCGGAATGTGACCTGCAATCAAATATTTTGATGCTCCACTGAAGTGCCCTGGGACATTTTATCACACTGAAGTCCTGATAGTAGCATTGGTAGGTTTCTGGCATGAATCACCATTTCAGTCAACAGTGTTGTGACCCATTAAACCTGTCTGTCCTCTGATTTTCAGGGCGGAACATGTGGCTGATTAAGCAACAGGTGCTGCAATCCCAGGAGCAGAGGATACTGAAGCACTTGCTGAAGAACAGCAATGGGATGACTGAGCCCAAGGAAGGACTCTTTCCACAGCCACTGGATCACTTCAACAGAAGGAACAATGGCACTTTCAAGCAGGTGAGTGCAACCTTCGTATGATCTCTCTTCCTCCCTGCGCACCCCCCTCCTATCCTCTGTTCCTTCCCTTTATGTCTAAATCCACACTGGATCAAGGACTTTTAGAACAGAAACTGTTCACTCAACTCAGCCACTCTGGTGTGGCCTGATTTATGCTCCAAATGAATCTCCTCCCAACCCATCTCATTGAACCTTCTGTGACCTTTTCTGTTCTGCCTTGTGTTTGATCAACTTTCCTTCAAATGATATCAACTATGATCGTAATGAGTGGCCTCAAAGGGCTGAATGGCCTACTCCTCTTTATTTTCTGTGTGATTGAACTACTGGCTTAGAGGGTTGAACTTCCACATTCTAACAGTGCTGTCTCTTGAGTTCAATCTTGGGTTCCTCAGTGACTGTCCCATAGTTTTGGCCTGGCTCCTCCAGTTTTACTATCCTTTACCACCGAGAGCAACTCTGTGCCAACCCTTTTGGAATTTGAAAGATCACGTCAGTCTTCAGGTTTCTTTCACTGAACAGCCTGGCCCTCCTTTTTTTTTTCTGCTTGTCGTCTTTTTTTTGTTTCCGCATCAAACCAAAGCAGGCCATTTGGCCCCTCAAGCCTGCTCTACCATTCTGGAAGATCATGGCTGTTCTGATTACCACTCCGATTTTAGCCTTTTCATCTGCTTGCTTATCAAGAATCCACCTTGAAAATATTGAAGGTCTCTGCTTCCACCTCTATCCCCTCAATTTTGGCTATCCTGACGAGTTATTTTTGCACTTCCTCCAGAGCCTCGTTAACCATTTGAAGTACTGAGCACAATTGTGGGATGGCTGTGGAAAATGTTCTTTTACTTAAGATGTCTGTGTGTTTGCTTCAGAGATACTGGGTCAACGCCAATCTGTGGGAGCCACGCCTGGGTCCAGTGTTCCTCTTTATTGGTGGCGAGCAAGTCCTATTATCAAGTAGCGTGTTGGCAGGTATTGTTGCTTTGGAAATAGACTGGATGTATGAGGAGGGAATAAATAACTAGTGTTTGGGTTTTGTCTGTTCCATTTGGGATACCCCCCTCACCCAGAATACAACTTGTTTTAACTCCAAACTATCTAATTGTAGACATTGCAGCACAAGAGAGGCCACTTGGTCCATTGGGCCCATGTTAGAATGAGATGAGGGTCAATGATTTCTCCTAGGCGTAACCTTGAGTGATACTATTTCATTCTGAGGGGGGTAAGTATGGAAAACAAATGAACAAACTAATTGGGAACAAGAATAGATCATTTAGGCCTGTTCCACAACTGCTGAAATGGTTAACCTTAAATCCTTCCCACTGTTTGATAACCTTTCATTTACTACCCAAGAATCTATTTACCTCTGTCTTAAAAGTATTCAAGGTCCCTAATCCTTTTTTTTTGGATAGGGAACTCCAAAGACTATCAACCTTCTGAGAAAAGAAAATGGCCGCTATTGTTTTAAATGGCTGACCCCTTGATATTCAGTTCTGGGTTCTTTTGTAAGAGGAAACAGTTTCTTCACATCAATCTGTTGAGACACTTCAGTATCTTTATATTTCAATCAAATCAGCTCTTGGTCTTTTCCATTCCAGCAGGTATTAGCCATTTTTTTTTTTTTAGCCAATACAAGACTAGCCTATCTTTCATTACTTGTAAGACAACCAGAATTCCAGGTATTAGTCTGGTATACTTCCTCTGAGCTTCCTTCAAAACATTTGCATTTCACTTAAATAAGATTACCTACAGTGGAAACAGACCCTTCGCCCCAACAAGTCCACACCAACCCTCCGAAGAGAAACCCACCCCCCCTATATTTACCCCTGACTAATCCACCTAACACTACAGACAATTTAGCATGGCCAATTAACCTAACCTGCACAGCTTTGGACTGTGGGAGGAAATGAGAGAAAACCCATGCAGACATGGGGAGAGTGTGCAAACTCCACACAGTTGCCTGAGGTGGGAATAGAACCTGGGCTCCTGGTGCTGTGAGGCAGCAGTGCTAACCACTGTGCCACCCGAAGCTGATAATACTTCAAATGTGATCTCATCAGTGCCCTGTCGAACTGAAGCAGAGCCTCCCTACCTCTGTATTCAATTTCCTTTGCAGTAAATGATTTTACTGGTTTTCCTAATTACTTGCTATGTCTGCATGTTACCATTCAGGCTGAAGACCATACATGGCAGTATAGTGGTTAATGCTGCTGCCTCAGTACAAGGGACCTGAGTTCAATTCAAGCGACTGAACTTCAGAGCCAGATATACTCGCTGTGTCTGCATGGGTTTTCTCTGGGTGCTTCAGTTTCCTCCCACTGTTCAAAGATGTGCAGATTGGGTGGATTGGCTGTGCTAAATTGTCTGTAATATCCAGACTAGGTGGATTAGCAATGGGGAATGCAGGGTTACAAGGATAGGGGTGGGCTGGGCTGGATGGGCTGCTCTTCAGAGTTGGTGTGGACTTGATGGGCTGAATGGCCTGCTTCCACAATGTAGAGATTGATTCACATCTCTCTGCGACTGTTTGGATAAAATGCTCTTTTTGTTCCTCGTGCCAAACTGGACCATTTCACACTTTCACACCTTGCATTCCATTTGCCACCCCTTTAACCTGTCTATATCTTATGTCCTCTTCATAACTTGCTTTCTTACTTACCTAGAAGCAGGCTTGAGGGGCCAAATGGCCTGCTTCTAGTTTGATCTCATTGTCAGCAAATTTGACATCCGCATCCTCCATTCCTGTCCATATCAGTTAGATGAATTGTCAACAGTTGAGGTCCCAGCTCTAATCTGTGCAGCACACCACTCATTACATCTTGTCAAATTGAAAAAGACCCATTTGTGCCTACTGTTTTCAGTTGGCAGTCCAGTCTTCTATCCATGCCAACCGATACACCTTTTATCTTAAGCTTTGATTTCCCACAACCTTTGATGTTGCAGTTGTCAAAAATACTCTACTTGCCAGAGTACAGTTGTTTCCCATAATCACCACCACATCAACCAACTCCAATTGTTGAGGTAAACACTTTTTTTTTCCTTTTACAAAACCATGTTGATTCTGCCTATGCTCCTTTTTAACTTATTCAAGTTTCCTGCTATAACTTCTTTACTCTTAATCTACCAAGGGGAAGTTAAATCAACTAGCCTTTAGGGATCTGCTTTTTGTCTTTCCCTTTTTTTAATAAAGGTTTTGCTGACTTCCAACTTAATGGATTGCCCTCTGATTCAAGGGAATTTGAATTTCTGCCCCAATCCCCTAGTGTAGGGATTTGGAATGACTAATCCAGGTCCCTGAGTGGAAGAGAGTTGCCCATTCCTGTGAGGAACTACCAATGTATAAAAATCCAGGTTCATAACATAAGGGCAGGGTGGGCTCAATGGGTTGAATGGCTGCCTCATGTTCCTATTTTTATAATCTCTATACGATTGTCCCTACAACAACATAGGACCTGCTCAAATCACAAGTGGTACTTGAGAACAGGCAATTATATACTGCTCAGGCTGAGGGAACCAGAGTGTTATACATTGCTGGATGTGCCCTGCAGGTTACTGTATGCCTTGACAGTGGGTCTGTTTTCAATTCTACAGCTCCTCGATGATTTTGTTCTTGACATTCTGATCTAAGTCAGGCAATTTATGAAAGAGCCAATCTGCCTTTCTATAGCACCTTCACTGAACTGTGCTTCCTATAGTGGCTGGTAGTTGCTGGGGGATGGGCTGCTTGGTCGGTGGGGTAATATACTCAGCTGGGAGCAAAGAAGGATTTTGGTGTTTCTTGATGTCGTCTTGCACTGATTTTGTCTCTTGCTGTGCTTCTGTTTCTGCAGGTGAACATGTGGACCTAGCACAGAAATACAGGGCCCTGTTGGTCTCCCTGGAGCACCGGTATTATGGAAAAAGCATTAATCCTGATGGACTGACCAATCAGAACATCCAGTTTCTGTCCAGCCAACAAGCGTAAGCTGGTTTCTTAACTGAACAATGATTTGAGTCCTGTCTCATCCTGACTGTTGCATCTCCTTGTCCTCTCTCCTTTAATAATGTTCTTCTCTGCTCCCTTTCTAGCTTGAGTCAAATTGAGACTGAGGTTCTCCTGTCTCTGTCTCTGTCTCTGTCTCTGTCTCTGTCTCTGTCTCTGTCTCTGTCTCTGTCTCTGTCTCTGTCTCTGTCTCTGTCTCTGTCTCTGTCTCTGTCTCTGTCTCTGTCTCTGTCTCTGTCTCTGTCTCTGTCTCTGTCTCTGAATAACCCCTTGCCAGAACTGAAGGGTTTTATATTTCTGTGCGGAGTCACTTAGTCTTTATCTCCCAGCTCTAAAGTTACCTGGGGAAAGTGCTGAGCCAATGTCTTGAGCTGCTGTAGTTTGGTGTGGCTCAGAGGGGCATGTGCAGATGCTGGTGTTCCTTTTTTTTAAGATAGTGGAGGATACAGGATTGGAAAGTTTTCAGTGGAAGGAGTGTTAGTGAGTCACTGCTGTACATTTGCATGTACTGTGGTCATGGTGTGTCAACATTGGCATGAGTGAAAGTAGTGGATGTGGTACCAATCAAGCAAGCTGCTTTGTCCTGGATATTGTTAAGCTGCTTGTGTTGTTGGAGCTGCACCCATCCAGGCAAGTGGGGTGTATTCTATCACACTCCTGACTTGTAGATGGTTTTGGGGAGTCTGGAGGTGAGTTACTTTCTGTAGGATTCCTAGCCTTTGACCTGCTCTTGTAGCCACAGTAGTCATATGGCTATTCCAGTTCAATTCCTGGTCATAGAATCATATGATACAGAAGAGACCCTTTGCTCCATGTCCGTGCTGCCAAAATTATGCTACTACTAGCACTAGTCCTAATTTTACAAAGGGTAAATGGTAACCCCAGACTATGTCAAACATTTTGTGGGGAATTTGGTGATACTGATGCCACTTATTGTCAAGCTGATAACTGGGTTCTGCCTGATTGGAGATGTTCATCGTGTGGCCACAAAATTGCACTCACCACTTAGCAGGCCATGGTAAGGAAGAATCAACCACAAAACCCAATGAACCATGGCTGCCTGATTTAAGTCATTGTTTGGACCACTCCCATCTCATTTTTGTGGCCTCGTTTGGCTTGCCAATGTCAAGAAAACATTGGACTGTCCACTAATGACATGCAGAGAAACCAAAGCAGGATATAAGAGCAGGATTAGGCCATTCAGCCCATCAAGTTGGCTCTGCCATTCAATCATGGCTGATGTGATTCTTGACCCCATTTCCTGCCTTCTCCTCGTTACCTTTTTGATCCCCTTACTCAGTAAGAACCTATCTATCTCTGTCTTAAATACGCTTTAATAACTTTGGCCGTCACAGATCCACCACCTTGCTGTGTTCTGGGGTCCTAGCCCCTCTACTAGTGGAAACATCTTCACTCTATCCAGGCCTCTTGGTATTCTCTAAGTTTCAGTGAGAGCGCAACCGCCCTTTCTCTTCACCCCCGCCGCACCCCCCCGCCCCACCATTGTTCTAAACTTCTTTGAATACTGACCCAGAATCCTCAATTGCTTCTCATGACAAGCCTTACATCACCTGGATCGTTCTGATGAACTTCCTCCAGACACCCTCCAAGGTCAGCACATCCATCCTGAAATATGGGGTACAGAACTGCTCTCTATTCCAAATGTGGTCCGATCAGAGTCTGATTAAAACCTGAGCAGTAAATCCCTGCTATTGTACTCTAGCGCACTTGAAATTAATGCTGACGTTGCGTTTGCCTTCCAAACTGCCATCTCAACCTTCATATTAACCTGAAGAGAATCCTGAACTAGGATTCCTAAGTCCCTTTGGGCTTCAGGTTTCCAAAGCCTTTCCTTATTTAGAAAACAGTCTAATCTGTTCAAGTACTTCTGCAGCCTTCCTGCTTCCTTAACACAGCCTGTACCTCCATCTTTGTCATCTGCAAATTTAGCCCTGAATTCCTTTGTTACTGTATAACATAAATTGTGTTCCCGACACCAACCTCCATGGATTTCTGTTGCTCACCGACTGCCATCATGAAAGACACACTTATCCCTACGCTCTGCCTTCTGCCAGTCAGCCAGTCCTCTCTGTCAGTATCTTGTCCTGAACACCATGGGCTCTGCACCTTATTTTCCAGTCCCCTGTGCAGCACCTTTTTGTCAAAGGCCTTCTGAAAATCCAAAAAGCTCTTGTCCACTGGCTCTCCTTTGTCTAACTTGCTTGTTACCACCTCAAAGAATTCTAACATGTCAAGCATGACTTCCCCTTGACAAAGCCATGCTTGACATTTCATGTACTCTGCAATCTAATCCTTAATAGTGAAGTCTCAAATCTTACCAATGACCAAAGTCAGGCTAACTGGCTTAAATTTCTGCCTTCTGAACAGGGGTGAGACATTAGTCATTTGAGCCCTCTGGGACTCTCTTTTGACTGCCATCCTCCAAGATCACCACCAATGCCTCCACAATCTCCTTTGCTGACTCCTTCAGAATTCCTCCCAGGGGTGTAGTCCACCTGGCCCAGGCTATTTATCTACTTTCAGACTTCTCTGCTTCCCCAGTACCTCTGTAGAGATGGCCACTTTACTTACCCTTGCTCCTGACTCTCTTGAGCCTCTGGTATCTTCCACCATGAAAACTGATGTAAAGTACCTGTTCAATTCCTCTGCCATTTCTTTGTTCCCCATAACTACTATTCCTGCCTCATTTTCCAGCGGTTCACTCTTGTCTCTCTTACCTTTTCAATAATCTTTTTTAAAAAAACTTCTATCAGTCTTATTATTAGCTTCTTTACACTTTTTTTTTGTCTCCACATTACCTTTTTGTTCTCTTCTGGTTTTTAAAGGTTTCCTGATTCTCTGGCTTCCTGCTAATCTTATTTCTCTTTTGATTTTATGCTGTTCCTGATTACCTTGTCGTCATCCTCTTTTTTTTTTTAGTAGTATGTTCGTCCTTGGGATAAAGTTTTGCTGTGCTTCCCGAAGTAGCTGAGGAATTTCTGCCATTGCTGTTGTGCCATCTTCCCTGCTGGACTCCCCTTCCAATCAACTCTGGCCAGCTCCTCCCTCATTTGTAATTGCCTTACACTCCATTGTAATACCATCACATCTGATTCCAGCTTTTTGCTCTCCCTTTTTTCCTCTCTCCCAGGTGAATGCTATCCTTTTTTGCCCCTTAGGGCTTCCTTCATCTTGAGCCCCCTGATCAAGTCGGTTATATTTACACAGCTCCACCAGAATTGCCTGGTCCATGGGCTCTGCCACAAGCTGCAATAAAAAATCATCTAGATATTCCACAGGTTCCTTTTTCTTGGGATTTGCTCCAAATTTGATTTTCCGAGTTCACTTGCATATTGAAGTCCCCCGTGATTATTGAAAGAATGACTTTCTTGCATGCCTTTCCTTTCTGATTTATTTTCTGCCCAACATACTGACTACTGCTTGGAGGCCTGTACATAACACTGAAGTCTCTTTTCCTTTGGTCGTCTTTGTGGTTCCTTAACTGCCTGCACAATTTATATGCCTTCTGACCCTAAATTGCTATTGCCTTTTTGCTATCTATCTATTTAATTTCATCTCTCACTAACAAGATGACCCCTGGTCCGCTGCCCCACCTGCCTGTCCTTGCAATAGGAAGCATATCCTTGGATATTTAATTCCTGCCTCTGATACCCAGAACATTGTATTGGCAAACTTCAAAAAGTGTTATGAGTTCATTTACCTTGTTTTATATACTGCGTGCATTTAAATACAACACAATCAGTTCTGCATTGACCATCCCCCTTCTGGTACAGGTAGTTATCCTCCCATTGGCTGTGTCTGCAGTTGGATTCCTGACCAGTTCCATAATCTGTTGTCATAGCTGTCCTGGGAACTTTAATAATATCTCTCCCAGCATTCTTCTTCACTAATTAGTCTTACCTTTTTTGATTCCATTTCCATGCAACCGAGCTCACTCCTTTAGGGATTGAAGCAAGCAGTCTAAAGACTCTACTTGGACTCTTTTGAATTAAAGCAAACTGAACTTCTGATTAACCTTGCAGCAACCTTTCCTGGTAAAAGGCTTTTTTTTTTATTGCTCATCTCCTGCTATGGCCCTCCCCTTGATTAGATTACTTAGTGTGGAAACAGGCCCTTCGGCCCAACAAGTCCTCACCGACCCCGCCGAAGCATAACCCACCCAGACCCATTCTCTTACATTTACCCCTTCACCTAACACTGCAGGCAATTTAGCGTGGCCAATTCACCTAACCTGCACGTTTTTGGATTGTGGGAGGAAACCGGAGCACCCGGAGGAAACCCACTCAGACACGGGGAGAATATGCAATATGGGAATTGAACCCGGGTCTCTGGCGCTGTGAGGCAGCAGTGCTAACCACTATGCCACCGTGCTGCCCACAATTCCCTCCAGATCCAAATGAGGTACCAGCCACTCACTCGAGGCTTTATTTCTTGTTTATAGCCAGACAATCCATCTGCAAACTCTGCCAACCTCCACCTCTGACATCTTGCACATCCTTCACTTGTTGTAGTCTACCACTTGTACCTCACTGGCCTGTGGGCTGTTGAATTTTCACCGTCTCTCTCTCTTTCTGAAGATACTTCTTCAGAATGATCTTTTTGATCTCTTAATAATCTCAGCCTGGAACTAGCCCCTTCAATTTGGCTCTAACCTTTCCTATTCAGTGGTTGTGTGGAATTGTATTTGATTTTTATTGCTGTGAAGTTCATTGGAATATTTTATATGCTCGGTAGAGGCAGCTTCTGGTACTTTCTTAGTTTTGGACTTTGGCCTTTTGGCTCTTCACCGTTTTTGGCCTTGCTTGGTTATCCTGGTGGCCCCTAACTCAATGTGCTTCTTTGGATAGGCTCGCTGACCTAGCAACATTCCATGAGTTCATTGGCCAACAGTACAATCTGACCAGAAACAATCGCTGGGTTTGCTTTGGGGGTTCTTACCCAGGCTCCCTCTCTGCATGGTTCCGGCTGAAGGTAAGAAGGGATCAGCTTATGGCTGCAAACCAGTTGTGAATCTGCCTGACTTGAGGCAGCGCTTGGGTAGTTACCATTCTGATAATGATCTAAACCCCACCCCTCCAATGCCTCAATTGAATCTGCCTCTGCAACGCTTTTGAGAAATGCATTCCACTCACTGCATGAATTAGATTTTCTTCCTGTCTGTACTACTTTTGCCAGTCAACTTAAATGACTGCCCTCTTGTTCTTGATCCTTTCACAAGTGGAACTTTTTTTTTCTTCCTATTTACTTTATTCAGACTTCTCGTAATTTTGAACATCTCTGTCAAATCTCCTCTGTTTTCTCTTCCCAAGAAAAGTCCCAACTTTTCCAAGCTAGCTTCATAATGGAAATTTCTTGTTCAATCTTGTGAATCATCTCTGCACCCTCTCTAATAACTTCAAAGTGCCCAGAACTAGGGGTAATATTCCAGTTGAAAACTGCTAACTGTCAATCAGTCCACAGTTAAATTGCTCACAATCTTCTGAACAGTAATTCTGGTATTTGATGTGGTTCTACTCTGGGACAATTCCTAAATAATGCAGACTGCACTAAGTAGGACAGAGGGTAAACTGTTCAGGGTTACAAGTAGGGATCAGTGATGCATGCACTAGAAGCTAATATACGAATGCATGGGGATTCTGCTTTATGTAGGCATCCAGGACACACACCCCTACGTTTGTGGAGGGGGTGCTGGCTTGGTGCAGAAGGTTAATCATGGGTGGCACAGTGGCTCACTGGTTAGTACTGTTCCCTTAGCACCAGGGCTTTGGGTTTGATTTCACCCTCAGGAGACTCTGTTTGGAATTTGCATGTTGTCTGTATGAGTTTCTGCCAGGTGCGCTCCTTTCCTCTCCAGTTTAAAGATGTGCAGGTTAGGTGGATTGGCAATTTAGCATGGCCAATGGTGTCCAGAGGATCTGTAGGTTAGGTAGGTTCTCCATGGGAAATGGAGGGATAGGGTAGGTTTGGATGGGATGCTTTTCAGAGGGTCACAGTGAACTCTATCTGAATGGCCTGCTTCCATACTGTAGGATTATATAACAACATAGCGAGGTCCCATAAAAAGCAAGGTAACTATCTATTTGCTAGGATGGCTATTTTTGGTGTTAGTCAAGGGATAACCGGACTTGAGTGAAGGCAGAAAATAATTGGGTACAGGTACTGGAGAACATCAGTGAGAGCATGAATCTTTTTCATGTGATAAAATGAGCTTTGTGATAGGTTTAACTTGCACCAAGGGAACACAGACTGGAGTTTGGTCCCAGTCCTGATATCTGCTTGATATGTGCTTCACATCTGCCTGATAGTATAGTCTGACTTTTTATTTTTAATCCCCCAATAGTTCCCTCACTTGGCTTTTGCTGCTGTTGCTTCGTCTGCTCCTGTCCGAGCCCAGCTGGATTTCACTGGATTCAACAAGGTAAGATTTGCCCTTCTCTCAGACTGCTTTCTGTCAGCCTGCTTCCACAGCTTCTGGGTCCTCCAGCTGCTTTGCTAGTTTGGAAAAGACTGACTTACAGTCTACCATGCTAACTGCTCACAAACTGAAATTTAGTGAAGACCTCTTCCTAACACTTACAGTTCAGCGTGGCATAGTTTGAGATGTTCCAAACAAATATATATGCTACTAGTCTGTCTTCAAAACACCGTGGATTCTGTGTGCTAGTTGAATTATTTATATCTCTAATGGAGTTAATAGCTGCTTTTCTAGACTTCCTGGTTCCACCAAAATGATTAGATTAGATTAGATTCCCGACAGTGTGGAAACAGGCCCTTCAGCCCAACTAGTCCACACCGACCCTCTGAAGAGTAACCTCACCCAGACCCACTTCTCCCTAACTAATGCACCTAACTCTACGGGCAACTTAGCATGACCAATCCACCTAACCTGCACATCTTTGGACTGTGGGAGGAAACTGGAGCAGCCGGAGGAAACCCACGCAGACACTGGGAGAATGTGCAGACTCCACACACAGTTGCCAGAGGCTGGAATCGAAACCCAGTCCCAGGTGCTGTGAGGCAGCACTGCTAACCACTGAGCCACCATGCCATCCCAAAAAGAAATCCCTTTTACAAAAGGTGCCTTTAGCTTCTTTGTCCTGAACTCCCCGAATGATCTAAATCACTTTATCGGCATGTTTAAGACAACCGGTCTACAACTGAGGGAGGTTGCTAATTATTCTCAGTACTAACTCTGATTATAATTCATAAACACAAGTGAACCATTGAAGTGGATTTACCTCTACGCTGTTTGCCAGGCACTAAATGTTTCCATTTACCTGCCTTTTGTTTCAAAAATACAACTCCACTAATCACGAAAGCAAGAAATTCCGTCACGTTCTCCCTCCTGTAGTTAGATCCAGAGTAGAGATCCCACTACACTCCCAAGGCAGGTAAGATATGAATGAGATTTGAGGGGGACATCCTCATACGGAGTCATTGCTATTTGAGGGTGGAGGAGCAGTTTGGGATCATGCTTGAAAGAAGAGTCTCACGGGAGATCGCTTTCTCTCCTATTCCTTTTGACACTGATGCATTGTCTATTTTACAGGTTGTGTCACAGAGCCTGTCAAACCCAGTGGTGGGCGGATCCATGAAGGTAAAAATTCATTCAACTGGCACTTCTGTCTCTTGCTGTCTTGCTCACTCAGTCTCATTGGTCTAGAATAGAATCATAGAATTTGCAGCATGAAAACAGATCTTTGTTTCAAAACCATCAGGCCTGTAAGACAGTCACATGACACAACCTAAACCTTTTTCGGTATAAAGGCTCCCACCTCACCTTAGTCACTATCTCTATAATGGAGTCAGTGTACTGCTATGGACCAAGCCAGACTGCCTCCAACATTTCAGGAAAGTAGCCTGGACCCTAACTTTCTAGTTTGTTTTAAGCAGGTGTAAAATGGATGTACCAGGAGTAATGCAGTTGGCCCAACCACGTCGTTTTAAACAAAAGTTTGTTTGCAAGATTACAGAATGAAACAAAACAGAAGAGAACAGAATATAGAATAACAACAGATTATCCCAACATTTTTGGGGTGGCTCCGTGGCGAGCACTGCTGCCTCACAGCACCAGGTCCCAGGTTATGATTCCAGCCTCTGGCGACTGTCTGTGTGGAGTTTGCACGTTCTCCCCGGGTCTGTGTAGGTTTCCTCCGGGTGCTCCGGTTTCCTCCCACAGTCCAAAGATGTGCAGGTAAGGTGAATTGGCCATGCTAAATTGCCCATAGATTAGGTGTGTTAGTGAGAGGGAAATGGGTTTGGGTGGGTTATTCTTTTGGAGGGTCATTATTACATTACATTACATTAGTGTGGAAACAGGCCCTTCGGCCCAACAAGTCCACACCGACCCGCCGAAGCGCAACCCACCCATACCCCTACATTTACCCCTTACCTAACACTACGGGCAATTTAGCATGGCCAATTCACCTGACCTGCATATCTTTGGACTGTGGGAAGAAACCAGAGCACCCGGAGGAAACCTACACAGACACGGGGAGAATGTGCAAACTCCACACAGTCAGTCGCCTGAGGCAGGAATTGAACCCGGGTCTCTGGCACTGAGGCCACTGTGCCACCGTGCCGCCCACATGTCGGTGTGGACTTGTTGGTCCGAAGGGCCTGTTTCCACACTTAGCGAATCTAATAATCTTAGCGGTGCTATTGCAACTGCTTGCAACAATTCCAATAAATACCCCTTGGGGGGGTGGGGGGAAGAAAGGTAAAGTCTGACAGGAGAGGTTCAGCATTTGGTGTAGCTGTTTCTTTGAATAGTAGCCTCAAAACTGCTTGCTCTGAAAACCAGACTGCTAAAGCTAAGCCAAAGCAGAGAAAAGCGGAACTGGAGAACTGGCCACTCCCAGTTCATTGTACAAGTGTTTTTGTTTTGAAACCTTAAGCCTTTGCTTGAGGCAGTATCTGTTAGCAATAATCAAATTGGTCCTAAAGCCCTTCAAACCTAGACCTCCTGGTGTTTCTGCATTTATGACCTCCTCTCTTGAAAAACCAAGGACAACCTAACCTTGTCAAAGGAACAGCATCATTATGCACTGTCATTAGTCAGATGTTTGCTACTATAAATACGTGCATCAGTGCACACAGGAGAAAGTGAGGACTGCAGATGCTGGAGATCAGCTGAAAAATGTGTTGCTGGAAAAGTGCAGCAGGTAAAGCAGCATCCAAGGAGCAGGAGAATCTATGTTTTGGGCATAAGCCCTTCAGTACACACAACCCAGACTGTCTTATAGGATAGCAGGCCATTCAGCCCATCAAGTCCACACTGACCCTCCAAAGAGCATTCCACCTAGACCCACCCCATCCCTATAATCTTGAATTTTCCATTGCCAACCCACATAGTTTGCACATTTAACCTGCACTTCTTTGGGCTTTGGTAGGAAGCCAGAACTTTAAGGGAGAATGGGTAATCCTACAGTTTACACAAAGGTGGAAGTGAACCTGGGTCCCTTGTGCTGTAAGGCAGCAGTGCTAACCACTGAGCTATCATGCTGCTCCATATGATGCACCCCTTTAAATAAACTTGTGTCCGTCTCAACCAGAACCCAATTTTTCTTGGGATATTTGTGTGGTTTAATGTATTTGGGAAAGCTCATCAGACACCTCCCACCTCACATCTGTGGTAATGCTGTGCCTTTGAGGCTATTTTGTCATAATATGGCTTTTGTTTTGAGTTTGCACAAGATGTGCTCAGTTGGGCTAGTGGAGACCACTTGGGTAAACAGCTTGGGAGGCCTTGGATTTCTTTTAGCCCCCTAAATGGGTGTGGCCAGCTCTCTGTCAGATCGCGATTTGTTGGTTTTGGTTTATCAGAAGCTGTAGGATCTTGACCGAGTTGGAAGCTTCAGTGAATGTCTCCTGGCTGCTGCTACTCTCTGAATCATCTCTTGATATTTCTTTCCTCCTGGATTGGAGAACTGCATGTGAGATTCTGTCTGAATTTGCCTTTTCACCAAGATGTTTTGTTTCTGGGATGCTACTAAGTTCCTTTTTCTTTGGTTGTTTTGCTTAATATTGAGTAGTTTGACCATTTACACTGGCATCTGGAACTCAGCACTTCACATTTACCTTTTAAAATAAAAAGTTGGGGTCGAAGATACCCATTTTTGAGGGGTCTGGTCTGGTCCATAACAATTATCACCAGATGAAGCTCATTGTGAGTGTAGTCTGGGAGTTAGCCTGATTCTGGATGACATCAGGAATGGGGTAATTCAATACCAGTCAGAATAGGCCTAATGAGGTAGAGCAAGGAGAGGAGATGCCATTTCCTCCACACCCTGAACATTTTGAGGTCCTTCTCCAAAATAGTAAAACCCATGTTCTGCCCTTAATAGTCTGCCTGACTGAATCCAGAACTAAATCTGGCTCTGGCATTTCTAGTCTTTCTGCAGCTTTTGTTTTGCCCAGAGTGGTTTAATTGAAGGTTTTACTCCTTCCCTGGTGCAGGAGTCACCAGAGCAGGTCCACAGGAAATGCTTCAGGTGGGCCTGGGAGCATGGCCTAGCTAGTCAGGCTTCAGGTGGAGATGGAGGCCTAATTCCTGCTGAGTTGCTATTGCCTTTCTCTCTCTCTCTCTCTCCCATCCCGGCAGTGCCGGTCTGCAGTGGCAAGTGCTTTCTCCCAGTTGGATCGGATCATGGCGGGCAGCAACACCTCCCAGCTGGAGGTTGACTTCAAGTCGTGCCAGAAGCTGAACGGGAGCGACGACCGTGCGGAGTTTGCCTGCAACCTGGCCAGTATTGTCATGGGAACCGTCCAGTACAACAAGGTGGTGTTGAGCAGAAACATCGCCAACCTGTGCCAGATCATGACCAATCAGAGCCTGGGCTCCGTCTACCAGCGGTTGATGGTCCTCAACAAGGTGAGGGGTGGGGGAGTGTGTGGTGGTGGTGAGCATTGTGTGGGGGCAGGGCTGTTGGTCAGTGAGGTGGGTGGGGGTGTTTGACTCCTCGATGTATTATATGGGGGATGGCTCTGCTCTTGTTCCCATCTGCTATATGACTTGTGAGGAAATGGGAGCATGAACCCCAGCCATTTCCTTTCACTGAGAATGGTGGGGGGGGGGGGGGGGGGGTGTAGAAATTTTGACTATAGAATTTAGCTGGGTGGGCCTCAAATTCTGTGTTCATTAGAATCCCTACAGTGAAAGCAGGCCATTCAGCTTGTTGGATCCACACTGAACCTCCTAAAGAACATCCTACCCAGACCCACCCCATCCCTCTAACTTTGCATTCTCCATGGCTAATCCACTTAGCCTGAACACAATGGGCAATTTACCATGGGCAGTCCATCTAACCTGCTCATCTTTGGACTGTAGAAGGAAACCAGAGCACCCAGAAGAAACCCATACAGACTCAAGTAGAATGGGCAAACTCCACAGTGACCCAAGGGTAGAATAGAACCCATGTGCCTGGCATTGTGAGGCAGCAGTGCTAACCACTGAGCCACCAAGTCACCCTCTTGTGTAAATTTAAAGTATAAATTTTGTAAACTGAAACGTCATCCTTTGACCCTCTGGGTATCAGGGTCTGGGGCAAACAGACCATGCTGGAGAAACTCAGCAGGTCTGGAAACATTTTATGAAGAGAAACCAAGTTAACTTAAGTCTAATAAACTTGTATGCATGGGGTGGGGTGTTGCAACTGCATTTTCTGTGGTATCTTCCAGTTGGTGACCTTTGTTTTCAGGATTACATGGACAGCATAGAGCTGCAATGTGTGGACAACTCTCATCAGAACATACTGGCCAACCTGAGGAGTACAGAAGTGAAACCATACGCTATGGCAGATCGACAGTGGTACTACCAGATGTGCACTGAGTTTGGTTACTGTGAGTTCAGAGAGATGTCTGTGGGGATTTGACTGTCACTGGGGATGGTATAGTGACAGTTCACTAGATTGGTCCCTGGGATGGGAGACACCTCTCATAGTGAGAGGCTGAAAGAAGTTAGGTTTAACCTACCCGGAGCTGAGGACAGGAAGTAAAGTCGTTGAAACATATCCGATTCTGAAGGTAGCCACTCACTTGCCAATGGCTGGGGAATGTGAGCTGCAGGAGGGTTGGGGGAAACTCACAGGCTGAGTAAGGCCGATGAACATTTTTTTTTAAGAGGAGGAGGAGGAATCTTCCTCGCTCAGAGGGCTATGAAGTTCCAATCCTTTACCTCGAAGGATTCTGAATACTCCATCATTGCAGCTGTGATTGACATCTCCCAAGCAAGGCAAGGACATGGGGTGTAGACAGCCAGAGACTTTTCCCAGGGCAGAAATTGTTAACACGAGGGGTCATAGTTTTAAGCTGTTTGGCAGAAAGTAAAATGGGGATGTCGGAGGCGGGTTCTTTACGCAGAGATTTGAGAGCATGGAATGCGTTGCCAGCGGCAGTTTTGGAAGTGAGGTCATTGGGGATATTTAAGAGTCTGCTGGACATGCATATGGTCACAGAAATTTGAGGGTTCGTACATTAGGTTTACCTTGCTTGAGGATCAATGGTCGGCACAAAATTGTGGGCTGAAGGGCCTGTTCTGTGCTGTACTGTTCTAGATCAAAAGTGGAGTCAAAACAGAGACCTGTTTTGAATGACAGACTGAAAGATTGTCTCCTTGTTCTTGTGATTTTCGAATCCGTCCCAACTTTCCCCTGTAGGGAAAAGTTGAACGGTCTCGTAGTTGGTTTCCACTCCGTGACCTTTAGCTTCCCAAAAAACAATCCTGCAGCAGGAACTGCATTAGAAGACTTCCTCTAAAATACCTTCAGGGAACATCCTTAAGTTCTGCAGAAGGGTGAGTCAGGAGTCCAAATGAAAGCACGATCTAAGCAACCCCCAATTCAACACTCTAACCCAGAGGCTGAGCCCCCACCCACTGGGGATTGACTGGTCTTCCATTATTTGAATGTGCTTTGCAGCCAATGAGGTACAGTCCTGCTGCTATGGTAATGCAGAATCCCAGCAGCCAGTTTATGAACAGCAATATCCTGCAAACAGCAATGGGATAATGACCAATTGATTTGTCTTTAAAAGTGACTTTGCATGGGTGAGATACAAGAAAACCTGTCCCTCTTAAGTAATTTAATTATTTACGTCCACCTGAAATGGTAAGCCTTTGTTCAAAACCCATCTGAAAGGTGCCACCTCTGATGGTGCAGCACTCCTTTAGTATTGCACATAAAAGTGAACATGGAATCATAGATTCCCTACAATATGGAAGCAGGCCGTATGGCCAATTGGGACCACACCAAAGAGCATCCCACCCAAACCCCCACCATCCCTGCAACCTTCCATTTCCTAGTGACTAACCCATCCAGCCTACACCTCCTTGGACAATTTAGCATGGCCAATCCACCTTGACCTGTACATGTTTGGACTGTGGGAGGAAACCAGAGCACCTGGAGGATACCCACACAGATGCTGGGAGAATGTGTGCAAACTCCATGCGGGCACACACCTGAGGGTGGAGTCGAACCTGGGTCCCTGGCACTGAGGCAGACTCGAATGTAGAACCTCTTTTTTTTCTAATCTGAGCAGGATGTGCTACCCATGGGCCATGATTAATGCTTTTTGGAGGGGGGGGCATGGGAGTGGTCATTAAGTAGTGAGATTTACCACCATACCCATTCCCAAAAAAATCACCAGACTACTCTGGTTGGCTCAAGGTCCCTCTCTTTGTCGCTCCAGATCAGACGTGCGAGGACAAGGGCTGCCCACTCTCCCACTGGCTGACATTGCGGTTTGAATTGGATATTTGCGCCGAGGTATTTGGTATTGATCCGGGCAGCGTTCAGGATGCTGTCGATTTCACCAACTCTTATTACGGAGCTGATCATCCAGCATCCAGCCGCATCATCTTTGTCAATGGTAAGGAGCCACAGGACAAGGTGGAAAGGATGGTGATGATATGGGCAAGGATTGTGACCCCAATTGAAGAGGGGTCAGGGGTTAATCAGATGGCATTCATACAGGTAGGGCTTGTGCCCTGGTTGAGAGAGATCTGGGTTTTAAGGATTTTTAAAAATTCATCCAGAGGTAGTGGGTGTTCCTGGCATGGTCAGCGTTTATTGCCTGTTCCTAACTGCCCAAAGGACATTTTAAAAGTCAACTCCACTGGAGTCACATGTAGGCCTGACCCATTAGTGAACACAAGGATTTTAGGACAATGGACCCATCATCACTATTAGGCCATTGTTTTAATTCCGGATTTTTATAAAATTTTAGATCCTAACATCTGTGTTCCCAACATATATTTGGGGTTCTGGATTACTGGTACACTGACTACCACTCCATCCCTGCCTCCCCTTCAATACAATTCATATACAGCTGGTCATGGCACCCATCAAACTCCATCTGACATCCTGATATGAATTAAATCCATTGTTCCTACCTGGATTGCTCATTGCCTGTACTGTGTGGCTTCTGGACTCCATATTGGGTTCATCAAATCTAGAGCTTGGGCACCTTCCATGTCCTTACCCCAAACCCCACACGCCAGGCCTTGTTACCACATGCAACCCACTGTCAGTTACCAGTAGTCCTCCATTAGCAACTGTTCATTCTCCCAGGATGACCATTACCCACTGCTTCGTCTGTCCAGCTGTTTTTTTCTCTTTTGGGCTCTGTCTCCACTTATCTACTCTCCTTCTCCCAACCATCTCTCTTCTGCATAAATACTAACTTTTTTTTTTCTTGGCTCCTATCAGTTCTGAAGAAGGGTCACTGGACCTGAAACATTAACTCTGCTTTCACTCCACAGATGCTCGCAGACCTGCGGAGTTTTTACAGCAATTTGGTCTGGCCAATATGTACCTATAGGCCCTCATTTTGAGTACGATATGACTTTTTTCCATTCTGCCTGCCTCCAATAACCTTTTGACCCCCTTGCTAGTTAAGAACTTAGCTACCTCTACCAAAACAAAATGACCCTGCCTTCTCCACTCTGGGGAAATTTGAGTTTTCACCCACTCAGTCTGTTAAATAGGAGACTTTTTTTTTTAAGTGTCCCCTCTTCATTTGATCACTGGATGTGGGCACCATTGGCTATGCCAGCATTTATTGCCCTAAGGGCATGTAAGCCTCAACATTGCTGTGGGACTGAAGTCACATGTAGGCCAGACCAGGTAAGGTTGGCAGTTTCCTTCCCTTAGGACTTTTGTGAATCAGATGGATTTTTCTGACAATTTGACAATGGATTCATGGTTGTCATTTAGACCTCGTAATTACAGATTTAAAAAAAAATTGAATTCAAATTTCACAATCTGCTGTGGTAGGATTTGAACCAGAGTCCCTAGACGTTATCTGGGTTTTTTGGATTAACAGTTCAGTAATAACACCACTCGGCCATCACTTTCCCAAGGTTCCAGTCTCTCTGAACAAAGGAGTGATCTTTCTAACTTGACCCTGTTAACTTAAACCTGGGGACAATGTCACCTCAAAATCTCACTTACCATCCTAACTTCGACACATCAGGCATTTCTTCATTGTCAGTGTGTCAATCCTGGTACCTGAGCCCTTGCCTTTTTCCACTGATTGTTGTGGTTTAGGATTGCTCACCAATTTTGGAATGCCTGCAGGTGAGAATAATTCCTTGCCACGGATTCTCACATTCCGAGAATGAAAATAATGGAATATTGTTGTGCTGGACTCTGATCCTGGTATCTTGCTGACACCTTGTGGTTAAAATGAATACTGCAATATTGAAAAAATGATGCCTCATTATATTTGAGCATGGTTAAAAATCACAACACCAGGTTATAGTCCAACAGGAAGTGCTATCTTTTAGATGAAAGACTTAACAGCAATCGGTTTGTTCAATATATTGTTTCAGTTGCATGACACTGGATCTTTTGCTATAAATTCTTATGGTCTTGTTCCATAGCTATCTGAGGAGCAGCGCTCTGAAAGCTATGATTCCAAATAACCCTGTTGGACTATAAACCTGGTGTTGTGATTTTTAACTTTGTCCACCCCAGTCCAACACCAGCTTCTCCAAATTGTATTTGAGCATGTGCCTCTGAAGCTGCTGTGCTCTGAATTTCCAGGAATTTGAACGAAGCCTGATATATTGATGGCAGAATGTAGGAAGGGGAAGTTAGCAAGGCTGGAGATGGGTGGGGAAAAATACTGCATGTAGAAATTCAATGCAGGAAGAGACCATTTGGCCCAAAAGCTTGTGTTGACTTCTGCCCTTCACAGGGGCAAGTGGTTCTATCTACATGTCCCTGACCTGTTCTCATATTCCTACATCTGGTGGCTGATTAACTATATTCAATATTAAACTAAGTCCGGAGGCTGTAGAATTCCTGCCCTAAGTCTCTTTGCCCCTCCCTTCCTCTGAGATGTTCCCACACCTTAGGTGGCTCACTATTCTTTGATTCCAATCCTGTGAAATGTCTGGATTTTGCCTACATTAAAGGTACTATATAATTGTGAAAAGGAATATATTTAGTAGTCACGATTTCAATACTAAAATGGGAGAAACATCTTTGACTGAGGTCAGTTGGAATGTGGAACTTGTTACAACCATCATTGATTGTGTTGCTTGGTATAGATGTGTGTGAAGGTAGAGTCATAGAGATGTACAGCACAAAAAAAGTAATGGCAACAAAGTTATGCAAATTGAGTTCAGCCACTGGAATTCTTGCAGCTGTCTTCCCCCAGAGTCTGTTGACCCATCTACAAGGTACAATTCAAGAATGTGGTAGAATCCTCCCCACTTGCCTGGATGAGTGCAGCTTTATCAACCCTCTTGACACTATCAAGGACCGTGGACACCATCCACAAATGCTCACTGCCACTGATGCATGGTGTCTGCAGTATGCATTGCCTATTTCGGTGTATTACAGCAACTGGTCAAGTCTTCTTGGACAGCTTTTTCCAAACCCATACTACCTAGAAGGACAAAGCAGGTGAACGCCAGCCCCTGCGAATTCCCCTCCATCCCAACTTCACTACTGCTGTGAGAAAATCCTGGACCTACCTCCCTAACAGCATTTCAGGTGTAGCTACCCAATTTCATGAGCTGCAGAGATTCAAGAAGGCAGCTCACCACCACCACCACCTCCAGGGTAGTTGAGGATAGCAGCATTTATTGTCTATACCAATGAACCCCCATTGCCAAGAATGAATTGGATTTACAGACGGGTCTTTGTTCAGTGAAACTGATTGTAGGCTGTATTTTCTGAGATTTAGTAGAAATGGAAAGTTTTCTCGCTGCAATTTTTTTCTAATTCCAACTGTTTCTGTGTGCAAGTGTTTTTATCTCCGATTTGCAGCCCCATAGTTGCTGAAAAGCAGTTTGCTCCCTTGAACCTGTCCCATTCTTTCAACATTTTGACACTTTGTGCCTGCTTTGTATCAATCTGCTGTTGTCGTTGTCCTGAACTGTCTCATTCCCATTTTCTGACTCTGATCCTGCCCGTGCATACCTGGGCTTTTTAATGAGTACCTGAGTGGAGTTCTCCATGTATCAGGTGTGACTCCATGAGGAACGCTCTTGTGGGAATAAAAAGGTTCTGCTGTCTCCATTCTGGAGATGAGCACAAAATCTAGGCTGAGACTCTAACGTGACACTACGGGAGTGCCACACTGTTGGAGATGCCATGAAATCAAGGTCCTGTCTGCTCTTGTGGTTGGGATGTAAATGGTTCCATGGTACTATTCCAAGGAGGAAGATGCAGAGGATACTTCTCTCTTGTATGACTGGGTGCAGACTCTACAGGTTGAGTTGTTTTCCAACATCTTTGTCCTGGATGACTTCCTCCATGAGGTCTCCAGTACATGCACATACTCTGGACCTGTTCTCATAGTCATACAACACGGAAACATAACCTTCAGTCCAACCAATCCATGCTGACCAATGTTCCCAAACTAAATTAGTCCCACTTTCCTGCATTTGGCCCAAATCCCTCCAAACCTTTCCTATTCATGTAATTATCCAAATGTCTTTTAAACATTGTACCTGTCCCTTTTCTTGGGTGTGGGTGTTGCTGATGAGGCTGGCATTTGTCTGTCCCTAAATACCCTTGAACTATGTGGCTTGTTGGGTCATTTCCAAACAGTTGAGCCAACCACACTGCTGTGGTGTCATGTGTAAACCAGGCCAGGTAAGGTGGGCAGATTTCCCTCTCTATTTGACTTATTGTCGCCTATCTGGTACAGTGAAAAGTTTGTTTTGCATGCAATACAAGCAGATTAGATTAGATTAGATTCCCTACAGTGTGGAAACAGGCCCTTTGGCCCAACCAGTCCACACCGACCCTCTGAAGAGTAACCCACCCAGACCCATTTCCCTCTGACTAATGCTCCTAACACTGGGTGATTTAGCATGGTCAATTCACCTGACCTGCACATCTTTGGACAGTGGGAGGAAACCGGAGCACCCAGAAGAAACCCATGCAGACATGGGGCGAATGTGCAAACTCCACACAGACAGTTGCCCGAGGCTGGAATCTAACCTGGGACCCTGGTACTGAGAGGCAACAGTGCTGCTCCAGATCATACCATACAAAGAACATAATGATAGAACCAAATGAGGAACAGTGTTACAGCTGCAAAGAAGGTGCGCAATAAGGAAGATCAACATGAAATTTGAGGTCCATTCAGAAGGCTAATAACAGCAGGGAGCAAGCAGTTTTTGAACCTGTTGGTCCATGTGTCTAAGCTTTGGTGTTTTCTGCCTGATGGAAGGGGTTGGAAGAGATGATAACTGGGGTGGGAAGGAGCTTTGGCTGCCCCTCTGAGGCAGTGAAAAGTGTAGGTGGAGTCAAAGGGTTATCATTGGTTTGTATGACATACACTGCTTTCATGGTCAGCATTACTGAGGCTAGGTTTCACTTCCACATTTATGGAAATTAAATGTTACCAGCAGCTGTGGAGTCATAATCATAGAGATGTACAGCACAGAAACAAACCCTTCGGTCCAACCTGTCCATGCTGACCAGATATCCCAACCCAATCTAGTCCAACCTGCCAGCACCTGGCCGATATCTCTCCAAACCCTTCCTATTCATATACCCATCCAGATGCCCCTCAAATGTTGCAATTGTACCAGCCTCCACCACTTCCTCTGGCAGCTCATTTCATATCCGTACCACTTGCTGTGTGGAAAAAGTTGCCCCTTAGGTCCCTTTTATATCTTTCCCTTCTCTCACCCTAATCCTATGTCCTCTAGTTCTGGATTACCCCACCCCAGGGAAAAGATTTTGCCTATTTATCCTATCCATTCTTCTCCATAATTTTGTAAACCTCTATAAGGTCACCCCTCAATCTCTGCTCCAGGGAAAACAGCTCCAGCCTGTTCAGCCTCTCCCTGTAGCTCAAATCCTCCAACCCTGGCAACATCCTTGTAAATCTTTTCTGAACCCTTTCAACTTTCACAACATCTTTCCGATAGGAAGGTTGCCCACCAATATTCCAACAGTGGCCTAACCAATGTCCTGTAAAGCCGCAACATGACCTCCCAACTCCTGTACTTTGACCAATAAAGGAACGCATACCAAACGCCTTCTTCACTGTCCTATCCACCTGCAACTCCACTTTCAAGGAACTATGAACCTGCACTCCAAGGTGTCTTTGTTCAGCAACACTCCCTAGGACCTTACCATTAAGTGTATAAGTCCTACTAAGATTTGCTTTCCCAAAATGCAGTACCTCACATTTACCTAAATTAAACTCCATCTGCCACTTCTCAGCTCATCGGCCTGTCTGATCAAGATACTGTTGTAATCTGAGGTAACCTTCTTCACTGTCCACTACACCACCAATTTTGGTGTCATCTGCAAACTTACTAACTATACATCTTCTGCTCACATCCAAATCATTTATATAAAACGACAGAGTAGTGTACCCAGCATTGATCTTTGTGGCACTCCACTGGTCACAGGCCTCCAGTCTGAAAGGGAACCCTCCACCACCACCCTCTGTCTTCTACCTTTGAGCCAGTTCTGTATCCAAATGGCGAGTTCTCCCTGTATTCAAGAAGATCTAACCTTGCTAACCAGACTCCCATGGGGAACCTTATTGAATGCCTTACAGAAGTCCATATAGATCACATCTACTTCTCTGCCCTCCATCAATCCTCTTTGTTACTTCAAAAAACTCAATCAAGTTTGAGAGACATAATTTCCACGCACAGTGGGATTTGAATCTATCGTCAGATCTTTACTTTGTCAATGGACTAGCAATCCACAGACTACCACATCATGCCACTGTGGTTCAGTGCCACTGATGGGCAATGCATTCACTGACTGGGGTAGGGAGGGCAGTGTGCCTCATGGGTGTTCACACTTGTGCTTTGTCCTTTCCCCGGTCTTTACTTTTGGCACTATTTTTCTGCAGGATTTCTTTAATGTTCAGAGTGCTGGGTTTGCTGGTATGGGACAAAGAGTATTGACTGACTGACTGTATCTGCCTGCACTCCTGGAATTTGTTCTGTTGATGTTTCTGATCTGTCTCTGAAGGTGACATTGATCCGTGGCATGTGCTCAGTGTGCTGAAGAACCAGTCATGTTCTGAAGTGGCCTTAGTCATTAACGGCACTGCACACTGTGCAAACATGAACCCTGTGGAGCAGGACGACCCACCATCTCTCCGCCAAGCCAGACAGGTGAGACCTAACACATTCTGCTGCCTCAGAACTGAGGCTGGCGATCTTGGTTCAGAAAGAAGCAGCTTTGTACATGCTGTAATGCGTCCTCTGGTAGATTAAACCTGTCACTGGAGATTCTCAGCATTATCTACAATGGCTGTAAAATCTCCATGAGACCTTAACCCTGAAGGTAGTCCATGAGCAGGTGCTTTGGTAGACTCCTCAGTGCAAATAATTGAACCTAGTCCATAACGGCCTGTTAAGGGACGTGATTCCTGCTAATGAGGTTAGATACACTTGAGTGGAGGCCACAGCAACAGGTCTCCCTGCAACAGACACTTCAGAGTGGGCCAATCTAGGGGAATTCACACACCGGGCAGGCTGCCTTTTTTAGGCATCTAGAGACTCTTGAGGGAGTTACCTCACCATTACTTTGTCTAACCTCATACTGGCCCATTCCTGGAGGGTTTGATGCCAAAAGTATAGAGGAAATTTTATTTTTATCTAACCCCATGTCCTGCCTGAGAACATTTTGATGAGAACATGCAGAGTTAGCTTTATACTGTCTCTAACCCTGTGCTGCCCCTGTCTTGGGAGTGTTTAATAGGGGATGGTGTCAAGTGGACTTTACTCCATATCTGACTCTGCTGGGTGTTTGGGAACATCAGAGACCTTTCTCTTCTACTTTCAGTTTTAAGAATAGAGGGATACTGCCTCAGTTAAGAGTTGAGGGAGCTTTACTCTATCGCTCCCTGTGATGTACATGTCCTGGGAGTGTTTGATGGATGAAATAAAACTTTTCTGTTCTGCCCAAAAATATTTTCCTTTTTTGAGAAAAGGAAACTATTTGAGAAAGGATCTCCTGTGGGTTTTAATGCTTCTGTTGATCACTTACAATTTAGAAGTTAGACACTAAGTTTAATTCTGTTTCTTTCCAGAAAATTGATTATCAGATTGGAGCATGGTTGGCTGAGGAACATCTGTCTTCATGGTAACCGTACCCAGAATTCCAAGCTCAGGAAGACTGCATGCCTTGCACACAGTGACTGGGTGTGCAATGTAATTCCAATTCAAGGAAAGCTTTTGTATGTTAACCTGGCCTAATCATTGAGAATCTATTTTTAAGGAATGTGTCTGTCTCTTTTCATTGAGAGATACAGAGGGAGGTAGATACAATCTTTCCACCTTCTTTTCTATGCCTCAAGGATGGTTTGGGGAGAATTGGGTAAGTTCTGAAGTAAGTCTTGGATTTACAATTTCCACATTTTAATGTTTGTTCCCTGAGGTGTGTCCCTCCCCAACCTCCAACACAGGCTGTTGCAGGCCCGTGGGTTGAAGGTTGGAGTGGAGGTGTTCCTTAGCATTACCACTTGGAGTACCGTGGCCCTTGTTGAGATAGAGGCCAGCTTAATTCTGTCTTGGCAGTGTATAGCCAGCCTGTGCCACACTGGTAAATGAACTACTGATCCCTGAGGTAAACCTTGATCTGTCCAGCTGCTGTTTCCCTTTGGATAGGGGGACCTCTAATGTATTGGGAAAGGGCATGTTCTTGGGGTTAAGTCCTTAAGTGTCTTCCTCCTGAACGTTGGAGTCAATGTCGCTTGTACTGAAAGCATCATTTTCATTGCTAATTCTCTGTAAGGTTCCAACCTTTTTCCTTGCTGACTGTGCACAAGCCCTTTTAGGGCTGTTGCTGCATGTCACATCCTGCTGCTGTTGTCCTTCAGAACAACTGGCCTTATGCCTGGACCTTGTGCATCTTCCATCAGTTTGGATTTCAGTTGTTTAGAGGGGAAGTGCCCCCTATTGGCAGTAGACAAAGCTGCTGATATCCTCACTTGCTTTCATTTGCCTGTTGACGTGAGGTGACAGGATGTGCCTGCTGGTTGGCTTTAATGTGAGCTGAGGACACAGGCCACTTACATTCAAAAACTATTGTCAGCTTACTGATTCAGGTACAGGCCCTTTCTCAGAAATACTCCATTGACCCCTATAAACTAACTCCTATATAATTGCGAAGCACGTATTCTGAGTAAGCTGAAAGATGTGGTCAATCCTAAGATGTAACTTTAAGGAATATTTTTAAATTGTTGAAGATCCAATTTTTTTTTTATAATGTTGTAATTCTAATGTGATTTTTAAAATGCAATCAAATTAAAGTGTTTGAAACTTGGTGTAATTTTTTTTTATTTTTGCAAATCCTTAGTCAAGCAATAGCCATCTCAGTTGCTGAGTTCAAGGTGATTAGTCCATCGCTCTTTGTAAAGGAACTCGTGTTGGTAACACTGTCTCCCCACAAGTGCAAATGGGTTTGTCTGAGGGCCTGGGAAGTGGATATTGGCTGTGGAGAGGCTGTAGGCTTGTCCTGATTCTGTTTAGCAAGAACTACTCTGACTGCAGCAATTCAAAGCCTACCATTGGCAAATGAAAGTTTGCTCCACTGAACTAGTGACTTCCTGTTTGCTCTGTGGGCTGCCATGATGGAAGACTGATAGTAGGTGGTTTGAACAGTTCTTTGTGAATTGGACAAAGACTAATTGGTTTTGGCCTCCTGGGTTGAGGAGGGATGTAGTTGTATTGGAGGCAGTTTGTAGGAGGTTCACTAGATCCATTCCAGAGATGTGGACCTTGTCCTTTGGGGTCATTTTGCAGCTGTACAGGACATTGGTTAGGCCACTTTTTGAATACGGTGTTTAGTTCTGGTCTCTCTGCTATGGGAAAGATGTTGTCAAACCTGAAAGGGTGCAGAAAAGATTTATAAGGATGTTGCTGGGTTTGGAGGATCTGAGCTATGTGGAGAGGTTGAATAGGTTAGGGCTATTTTCCCTGGAGCATTGGAAGCTGAGGAGTGACCTTTTTAGAGGTTTATAAAATCATGAGGGACATGGATAGGGTGAATAGTTAGTCCTTTTTCTCAGGGTAGGGGAGTCTAAAATGAGAGGGCATAGGTTTAAGGTAAGAGGGGAAAGATTTAAAAGGGACCAAACGAGGGGCAACTGTTTCAGCAGACTGTTCCATATATGGAATGAGCTGTCAGAGTAAGTGGTGGAGGCTGGTGCTATTGCAACCTTTTAAAAGGCATCTAGATAGTTATGTAGAGGAAGGGCTCGGAGGGATATAGACCAAATGCTGGCAAATGGGACTAGATTAATTAATGACATCTGGTTAGACCAAAGGGTCTATTTCTGTGCTGGATGACTCTGAAGGATTGGGCAGTTTAGACTTTACACGCTAGTTTACTCTGAAGTTCAGAAGAATGAAAGGAGGTCTAATTGAGATTAAGAGCTAAAGGAGATTGACAAATTAGATTAGATTCCCTATAGTATGGAAACGGGCCCTTTCAGTCTACACTGACCCTCCTGAAGAGTAGCCCATCCAGACCCATTTTCCCCCTGAATGATGCACCCAACACTATGGGTAATTTAGCATGGCCAATTCAGCTGACCACCACATCTTTGGACTGTGGGAGGAAACTAGAGCACCCTGAGGAAACCCACAGAGAATGTGCAAACTCTTCAGTCACCCAAAGCTGGAATTGAACCGGGACCCTGGTGCTGTGAGGCAGTAGTGCTAATCACAGCTACTGTGCTGCCCTAACAAGTCCACACTAACCCGCTGAAAAGTAACCCAGCCCCCTAACCTTTATTTACCCCTGACTAGAAAGGATGTTGTCTCACATGAGACAATCTAGAATGAGAGTTCATAGTTTCGTTTTTCGGATAAGGGCTGATGAATTTAAAACACGAGCAATTGCTTCTCTCAAGGGTTGTGGATCTGTAGAATTCACTACCCCTGAATGCTGGAACATTGAGTAAATTTAAATATTTTTAAAATTTTAATGGGTTGAAGAATTATAGAGAGAAGACAAAATGAAGTTCAGGCCAAGATGAAATCAGCCATGATTTGTGTCAAATGGTGGAACAGGCTCAAGGGGCTGAATGGCCTACTCCTCCAAGCTCTTATGTTCATGAGTCAGTCCTTACATCTCCGAGACACCCGCACCAATCAACCACACCGCCCCGTGGCCCAACATTTCAATTTCCCCCTCCCACTCTGCCGAGGACATGGAGGTCCTGGGCCTCCTTCACCGCCGCTCCCTCATCAGCAGACGTCTGGAGGAAGAACGCCTCATCTTCCGCCTCGGAACACTTCAACCCCAGGGCATCAATGTGGACTTCAACAGTTTCCTCATTTCCCCTTCCCCACCTCATCCTAGTTTCAAACTTCCAGCTCAGCACTGTCCCCATGACTTGTCCGGACTTGTCCGACCTGCCGAGCTCCTTTTCCACCTACCCACTCCACCCTCTCCTCCCTGACCTATCACTTTCATCTCCTCCCCCACTCACCCATTGTACTCTATGCTACTCTCTCCCCACCCCCACCCTCCCCTAGGTTATCTCTCCACGCTTCAGGCTCACTGCCTTTATTCCTGATGAAGGGCTTTTACCCAAAACATCGATTTCGCTGCTCGTTGGATGCTGCCTGAACTGCTGTGCTCTTCCAGCACCACTGATCCAGAATCTGGTTTCCAGCATCTGCAGCCATTGTTTTTACCTTGTGTACAAGTATAATGACCTACTGATGTTGAGTGGAGTCTAAGACACAATTGTCACGTGTTTTGGAGGTGTAAGAAGTGTACTGTACCTAGGTTTAAAAGCTAGCAGAACTACCTGAGCACAAAGTGTTCTGAACAAGATACAATATAACCTTTTGGTCCAGCAGCTAGTGTAGCTGGTTGCCTGGAGACAAAAGCAAATTTGAATTAGGCCAAATTCCCAAGTTAGAATTTAGTTTATTGACAATATTAAAAACCGGTGTTATAATCTGATGTTTTGGGGGTGTAAGACCAGGAAAACATGAACAATTGAGAGAGAACTGCCAAAGATGAGATAGCTTTGGCAAATAGAATTAAGGAGAATCCAAAGGGGTTTTACAAATATTTGTGAGAAGATTTGTAGCTCGGGTGCTCATTGTTGTGGTTCTGTTCGCCGAGCTGGGGATTTGTGTTGCAGACGTTTCATCCCCTGTCTAGGTGACATCCTCAGTGCTTGGGAGCCTCCTGTGAAGCGCTTCTGTGATCTTTCCTCCGGCATTTGTAGTGGTTTGAATCTGCCGCGTCCGGTTGTCAGTTCAAGCTGTCCGCTGCAGTGGTCGGTATGTTGGGTCCAGGTCGATGTGCTTATTGATTGAATCTGTGGATGAGTGCCATGCCTCTAGGAATTCCCTGGCTGTTCTCTGTTGGCTTGTCCTATAATAGTAGTGTTGTCCCAGTCGAACTCATGTTGCTTGTCATCTGAGTGTGTGGCTAAGGATAGCTGGTCGTGTCATTTCGTGGCTAGTTGGTGTTCATGGATGCGGATTGTTAGCTGTCTTCCTGTTTGTCATATGTAGTGTTTTGTGCAGTCCTTGCATGGGATTTTGTGCACTGCATTGGTTTTGCTCATGCTGGGTATCAGGTCCTTTGTTCTGGTGAGTTGTCTGAGAGTGGCTGTTGGTTTGTGTGCTGTTATGAGTCCTAGTGGTCGCAGTAGTCTGGCTGTCAGTTCGGAAATGTTCTTGATGTATGGTAGTGTGGCTAGTCCTTTGGGTTGCGGCATGTCCTCATTCTGTTGCCTTTCCCTTAGGCATCTGTTGATGAAATTGCACGGGTATTGGTTTTTGGTGTTTTTCTTCCTCTTTTTGCAGTTCTGGTGTACTGCAGTGTGTTGTGGCCCTTTTGAATAATGTCTTGATGCAACTTATGTGTTGGGGTGGTTGCTTTCGTAGTTCGGGACTTGGTCTGTGTGTGTGGCTTTCCTGTATACCTTTGTGGTGAATTCTCCATTAGGTGTTCTCTGTACTATCACGTCTAGGAATAGGAGTTGGTTGTCCTTTTCTTCCTCTCTAGTGAATTGGATTCCTGCGAGTGTGGCGTTGATGATCCGGTGTGTGTTACAAATATATTAAGGACAAAAGGGTAACTAGGGATAGAATAGGGCCCCTCAAAGATGAGCAAGGCGGCCTTTGTGTGGAGCCACAGAAAATGGGGGAGATACTAAATGAATGTTTTGCATCAGTATTTACTGTGGAGAAGGATATGGAAGAAATAGACTGTAGGGAAATAGATGGTGATATCTTGCAAAATGTCCAGATTATAGAGGAGGATGTGCTGGATGTCTTGAAGCGGTTAAAGGTGGATTAATCCCCAGGAACTGATCAGGTGTACCCGAGAACTCTCTGGGAAGCTAGAGAAGTGATTGGGCCTCTTGCTGAGATATTTGAATCATTGATAGTCACAGGTGAGATGCCGGAAGACTGGAGGTTGGCAAATGTGGTGCCAATGTTCAAGAAGGGCAGTGAAGACTAGCCAGGGAACTATAGACCTGTGAGCCTGACCTCAGTGGTGGGGAGGTTGTTGGAGGGAATCCTGAGGGACAGGATGTACATGTATTTGGGATAGTCAACATGGCTTTGTGCATGGGAAATCATGTCTCACAAACTTGATTGAAATTTTTGAAGAAGTAACAAAGAAGATTGAGGGCAGAGCAGTAAATGAGATCTATACGGACTTCAGTAAGGCGTTCGACAAGGTTCCCCATGGGAGACTGATTAGCAAGGTTCGATCTCATGGAATACAAGGAGAACTAGCCATTTGGATACAGAACTGGCTCAAAGGTAAAAGACAGAGGGTGGTGGTGGAGGGTTCCCTTTCAGACTGGAGGCCTGTGACCAGTGGAGTGCCACAAGGATCGGTGCTGGGCCCTTTACTTTTTGTCATTTACATAAATGATTTGGATGTGAGCATTAGAGGTACAGTTAGTAAGTTTGCAGAGGACACCAAAATTGGAGGTGTAGTGGACACCAAAGAGGGTTACCTCAGATTACAACAGGATCTGGACCAGATGGGCCAATGGGCTGAGGAATGGCAGATGGAGTTTAATCCCGATAAATGTGAGGTGCTGCATTTTGGGAAAGCAAATCTTAGCAGGACTTATATACTTAATGGTAAGGTCCCAGGGAGTGTTGCTGAACAAAGAGACCTTGGAGTGCAGGTTCATAGCTCCTTGAAAGTGGAGTCGCAGGTAGATAGGATAGTGAAGGTGTTTGGTATGCTTTCCTTTATTGGTCAGAGTATTGAGTACAGGGATTGGGAGGTCATGTTGCGGCTGTGCAGGACAGTGGTTAGGCCACTGTTGGGATATTGCGTGCAGTTCTGGTCTCCTTCCTGTTGGAAAGATGTTGTGAAACTTGAAAGGGTTCAGAAAAGACTTACAAGGATGTTGCCTGGCTGTTTTCCCTGGAGCCTCGTAGGCGGAGGGGTGACCTTATAGAGGTTTACAAAATTATGAGGGGCATGGATAGGATAAATAGACAGTCTTTTCCCTGGGGTTGGGGAGTCCAGAATTAAAGGGCATAGGTTTAGGGTGAGAGGGGAAAGATATAAAAGAGACCTAAGGGGCAACTTTTTCACACAGAGGGTGGTACGTGTATGGAATGAGCTGCCAGAGGATGTGGTGGAGGCTGGTACAATTGCAACATTTAAGAGGCATTTGGATGGGTATATGAATAGGAAGGGTTTGGAGGGATATGTGCCGGGTGCTGGCAGGTCGGACTAGATTGGGTTGGGATATCTGGTCGGCATGGACTGGTTGCACTGAAGGGTTTGTTTCCATGCTGTACATCTCTATGACCAACTGGTGTTGGCTGCTCGTCCGAAATCAAAGATACCTGTCTCGAGAAGGAGTTTGCACTGGAGGTTTGGGGGTGGGGTGGGGTTGGAACATCGACACTGACTTGGAGAGCAAATCTACAGAAGAAGATACAAAGATTTGACAGAGGGCTGATTGTGAAATTTGAATTTCATTGGTAAATCTTATTTAGGAGGGGACTGGGTTTATTGGACTAGTATTATAGAAAGTAAAAGATAGGTTAGAGGAAGGAGATGTTAAAAGTTGGTTATTCTGTTATACTTTAAGAAATATAGTTGTTGAATTTTACTTTTAAATAGTTCTTGGTCTCTTGAATTTTCAGATTACTGCATGGGATAAATCTCTTCGGTGTTGCTGGTTTAAATTAAGTAGGGGAGTGGTTTACCCATGTTGTAACACATGCTAATGAATATTGAAAGCTTTTCTTCATTCATTTGTGGAATTTAGATTATGCTGGCTGCAATTTATTGCACTACTCTAATTGCCCTCAAGGTGTTGGTAGTGAGCTGCAGCCTTGAACAGCTGCAGTCCATTCAGTGTAGTTACACCCACCATGCATTCAGGGAAGGAGTTCCAGTGGTGCTGAAGGAATAGTGATCTATTTCTAAGTAAGGATGATGAGTGACTTGGACGGGAACCTAGATACAGAGGAATACCACCTTTGATACTCTTATTCTTCTAGACAGAAGTGGTGGTTGGGTTTGGAAGGTGTTGTCTAAGGTGGCATGGTGAATCTTTGCACTGCCACTTAGCCTTCAAAGCTGTGCATGTGCTGTCCAAGATACCCTTGTTCATGTGCGATGCTAAAACAAGGCCCAATCTGTCTGCTTAGCTGGATGTAAAAGATCCTGAGGCACTATTTGGAAGTAGAGCAATGTGCTGTGCTGGCCAGTATTATATAAAAACCATTATGGGGGACAAAAAAACTCTGGGTTATCAGCTTTGTAGCACTTGGCTGATCATGAAGCTTCCTTTGTGTGAATTGGCTGCTGGCTTTCTGACATCACAACAGTGAGTGTGTTTTGTGTTTATAATCAAAATTTACTTCAGCTGATCTTTCTAGTACAAAAGTAGGCCATTCAGCCCATTCAATCTTTACCAGCTTGTTAAACCATCAGACAATGGTGTTGGGGTATTAGTGTTTGACTTATAATCCAGAGAGCCATGAGATATTCTTACATTCACTGACAGAGTACCTTACAGAGCTAGCACCTCCAAGGCCAGACATCTATGAAGTGCTGTGGATCATCAGCAGCAGAATTGTACTTGAGTACAGCCTTGTGGCCTGGCATATCCTCCACTTGACCACTACCATCAAGCCAGAGCATCCACTCTGGTTCAATCGAGTGCAGGAGAGCATGCCATGAGTAGCACTAGGCATACCAAAAATGAGGTGTCTGCTTGAAGCTAGAAGCAGGATTATTTGCATGTGAAACAGCGCAAGTAGCAAGTGATAGAGCTAAGTGTTTCCCATAATTAACAAATCAGATCAAAGCTCTGCAGTCCTGCCACATCCAATCATGAGTGGTAGTGGACAATTAAACAAAGCACTGGGGGAATAGGCTCCACAAATATCCCCACCCTCAATAATGGATGAGCCCAGCACAACAGTGCAGAAGACAAAGCTGTGAAGAATTTACAATAAATTTCCACCAGACATACTGAGTGGATGATCCATCTCTGCCTCCTCCAGCAGTTCCCAGCATTATAGGTGCCAATCTTTAGCCAATTTGATTCATTCCAGGTAATATCAAAGAATAGCTGGAAGCATGATACTGAAAAGAAAATGCACCCTGATGATATTCCTGCAATGGTACTGAAGGCTTGTGCCAAATTCTTGCAATCCAGCTACAATATTGGTATCACCCGATGATGTAGAAAATTGCCCAGGTATGTCCTGTACACAAAAAGCAGGACAAATCAAATCTGGTCAGTTACTGTCCCATTGGTCTACTCTTGATCAACAGAAAAGTGACAGAAGGTGTCACCAACAGTGCTATCAGCAGCACCTGCTCAGCAATAACCTGCTCAGTGACGCCCAGTTTGGGTTCTGCCAAGGCCACCCAGCTCCTGACCTCATTACAGCCTTGGTTCAAACATGGACAAAAATGCTGAATTCCAGAGGTGAGAGTGAGAGTGACAGCCCTTGATCAAGGCTACATTTGACTGAGTGAGGCATCAAGGAGCCCAAGCAATATGGGAGTCCAATGGGAATCTAGAAGAAAATCCCTCCTGGTTAAAGTTGTACCTGGCAGAATGGAAGATGGTTGTGGTTATTTGAGGTCAGTCATCTGAGGTCCAGGACACCTCTGCAATAGATTCTCAGGGTGGTCTTTGTCCAACCATTTTCAACTGCCTTATTCAATTACCTCCTCTCCATAACATCAGAAGTGGACCCAAGGTGCAATGTTTTCTCTCAGAGTGTGATGGGTGTATGGAATAAGCTGCCAGAGGAAGTGGTGGAGGCTGGTACAAATACAGCATTTAAAAGGCATCTGGATGGGTATATGAATTGGAAGGGTTTAGAGGGATTTGGGCCAAGTGCTGGCAAATGGGACTAGATTAGGTTAGGATATCTGGTTGGCATGGAAGGGTTGGACCCAAGGGTTTGTTTCCATGCTGTACATCTCTCTGACTCTATAACTGTAAGTGGGCCCAATATATCTAACACACATTGGGCTAGGTTACTGTGCCAGAGGGCTGTCTGAAGATATGAAATAGGAACCGAAGTTGCCATTCAGTCCCTTGAATCTGCTCTGCCATTCAATAAGATCATGGTTGAATTGTTTGTTCCAAATTCCACTTTCTCTTAATTACCCCAATTACCTTAAGATTTTCTTTTAGGGGTAGAAGAATCAATCCATCTTTGTCTTAAAAGTAATCCATTAACCTACTCCTCCCACCTGAGGCAGAGTTACAAAGTCACATAATTATGGCACAAAATATGGAGGCATGGGATTGAGGGTGATTTAGGGTCATAAAGTCACAGAGATGTACAGCACGGAAACAAACCTTTCGGTCCAACCTGTCCATGCCGACCAGATATCCCAACCCATTCTAGTCCCACCTGCCAGCACCACCTGAGGCCCATATCCCTCCAAACCCTTCCTATTCATATACCCATCCAAATGCCTCTTAAATGTTGCAATTGAACCAGCCTCCACCACATCCTCTAGCACCTCATTCCATACGTGTACCACTCTCGGTGTGAAAAAGTTGCTCTTTAGGTCTCTTTTATATCTTTCCCCTCTCAACCTAAACCTATGCCCTCTAATTCTGGACTCCCCGACCCCAGGGAAAAGACTTTGCCTATTTATCCTGTCCATGCCCCTCATAGTTTTGTAAACCTCTATAAGGTCACCCCTCAGCCTCTGATGCTCCAGGGAAAACAGTCCCAGCCTGTTCAGCCTCTCCCTGTAGCTCAAATCCTCCAATCCTGGCAACATCTTTGTAAATCTTTTCTGAACCCTTTCAAGCTTCACGACATCTTTCCGATAGGAAGGAGACCAGAATTGCACGCAATATTCCAATAGTGGCCTAACCAATGTCCTGTACAGCTGCAACATGACCTCCCAATTCCTGTACTCAATACTCTGACCAATAAAGGAAAGCATACCAAACACCTTCTTCATCCAAATGGCTAGTTCTCCCTGTATTCCATGACATCTAACCTTGCTAATCAGTCTCCCATAGGGAACCTTGTCGAACGCCTTAGTGAAGTCCATATAGATCACATCTACCGCTCTGCTCTCATCAATCCTCTTTGTTACTTCTTCAAAAAACTCAATGCATGTACTCTGGTTTTCTCCCTCAGTCCAAAGATGTGCAGGTCAGGTGGATTGATCGCGCTCAATTACCATATAGTGTCAAGTGATGTACAAGCTAAGTGGATTAACCAAATGAAATGCAGGGTTACAGGGATAGGGTAGGGGTTTGGGTCTGGGTGGGATGCTTTGAAGTTTGATGTGGACACAATGGGCCAAGTGGCCTGCTTCCACACTGTGGAGATTCTATGACTCCAGGTTTTACTGAGATGGTCCTTTTGGCTTGTCAGGATGTGCTGCTCCTTGGTCATTCTGTAGATACTTTCATGTGTTTGCAGGAGATACAGGTTTACACTTGCAGAGACTGTGGCTTACCTTTTAAGATCCACAGCTTACAGCAACTACTGAAGGAAGAATAACTCGGCGTTCATATGGTTAAGGTGGTTTTTACTGCAGGGAGAAGAGAGACAGCACCTGGCCTTGCAGAGATCTGATCACTTCTGCTTATCTCATTCACGCGCCCAGGCTGCTAAGCACCTGGGAACTAAGCATACAGTGGCAGACAGAAGGCCTTTAACATCAATAACTGGTCACTAGTCTACAAACCAATCAGCTACTTGTTTTCAAACTCCACTCATACACAACCCCTTGACTTTAGTTAATGTGTTGTAGCTATTTTCCCTGAAATGACTGAAGTTGAGGGGTGACCTTATAGAGGTTTATAAAACCTTGAGGGGTATGGTAATGGTGAATAGCCAAGGGTAGGGGATTCCAAAACTAGAAGAAATAGGTTTAAGGCGAGAAAGGAAAGAAATAAAGGAGAAAGGAGGGGCAACAATGGGTGTTGGGTTTATGGAATGAGCTGCCAGAGGAAGTGGTGAAGGCTGGTAGAATTACATTGAAAAGACATCTGGATTGGTACGTGAATAAGAATGATTTAGAGAGATGTAATCCAAATGCTGGCAAATGGAACTCGATTAATTTAGCTTATCTGGTCGGCCTGGGTGAGTTGGACCGAAGGGTCTGTTTCCATTCTGTAAAACTCCATGACACCACAGCTTGAAAAGCAGCTGTATAAGTAATGAGTGTCAGGTTGATTGCTTCTAAAAACTACAGCAATCATTGGTTTTCAAAAGAATCCTTTTCCCATTTTAATTCTCAATCAAAATATTGAAAAATAAAAAGAGACAGTCTTTACAAGATATTATCTTGAGAGTATGGATTTCAAAAGTAGTATATGGGTAGTGGTTACTTTTATGAAGGGATTTTTAAAAAAACAAGTCTGAAATGAACAAATATTTTGCTTCTGCCTTCTCTACAGATGATATAAAAAACATTTCTGTAACAGCTATAAATCAAGAACTGGAAGGGAATGAGGAATTAATACAATTATAATCACAAGGGAAGCGATACTAAATAAATTTAGGAAGCTGTGGGCTGATGAGTCTCTGGGTCCATATTGTCATCATCCCAAGGTCTTAAAGAAGTTGCTAACAATTAGGCTTGTATTCACTTGAGAATAGAAGATTTTGTTGTCTGGGATATTAGATAATCTAGATCCAAAGCTGGTCGATGGAGTTAAGATGCAGTTCTGCCATGATCTAACTGAATGTTGAAATTGATGGCTCAGTTAATGGTGGGCCCATCTCTGAATCACAAGGTTTCTTGTTCAGGTCCTTGATGACCAAAGCAGATGGTGGCACTTTGATGCAGCATTAAAGTAATACTGCACTGTCCGAGGTGATAATGAGGTAGAAGGTGCATTGGAATTCATTTTCCAAAATTCCCTGGATTCGGCAAAGTTTCCATTGGACTGTAAAGTAGCAAATATAACTCATCTATTCAAGATGGGATGGAGATAGGAAACTATAGGCAAAATAGCTTGACCTCTGTCATGGGGAAAGTGTTAGAATCAGTCATTAAAGAGATTATCGTTGCACACTTTAAAAAAAATTCAAAGGTGGTTGGGAAGAGTCAGCATGGTCTTGTCAAAGGGAATTATGTTTGACCTGTCAGCTGTAGTGCTTTGAGGGAGCAATGTGCTGTTGATAAAGGTGAGCCATTAGATTAGATTCCCTACAGTGTGGAAACAGGCCTTTCAGACCAACCAGTCCACACCGACCCTCCGAAGAGTAACCCACCCAGACCCATTTCCCTCTGACTAATTGACCTAACACTATGGGCCAATTTAGCATGGCCAATGTACCATACTTGGATTTGCAAAAGGCATTTGAAAAGGTGCCACATCAAAGGTTATGGCAGAAAATAAAAGTTCATGATGTGGGGGTAATGTATTAGTATGAATGGAAGATTTGCTGACTGGCAATATGTAGAAATGAGTCTTTGATTGACAAGGTGTGACAAGCAGGGCCCGCAAGAGGTCTGTAGGGCCTCAACCTTTTCCAGTTAACATCAATGACTAAGATGAAGGCACACTAGCTAAAGTTGCAGACAATATCAAGCAGTAAAATAGAAGATGACGTAAGATTGACAGAGTGGGCAAAAAATGTAGCAGATGGAAGATAACATGGGGAAATATGAAGTTGTTCACTTCTGTGGGAAGAATAAAAGAGCAAAAGTATTTCTTAAATGGAGAAAACTGAATTCCAGGGTAGGGAAAGATTTAGGTGTCCTGGAGTCATAAAAAGCTAATATGCAGGCACCGCAAATAATCAAGAATGCTAAGTGCTTTTTATAAGATCAAATGTACATGCAGTTAAGGATGTTATGCTTCAGTTATATAGGGCATAGGTGGGATCACATCTCAAATACTGTGTGCAGTTTTGGTTTCCTTAGTTAGGTAAGGGTGTACATACATTGGAGACTGCTCAGAGCACATTTATTAGATTGATATTGGACTGAGCAGTTTGTCTTAAAAGTGGGACAGGCTGGGCTTGTTTCCACTGGAGTTTAGAAGAGTGAAGGATGACCTGATTAAAGTGTACAAGATCCTAAATGGTCGGGACAAAGTGGACATGGAAAGGATGTTTCCTCTTGTGGATCAGTCCATAAATAAGGGGCACTTTTGTAATTAGGGGCTGCCCTTTCAGGATAGAAATAAGAAGACTTTTTCTCTACGAGGTTTACATAGAACAGCGCAGTCCAGGCCCATCAGCCCTCAATGTTGTGCAGACCTGTGAAACCAAACTGAAGCCTAACAGTATTCCATTCTTGTCCATATGCCTATCCAATGACCATTTAAATGCCCTTAAACTTGGCAAGTCTACTACTGTTGCAGGCAGTGTGTTCCACACCCCTACTACTCTGAGTAAAGAAACTACCTCTGATATTTGTCTTATATCTATCACCCCTCAATTTAAAGTTATGTTCCCTCATGCTAGCCATTGCCATCCGAGGAAAAAGGCTCCCACTGTCCACCCTATCTAACCCTCTGATTATCTTATATGTCTCAATTAAATCACATCTCAACCTTCTCTCTAACGAAAACAGCCTCAAGTCCCTCAGCCTTTCCTCGTAAGACCTTCCCTCCATACCAGCCAACATCCCAGTAAATCTCTGAACCCTTTCCAAAGCTTCCACATCCTTCCTATAATGCAGTGACCAGAACTGTACACAATACTCCAAGTGCGGCCACATCAGAGTTTTGTACAGGTGCAGCATATAACTCAATCTCTCTACCAATAAAAGGTAATACACCATATGCCTTCTTAACATCCCGATCAACTTGGGTGGCAACTGTCAAGGATTTATGTACCTAAACACAGAGATCTCTCTGCTCACCTATACTACCAAGAATCTTACCATTAGCCCAGTAATCTGTATTTCTGTTACTCCTTCCAAAGTGAATTACCTCGCACTTTTCCGCATTAAACTCCATTTGCCACCTCTCACCCCAGCTCTGCAATTTATCTATGTCCCTCTGTAACTTACAATATCCTTTGCCACTATCCACAACTCTACTGACCTTAGTGTCGTCCGCAAATTGATGCCCTCATCCAGGACATTTATGAAAATGATAGACAACAGTGGACCCCAAACAGATCCTTGCAGTACATCACTAGTAACTGAACTCCAGGATGAATATTTCCCATCCTTCACTCTTCTAAACTCCAGCGGAAACAAGAAGACACCACCATCCTCTGTCTTCTTTCACCTAGCCAATGTCTGATCCAAACCGCTAACAGAACTGGCTCAAAGGTAGAAGAAAGAGGGTGGTGGTGGAGGGTTGTTTTTCAGATTAGAGGCCTGTGACCAGTGGAGTGCCACAAGGATCGGTGCTGGGTCCTCTACTTTTTGCCATTTACATAAATGATTTGGATGCAAGCATAAGATGTACAGTTAGTAAGTTTGCAGATGACACCAAAATTGGAGGTGTAGTGGACACCAAAGAGGGTTACCTCAGATTACAACAGGATCTTGACCAGATGGGCCAATGGGCTGAGAAGTGACAGATGGAGTTTAATTCAGATAAATGTGAGGTGCTGCATTTTGGGAAAGCAAATCTTAGCAGGACTTATACACTTAATGGTAAGATCTTAGGGAGTGTTGCTGAACAAAGAGACCTTGGAGTGAATGTTCATAACTCCTTGAAAGTGGAGTCACAGGTAGATAGGATAGTGAAGAAGGTGTTTGGTATGCTTTCCTTTATTGGTCAGAGTATTGAGTACAAGAGTTGGGAGGTCATGTTGCAGCTGTACAGGACATTGGTTAGGCCACTGTTGGAATATTGCGTGCAATTCTGGTCTCCTTCGTATCAGAAAGATGTTGTGAAACTTGAAAGGTTTCAGAAAAGATTTACAAGGATGCTGCCAGGGTTGGAGGATTTGAACTATAGGGAAAGGCTGAACAGGCTGGGGCTGTTTTCCCGGGAGTGTCAGAGGCTGAGGGGTGACCTTATAGAGATTTACAAAATTATGAGGGGCATGGACAGGGTAAATAGGCAAAGTCTTTTCCCTGGGATTGGGGAGTCCAGAACTAGAGGGCATACGCTTAGGGTGAGAGGGGAAAGATATAAAAGAGACCTAAGGGGCAACATTTTCACACAGAAGGTGGTAAGGGTATGGAATGAGCTGCCAGAGGAAGTAGTGGAGGCTGGTACAATTGCAACATTTAAGAGGCATTTGGATGGGTATATGAATAGGAAGGGTCTGGAGGGATATGTGCCAGGTGCTGTCAGATGGGACTAGATTGGGTTGGGATATCTGGTCAGCATGGGTGGGTTGGACCGAAGGGTCTGTTTCCATGCTGTACATCTCTATGACTCTATGGAGCAAACCCGTGTAAACATGGGGAGAACATGCAAGCTCCACAGTTGTTGTTGGCAGGGTCCATTGAACCTTCCCAGTCTTTCTCTCTACCCATACACAAATGTTTCCCCCTTCCATCCGTGTGTCTTTTAATTTGTAGAGGTATATGTTGACAGTTCTTAATTGGTATGTGGTTAATTTTCATTATAAATAAATAGGTTTTAACTCTTGAACAAAATTAAAAATAGAAAGAGAACTAAGTGTCACTTGACCTGAAACATCAACTCTGATTTCTATCCACAGATGCTGCCAGACCTGATGAGCTTTTCCAGCAATTTTTTTTTAAGATTAGAATCCCTACAGTGCAGAAATAGGCCCTTTGGCCCCACCAGTCCACACTGACCCTCTGAAGAGTAACCCACCCAGACCAATCTCCCTCTGACTAATTCACCTAGCACTATGTGCAATTTAGCATGGCCAATTCACCTAAACTACATGTCTTTGGACTATGGGAGGAAACCAGAGCACCCAGAGGAAACCCACACAAACACGGGGAGAATGTGCAAACTACACACAGACAGTTGCCCAAGGCTGGAATCGAACCTGGAACCCTGGTGCTGTAAGGCAGCAGTGTTAACCACTGAGCCATCGTGCTGCCCTGATTTTTTTTACATTTTAGATTCTAACTCTTGTTAAGTGTAGAAACCTGCATTTAAGAAGACAGGTAAATCAAGGAAATCTTTGCACTTTTGAAAATATTTGATTCTTATGATGATTGTGGGAAAAGCAAGGCTTGATTTCCAGTGTACTACTTTTCATCACAAAGTACATTAGGGCTTATCTATCTTCGTCACATTTTCGAGTCCATGTGCTCTTTGTGTGTCTTCCTGAAGGTTTAATGTTATTCCAAGTGTTTTAACTCCATCCACTCTGTAGTATTTATGCTCAGTGATGTGCAGCAACTTCGTGACATCCTTTCAAATTTGATCCAGGGACTTTTCAGCCTTTAGTTCTAATAGTTTTTCTAGTGCTATTTCTTTAATTATTTTATGTTCCTCTCTCCCTTTCAAACCTTGATGTTCAATGCATCTTTTGGAAATACTCTAAGTCTTCTACAGTGGAGATTGTTATAAGTCACACAACACCAGGTTATGGTCCAACAGGTTTATTTGGAAGCAGTAGCTTTCGAAGCGCTGACAGTGAAGATTGACATCCTTTGACCTACCACGATGCATTGCGGATTTCCACACTGCTTCTTCCAATTGGATACAATCCTTACCAATAAATTAATTGTGATCTCCGCCCCCACCCTACCCTTTCTGCACATATTTGAGGAACTAACTACAAAGTCAGCCTTCAATGCACAGTCTGACTGCTGTTGAACTGTGAGCTGAACATTTCAGTCTTCCTGCCGAGGGTGGCGCTGCAGCGACTGCGCCGCCTCCCAGGGCCGCTCTTGCTGTCTCAGTGTCGTCTCCTCGGGTGAGGGATGGCGGTGCTGCTGAGCCGCTGGGCCTCCCTCTCCTCCCGGAGAACGGTAAGGGACCGGCACGAACTGAACACGCCCGGTGGTGGCAGAGACCCTAATCGTAGACCCTTCCTGCGCTGCGGTTGGTCCAAGGGGGCGAATCCAGGCAGATGACAAATTCCGAACCGGCGCTTGAAGCCCTGTTCCTGACCCCTCCTCCTCGGTCGCCCCTCAGTAACCGGACACGCCCCTCTCCGCCCCTTAGTAACAGGACACGCCCCCTGCTCTCTGGGCCACGCCTCCTGTTCCATGGGGTCCGCCCAATATTCACCGGGACATGTTTCTTGGCCCCTCCCCGCGGATATACCCAGGCTCTCTGGGACACGTCCCATACAAAGCGGACACGCCCCTAATACAGGCGTCATGGCCCCGCCCCATACCGCACTCGCCCCATACCCCGTGGGGCCCACCCCCATACTCACCGGGAACGCCCCCAAATCGCTACTCCCTGGGCCACGCCCCATATTCACCAGACACGCCCCCAGCTCTTTGGGCTCTGCCCTCTTCTTAGGACACGCCCAATACTAACCAGGCCCCGCCCTGATAAGACCCTCAGTTACTGGTCACTTTGGTGTGAGGAGATCAGTCCCTGTGTTACCGGTCACTGTGGTGTGGGGGGGGGGGGGTGAGTCCCTGTGTTACCGGTCACTGGGGGGGGGGGGGTGAGTCGAGTCCCTGTGTTACCGGTCACTGTGAGGGGGGGGGGGTGAGTCCCTGTGTTACCGGTCACTGGGGGGGGGGGTGAGTCGAGTCCCTGTGTTACCGGTCACTGTGAGGGGGGGGGGGGTGAGTCCCTGTGTTACCGGTCACTGTGTGGGGGGGGTGAGTCCCTGTGTTACCGGTCACTGTGTGTGGGGGGGGTGAGTCCCTGTGTTACCGGTCACTGTGTGGGGGGGGGGGTGAGTCCCTGTGTTACCGGTCACTGTGTGGGGGGGGGGGGGGGTGAGTCCCTGTGTTACCGGTCACTGTGTGGGGGGGGGGGTGGGGGTGAGTCCCTGTGTTACCGGTCACTGTGTGGGGGGGGGGGGGGGGTGAGTCCCTGTGTTACCGGTCACTGTGTGGGGGGGGTGAGTCCCTGTGTTACCGGTCACTGTGTGGGGGGGGCGTGGGGGGGTGAGTCCCTGTGTTACCGGTCACTGTGTGGGGGGGTGTGGGGGGGTGAGTCCCTGTGTAACCGGTCACTGTGGGGGGGGTGAGTCCCTGTGTTACCGGTCACTGTGGTGTGGTTGGGGGGGGGGGGTGAGTCCCTGTGTTACCGGTCACTGTGGTGGGGGGGTGGTCAGTCCCTGTGTTACCGGTCACTGCGGGGGGTGGTCAGTCCCTGTGTTACCGGTCACTGTGGGGGTGGGGGGGTGAGTCCCTGTGTTACCGGTCACTGTGGGGGTGGGGGGGTGAGTCCCTGTGTTACCGGTCACTGGGGGGGGTGATCAGTCCCTGTGTTACCGGTCACTGTGGGGGGGGTGAGTCCCTGTGTTACCGGTCATTGTAATGGTGGGGGGGATGAGTCCCTGTTTTTCTGGTCACTGTGGATGGGGGGGTAAAAACAATGACTGCAGATGCTGGAAACCAGATTCTGGATCAGTGGTGCTGGAAGAGCACAGCAGTTCAAGCAGCATCCAACGAGCAGCGAAAGCGACGTTTCGGGCAAAAACCCTTAATCAGGAATAAAGGCAGTGAGCATGGAGAGATAAGCTAGAGGAGGGTGGGGGTGGGGAGAAAGTAGCATAGAGTACAATGGGTGAGTGGGGCAGGGGATGAAGGTGATAGGTCAGGGAGGAGACGGTGGAAAAGGAGATAGGCAGATAGGACAAGTCCGGACAAGTCATGGGGACAGTGCTGAGCTGGAAGTTTAGAACTAGGGTGAGGTGGGGGAAGGGGAAATGAGGAAACTGTTGAAGTCCACATTGATGCCCTGGGGTTGAATTGTTCCGAGGCGGAAGATGAGGCGTTCTTCCTGCAAGCATCTGGTGGTGAAGGAGCGGCGGTGAAGGAGGCCCAGGATCTCCATGTCCTCGGCAGAGTGGGAGGGGGAGTTGAAATGTTGAGCCACGGGGCAGTGTGGTTGATTGGTGCGGGTGTCTCGGAGATGTTCCCTAAAGCGCTCTGCTAGGAGACGCCCAGTCTCCCCAATGTAGAGGAGACCACATCGGGAGCAATGGATACAATAAATGATATTAGTGGATGTGCAAGTAAAACTTTGATGGATGTAGAAGGCTCCTTTAGGGGGTTGGATAGAGGAGGAGGTGTGGGCGCAGGTTTTACAGTTCCTGCGGTGGCAGGGGAAAGTGCCAGGATGGGAGGGTGGGTTGTAGGGGGGCGTGGACCTGACCAGGTAGTCACGGAGGGAATGGTCTTTGCGAAAGGCGGAAAGGGGTGGGGAGGGAAATATATCCCTGGTGGTGGGGTCTGTTTGGAGGTGGCGGAAATGTCGGTGGATGATTTGGTTTATGCGAAGGTTGGTAGGGTGGAAGGTGAGCACCAGGGGCGTTCTGTCCTTGTTACGTTTGGAGGGGTGAGGTCTGAGAGCGGAGGTGTGGGATATAGACAGGATGCGTTGGGGGGCATCTTTAACCACGGTCTCTAAAGAAGGAGGCCATCTAGTGTGTTCTGTGGTGGAACTGGTCCTCCTGGCCACTCCCTCCCCACCAGACGCCTGGAGGAAGAACGCCTCATCTTCCGCCTCGGAACACTTCAACCCAGGGCATCAATGTGGACTTTAACAGTTTCCTCATTTCCCCTTCCCCCACCTCACCCTAGTTCTAAACTTCCAGTTCAGCACTGTCCCCATGACTTGTCTGGACTTGTCCTACCTGCCTATCGCCTTTTCCACCTATCCACTCCACCCTCTCCACCCTGACCTATCACCTTCATCCCCTCCCCCACTCACCCATTGTACTCTATGCTACTTTTTCCCCTCCCCCACCCCCACCCCCACCCTCCTTTAGCTTATCTCTCCACGCTCCAGCCTCACTGCCTTTATTCCTGATTAAGGGCTTTTGCCCAAAACGTCGATTTCGCTGCTCGTTGGATGCTGCCTGAACTGCTGTGCTCTTCCAGCACCACTGATCCAGACTGTTGGAGTGGGAGGGGGGGGGTCCCTGTGTTACCGGTCACTGTGTTACCGGTCACTGTGGAAGTCAGTCTCTGTGTTACTGGTCACTGTGGGGGTGAGTCCCCGTGTTACCGGTCACTGAGGGAGAGGGGAGGTCAGTCCTTGTATCACCGGTCAATGTGCAGGTCAGGGTAAGTCCCTGTGTTACGGGTCACTGTTGGAGTTGGGTGGTCAGTCCTTGTGTTACCAGTCACACTGGAAGTGGGTGGGGGCTGGTGCCTGTGGTGCTGTTCAGTGGGGACAAAGGGGTCAATCCCTGTGTTACTGGTCACTGGGTCAGGTTGTAGCTCAGTCCCTCTGGTATGGGTCAAGGTGGGGGGGAGGTCAGAGGGGTCAGTGGTTAGTGGTGAAGCTGCTGAATGATGCTTTCTGTTTCCCTTTAGGTTGGAGTGTACCAGGTTGTAGTGCCCTCCAGTTGCCAGAATCATAGTGACTCCTCTAAGTTGGCACAGGATCCCTGGGCAAAGCGGTGGCTGCTGAAACTTTATGAACGTTTTTATGACATTGAAAATCTTTTTAACTGGAGCATTAAATTTCAACATTGGAATCTGCGGAGGAAAAACATGTAAGTTTGTTTGGTCAACAGAAATCGACAAATCCTGTGGATACTTAAATTCTGAAATAAATTTCAGAAAAGTGCTGGCAGTACTCAGCAGGTCAAGCAGAATCTGTGGAGAGAAAAATACGGTGAACCTTTAAGGTCAATACCCTTACAGTCATGAGTCAAAGATCTGTAGTAAAGGCTAGTTTTGCAAGTGACCCCCACATCCCATAAAATTTTTTTTAAAAATTTATCTCTACAGATTGAGTCTTCCTAGGTCACAATATGGGGGGGTGGATCTTAATTCCTACCCAGACCTCATTGGGTCTGTACTGTGAAATACTACCTGCAGTTACCCACGCCCACCCACATACTGCAGTCGAGATCTGTAGAGTCATACAGCACAGAAACTGACCCTTTGATCCAACCAATCCATGCCAACCATAATTCCAAAATAAATTAGTCCCACCTGTCCGTGCTTGGTCCATATCCCTCCAAACATTTCTTATTCATCTACTTATATGAATGTCTTTTAAATGTTGTAACTGTACCCATATCGACCACTTCCTCGAGGTTCATTCCACACAGAAACCACTCTGTGTAAATAAAAAAGTTGCCCCATGTTTTTTTCTAAAATCTTCCTCTCTGTACTACTTGTTTTAGCTCCTAACCCTCCCCCATCATCACTGTGTTATAAAAGTTCCTGGTAAAGTGACACTGGGAACAGATAAACTCCCAATGTTGGTGTTGAGTGATGTGCCAGCTCTCACTAACAAGCCAAGCGGAGCATGCCCTCTAAAACGGGATATTCTTTTCCAGAGAACCAATAGATGACCATCAGGTTTGGGGCCAGGTGACTGTGCCTTGCACTTCACGATCTTTGCAAGACTAGGGTCAGGGATTAAATATTACCAGGATCATCAAAATGTCTAGCACGATGAGAGGCTATTTGGCCTGTTGTATCTGTGTTGACCATTAAGTATCCCTCCAGCTCTCAGTCTGCAGTTTGTAGCATTTTAGGAGCATATCCAAGTAGTTGAGGGTTCCTGCGTCTACCGTCCTTTCAGGCTGAGAGTTTCAAATCCCCTTGAAGCTTTTCTAAGCCTTCCGCTTGTACCCCTGAATCTAGGCCCATGTTTATGGCTGTCATGATGTGGAGATGCTAGTGTTTGACTGGGGTGGACAAAATCAGCGGTCACACAATATCAGGTTATAGTCCAATGGGTTTATTTAAAATCACAAACTTTAGGAGCGTGGCTCCTTCGTCCGGTTTAGTTGATGGATTCCTCAACCAAAGGAAATAGGATATTTCTATCCACCCTGTCTAGACTCCTGATAGTTTTGATTCACTTCAATTAAATCTTCCATTAGCCTCCACTGTTCTAAGTCTTTCTTCAGAATGAAAATTCTCCAGCTGAGTCAAAATCTCTGTACTGTCTTCAGCGTAACTCCATCTTTCTTACAGTACAGTGGCTAGAACCAAGCAGTGCCCCAACTGATGTTTTATACAGTTCCAGTGTTATGCCTTGTAGGAAAAATTCTGTAACCTTGGGGATTGTCATTCAATTGACTTTAAATAACCTGCTCAATGGAGAAAGAGAGCCAGGGGTTGAAAGCCTTTGATGTACACTTCACGGGTTCCTGCTGCCGGATGCAGTAAGGGGTCAGGACAGTGAACAGGAACCAGGCCAGTTTGATGGCAGCAGAGGAACAGGAAGGGCAGGGAAGTCACAGATTTGAAGCAGGGCAGCTGGATGGTGGGAAAAGAAGATCAGAAGCAAAATTGAAATTAAATGGGAAAGCTTTAGAGAAAGGAAATGTGTAGCCACAGGGAGATATTCACTGCAACTTTCTGGGCCTCTAATTTTGGTGGAAGATTCCAGGGCCTCCCAGTCCTTATAGACTTACAAAGTCAACTTCTCAGCCTGCATTGTATGGTGGTCCATGCATAGATTTAAGAGAAAAAAAGAATTTGCATTTATATGGCATCAATCATGTTCTGTAACATTTTACAGACCACGAAGGACTGTTGTGATGTAGTGGATGTGGCAGCCAGTGTATACACACAAGCTCCCATGAACTGTCTTGGGATCAATGGCCAGATTAAGTTGTATGAGTGATGTTGGTTGCCGAGGATATCTTTGCGTGTCTTTTGGGGCGGCACCATGGCTCAGTGGTTAGTACGGCTGCCTCATAGCTCCAGGGACCTGGGTTCGATTCCAACCACTGTCTGTGTGGAATTTGCATGTTCTCCTCATGTCTGTTCGGATTTCCTCCGGGTGCTTCAGTTTCCTCCCACAGTCCAAAGCTGTGCAAGTTAGGTGGGTTAGCCATGCTAAATTACCCATAGCGTCCAGGAAAATGCAGACTTGGTGGGTTAACTATGGAGAATGCAGGGTTACAGGGATAGGGTTTGCGTGGATCTGGATGGGATGCTTTTCTGAGGATCTGTGTGGACTCGATGGGCTGAGTGGCCTGCTTCCACACAGTAGGGATTCAGTGATTCAAAATACTGCCCATAGATCCTTTAATAACTTTCGCAGTTAATGGTAAGGCCTTGGGTAGTGTTGTACAACAAAAGGACCGAGGGGTTCAAGTACATTATTCTTTGAAGTTTGCATCACATATAGACAGGGTGGTTAAAAAGGCATTTAGCGCACTTGCCTTCATTGCTCAGACCTTTGAGTATAGAAGTTGGGACGTCATGTTGAGGTGGTACAGGACGTTGGTGCGACCTCTTCTGGAGTACTGTGTGCAGCTCTGGTCGCCCTGCTATAAGAAGGATATTATTAAACTGGAGAGGGTTCAGAAGAGAATTATCAGAATGTTGCCAGGTATGGAAGGTTTGAGTTATAAAGTAAGACTGGATAGGCTGGGATATTTTTCACTGGAGTAAGAGGTTGAGAAGTGACCTTACAAAGACTTTTAAAATCATGAGGGGTATAGATAGGGTTAATGGTGGGTGTGTTTTCCCTTGGGTGGGGGATTTCAAGACTGGGGGCAAAATATAAAGTGAGAAGAGAGAGTTTTAAAACTACGTGAGGGGCAAAGTTTTTTAGAGGGTGGTTCATGTGTGGAATGAACTTCCTGGGGAAGTGGTGCATGTAGGCACAGTTGCAACGCTTAAAAGACATTTAGATAAGTGCATGAATAGGAAAGATCTGGAGGGACATGGGCCAATCGCGGGCAGCTGGGATTAGTTTAGTTTGGGATTATGTTTGGCATGGACTAGTTGGACTGAAGAGTCTGTTTCCATGTTGCATGGCTCTATGACAGGACCTCGGTTTAACACCTCAGCTGAAAGCGAAAAGCTAGAACAGGCATTAGGATTGTAAAGGATTCTTCTTATCCAGTGGTGTCTTTGTCTGATTTGTCCGTATCCTGTTTCCAGGAATGCTGTTAATTATTTCAAGGCTAGAGGAGGGGTGTTATTTAGAATAATTTGTATCTCACTTCCCAAAACAAGAACAGGCCAGCTGTCTGGTGGCTGGGTCAGAACATGTATTGGCCGATGTGGTCCTGAACTATTTAGAGCTCAGTGTTTCCAGCTCAGTCAGTGCTACCTGGCTTGTGGTCATTGCCTCAGTACTCCACAACTGTGCCTGAGTCAGAAGTGTTTAAATTTGACTCTGACTCAAAAAACTTGAGCATCTGGGATGACACTCACAATGCAGTGCTGAGGCAGTGCTGCATTATGGGACGTTGAGGGTAAGATGTTAAACTGTGACCCTGTCTGCCCCCTCAGCTCTGTATAAAAGATCACAGAGCTTAATTTGAGGGACTACTAGAGCATCCCTAATATGCACAGAGGCCATTGAGCACATCAAGACCAGGCCAGCTCATTCAAAGACTCGCTTGCTCTTTCCCCATATCACTGCAACATTTGTTGCTTTGAGTATTTATCCAATTCCCTTTTGAAGGCTGTGGTGGAAGCTGTATTGGCTATTTTTCCACATAGTAAATTCCAAAACCTAAGGACTCATTGTGTAAAAAGGCTTTTCCTTGTGTTGCCTCCTACTTCTTTTGCCACAGCTTCCCCGATTATCAACCCTTCAGCTCTGGCACAGTTCTTGGCAGTTAACTGTCAATCACCATCACCTTTCCCACAACAAGGCCTGTACTAATCAAGATTCGGAGATGCCGGTGTTGGACTGGGGTGTACAAAGTTAAAAATCACACAACACCAGGTTATAGTCCAACAGGTTTAATTGGAAGCACACTAGCTTTCGGAGCAACGCTCCTTCATCAGGTCACTCCGAAACCTAGTGTGCTTCCAATTAAACCTGTTGGACTATAACCTGGTGTTGTGTGATTTTTAACTTTGTACTAATCAAAGTCTGCTTGCCAAGCATGCAGCAGATTCCTATACAGCAAGAAAGAAAACTTTCCCTCTTTAGCAAAATAAATATCCTCATGAGAAAGCTTTGATAAACGTTTTGTTTTTAGAAATTGTTATGTACTGTTCGTCTTCAGTTCTGAGTTAAGGCAGGTCCTTGACGATTGTTCCCCAAGTCACAGCAAAGTACTATGAGTTTTCACTGAAGAGGGATACCCCCGAATCTGTCTCAGCTGGAATAAGAATCGAATCCTGTGCTCTTCTCAGCAGATCGCGATTTAAGGAAATTGGCAAAAGAACCAAAGACAACTTGAGAAGTGTTTTTTCCTAGTGAGATATTGCACTCGGCCTGAATGTGGGATACAAGTTAATTCAGTCATGATGTTTAAAATATAATTTGATAAACAAATGAATGGAAAATTCTTACAGGGAAAGATTAGGACAAGGGATTAATGGGAAAGGGATCTGCCAAAACCACAGGCACTAGACCTGAAAGTCATCTATCCGTGCTACATTATTCTATGATTGTAGCTTGTGAAAGGCGCTACATCATTGCAACTTTTCTCTCTATTTCAGATACTATGGATATACCAAGAAAATGTATGGTGTTTATGCTGCAGCAGCTCACTACATCCTGCAGCAACGTGGAGCTGTGCGGTATGTCATGGTGTCAGTCTTCCTGTGCTCCATACAATTGTTGCTGTGTATAATACAGACCAATAACATTTGAAAACGGAATGAGGGAGAGGATATTCATGCCAGTGAGTCTGCCAAACTTTATGCTCCTGCTGCCTTATAGTATTGCACCATATCAGTGTAATCCATCTCCTTGATGTACTGCATGTACTTGAGGAATAGTCAATCTTGTGATGACCTTGACTTTTAGGCAAAAAAAAGTTTCCACTTGCCCCACACTAACCACCAATCCCATAAGCCAAACCTTTCTCTGCTGAATCCTACTGCGAGTGAAAAAGTCAGATGGGGGGAGGGGGGGGGTGGAATGAGCAGAAGAGTAGGGGAAGGAAACGACAGGGGGAGGGTTGATGAAGGAATTATCATGTGGGACAGTCTCTGGGAGGGAAGTGAAGGTGGAGGGTTGAGGGGGGAATGGGCATATGGGAGAGTCAGGGAGAGAAGTGAAGGATCAGGGTTGAGCAGGCAGATGGTGAGTGGGGGCAAGGCAGTGAGCAGGAGGCTCAGAGTGAAGATAGAGACAAAAAAACTGGAATCCAAGGTAGATAAGCAGGAGCCTGGAATAACACAGTAGGCCAGGCACAGTCAGGAGGTGGAGAAGTCAACATTTCGGGTGTAACCCTTCTTCAGGGGTGGGGGTGGGTTACACCCCAAACGTTGACGTCTCCACCTCCTGATGGTGGCTGGCTGTGGTGAAACGGTTAAAAATTATGTCCCAATACATGTGTGAATCTAACCGGAATGGAGGTGTTGCTTAGTCCCGTGTGAATCTTATTATACACCTCCCCGTGTGAATCTTCTTATCTGTATGTAACCAGAATGGAATGTGTTTTTTAGCCTTGCTCTGCTGTTCACATGAATGTTTATATCTGGAAAAGAGTATATCAGCTGGAAAAGTCTCCAGTTCGGTGAGTCTGCTCCGGGGTTACGTTTAACCGCCGAGCGTGGGTTGTTGGCAACCGCTCTACGAGAACTGACGGCTCCCAGTTCCGGTAACATGTAGAGTGAGTATAAGCCAGACCCGTTGGTTGTGGCGACGCTGCGGGGAATAAAATGCCCATATTCTAGCAGACTCGCCTCTTGGTCGTTTGTTCTGTGTCAGACTACTCTCCTACGAACCTGACCTTGAGATTTTTTAAAACACTGGCCCACTGTGTTCTTTCAGTCTCCTACTTGTTTATCTCAGAATGAAGTGGCAATCCGAAGAATTGGAGAAGGCAGTGTGGGGTGCAAGAGGGAGGGTTGAGGGGAAACTGGACAGCGAAGAAAGGAAGCGGCCAGCAGGAGAGAATCTCCAGGAATAAGTGAGGCAACTCCAAAATGGCATCAGTCGGGTCATGCCCACTTCACTGTGCCTGGCATGAAACAGTGGCGGTGGGCGATTCAGGCATTGTGTTGTGATCACAATTGATATTATTACTGGACAAGTCAGATCCCAGACTGAAATCTGGCTCAATAGTTCATATTTTGTTAATTTTTGATTTTAATGAGGTGATCTCTCACTGAAATGTCCAACAGGTTTATTTGAAAGCCCAGCACTCCAAAAGCTTGTGACTTCAAATAAACCTGTTGGACTATAACCTGGTGTCATGTGACTTCTGACTTTGTCCCACCCAGTCCAACACTAGCACCTCCAGTGGAAAATTACGCCATGTGCAATAAAGCCAGGTGTTGTGAGTGTACGTGTGGAATCTGTGTTGTCGAGGGACGGCATGTAGATAAGAAATAGAACAGGGCCAAGAATAGATTCTTGGGGATATTACAGGTAACAGTGCAGGAGTGGGAGACCAGCCATTTCAGGTAATACCCTACATACTGCCAAATAACTGCCAAAATCTGTTCTGAATACCATCATTGAATCTGCCTTCACCTGACAGGGTAAAAACAATGACTGCAGATGCTGGAAACCAGATTCTGGATTAGTGGTGCTGGAAAAGCACAGCAGTTCAGCTAGCATCCGAGGAGCAGGAAAATCGACGTTTCGGGCAAAAGCCCTTCATCAGGAATACAGGCAGAGTGCCTGAAGGGTGGAGAGATAAATGAGAGGAAGGTGGGGGTGGGAAGAAAGTAGCATAGAGTACAATAGGTGAGGGGGGGTGGGGATGAAGGTGATAGGTCAGGGAGGAGGGTGGGCAGTGCATTTCTGAATCACTCCCTGCAGTGACAAGTTTATTTTTCTTACATTGCTTATACTACTGCTTTAAAAGATGTGACCTCTTGATCTCAATCGCTTCAACAGGTGGGAACATTTTCTCCCTGTCTACTCTGTCCAGACTCCCTCATGATTTGGAGGACCCCTCTTCTAAACTACCTCTACAGTCCCAACTTCTCAAAACTGTCTTCATAACTGAAGTTCCTCATCCTTGGAACTCTTTGCATAATGTCCTTCTGCATTCTTTCCAAGGTATTCACATCCTTCCAGCCCCCAGAACTGGATGCAGTACTCCAGCGGAGGCTGAATTAGTATCTTATACAAGTTCAACATAACCTTTTTGTTCTTGTATTCAATGTCCCAATGAATAACGTTTAGAATACAATAAGCTAAAACGAATCACTACATATTGAACCTCATCTGTTACCTGACTACCTTTTTTCACCAATTTCTTTTGCCCTTTTGAAATTCTACTTTATCCTCCTTATGGTTTACAATGCTTCCAAGTTTCACATCATCCATGCCCAGTGAACCATTGGACAGCAGGGCACTGGAACTAATTCTTCCGCTCATTTAAGCACATTTGCTCATGGCTTGTCCTTTGATTTGCACTTCCCCACATCTTTTTTGCCTCTGCCATTGCTGAAAGACTTTTCCTTCTTCACAAATTTCCAGTGTTCTTTCCTCTTTCTATCATTACTTTCCTGCTGAGTTCCTCCAGCGGTGTCTATTTATATTTTGGATTTCCATCATCTGGCAGTGTTTAACCTTCAAATCTCCAGCACTGTTGGGAGTGCACAGGACACCGGGAATATTTCTGGGCAGATCAGGCAATGTGTCAGCAGAGATGCAGTCGGGTCCCTTGTATGATATAAATGGCCTATGGGGTTGCCTGAGGCGCAGGCAATGATTCCGCTGGGTCTTGTTTTGCAGGTTTGCGGGCCATGACGACTGGATCCGCGCAAACCGAAGGGGCAAGTACAACTGGGATTTCTTGAATTTCAAAGATGTTCCCCTCGAGGCGGTCGATGCCAGCGGCTCCTTACTAACCTACGACGGGATGGAGAATTTAGGTGAGGATCAGTGAAGTGCATTCTTTACTCGCTCACATGATGTGGCCATCTCTGCTTATTAACTGCCCATCTCCAATTGCCCTCAAGAGGGTAATGCGACAGCTCTCTCAGCCCTATTAGGAAGAGATTTTGTCTTAGGAGCAGTGAATGAGCGGCTGTATATTGTTTGACAGGGCAAGGGTTGCTGCTGTTTCTGGTGCTTAGATTGGTACCAGGGTGGCCTGATACCTGCCACTTCAAAACAACACCATGTCCCCTAACCAATATTTCCATCCCGGGCCTGTTGCAGTGTTCCAGTGTGGCTCAGTGCAAGCTGGAAGAACAGCATCCCATTTTCCATTTGGACATCCTGCTGCCTTCAGGATTCGATATAGAGTTTGTGGTGATACTGTGACTTTAACAGGTATCCTGGTTTCTTTGAGAGAGAGAGATTGGGGGGACAGGTGACGAGCAGTCTGTGAGAAGATAAACAACTTGTGAAGCCTTGGGTTTTTTTATATATAGTTAGAACAATTGAAGCAACCTGACTGGGTGTTGACAGTTCTGACAGACCAGGATTTCTAGTTTTTAGGTTTAGCTTTAAGAATTTACCGCTGGAATCTGAACAGGGTTGGAATCTGAACAGGGTTGGAAGCTGCGATAAATGTCTGAGTTTTCGCTTGATATTTTCTTTCTCTCTGCTGTTGGATCGCATGTGAGACAATTTGTATGACTTTGCCAAGAGGTGTGTTTCTGGGATGTTACTATATTGGAACAGTTAATTAGTAATAGTTACTGTATCTATTATTCTGGTAAGTTTTCCAATAAAGTTTAGTTATTCTTAGTTCTTTGTTCTTTTGTTGTATCTTAACTATAGTGTTTAAACTGTAACTTGCTTGACATTGAGCACTTTGACCAATCGAATTACATCTGAAACACAGGACTTTACATTTGCCTTTAAATTCAGAAAAAGTCAGGATCTAAGCTACTTAAAATAATTTTGAGAGGGTCTGGTCTGGTCCGTAACAAGTTCAATAATTTAATAACCTGAAAACACTTTTTTTCTGTTATGTCCTTTACCCATTCCAACAACCCTGGCCCTCTCATGACATGGACTGCTTTCAGCACAGCCAAGCCATAGCCACCTCCTCATGGTCCCCATCATCAGCCTTTCTTTCTCCCTGACTCAACATTTTCCATCCCTTTGCCGATTTGTCTTTCTCATTCTCTGGGCTCCAACTCCACCTGTCTGCTCAACGTCACCCCACCCCACCCTGCACTGTTGTCGCCGTCACATGTGTATTACATTTTCCAGGCTACTATCAATTCTGAAGAAGGGGAACTGGACTTGAAATGTTAACTCTGTTCGCAGATGCTGCCAGACCTGCTGAGTTTCTCTAACAATTTCTGTTTTTGTTTTGATTCTGGATGGTTCACCTGATTTCTGTCCTCTGTACCTGTTTGGTGCAGCATTTACCAATCAATCACATGACTGAGAGTCCGGAGTCACATGTAGGCCAGACTGGGTAGGCATGGCGGAATTCCTTCCCAAAAAGACATGAGTGAACAACAGTTTTTACAACAATTGACCTTTACTGTGACTTACATTCAATGGATAAAACCATAGAGGTGAAAGCAAAATTCTACCAGCTGCAATGGTAGGATTTGAGTCTGTCCCCAGAACATTAGCCTGGGCCTTTGGATTACTAGAAGAAAGTGAGGACTGCAGATGCTGGAGATCAGAGTCAAAAAGTGTGACGCTGGAAAAGCACAGCAGGTCAGGCAGCATCCGAGGAGCAGGAGAATCGATGTTTCGGACATAAGCCCTTCATCAGGAATGTTGGGGGGGGGGGGGGAAGCTGAGAGATAAATAGGAGGGTGGGGGGAATGGGGAGCGGAAGGTAGGTGGGAAGGCAGTAGGTAGGTGCAAGTAGGAGTGATAGTGATAGGTCAGAGAGGAGTCATAGAGATATACAGCATGGAAACAGACCCTTCGGTCCAACCCGTCCATACCGACCAGATATCCCAACCCAATCTAGTCCCACCTGCCAGCATCTGGCCCATATCCCTCCAAACCCTTCCTATTCACATACCCATCCAAATGCCTCTTAAATGTTGCAATTGTACCAGTCTCCACCACTTCCTCTGACAGCTCATTCCATACCCATACCACCCTCTGTGTGAGCAAGTTACCCCTTAGGTCTCTCTTATATCTTTCCCCTCTCACCCTTAACCTATGCCCTCTAGTTCTGGACTCCCCAAGTATGAAAATAGTAATAGCTTAAAAAAAAAACCTCCATATTTACAGGAATCCTTTTTAAATAATAAATTGACGTGTGAAAAAGGTTGTTAGGTGACTGAGAATAAGAAGGATCCTGGCACAGATTAACGGCTGTCCTGCTTATCAGACAGTTACCATAGCAGTTGCTATGGAACCATGATGCAACACTCAGTGCAGGGTTTTTCCCCAGCCTGCTTACGCTTGCCTTCTGAATAGTTGGTTTGTTTAACATGTGCGAAAGAGCCCCAATAGAATTAACAGCTTTGTTTTTTTATCTCATTCCCATACATTTACGCAAATATTGGAAAACGTCAGCGGTTCTGTTTAACAATACTAAACTTATTAATTATTTAATAGCCTCTAATTAATAAACAAACATTATATGCTGTGACTTAGAGAAAAATAAGATAAGAGAGCGTACTCGGACTATAAAACAATGCTGTCTTTTACTATGTTTCAGAGGTCACCAATGGCAAATTCAGGGCCATATCTGATTGATAACCTAGTCTTATTGTCTATTGATCTCTCAGCCGGCTTGATAACAATAAGAGAGTGCTTTTTGCAACCTACGAGTGGTCCAATAATTTCTAAGTTTACAGTAGGACAGTTGAAGCTGAGCTGGAGGGTTGGATCTGGAATAAGGTGGGGGGAGGGGAGATGAGGAAACTGGTGAAATCAACATTGATGCCATGTGGCTGGAGGGTCCCAAGGTGGAAGATGAGGCGTTCTTCCTCCAGGCGTCAGGTGGCTTGGATTTGGCAGTGGAGGAGGCCCAGGACTTAAGTCCTTGGCAGAGTGGGAGGGCAGTTGAAGTGGTTGGCCACAGGGCGGTGGAATTGTTTGGTGCTTGTGTCCCAGAGATAGTCCCTAAAGTGTTCTGCAAATTGGCGTCCTGTCTCCCCAGTGTAGAGGAGACCCCATCAAGAGCAACGGACCCAGTAGATGAGGTGCTTGCTGTGCATGAGAATCTCTGCTGGATGTGAAAGGATCCTTTGGGGCCTTGGGGGGGAGGTGTGTGTGCAGGTCTTTACACCTCTTGCAAGGGGAGATGCTGGGAGTGGATGGTGAGTTGGTGGTGCGGGGGTCAGTGACGTGGTGCTGACAAAGGAGTCACGGGGGGAAATCGTCTCTGTGGAACACAGATAGGGGTGGGAAGGGACATATACCGCTGGTGGTGGGGTCTGTTTGTAGGTGGTGAAAATGGCAAAGGGTAATGCACTGTATGTGGAGATTGGTGGGGTGGAAGGTGAGGACCAGGGGGAGTTCTATTCTTCTTGTGGTTGGAGGGGTGGGGTTCAAGGGCAGAGGTGTGGGAAGTGGAGGAGATGTGTTGGAGGGCATTGTTGATTATATGATTGCTACTCCAGTGTACAATTTAAGCCTCCATCAAATCTGTTGCTCACACATTGACAGCCACAGTTCCCTGCCTTTCCCAAATAAGAGAGAAGACTTGTGTTTATGTAACGCCTTTCACAAATCCAGGACGTCACAAAACAAATCGCAGTTGATGAAGGGCTCGTCATTGTAGCCACTGTTGTAAAGTAGGAAATACAGAAGCCAATTTGCACACAGCAATGTCCTGCAATCAGCATTGTGATCATGTGCAGTTAGTCTGTTTGTGTGATGTTGACCCAAGGATAAATATTGACCAAGTCAGTTCGGAAACCTCCCTGCTCAACTTTAATATGTTTTCACGAGATCTTTCACATGCACCTGAGAAGGCAGAAGGTGTCTCAGTTTAATGTTCCATCTTTTAAAGAAAAGCCATGCCGCAGTCCCTCAATGCACTCCCTCCGTGCTGACCCTCTGGCAGTGCGGCGCGCCCTCCGTGCTGACCCTCTGGCAGTGCGGCGCGCCCTCCGTGCTGACCCTCTGGCAGTGCGGCGCGCCCTCCGTGCTGGCCCTCTGGCAGTGCGGCGCGCCCTCCGTGCTGGCCCTCTGGCAGTGCGGCGCGCCCTCCGTGCTGGCCCTCTGGCAGTGCGGCGCGCCCTCCGTGCTGGCCCTCTGGCAGTGCGGCGCGCCCTCCGTGCTGGCCCTCTGGCAGTGCGGCGCGCCCTCCGTGCTGGCCCTCTGGCAGTGCGGCGCGCCCTCCGTGCTGGCCCTCTGGCAGTGCGGCGCGCCCTCCGTGCTGGCCCTCTGGCAGTGCGGCGCGCCCTCCGTACTTATTCATTGAATGTAAATTTTTCCAGCTGCAATGGTAGGATTTGATGTCCCCAGAACATTATCCTGGGCCTTTGAATTGCTAGGAGAAAGTGAGCTCTGCAGATGCTGGAGGGTTTGAGGTAAAGGGAGAGGCTAAATAGGCTGGGGCTATTTTCCCTGGAACATTATAGGCTGAGGGGTGAACTTATAGACATTTATAAAATAGTGAGATGCATGGTTCGGGTTTATAACCAACACCTTTTTCAGAGGGTGGAGGAGTCCAAAACTAGAGGCTATAGGTTTAAAGTGAGGGGGGAACAACATTTTCCACACAGAGGGTGGTGCGTGTATGGAAGTGATGATGACTGGTACAATTACAACATTTAAGAGGCATCTAGGTGGGTACATAAATCGGAAGGGTTTCCAGGGAAATAGACCCACTACTGGCAAATGGGACTAGATTTGTTGAGGATATCCAGTCAGCATGGATGAGTTGGAACAAAGGATCTGTTTCCGTGATGTGTAACTTTGAATATTAGAGGGCTGTAGGGAAAGAGCAGGTGAATGGGACGAAATGAATAATGCCAGCAAAACTCTGGCACAGAGACAATAGACCAAATTGCCATCTCCTCTTGTTATCATTCTATGATTCGAACGGTGACCTCACTTCCACAAGAGTTTCACTGACTGTAAAGTGCTCTGAGGTGGTGAATGCAAGTTTTTTTTTCTCTTTCTCGAATATCCTTGTGTTTATTCAGTGTGTCTGAAGGAACTGAAGTATTTGAATCTGAGCAGCTGCCCTCACATCGATGACTGGTGTCTCAGCCGCCTGTACGTGTTTGGAGATTCGCTCGAAGAGTTGGGACTATCAGGTTGTCCTCGAGTCACCGAGCGAGGCCTGGCCTCTCTGCACCATCTGAAGTAAGTGATGTCAGCCTTTCTGTTGCTCATGCTCTTACTCAGCAATGTGGAGTTAACCTTCCACTTGTCTGACTTCTGATCCCGCCATGATTTCCCCAAGTTAATTTCGATGGATTAAGCTTCTCTGGTTCCCACAGCTGTAAATGTGGTCATGTGTTTATCAGGCACAGGATTATGTTCATTGACAAATTATCCAGAGATTTAAACTAATAATGCAGACTTACGAGTTCAGATCCCACCACAGTTGTGGGGATTTTAAGTACAGCTCATTGCATTTTAATTCCAGTTTTATTCATTGTCTGTCCTGAAGAACCAGTCTGTTTTACTAATGTCCTTTAGGGAAGGAAATCCATCACCTTTACACAGTCTCGCTTATGTGTGAATCCAGGCCCACAGCAATGTGGTTTATTCTGAAATGATATATTCAGGGCAAAAGAGTAACTAGGGAGAGAATAGGGCTGAAAATGTTTTGTTGGAAAAGCGCAGCCGGTCAGGCAGCATCCAAGGAGCAGGAGAATCGACGTTTCAGGCATGAGCCCTTCTTCAGCCCTGAAGAAGGGCTCATGCCCAAAACGTTGATTCTCCTGCTCCTTGGATGCTGCCTGACCTGCTGCGCTTTTCCAGCAACACATTTTCAGCTCTGATCTCCAGCATCTGCAGTCCTCACTTTCTCCTAGAGAATAGGGCCCCTCAAAGATCAGCAACTTAGAGGTTTATAAAATCGTGAGGATCATGGATAGGATAAATAGACAAAGTCTCTTCCCTGGGGTGGGGGAGTCCAGAACGAGAGGGCATAGATTTAGGGTGAGTGGGGAAAAATATAAAAGGGACCTAAGGGCCACCTTTTTCACACAGAGGGTGGTACATGTATGGAATGAGCTGCCAGAGGAAGTGGTGGAGGCTGGTACAATTGCAACATTTAAAAGGCATCTGGATGGGTATATGTATAGGAAGGGTTTGGAGGGATATGGGCCAGGTGCTGGCAGGAGGGATTAGTTTAGGTTGTGATATCTGGTCGGCATGGACAAATTTGCATCAAAGGGTCTGTTTCCATGCTGTACATCTCTATGACTCTATGACCCACCTCTCAGCCACCTAGCAATTAGACATAGGCAATAAAACCTAATGACATTAATGTCCCAAGTGCCATATTGTCCATATACAAAGCTACAGCTGCCCAGGTAACAGTCAAGTGTTTGTTCCTATGCTGAGCTCCCCTGAGTCCACAACAATTGAAAAGCCAATTATAAGACTGTCTCTGGGCTGGGTCGTCCTGAGAACACACGCACACATCTTCTTATACTTTCCTTGGTTAAAGCCGTATCATTCAAAAGAAAAACTGGTCTTTACATCATGCTTAAGTAGGAGGCCAAAATTGTGAACAGCATTTGAAGTGTGGTTTTACCAAACGTTGATATGTTTGCAGCAAGACTTCCTAATTCTTATATTCCCCCACTTACATGAAAGGCTAACGTACTGTTTGTCACATTTTTTTTTAGCTTTCTCCATTTCTCTCCTGAAGGAGTACAATTCTACAAAAATGTGCTCATCCTCCAAAAGCAATGAGATAAATGATGAATTAATCTGCTCACCAGTGCAATTAGTTGAGAGATGAATATTGGCCGGGGCACCGGTGAGGACTTCCCTGCCCCCAATGGGATATTTTAGATCAACGTGAGAGGACAAAAGGGATTGCAGTTTAGTACTTGAAGGCAAAGCTTTGATTGGTGCACTTCTCCCCTTGTACTGCACTGGGAGGGCCAGCATGGATTATGTTAATCACAGAATCCCTGCAGTGTGGAACCAGATCATTTGGCCCAGTGAGTCCGCAACAGCTTTTCCGAAGAGTATCCCACCCAAACTCACAGCCCATTCCTGTAACCCTGCATTTCCCGTGGCTAACTCACCTAGCCAACATGTCCCTGGACTCTGGGCAGCGTAGTATGGCCGATTCACCTAAGCTGCACAACTTTGGAGTGTGGGAGGAAACCTACGCAGACATGGAGTGAATGTGTCAACTCCACACAGACAGTCGTCTAAGGCTGGAATCAAACCTGGGTCCCTGGCGCTGTGAGGCAGCAGTGCTAACCACTGAGCCACTGTGCTACCTCAAGAGTCTGGGGTGAGCCTTCACCCACTAGGTCTCAGTCTGAGGTGGGACTGCTGCTGCCCAGGCTTACAACTAAAATTGCAGAGGCTGCAGATGGCAAGGTGGCACCTGGAGGTCCACTGTTTCAGCTGATGACCAATCTTTGCCATGTCCTGTGCTCCCTTTACCCTTCACCCATTTAACCCCTCAAACCTATTCTGCCATCCCAAATTGATCTCTATGTACCCATCTAACCAATGTCTCTTAATTTGTCATTTATGGTAAATTCACATCCAAATTATTTATATAAGACATAGGAGCAGAAATTAGGCCCTTCACCTTTGCCTTTTCTCCACAGGAACTTAAAGCGGTTGGATCTATCAGACCTTCCTGCTGTGAAAAACCGAGGGATGATGAGAATCCTGTTGGAGGAGAGTCTGCCGCAGTGCACGATTGTGGGGATTCAGTACGAGGATGGGTTATTACAGCAGCCCCTGCTGCAATCAGACCCTGAACTGAGAAACTGCTCTGCAAATCCAAACCAGTGATTGGCTGAGCTGTAACTGCGTGCTTCAATCCAATTGTACGAAAGAGCTGGACTTTATCTCTGAGGGATCTCCTGTCTCATGCAGCAGGCTACGAGCCGGGTGTCAAGTGCTTCTCTTGGATTAGCAAGTAGAAGACAGACAGTTCAACCCCGGCCTTCACTTTGCCTCTGGGCTCTTCATAACTGATTGACCTAGCTAAGTGAATGAGCCCAGTGATTACCAACAAAATCAGCTCCTGCCTGTGTTGGACCTCGTTGCAATGCCACCCTTACTGAATTGTACCAGTTTAAGGAGGGTTTGCCGTTCCTCTCAAAATTATTACCTCTGCTGCAATTCAAATCCAATTCGTGTTTCAAATACCTGAAGAAAGGGTTTATTAAAGTTTGGGCTGCTTATTTGTGTGATGTTCACGCCCAGTTTATCATTGGAATCTTTGCAGTTGATATCTGGAAGAGTGCAGTATTTTTTTTGACCAATCTTAGAATGGTTAGTGTTAGAGGAGAGAAAGAGGCCATTCACCCATCATGTCAGTGCTACCTCTCTGCAGGAGCAATTCAAATATTGCCCTTCCTGTGTCATTTCCCCAGTAGCCCTGCATGCACATCTCAAAATATCACTGGTATGATCACAATTTATTGCCCAGCATCAGATAATGCTTGGCTTGAACTACTGCATTCTGTGTGACAAAAGTGCATCTAAACTGGTGCTGGTGGAGAGATCCAGCATTCATACCCAGTGCAGCTGAATCCTACAGGAAGACTCATTTAAAAATAATAAATGTGTGTTTACTCAATGACCTGGCCTCCACAGCCTTCTGTGTGGCAACATATTCCACAGATTCACCACCCTCGCGTTGAAGAAGTTTCTCCTTATCTCTGTTCTATGGGGTCTTCCCTTTACTCTAAGGCTGTACCACTGGAGGAATGGTTAGTAGGTTTGTGGATGACACCTAAATTGGTGGCGTAATGGACAGTGACAAAAGTTACAACTCTAATATCTTTGGTTAACAGAAATCTATCAAATTCAGATTTAAAATTAACCATTGTTCGGGCACCATAGAGTCCTACAGCACAGAAACAGACCCTTCAGTGCAACTCGTCCATGGCGACCAGATATCCCACCCAATCTAGTCCCACCTGCCAGCACCTGGCCCATATCCCTCCAAACCCTTCCTATTCATATACCCATCCAGATGCCTTTAAAGTGTTGTACTAGTCACCACCACTTCTGACAGCTCATTCCATACACGTACCACCCTCTTGCATGAAAATGTTGCCCCTTACGTCTCTTTTATATCTTTCTCCTCTCACCCTAAACCCATGCCCTCTCGTTTTGGACTCCCCCCCGCCCCAGGGAAGAGACTTTATCTATTTATTCTATCCATGCCCCTCCTGATTTTATAGACCTCTATAATGTCACCCCTCAGCCTCTGATGCTGCAGGTAAATTAGCCCCAGTCTATTCAACCTCTCCCTCTAGCTCAAATCCTATAATCTTTATGAACTTTTTCTGAACCCTTTCAAATTTCACAACATCTTTCCGATAGGAAGGAGACCAGAATTGCACGCAATATTCCAAAAGTGGCCTCACCAATGTCATGTATAGCCGCAACATGACCTCCCAAATCGTGTGCTCAATGCAGAATTTGCAGAAAATAATTCCAAATGTCTCCCACCCTCTGTGTAGAAATGTTTTCTAAATTCACTCCTGAAAGGTTCAGCTGTAACCTACAGACTGTGATCCCTGTCTTAGAATCTCCAAGCAATAGCAATAGTTGCTCTCTATTCAGCTGCTCTCCTTCGTATCTTAGAGGATTTGATCAGGTCATCCACTAATCTCCTGAATTCCAAAGAATACATTCAAGGCCTACATCATCTCTCATTGTTGGGGGGGATGGTGAGGAAACTTGTGAAATCGACGTTGATGCTGTGTAGCTGGAGGGTCCCAAGGCAGAAGACGAGGTGTCCTTCCACCAGACATTAGATGGCTAGGATTTGGCAGTGGGGGAGGCCCAGGACTTGTGTGTCCATGATGGAGTGAGAGAGGGAGTTGAAGTGGTCAGCCACAGGGCGATGGGCTTGTTTGGTGCATGTGTCCCAGAGATGTTCTACGACACGTTCCCGAGTTGGCGTCCTGTCTCCCCAATGTAGAGAAGACCACGCTGAGAGAAACAGATCGAGTAGTTGAGGTGTTTGCATGTGCAGGAAAATCTCTACCAGATGTGTTAGGATTCTTTGGGGCATTGGATGGAGATGAGGGGTGGTGTGGGCACAGGTTTTATACCTCTTGCGGTGACGAGAGGTGCCCCTCTCAGTCCCCTTCCCCCACATTCCTGATGAAGGGCTTATGCCCGAAATGTTGATTCTCGGATGCTGCCTGACCTGCTGTGCTTTTCCAGCACCACGTTTTCGACTAAAGGCAATATATTCTTTCTTAGCTGTGTTGTACAGAAACACAGTGCACCAAGTGCCTTTGACATAAATCTTTGTATAACTGAAACAAAATTGTTCCACCTCAATGCTCCCAAACCGCAGCCTTTTATTCTGGACTCAGATATAAATGTCAGAATTACATGAGCCTTATTGACTATTTTCTGTATCTGTCTAATGACCGCTTAAAGACCAGTGTACCTGGTTCCCCGATTCACTAACCGTTCTCACCCTTTTTATTTCTTCTTTTCGGGAACGTCTTCCCTTTCAACTGAATGTAAAAGATCGCACAGCGCCTCTTCAAAGACCAGCAAAGGGAGTTCCTGCTAACTGCTGTTAGCAAAGCTCTAAAATGGATTATCCTGTTAATATCACGTTATTGTTTGTGGGATTTTGCTGTGATGCATTTGGCAGCTGTGGGTTCTGTGTTACAAGAGGAGTTACATACCATAAATATTTAAATGGCTCTAAGGTACATATTTTTCCTATTCATTCACAGGATGTGCATGTTTCTGGCTGGGCAGCATTTTTAGCCTGTCTCTAGTTGCCCTTGAGAAAGTGGTGGTGAGCTGCCACTGTACCTCAATGGTGGAGGGAGTGAAGGTGGTAGGTGGGTGCCAATCAGGTGGGCTAGTTTATCCTGAAAGGTGTTAAGCCTTTTGAGTGCTATTGGAGCTGCTCTCATCGAGCATGTGGAGAGCATTTTAACTTGTGCCTTGTAGACAGTGGGCAGGTTTTGTGTAGCAAGAAGAGTTATTCATTGCAAGGCTCTCAGTTTCTGACCTGTTTTAGTATCCACAGTATTTATATGACTGCACTAGTTCAGTGTCTGGTCAATGGTAACTTCCCAGGAAGTTGATGTTTTTGACACTGCGATAGTGAATCCTGACTATGTTCCTCAAAAGGCCGATACGTGAAAAATGTCCCATGTTCTCGTGGACTGAGCCAGAAAACATACAGGCCAGAACCTTAGATAGCACCTTGCAAACCCATGACCTCTAACACAGGGATAAGGGCAGCAGATACATGGGAACACCTGCAAGTTTCCCTCCAAGCCTCATACCTACCACCCTGACATTGAAGTAAATCACAGTTCCTTCACTGTCAGTAGGTCAAAACCCTGGAATCCCTTACTAACAGCACTGTGGGTGTCCGTAATAAACTGTCTTAATTCAAGAAAACAGCTTAGCTCACCACCACCTTCTCAAGGGTAACTAGGAACGCAGGGTAAATGTTGGCCTAGCCTGTGAAAGAATAAAAAGTGCAACCTCCAAAGAAGTTCTGAGTCTTAGGCTGAGGGATGACCTTATAGAGGTTTACAAAATTACGAGGGGCATGGATAGGGTAAATAGGCAAAGGCTTTTCCCTGGGGTCGGGGAGTCCAGATCTAGAGAGCATCGGTTTAGGGTGAGAGGAGAAAGATATAAAAGAGACCTAAGGGACAATGTTTTCACACAGAAGTGGTAAGGGTATGGAATGAGCCGCCAGAGGATGTGGTGGAGGCTGGTACAATTGCACATTTAAGAGGCATTTGGATGGATATATGAATAGGAAGGGTTTGGAGGGATATGGGCCAGGTGCTGGCAGGTGGGACTAGATTGGGTTGGGATATCTGGTCGGCATGGACAGGTTGTACCGAAGCGTCTGTTTCCGTGCTGTATATCTCTATGACTCAATGAATGGAAATAGGAAGCTGTTCAGAGAGCCGTGGGAACAGGAAGGGTGGATGGAAATGAATTCTTTTGCAATATTTCTTTTAAATAAGCACGGGGAATTAGCAGGAGCAGTTTTCCGCATACACAATCAAGAGGTAATTACCTTGAGGCAAGTTTTATGATAATTAAAAACCAGTTTGTGCCTGCTCAGTAAGAGTGAAGAACATATCCTTAATTGCATGAATTGGATGATGAATCCTCTCCTGTTGTGTAAATATTGGCTCAGAGTTTGCAGTGTAATCACAGATTTGCCCTTTTTCGCGACATGTTCCAATTACTGGGCTGTTTGTGGCATATTTTAGGCTGGTTTTAACACAGCTCCGATTGCCCAGCTGTTTTCATATCCCATTTTGAGTCTGCAGCCACCCTTTGATGACTTTGCAATCTGATATCTGTGCAATGCTGTGTGTTGCCAATGTCTGAGCATGCAGCAGCTCCAGGAATTTGCACCACACAGGATACCAGGGAAAGTGCCAGTATTGGATCTTAGCTGCTTTCTTTCCTTCCATGACCACCACCAGCCCTCTCCCTCCTGTCAGTAGTGCCCACTGGAGCCACTGTTCCACTGGTTATTGATTGGTCTCTTTTGTGGGTTGATCTACTAGGATGGGGCTTGTTACTGAGCCTGATCAGTCTGTGCAACTTCACCCTGGCTTGGTGAAGTTAGGAGACTGGCTGAAGGCATTAATAACAGCTAGAGCGTCTGTAATGGGAGGGAGGAGAACAGACAAGGAAATCCCTTCACCAAACACTAATTTAAGCAGTCCCGAATACCTAAGCAGGAGATCACAGCAGTGTTATAGTGCAGTAAGCAGTCATTTGTCCTTATATGTACGCACTGGCTCTCTAAATGATTGAGTACCATTCTCCAGCTCTTTCCCCATGGCCTTGCATATTGTTTCTACTTGAATAATTATCCAATAGTCTTTTGATTACCTCATCGCAGAGAGGAATTCGGAACAAGAATGTTTAAGCATTTGTTATCAAAATCCACAATTCTTTGGAACATCAGATTTCCCACCAGCTTTAAGTGACAGGATGGTATGACTAAAATTCTCAGCTAAATAATGCATGACTCAGCTTGAAGGCCAGAGCATTGTCCACAGATCAGTATCGCTGCCAACACATGCTCAGTGGGAGTCCTGCCATTTACATCGAGTGAATGATCCAATATCCAAGAATAGAAATGAGCTCTCCAGCCAAGGAGAGAAGCAGATGCTGGTTTAAATCATAACAACTGGAAAATCGAGAGAAAAACAACAAGAGAATGTTGGAAGTGCTCCACTCGTCAGGCCAAGGCCCAGAGTATAAGAGCTGGCGGATTGTACTGGAACTGTATAAAATACAAGTTAGACAGCATATTGTTCTGGACCCCACACTACCAGAAGGATATGGATACTTTGGAGATAGTACAGAAAAGGTTTACCAGGATGTTGTCTGAGGGGTCGGGTTTGATATGAAGAAAGGTTGGATAGACTGGGTTTGTTTTCACTGGAACGCAGGAAGTTGAGGGGAGACCTGACAGAAGTTAATAAGATTGTGAATAGCATGGATAGAGTGGAAAGTGTGAGGCTTTTTCCCAGGGTGGAGGGGTCAATTACTAGGGGGCACAGGTTCAACCTGCAAGGGGGAGAGCTTAAAAGAGATGGTGTGAGGCACATTTTTCACACAAAGGATAGTGAGTGCCTGGAACGTGCTGCCAGAGGAGATGGTGGAAGCAGACACACTAAAAGCATTCAAGAAGCACCTGGATGACTACATGAATAGGAAGAGAATAGAGGGATATGGATCCTGTAAGTGAAGACAGTTTTAGTATGGAAGGGTAAAATGTGTCAGCACAGGCTTGGAGGGCCGAAGGGCCTATACCTGTGCTGTATTATTATTTATTCTTTGTTCTATTACAGGATAATGGGACTGCACCAGAGTGGAGACAGAGGAGACTTACAAGAATGTTGTCAGCAATGGCCAGTTTTTGCACGGAGGAAAGTTTTCTTTGTAACTAGAGATACTTTTTAAAAATTAATTAAGGGGTGTGAGCTTTGGTACTTATTGTGCATCACTAATTGCCCTTGGAAGGTGGTGGTGAGCTGAATTGAACTGGAGAGCATGAATTTGGGTATGTAATATTGCAGGAGCTGCAATAGAATGGATATAGACCTAGTTCCATTCGCATAGAGATCAATAACTGGGGACATAGCTTTAAGTGTAATATGGTAGAATGGTAGGAGACATTTTCTTGCACAAGGTGATGGTATTTGGAATTCTTTGCTCGAAAGACCAGTAGAGGCAAAAGCCTTCATGATATTTTCAAATACTTTGAAAATACATTTGAGGTGCTCTAACTTATAGATAAAATCTGAAAAGTGGGATTAGGCTGAATTGCTCTTTTTCAGCTCGCCCGGACCAAATGGGCCAAATACCCATCTTCTGCGCTGTAAATTCTCTATGTTTCTACAAAATGTCAATGAGGGAACACGTTTCAGGTGGTAGATGTTTCAGATTAATAACCCTCAGGTCTTCTGTCTGATGGTTTCACTGTTACGTGTGAAGATTTCAGCATTTCTGTAGTAAGCATGGTCTCAGGATATCCCAAAGTGTTGGATAGGTAACTGTGTGCTTTCTGTGAAGTCCCTGTTATAATATATGAAACATAACAACCATTTGCACACAGCAAACCCCTTCAAACAGCAATTGAATAATGACCGGATAATCTGCTTTTACATGTTGGTTGAAGGATAACTATTCTTACCTTGGATGTGTGAAACTTGAGTATTGCTACAAAAAGAGACAGGCTCTCAAAGCTTTTCATCTCACACTCACAGGACAGACACAAGAATGTAAATTACAAATTCTATGTGAAAGTAATTAATTCAGATTTATTGGAAGAACCCCTTGGCCCTGCTTTGCAATCGCAAACTAATTTCATTGCCCATTCCCTTGCCAGATACCTCTATTAATCCCAAACCAATCCCCATAGCCCTGAATTAAATCCAAACTAATCCCACTGCCTTTCTCTCTTTTCCAAAACCCTGTTTTAAATCCAAGCCAATCCCCATCCTGCTCTCTCCCCATAGCCCTGTAATAAATCGATGCCAATCCCACTGCCCTGCTCACTCCCCATAGCCCTGTAATAAATCCAAGCCAATCCCACTGCCCAACTCTCTCCCCATTGCCTTGTAATAAATCCAAACCAATCCTGCTGCCCTGATCTACAGAAACTGGAATTCTTGACTGATGCTTTCTCATACCTTCTACATAGTCCACCCTTTAGTATCATCACATGTTCTTTGTTAAATTTTAACCATTTCCTGTGTTGTGAACATCAGAATCATCAGCAGGGATTTCTCTGTGATCTGTGGTTGCCAGTAATTTATGAGTGTCAAAGGTGGGGGAAAATAAGAGTCACAAGACTTTCTCCTGCAGATTTCCTGATGTGCAAACTCCATGAGTTAGCACTGCTCTGTGACATTAAAATAATCACCTCAGTTGAGGCAACAAAGTCCACATGGGTCTGACCCATCAAAACTGTTACTGTTAGGATCTCTAACTTCCCTATGGACTTTGACAGTTACTGTGATGATGTACATAGTTCCAGTAAAGGAGTGGGGTACGTATCCTGACTGCATATTCAGCAAAGATCATAGTTTTTATTAGGTTACTACACATAGCAATAATTTATGTGGGTAGGCAGATCAGAGCAGCATTGGGCTGCCAGAACTACATGTGATTATTTCCTCATCAGATCTGATTCAGCTGTGGCTTAACGGCTTTATTTTTATTTGATCAAGAAGACCAGCAATTATTACCCATCACTAATTACTCTTGAGAAAAGAGTGGTGAGCTGTCTTGTGGAACCACTGTAGTCCAAATGGTGTGGTTAGGGAGGACTTTAACCCAGTTATATTGAAAGGAGTGGCAATATATTTCCAAGTCAGAATGGCGAGTGACTTTGAAGCAAATTGCAGATGGTGGTGTTCCCAGGCGTCTGCCTTTGTCCTTTTCGATGGTAGGGGTCATGGGTTTGGAAGTTGCTATCAAAGGAATCTTGGTACGTTATTTTTCAGCACATCTTGTAGATAGTACACATCGCTGCCATTGTGATGCTGGTGGAGAGGGTAAATGTTTTAGGTGCTAATAGGGTGCCAGTCAGTTAGGCTGCTTTGGTCTGGTTCATGTTGAGTTTATTAAGTGTTGTTAGGGCTGTACTCATCCAGGCAAGTGGAGAGTATTCTATTGCCTTCCTGTGCCTTGTAGACGTTGAATGGGTTTTGGGCAGTCAGAAGATGTGTTGCTCACCGCAGGATTCCCAGCTTCCTGCTTGCTCTTGTATAATTATATGGCTAGTCCTCTTCAATATTTGGTTAATAGTAAACCACAGGATTTTGATGGTGAGGTTGGAACGCCACTTAAACTGTGGGCGGCACGGTGGCACAGTGGTTAGCACTGCTGCCTCACAGCGCCAGAGACCCGGGTTCAATTCCCGACTCAGGCGACTGACTGTGTGGAGTTTGCACATTCTCCCCGTGTCTGCGTGGGTTTCCTCCGGGTGCTCCGGTTTCCTCCCACAGTCCAAAGATGTGCGGGTCAGGTGAATTGGCCATGCTAAATTGCCCGTAGTGTTAGGTTAAAGGGGTAAATGTAGGGGTATGGGTGGGTTGCGCTTCGGCGGGTCGGTGTGGACTTGTTGGGCCGAAGGGCCTGTTTCCACACTGTAAGTAATCTAATCTAATCTAATTTAAACGTCAAAGTGGTTACAATCTCTCTTGTAGGAGATGGCTATTGCCTGGCACTTGCGTGGTCCCTCTGTCACTTACCACTCATCAGGACAAGCCTGAGTCTTGGCTAGGTCTTGTCGGTCTATGGCAGAGGCTGCTTCAGTAGCTGAGGAATCATGAATGGTGTTGAGCATCATGCAAGCATCAGCAAACATCCCACTTCTACCCTAATACTAGGTGTAAGGTCACTAATGAAGCAACTGAAAATGATTAGACCTACGACATGACCCTGAGAAAGTGATGTATTGCTTCAATAATGATTCACCTTAACAGCACGGTGACTCATTGTTTAGCACTGCTGCCCCACAGCACCAGGGACCTGGGGTTCAATAACCACCTTCGGGCAACTGTCTGTGTGGAGTTTGCACATTCTCCCTGTGTGTATGTGGGTTCCTTCCGGGTGCTCCGGTTTCCTACCGCAGTCCAAAGATGTGCAGGTTAGGTGGGTTGGACATGCTAAATTGCCCATAGTGGCCAGGGATAGATGAATTAGCCATAGGAAATGCAGGGTTACGGGTATAGGTTGGAGGTTGGCTCTGGGTGGGATGCTCTTTGGAGGGTCAGTGTGGACTTGATGAGCCAAATGGCCTGCTTCCACACTGTAGGGGTTCTAACTACATGTCATCTTACTTTTCGCTCAGTATGACTCCAACCAGTGGAAAGGTTGATTTTCCATTGATTTCAGTTTTTCGAGTATTCCTTGATGCTGCACTCTATGTCAATGCAACCTTGATGTCAAGGGCAATAACTTACACCTTCCATCTGGAATTCAGCTCTTTAGTTCATGTTTAGATCAAGGCAGGATGAGATGTTACATGGAAGGGGACCTTGTCTGTCCTTTCAGCTGTATCTAGGACTACTTGGAAGAAGGGCAGAGATATTTTGCCCAGAGTTCCTGTGATTATTTATCCCTTACCATGACTAAAGTACAGATGGTATCTATTTGTACATACCATAAAGGAAGAAGAGAATGCCCACTCAGTCGTTTGAGTCTGCTACTATCCTTCAATAAGATCATGGCTAATCTCATTTTAACCCCAACTCTACATTCCTGATCATTTTTCATTCCCTTGGTGATTGGAGCATCTATATGAGTCTCCATTTGCAGTTTCCCATCTCTCCTAACTTTGTGTTTACTACAAACTTGCATTTCAAACTCCAAGGCATTAATGAATATGGTGAGCAGCAGGGACCTTTGAGATAAAGTCTGAAAAGACAGCATCTCCATGACGGACAGTCTTGAATTGCATAACACTGATTCAGAGATAAAATCAGCTTCATTAAGACATGATAGTGAGATCAGAAAAGCAGGCCTCTTGTACCACACCTTGAGGAAAAGTGTGCGAACAAACCTTTACATCGTCAGCATGAAACAATGTTGTGTTCCGTCAGGCTGAATTTTAATTTTAAAGTCACAAGCAGAAGGAATAACTGAGTGGGGTGATTAATCCTGATGGCAGTGGCTGTGAAAGCAGTTGCATTTAAAGTTGCAATTTGACGGAATCAGGTTTTGACCAGAGAGGATGAGCATCACCTGTACCACACGCAGGCGTGTGACAAAAAAAAGATTTCCTTTTCATAGAAGTTAGGAATCGGACATTCAGCTCTTCGTAGCTGATCTTCTGTCTCAATGCCATGTTCCCACTTTCTCCCCATACCCCTTGATGCCTTTAATTCTAAAAAAATTATCAGCCTCTTAGTCATAGAGTTGCACAGCACGGAGGCAGACCCTTCGATCTGACTTGCCCATGCCAACCTGATATTCTAAATCATTGTAGTCCACCGAGCTAGTGTGGATTTCTGCAGACATTGCAACGCCTCACTAGGTGACATTGTCCGTGCGTTGTCGATACAATATTGGTGGTCTGTCCCACCTGTTATTTAAGTGTCTCTGTTGTTTGGTACTTCCGGTTCTGTATCTGAGTAGTTTGTATACGTGGTCCAGTTCAATGTGTTTATTGATTGAGTTCAGGCTTCAAGGAATTCTTTGGCGTGTCTCTGTTTAGCCTGTGCTTGGATGATTACATTGTCCCAGTTGACTTTGTGTCTTCGTTGTCTGTGTGGTTGGAATTGAGAGAGTACTGGTCTTATCTGGCAGTGGTGAGCTGATGTCCGTGCACTTGTATGGTCAGTTTTCTGCCCCCACCCAGGGCAACACCGTGTCAGGTCCCCTCAAGATCTTACGTTTCATTGGAAAACCTGTCATTCTACTAAACCCCAATAGATACAGACCCATACTGTCCAACATTTTCTCTTAAGGAAATTACATCAATGAAAGAATCAGTTGTGTGAATTTTTTCTGCACAACTGCTAATGTGATTTTAATCTCAGTAAGGAGACTAATACTCTCTAAATGTGGTCTCACCGATACCCATTCCTCATGATAACATAATATTTGACTGATCTCTTGTTGGACCTGTACACTAACCAAATCCTATTCCATGGTTCCTCTTAGAGTTCTATGATTCAGTTCTTTTCTATTTTTCGTTTTCGTTCACAAGATGTAGACATCACTAGCTAGGCCAGCATTTATTGCCCAGAAGGCAATCACATTGGCTGTGGGTCTGGAGTTCCAGACCAGATGACAACGGGAGTTTTCTTTCCGATGGGACATTAGTGAACCAAGCAGGGTTTCCTGATCATCAGCAACTATTTCATGGTCACCAGCAGACTCTTAATTCAAGATTTTTATTGGATTCCATGGCGGGATTTGAAGTTGCGTTCCAGAACATTACCTGGGTCTCTGGATTAATAATCCAGTAGTAATCACATTAGGCCATTGTCTCCCTACCAAATGGGACAGTTTCACACATCTTAAAGTGTACTCCATTAATCAACACTTATCCTCTCATTTAATCCATCTGTATCGGTTTGCAGGCTCCCTTTGTCCTCTTCAATTCTCAGTTTCCCACCTACCTTTGTGTCATCAGTATATTAAGCAACTACGGGTTAGCACTGCTGCCTCACAGCGCCAGAGACCCGGGTTCAATTCCCGACTCAGGCGACTGTCTGTGTGGAGTTTGCACGTTCTCCCCGTGTCTGTGTGGGTTTCCTCTGGGTGCTCTGGTTTCCTCCCACAGTCCAAAAATGTGCAGGTTAGGGTGAATTGGCCATGCTAAATTGTCGGTAGCGTTAGGTGTAGGGGTCTGGGCGGGTTGCTCTTCAGAGGGTCAGTGTGGACTTGTTGGGCCAAAGGGCCTGTTTCCACACTGTAGGGAATCTAATCTAATCTATGCTTTTTGGTCCCTTCATCTAAGTGACTGATATTGATTGTAAATAGTTGAAGCCCCAGTTCTGATCCCTCTGGCACTCCACTAGTTAATCTTACCAATCAGAAAATGACCCATTTGTACCTACTGTCTGTTCCCTGTTAGCTAACCAATTCTTAGACCCATGCTAATACCACACCCCTACACTGTGAGCTTTTATTTTGTGTGACACTGGACAAGTCCAATGTGGAACATCCTCTACAACGCTTCTTAAACTGGAGCAGGGAAGGACAACTTCCTTCTAATGACCCCATCAAACACAGCCAGGATAGGGACAATACAGGGTTAGATACAGAGTAAAGATTCCTCTACACTGTCCCCACCAAACACTCTCAGCACAGGAACAATCATGGGGTTAGATACAGAGTAAACTTCTGTACCCATCAAACACTCCCAAGACGAGTTAGATACAGAGTGTCAGAGAAATTGAGCAGAGGTCACAAATGAGGATCACAGTTAAAACTCACACAACACCAGGTTATAGTCCAACAGGTTTAAATAGAAGCACTACCTTTCGGAGCGCTGCTCCTTCATCAGGTGGTTGTGGAGTACACAGTTGTAAGACGCAATTGCTATAAATTCTGTATCTTACAATTGTGTCCTCCACAACCACCTGATGAAGGAGCGGCACTCCGAAAGCTAGTGCTTCCAAATAAACCTGTTGGACTATAACCTGGTGTCGTGTGAGTTTTAACTTTGTACACCCCAGTCCAACACCGGCATCTCCAAATCATGACGAGGATCGCGGTGAAATTGACAAGCAGTCTAATTAAACAAAGCGATATTGCAGAAAACAAATTGACCAGGCTGACACAGAACTGATTCTCTGCACAGCTAGCCAGAATGCTCTTTCCAGAACTGAAGGTGCAGGCATGCTTTATAGGGGTACAGCATAAAGGTAATAATTGTAAAGTAGTTACAGTAAAATGGCAAAAATAGTAAAGAGATTAAAACAAGAATAAACTGAATGGACGTTAACCAAGTGTCCGGCAGCAGCAATTTATTTGTAATTGACCCAGGAGATTCCAGCCATCTCTGAGGGGGTGAGAATGTCTTCATTGTATTTCCCATATGTTCAAACGTCCCTTCTCCTGGCATTCATGTGTGTCCATTGTGTTCCTCCTGCGGGGTCTCTCAGTCTGCCACTTTGTTTATGAGATATCAGTTTCAGTGGGAAAGGAGCCTGCTATTAGGGTGTTGGAACTGCAGTACTAACCTGGGCTGGGAGCTGATTGTGAAAACTGTTTTAGGAAATGTATTCTCTGGTCTGGGGGTAGATTGGCCATGTCTGGTTTCTATGTTAGCCTGTTTGGCCAAGACTGGGGCACTATGGGTAGTTTCTGTATATGCTGGCAGGGTTGATTTCTGTGTTTTGCAGGCCAGCTTCTGTGTTTTTTATGTGGTCATGCTGTGGGTGAGCAGGGTGGCAGATCTTTTTCCCACACAGAGTAAAAATTCCTCGACATTATCCCTGTCAAACACTCCCAGGACAGGGATAGCACAGGGTTAGATAGAGAGTAAAGCTTCCTCTACACTGTCTCCATCAAACACTCCCAGGACAGGGACAGCATGGGGTTAGATACAGAGTAAAATTCCCTCCATATTGTTCCCCATCAAACATTACCAGAATAGGTACAGGTCAGGGTTAAATACAGAATAAAGCTCCCCCTACACTGTGTTTTAGATTAGATTACATTACAGTGTGGAAACAGGCCCTTCGGCCCAACAAGTCCACACTGACCCGCCAAAGCGCAACCCACCCATACCCCTACATTTACCCCTTACCTAACACTATGGGCAATTTAGCATGGCCAATTCACCTGACCTGCACATCTTTGGACGGTGGGAGAAAGCCAGAGCACCCGGAGGAAACCCACGCAGACACGGGGAGAATGAGCAAACTCCACACAGTCAGTCGCCTGAGGTGGGAATTGAACCCGGGTCTCAAGCGCTGTGAGGCAGCAGTGCTAACCACTGTGCCGCTGTGTCTCTCAGCATATCCCGCATTACCTGCCTGAATCAGGTTGTAAGGTTGTTATGTTCATGGAGTCATGAAGCCGTTGGTTTACTCTTGCAGGCTAAATGCCTCAGAGTGGTGACTTACTCAGATTGACAGTTAGATTAGCAGAACCCAGCATCAGAGGGAAATTTAGAAACAAATTTGTAGGGAGATCTCAGCTATCTGTAAGAATAATAGAGTGATTATGGTAGGGGATTTTAACTTTCCAAACATAGACTGGGACTGCCATAGTGTTAAGGGTTTAGATGGAGAGGAATTTGTTAGGTGTGTACAAAAAAATTTTCTGATTCAGTATGCGGATGTACCTACTAGAGAAGGTGCAAAACCTGACTTACTGTTGGGAAATAAGGCAGGGCAGGTGACTGAGGTGTCACTGAGGGAGCACTTTGGAGCCAGCGACCATAATTCTATTAGATTTAAAATAGTGATGGAAAAGGATAGACCAGATCTAAAAGTTGAAGTTCTAAATTGAAGAAATACCAATTTTGACGGTATTAGGCAAGAACTTTCAAAAGCTGATTGGGGCAGATGTTCGCAGGTAAAGGGACGGCTGGAAAATGGGAAGCCTTCAGAAATGAGATAACGAGAGTACAAAGAAAGTATATTCCTGTCAGGCTGAAAGGAAAGGCTGATAGGTATAGGGGATGCTGGATGACTAACAAAATTGAGGGTTTGGTGAAAAAAAGAAGGAAGCATATGTCAGGTATAGACAGGATAGATCAAGTGAATCCTTAGAAGAGTATAAAGGCAGTAGGAGTATACTTAAGAGAGAAATCAAGAGGGGATAAAGGGGACATGAGATAGCTTTGGCAAATAGAATTAAGGAGAATCCAAAGGGTTTTTACAAATACATTAAAGACAAAAGGGTAACTAGGGAGAGAATAGGGCCCCTCAAAGATCAGCAAGGCGGCTTTTGTGTGGAGCCGCAGAAAATGGGGAAGATACTAAACGAGTATTTTGCATCAGTATTTACTGTGGAAAAGGATATCTCTCCACAGATGCTGCCTGAACTGCTGAGCTTTCCCAGCATTTTCTCTTTTTATCTCTGAACTATAGAATGTAGGGAAATAGATGGAGACATCTTGAAAAATGTCCATATTACAGAGGAGGAAGTGCTGGATAAATCCCCAGGACCTAATCATGTGTAACCAGGAACTCTGTGGGAAGCTAGGGAAGTGATTGTTGGGCGTCTTGCTGAGATATTTGTATCATTGATAGTCACAGGTGAGGTGCCGGAAGACTGGAGGTTGGCAAACGTGGTGCCACTGTTTAAGAAAGGTGGTAGGAACAAGCCAGGGAACTATAGACAAGTGAGCCTGACATCAGTTGTGGGCAAGTTGTTGGAGGGAATCCTGAGGGACAGGGTGTACATGTATTTGGAAAGGCAAGGATTGATTAGGGATAGCCAACATGGCTTTGTGCATGGGAAATCATGTCTCACAAACTTGATTGAGTTTTTTGAAGAAGTAACAAAGAGGATTGATAAGGGCAGAGGTGGTAGATGTGATCTATATGGACTCCAGTAAGGCGTTCGACAAGGTTCCCCACGGGAGACTGGTTAGCAACATTAGACGTCACGGAATACAGGGAGAACTAGCCATTTGGATACAGAACTGGCTCAAAGGTAGAAGACAGAGGGTGGTGGTGGAGGGCTGTTTTTCAGACTGGAGGCCTGTGACCAGTGGACTACCACAATGATCGGTGCTGGGTCCACTACTTTTTGTCATTTATATAAATGATTTGGATGTGAGCATAAGAGGTATAGTTAGTAAGTTTGCAGATGACACCAAAATTGGAGGTGTAGTGGACAGCGAAGAGGTTACTTCAGATTATAACAGGTTGTTGATCAGATGGGCCAGTGGGCTGAGAAGTGGCAGATGAAGTTTAATTCAGATAAATGAGGTACTGCATTTTGGGAAAGCAAATCTTAGCAGGACTTATACACTTAATAGTAAGGTCCTAGGGAGTGTTGCTGAACAAAGAGACCTTGGAGTGCAGGTTCATAGCCCCTCGAAAGTGGAGTCGCAAGTAGGATAGTGAAGAAGGCGTTTGGTATGCTTTCCTTTATTGGTCAGAGTATTGAGTACAGGAGTTGGGAGGTCATGTTGCGGCTGTACAGGACATTGGTTAGATCACTGTTGGAATATTGATGTGCAATTCTGGTCTCCTTCCTATCGGAAAGATGTTGTGAAACTTGAAAGGGTTCAGAAAAGATTTATAAGAATGTTGCCAGGGTTGGAGGATTTGAGCTATAGGGAGAAGCTGAACAGGCTGGGGCTATTTTCCCTGGAACATCGGAGGCTGAGGGGTGACCTTATAGAGGTTTACAAAATTATGAGGGGCATGGATAGGATAAATAGACAAAGTCTTTTCCCTGGGGTAGGGGAGTCCAGAACTAGAGGGTATAGGTTTAGGGTGAGAGGGGAAAGATATATGAGACATAAGGGGCAACCTTTTCACATAGAGGATGGTATGTGAGCTGCCAGAGGAAGTGGTGGAGGCTAGTACAATTTCAACATTTAAAAGGCATCTGGATGGGTATATGAATAGGAAGGGTTTGGAGGGATAGGGGCTGAGTGCTGTCAGATGGAACTAGATTGGGTTGGGATATCTGGTCGGCATGGACGAGTTGGACCAAAGGGTCTGTTTCCGTGTTGTACATCTCTATGACTCTATGACTCTATCTGAGATGATCCCACTTCCTCAACCTTGCCCCTCCCCTGAGGTGTGGTGACCTTCACATTAAACTGACCACAAGCAGTTTTTCTCTCCCTCTCTCTGTCTCTGTCTTTCTCTCTCTCTCTAATGAGACAATAGCCCTCAGGAACTATGGTGAGTTTACCTGACCAATATCTATCCCTCAATCAACATCACATAAACATGTGTTCTGGTCATTAGCAGATTGTGCCTTATTGAAGCTTCCTGTATGTAAATTGATAACCACATTTCCTACATTGCAACAGCGACTACACTTCAATGTACATAATTGTAAAAACATTGTGAGGTTTTGAGAAATTCTCCAGATATGCAAGTTCCTTTTATTTCGAGGGAGGTATAATTGTATGGGAGATAAGGCCTTGCAGTGTGTTCTGAGGTTGTCTCTTAATGCATTTGCTAAATCCTTACAGTCACAAGAATTTGTCTGTTCCAAACTACACACTGAGGGCGTGTGGGGTCTCAGCAGAAAGAACCAAGGAAGGACAAGTATTATTAAAGGCATCAATCTTCCACTGACGATTCTGTAGACCTGCCTCCAAAGTAAAGCTGACATTCTCATGCAGTACTGAGGAACTGCTGCATTGTTGGAGGTGCTGTGTTTTGAATGAGTTGCTAAACCACGTGTCCGTCTGCCTGCTCAGATAAATGTAGAAGATCCCACAGTGTTATCCAAACAAGAGCTGGGTGGTTCTCTTGGATATTCGGACCAATATTCACACACTATTTCTGCACAGATTAACTCTGTGTTTTCCTAAATATTGACTGTAGATAAATCTGTTTTCATGTAACTGCTTTTTCGAGATCCGGGGCATATGTTATATGAGCATGTTGTGCTAATCTGGTGCTTGGAATGCATTGACTGCTGAGTCATATCACATGGTCTTGTAAGTAACTACAGGAAGAGTGACAAGCAGGAGGGCAGAGAATCACAGAATTGTTATAGCATAGAAGGAGGCCATTCAGCCCATCGTATCTGCGCCAGTTCCCCAAAAGAGCCTGGGTATAGATAAGGCAGGTGTCTTTCCCTAAGGTGGGGGATTTCAAGATTAAGGGACATATTTTTAAGGTGAGAGGAGAAAGATGTAAAAGGGAGCCAAGAGGCATTGTTTTTTACACAGAGAGTGGTTCATATGTGCAGTGAACTTCTAGAGGAAGTGGTGAGATGCGGGTACAGTTACAACATTTAAAAGTCATTTGTAGAAGTACGTGAATAAGAAACGTTTGGAGGGATATGGGCCAAGCACAGGCAGGTGGGACTAGTTTAGTTTGGGATTATGTTCACCATAGACTGGTTGGACTGAATGGTCTGTTTCCATGGTGTAAGACTCTAAGGCTCTATGATCTGATTGTGGCCTCAGCTCCACTTTCCATCTTTCCCTCAGTATCCTCTGGTTGATCAGGATTCTTTCTAACCCAGCTTTAAAGATATTCAATGACCCCAACCTCTAGACTGTTCCCTAGACTAATGACCCTCTGAAAGAATAAACACCTCCTCAACTCCTTCTTACATGAGAGACACCTTATTCTTAAACCATGATTCAGGTTGTAATGTCTCTTATGGGGGTCAGTTAGTTTGGAAGGGTGGTTTACAATTGTTATGGACCAGGCTAAATCCACTCAAAACATTTCAAGAAGGTAGCTCAGAACCTAACTTTTCTAGGTATTTTAAGCAGATGTAAGGTGAATATTTCAGGAGCAACACAGCTGGTCAAATCACTTGGTTTTAAATAAAACAGAATTTATTTATACATGAACAAAAGAAAATCAAATTTAGAATAACACAAGTATTTGAAAACACAACTAACACAAAAACGTAACATAACAAAGAGCTGTTCTGATTTTCCTGCAACATCCTATAACACCCCTTTGGCAAAAAGGTAAATTCAAATACAGGTTCTTACAGGAGAGAGATTGCAGAGAGAGGGGATTAACATGGAGCTATTTCTTTGGGTCCCCAGCTAACCCAAAACTAGAAAAAACCCTGAACTTGGAAAACTGGCCACTCCCTTTCATTGTACAACTGTTTCTAAAAAAAGTATTTTCAAGTAGATAATTCCAGACATGTTGGAACCTCTGCCTTTATGACCCCTCTCAAAACAAAACAGAATAACCTTGTTAAAGAAGCAGCTTTGTTACACAAGTCAGAGTGATGCCAAAATTATGGGTTCAATTTCTGTAAAGGTTGAGGTCACTATGTCTTCTCAACTTTGTCCCTCACCTGAAGAGTGCTGAATCTCAGGGTAAACTCACCACCAGTCATCTCTCTCTTTCTCCACTGAAAGAATAACCCTTTGATTCTCTGGGACTATGGCCACTTTACCTTTGGTATATTCTGCAAAGGCAAACATCGTCTCAGCATCTACCCTCAGGTTCATATATGTTTCAAGGAGATCACCTCCTATTCTTCAAAACTCCAAAGAACCCAGGTCCAACCTTTTCTCAGAAAATATCCTCCTTGTTCTAGGCACCAGTTGAATGCATCTTCTCTCAGCTGTAATTTTGAGTAAGGAGATCAAAACTGAACACAACTCCAATTGTGCTCGCACCAATATCCTATTTAATATTTTAATATTCTATGACCCTTGCAAAAAATTTAAACATCCCATTTACCTTCCTAATCACTTGCTGTATCTGCATTCTAACTTTCCCATGTATTAGGACACCTGGATCCTTCTGTGATCTTTCTGAATTAATATTTAAATAATATTTCTTGCACATTCTATACTTCTCTTAGAGTGCAGTTCCAACAACAATCAAGGAGCTTGATACAATACAGAATAGCCAGGTGATGTTTTTGACAAGCATCAATAGGGCAAAGGACCTTTTGCTGTTTTATAGACCTCTATAACAAAACAGTCCACTTGATTGGCACCCCATCCACAAACCTTCACTCTTACCACCACGAACGTTCAGTTGCAGCAGTGTGTACCATTTACAAGGTGCTCTGCAGAGATCCATCAAAGCTCCTTAGACAGCACCATCCGAACCCATGACCACTTTCATCTGGCAGGACAAGGGCAGCAGATACCCGGGAACACCACCCGCTGCAAGTTCCCATCTAAGCCACTCACCATTGTGACTCCGAAATATATCACTTCACTGTCGCTGGGCCAACTGCTTCCCTAAAGGCATTGTGGGTCTACTTACAGCAAGTGGACAGCAGCGGTTCAAGAAGGCAGCTCACCACCACCTTCTCAAGGCCTAGTGGGAATGGGGTGACCTTATATAGGTTTATATAGTCACAAAGGACATGGACAGGGTAAATGGACAAGTTCTTTTTTCCAGGGCAGGGGAGTCCCAAACTAGATGGTGTAGGTTTAAGGTGAGAGAGGAAAGATTTAAAAGGGACCTGAGGGGCAATATTTTCATGCAGAGGGTGGTGCATGTATGGAACGAGCTGCCAGAGGATTTATGGAGGCAGGGACAATTACAACATTTAAAAGACATCTGGATTGGTAAATGAATAAGAAGGGTTGGAGGGATATGGGCCAAATGCTGGCTAATGGGACTTGTTTAATTCAGGATATCTGGTCAGCGGGGATGAGTTGGACCGAAGGGTCTGTTTCTGTGCTATATGACTCTGTGACTACCCCACACCCTGGACTCCTGAATCATTGGGCAGCGAGGGTGCAGAGCAACCTGGGGGATAATGCATTGTTTAAAATGCCTAATGGCAACACAGGCAGGTTCTGAGGAATACAAGGAAACGTTCTGACAATGAATAGCCCTCAGCGATGTAGGTTGAAAATCAAATTGTTTGTTTTCATGAAGGTCTGCAGCATAGAAAAAGGCTCTTCAGCCCATTGAGTCTGTGCCAGTCAAAAACAACCACCTAACTATTTTAATCCCATCTTCCAGCACTTGGCTCCTAGCCTTGTATACCTTGGCATCACAAGTGCACGCCTAAATATTTCTTAAATGTTAGGAGGGTTTTATGTTAAATGTGCCCAATGTTTCTAACTGTGCTCTGACAGTACCCACTGTACTGTAATGAATAGCCACACAGGCGTGGAAATGGAAATAATTTGCACTTCTGAAATGCTTCACACGACCTCAGGTAACCCTAAAATCCTTTAACATCAACAAAACACTTCTGCTGCAATGCAAGAAACTTGCAGGGTTGGTCCGATGGGTGACTGCCCAATCAAGTTGCCTAATCAGGGTGGAGTTGAAAGATAACATTGTGGGAGATCTGCAACAAGAAATGATGATTCTTTAACTTTCTCTTTTAAAACAGAGATCACCCAGACTGCAGATTGCCTCACCCTCAAACCCTCCAATTGGAGCTTCTGGCTTGTTTGACTGGCGAGCACCACTGGGCAAATGTGGTTCAGACAATCAAGTGAATGAGTGGCATCTTGAGGTGGGCAGAGCACCTCTGTCATAGGTGAGCTGGCACCTCACCTGGTGGGGAGGGGTGGGTGCAAACCTTACTGAGTAGACTCTGGGTGAGCACCAGATGAGTTCAACCTTGCTCAAGGGAAGGGAGTAGCAAGCTGGTTCAGTGGTTAGCACTGCTGCCTTACAGGGCCAGGGTCCTTGGTTCAATTCCAGCTTTGGGTGACTATGTGTGGAGTTTGCACATTCTCCCTGTGTCTGTGTGGGTTTCCTCCGGGTGCTCCAGTTTCCTCCCACAGTCTAAAGATGTGCAGGCCAGGTGAACTGGCCGTGCTAAATTGCCCATAGTGTTAGGTGCATTAGTCAGAGGGAAATGGGTCTAGGTGGGTTACTCTTTGGAGGGTCGGTGTGGACTTGTTGGGTTGAAGGGCCTGTTACCACACTGGAGGGAACCTAATCTTACTTATGAGTCATAGAGTCATACAGCACGGAAACAGACCTTTCAGTCCAACTCGTTCATGCCCATCAGGTTTCCCAAACTAAATAAGTCCCAATTGTCCATAACCCTCTAAACATTTTCTAATCATGTACCTGTCCAAACATCTTGTACATGTTATAATTGTACCTGTCTACCTGTGTTTTAGCAGCTGCTACATTCTGCTCCCCCACCCCAGTCTTTTGAACAGAAAGAAGCTTATGCAAGTGATGAAGGGTTTATGCCCGAAACATCGACTCTCCTGCTTCTAACATACTGCCAGACCTGTTGTGCTTTTCCAGCACCACACTTTCCAACAAGTGAATTTCAAACCTAATTGTGAAAGTTGCTTATAGTTGTTGTCAAGTGAAAACCACTGAGTATGTTGCTCAAGCCTATCATATCATTATATGTACGAGAAAGGAAAACTCCCATCGCAATAATCCATACAGGATTGTGGTACACAGTCATTATTCAGTAATCAGAACAAATAAATGTGAGAGTGGTGATAACAATGGGTGTTCCAACCATCTTGCAGGCCCGTGTGCACGTACAGCATTGTTCGTAGTCAGCGTGCCCATCTGTTGAATATCCTGAGTTATATGAAGATGAGTGCAATTAGAATTGCAACTAGATATGTGAGGAGCCCAATTCATGGATGACAGGTTATGGACGTATGATGGTATGGCCTGTTTGTTCACATTTGTTTAGAGTGGTGTCTAACAGTGTCCTCTGTCTCTCCACAGCACATGGGAGAGTTTCATGGTAACCCATCCAAAGATCCTTCTTTCATAACTTCAATGTCTTCAACATCAAAGATCCTCAAACCAACTTTGTCACTCGGAATAATTGGACTCCCTCACGAGAGTGTCCTTGCTGTCATTATGCCACACCTTGGTGAGCTGCGCCAACTGACAGCAAGGAATGTTCATGTGGATCATCTCCAGGAACAAAGGTTCGAGCTGTTTGTGACTAATCTGGCTTTCCCTTGGCCGGCCTGCCTGACGTCCTCCCTTAGCTGTTCAATCATCCCATTACTGTGGGTTCTGCACAGGGTGCAGTTTTGCTGCTCACCGTCTGGCCTGATTTTGTCATGGATTGTCTGGTTAATCATCTTGGCATAGCCCTCCAGTATGGTCACTAAATTGTGGTTAACCTGATTCTCCATCAGTTGTCCTGTGGTCTCCTATTGTTTATATTCAGTCCTTCGAAAGCTCGTTTGACTTATTAGATCAAGATCCTGAGTTTATTGTCCAAATTAGCCAAATCAGGAGTACCCCCATCCCTGTATCCGCAGGGGATATGATCCACGACCTACCATGGAAACCCAAAACCGCAGATAGGAGCGAACCCATGCATTTCAATGGGAAACGTACCTTCCCGGCAGCCCTTGGTCCCTGGTTCTGGAGCGTTCCCTTTTATATGTTCAGCCCATGGAAAACCGTAGGTGGCTGAAGCCACTGAAAACGATTCCGCGGATATGGGAATTGTATTGACTCTTGACACTCCTGCCCATATGCTATGGATCGATCATTAAAGAGCTCCATTCTCTTTCAGCTGCCGGGCTGGGTTTTCCCTCATCGTTCCATGTCCCTTGTTCCATTATTCTGTGAGTCAGATAGGAATAGAATAATTTTAATGGGGAAGGGCACCACTCCAGTCACTGTATCCTTGATACACCTATTATGACTGGTTGTTATCAAACAGGATTTTACCACAATTACTAGTCCATTGGTGTGTGAGTGTGTGGGACAAGCTGGGAGAGGAACCTTCACTCCTGGTCTTAGCCTATTTTTAATTTCATACTCTAGGAAGTCTCCCTAGTGGGGCATCTCCATCCAAACTCTTACCCCTTGTCCAGGCTGTGCGTTGGGCAGCCAGCTACCATGCACCCGTTCTCAGAGAAACCAATCAATCGTCTGTGACCCCCACACTCCTGTAAGACAATGTGGAACTCCCATTGGGTTTCCTGTACACCATGAGCTAATAGTTACATCCAAATATCACCGACTTCACAGAGTGGTCCCAGACAATCCCATTTACACACGCCACGGCATCTGATGGGTCATATCACAGGGATCCTGAGTACATAGTGCTCCCTTGTGCCTGCGCTACATTTTTGGATAATCATTATAATAACACACAATAAATAACACACAACCCTCTGTAAGGGTTGGGTTGCTGTCTTCGATTAGCCACTCCAGTGCTCTTCCTAAAAGCAGAACAGCAGTAATTTCTGAAATTATCTTTCTCTAATGTCTGACATCCTCGGATGCTGCCTGAACTGCTGTGCTCTTCCAGCACCACTAATCCAGAATATTTTAGAATTGTCAAGTTGTCCAATTGTCACCCAATCCTGGCCCCGCCCCCTTAACAAAAGGGGCAATGGAATAAATGTGCCCCCCCAGACAGGATGTGGTGTGGAGGGGGTGAGTTATCACTTGCTCTGTAAATGGATGTTTAGCAGGCGACTGGAGTTGTTCCTGATTGGATCCCACGTATCAGCTTGTGCACACAAGTGGCTGGGGACTTTCAAAGCTATTTCCATTACAGAGTTGCCCCTGTCATCCTCAATGTGTAAACCACAGTCCCAGTTTCACTCCAGCTGTTGCTGCCAGGACAGTACTCTGGGTGTTGACCCCTTTTTCCAGACCTCTCACTGCCAGGTTGGAATCTTTGATGCCCGTCACTCTTGAACAAAATGGCTGGTTATGGGATGTATTCAGCTTGGAGTTTATTTGTGGAAGTTTCTTTCTTCTAGGGGCAGGGGAGTTTTGTTTTCTTTATTCGTTCATGAGATGAGGGCAATACTGGCTAGACAGCATTTATTGCCAGGAGAAAGCGAAGACTGCAGATACTGGAGATCAGTGTCGGGAGCGCGGTGCTGGAAAAGCACAGCAGGTCAGGCAGCATCTGAGGAGCAGGAGAGTTGATGTTTCGGGCATAAGCCCTTCATATTCCTGATGCTGGAGCACCTTCTGTGCTTTTCCAGCACCACACTCTCGATCCAACATTTATTGCCATCCTTATTGTCCGAGAGTCAACCACATTGCTGTGGGTCTGGAGTCACATGTAGGCCAGACTAGGTAAGGATGGCAGTTTTCTTCCCTAAAGGACATTAGTGAATCAGTTGGGTTTTTCCAACCATCAACAATGGATTCATGGTCATCATTAGACTCTTAATTTTAGATTTCTCTTTTACTAATTTCAAATTCTACCATCTGCCATGGCAGGATTCGAGCTCGGGTGCCCAGAACATTCTCTGGGTCTCTGGCTTAATCGTCCAGTGATAAAACCATTAGGCTATCATCTCTCCTTACATGGAGGGGGACAGTCTGTTTGGAAATCCTTGCTGTGTTCCTGCCCCTTCCTTCATTGCTCCAAGTTGGAGGGAGGCTATAAGAAGTCCGGACCGTCCGGACGACTCCTGTGCCTTTAACTGCCTTTCCCACACAACGATTAATTTGCGGAAGACCCAAGCCTCATTAAAGGGGGGGGGGATTCAGAGGTGTTGAATCCCACTATGCATTCTGAGGCACGGTAGTCAAGGATTTGGACCCAGTTCTTCTGTTGTTTATTAGTGAGAGAGTTGCGCGTCATGTCCCTGAAAACCTGAACAAATGGGACCCAGAATCTCTGGGCCAAGCTGTTTCCCTTGTTGTTGTCAGCAGTTATGTAACACCTCGGTAGGGTCTGCCTATCCTACCATCTTCATCTCGTCAAGGCGAGGAGGGCTGAATGACTAAGGCACATGGTTCACATTTGGTTTGCTCACTGGAGTCTAGGTCACATAGGATGGATAGACGATAGACCTTGTCAGAACATGTACGTGGGTCCGAGGTGGAATCAAAGAGAGTGGCCTTGTTGGCGATGTCCGTTGGCTGGATGGTTGGAATGTGTGTTGTGTGTGTAATGTGACCATCAACTGTTTGACACTGGGTGACCACAGGGATTCACAGGCTCTGGTTTCAGCTGTGGGTCGGGGGTGTGTGGGCTAAAGGTGCTATCACCTGGGAGAAGGATGACAGGGGACTTCATCTGTGGGCAGGTGTGGATATATCAGTGTGGGGCCTCACGTTATCTCCATTGGGAGGGAGCACCCTGAAGGCACACATTATCCCATTCTGGGTGGAGACTTGGTTCACTAAAGATTGCATCTGGCACTTTGAATGATTCCCACTAGGCCCTGATGTGTATTGCTTTGCATTGCTGGCTTAGAGAACCTGTATAGCTTCCTGGAGATCCCTACACTGTTGTTCCAGCTGGTCAATGTATGCTAAGGCAGCCTCTTGGTTCCTAATGGCCCTTCTCTCACTATTAGGCCCTTTCCCATTGTGACTGGAACTATGGATCAGGTTTTCCTGTATTCTGGTGTGCTGCTCTTTAACTACAAGTTTTACCTTTTCCAGTTCATCAGGAGTGATTTCTAATTGATCCCGCTGCAATCTAATCTCAGCTGGTGGACTACGGGAAACTTCTAGGCTGCATACTATTGCTATTGCTGTGGTTATTTTAATGGCCTTCTTTCCCAATTTGTTATGTGTATCTTGCAATATGTTTTGAGCCATTGGATCTGTAGCACAGGGCCAGGCTAGACTACTACAGAATTCTATCCATTTGGGCCACGGTTTGAAAAGGTATTGCCTGAAAGTGTCCTCCTACGTCAGGTGAGGAGATACCCATCCTTTTCGCTCGCAAACATGTTATTGCTGGGTCCTTTACTGTATTTCTCCAACATGTTATTAGGTATGGGAAGTGGCTGTAGTTGGGGTAAGGCTTCAACAAAACTCCTGTTGGAGCCTCTCCAAGTCTTAGACATGTATAACTAGAGCATGGTGACCCCTCCTAACATTACCCCGAGATAGGTCTTTAACCCCTTCTCATGCCCTGACTGTAGGTTTTCCCACACATGTATGTTACATCTATCCCTGATTCCCTGACCCAATCTCTGGTTCCTTGTTCTTTAAAACACCTAGCTGTCATTTTGATCGGGGTAATAGAGTATGTAGGGGTGTCAACAGCTACCAATGTCTCGACTCCTTTTAAACAGAGAAGTAAAGCTTCCTTGGGTAATGTTGTAGAACAGAGGGACCAAGGGGTTCAGGTACATTATTCTTTGAAGTTTGCATCACTTATAGAAAGGCAGTTAAAAAAGCATTTGGCATGCTTGCCTTCATTTCTCAGTCCTTTGAGTATAAGAGTTGGGGCGTCATGGTGAGGTTGTTCAGGATATTGGTGAGGCCTCTTTTGGAATACTGTGTCCGGTTCTGGTCGCCCTGTTATAGGAAGGATCAAAAGAAGTTTACCAAAATGTTGCCTTTTATGGAAGGTTTGAGTTATAAATAAAGGATAGCTGGGACTTTTTTCACTGGAGTGTAGGAGGTTGAGAGGTGACCTGATAGAAGTTTATAAAATAATGAGCAGTGTAGATAGAGTTAATGGTAGTTGTCTTTTCTCTAAGGTGGGGGATTTCAAGACCAGGTGGCACATTTTTAAGGTGAGAGGAGAGAGATTTAAAAAAGACATGAGGGGTAATGTTTTTTAAACAGAGGGTGGTTCATGTGTGGAGTGTGGAGTGTACTTGCTGAGGAAGTGGTGGATGTGGGTAGAGTTACAATGTTTAAAAGACATTTGGATAAGTACATGAATAGGAAAGGTTTGGAGGGATATGGGCCTGGAGCAGGCAAGTGGGACTGGTTTGGGATTACATCTAGCATGGACTAGTTAGACCGAAGGGTCTGTTTCTCTGCTATGACTCCATGACTCTTTGGGACTAAAAGTTCCCTCAAATCTCTAGAACTCAAAATAAAGTTCCTTTAGCTCTGAAAATAAAGAATGATTTTCCGGTGACTCTGTCCCTGCCAAACACTCTTGGGGTAGGGACAAGGAATGGAAGTCCAGAATAAACTTTCCTCAGCTCATTCAATCTTAAAGTAAACTAAAAACTAAATCTCCTCAGCTCCATCCCCATTGAACACTCCCAGGACAGGGTTAACAAGAGTTTAAAATTCAAGGCAAAATTTATTCTACTTATTGGAATAGAAAATAAATAAATTAAGGCTCCCCTCAGACAGACCCCCGTCAAACACTTCTGGGACAGGGACGACAGAGGGTTAAAATAAAAACTCCCTTAGTTCTTGCCATGAGTCCAACATATCTCTAGGGTTTTTACACAAGAGGTAAATGCCTGTCCCCATCTAAGCCGACTTCCTTAGAGTCCCTCTGTATCCCACTACCCTTTTCCAGTTGGTACTTTGCTCGCTCTGGCTGCAGAAGACCTGGCTGATTGGCTGATTTCTGGGCGGCTGTCTGCATCCTCAGTTACTCACTTGAACCCTGGCTGTCATGTGGGGTAGGTGCCCTCTTAATTATGGCTCAGGCTGAATTCTGAGGATACCCAGGCAAGTGGGTTTGACTTCGGAGGACATGACGATCACTTCTTATCAAAAACCTCCCAGAGACGTCAAATATTGTCTCGTGCAAGTTCAACAACACCAAGCGGAATATTTCGATTGAATTTGCCCAGGGTGTCCCACAATGCCAATAGAGTCACTCTGAGCACGAGCCGGTATTAATGTAAAACTGTCCCATCGTTATTACTGAAGCAAGTTACAATAGCTTTTACTACAAAAACAACACTATGTTTCCTCCCACAGTCCAAAGATGTGCAGGTTGGGGTGGATTGGCCCATCTAAATTGTTTCATAGTGTTCAGGGATGTGTAGGTGTGATACATTAGTCAGAGGTAAATGTAGAGTAATAGGGTTGGGGAATGGGTCCGAGAGGGTTACTCTTCGGAGGGTCGGTGTGGACTTGTTGGGCCAAAGGGCCTGTTTCCACTCTGTAGGGAGTCTATGATTCTATGATCTCTATAATTCTATCCAGCCACTTACACTTACAATACTTCCCAATTCTCTTGTAGATTTGTGGAGCCGCTCTCTCTCTCTCTCTCTCTCTCTCTCTCGCTGTGGGACTGTGAAGCTCCTTTCTCTCTTCCTATCTCTCTAGATGGCCAGTGGGTCTCTACCTTTGGCCATGCTGGCCCCTTTAGAAAGTCCAAGAGGATCCAAGAGATTGATCTGCAGAAGAACCCTGTTTTTATATCTTTTTGGGTGGTCTTCTAGAACTTTCTATAGTTTTGGCCAAATGGGGAACACATCTAAAAGTTTGAAACAGAGTCAATCGTTCAGATGGCATACCACTGTTTGTTTCTTTGTGTAGCAGGACCCAATGGTTTTCTGTCTGGGCTCTACCTTGTTTGGTGGATGGGTTGTTGGGGATATGTCTGTCCAGGATAACTGTTGTCTTTTACATTTTGCTAATGTCATTAGCACCTGCTGGATTTGCACTGTGTCTGATGTGTGGGTTATGTGACTTCAGCGTTAATTTACCAATGTCCAAAAGATTAAGCTTGAAAAGTCAATTCTCTTGCTCCTCAGATGCTGCCTGACCTGCTGTGCTTTTTCCAGCACCACCCTTTATCGACAATGTACCCAGCATTGCTTGCTGCTTGGCCAAGTTAGCAATCTACTTGTGTTTCAGCAGCCCTGCTATACGTTCCCCCCTTTTGAATGGAAAGAAGCTTATGCAAATGAACTTCATACCTAATTGTAAGAGTTGCTTATGTTTGTTGTCTTGTGAAAGCCATTGTGTACTATTTTCAAGCCTATTATATGTTTATAAAGAAAACTTCCATCGCAATTTTCCATAAGAGATTGTGCTGCACAATGTACCCAACATCCCATGCGGTTTGGCCAAGTTAGTAATCTATTTGCATTATAGTAGCCAAATACCCTGTGCAACTTGCAGCAAGAACTGTTCTGTATCACCTGTCCTTCATGGAGAAATTTGCAAAGAAAAACACCTTTGACCATAGGTCCATCAAGGAGTGGTCAACATGGAGTATCCTTGAGATCCTGTGGGAAAAGGAGCAGATGGATCCTGTTGCATGGTTCCCTGAACAGACTGTTAAAGTCATTTGGTGGAATGCCTCATCACAAGAGCTTCCCAACAAGTAAAGATATCACTTAGCTGGTAGTGAGAAGGGCACTGCCTGTGAAATCCTTCATGTATGCCCAGTTGGTCTGCACCACCACACACTGCCATTGAAGCAGCTACAAGGAGGAGTTGAGAATGTCATACATCTCCTGCTGGAATGCATCTTTGCAAAGTAAGTCTGGAAAGAGATGCTGTGGTTTTTGTCAAGGTTTGTCCCAAGCAGCTCTATGATGTGTGACTGTGTGCTCTCTGATGTGTCCCCTGGAATGCACACTGAGACAAACATTGACTGCACCTGGAGGACCATCAACTCGTTGAGAGACGCTCTTTGGTTTGCCGAAAACTTGTTGGTCTTCCATAACAAGAAGTAGACCCCAACTGAGTGTTGCAGACTGGCACATTCCAAGGTTTAGGACTACGTGCTGAGGGATGCACTAAAGTTTGGGGTAGCTGCTGCCAAGAGGTGATTTGGAAAGATCACTGTCTGAGGTCTCCTGCTGAAGGTAAATGGGGTCCTTTTAGTTATCGGGCCCTCCCAGAGCTTCAGTGCATGTAAATATAATCTTGTATGTGTGAAAGATGTTGTTGATTTGTTGGAATGGAGTCAAACTCAAATGTTGGCTTGCTTGATATGTTACTGCACAGAATTGAACTGCTTTTGTGTCAATGTATATATACAAATAATTTTTTTATACATAAAGTATAGTTTTGAAATTTAAAAAAAAGTTTGCTACAAGAACAGTAATTAAAAGATCAGAGATATAAAAGATCAGAGGTAACTCTCTCCATTACAAAGTGACGATTGGTCATCCGTAGCTTGAAAGGCACCAGTTGCATATTGTAATATGAGGAGGTGAGGCTTCGATGGTACAGGGATTGAACCCACATCATTGGCATTATCCTGCACTACCTTCCAGCCATCTGCCCTACCTGACCCCTCCACATTTATTAGATAGGTTAATTTTGCATTTAACAAAGCCAAGAAGGCCATTAATTCATAGAATTCTCTTCCCCAGGAAGTGATGAAGGCTGGGTCATGGAGTATCTTACAGCACCATATGAGACCCTTCTCCCATTTGTGCCCCTCCAGTCATCAAGCATTTATTCCAATCCCATTTTCCAGCACTCAGCCAATAGCCTGATATGCTATGGTATTTTAAGTGCTTGTTTAAGTACTTCTTACCTGTCATAGAGTCATAGAGATGTACAGCACGAAAACAGACCCTTCAGTCCAACTCGTCCAAGCCAACCAGATATTCTCTCATAACCTAGTCCCATTTGCCAGCAGTTGGCCTACATCCCTTTAAACCCTTCCTATTCATATACCCATCCAGATGACTTTCAAATACTGTATTTGTACCAGCCTCCACCACTTCGTCTGGCAGCTCATTCCATACACATACCACCCTCTGCATGAAAAAGTTGCCCCTTAGTTCTCTTTTATATCTTTCCCCTCTCACCCTAAACCCATGCCCTCTAGTTCTGGACTCCGCCAGCCCAGGGAAAAGACTTTGTCTGTTTATCCTATCCATGCCCCTCATGATTTTATAAACCTCTATAAGGTCATCCCTCAGCCTCCAATGCTCCAGGGAAAACAGCCCCAGTCTATTTAGCCTCTCCCTTTAGCTCAAATCTTCCAACTCTGGCAATATCCTTGTAGGTCTTTTCTGAACCCTTTCAAGTTTCTCAACATCCTTCTGATAGGAAGGAGACCAGAACTGCATGCAATATTCCAAAAGCGGCCTAACCAACATGCTGCACAGCTGCAACATGACCTTCCAACATAGATACTCAGTGCTCTGACCAATAAAGGAAAGCATACAAATGCCTTCTTCGCTATTCTGTCTATCTGTGTCTCCGCTTTCAAGGAACTATGAACCTGCACTGCAAGGTCTCTTTGTTAAGCAACACTTCCTAGGACCTTACCATTAAGTGTATAAGACCTGCTATGATTTGCTTTACTGAAATGCAGCACCTCACATTTATCTAAATTAAACTCCATCCGCCATTCCTTAGCCCATTGGTCCATCTGATCAAGATCTTGTTGTTATCTGAGGTAACCTTCTTTGCTGTCCACTGTACCCCTAATTTTGGTGTCATCTGGAAACTTACTAACTATATCTCTTCTGCTCACATCCAAATCATTTATATAAATGACAAAAAGAAGTGAACCTAGCACCAGGAACAGATAAATGCATAGTTTTTAACATGTAAGGTTGCTATAAGTCTGCAGTACTGAATAGACTGGGTTATTTCTTGATTATATGGTTTATTGAAATCTGTCTCTTGATTAAAATTTCAAAATATAAACCATAAGTACCTGCATTGCTCACAAACAAAGCTCTTCACTGTACCTAGTCGCGTGTGATTGCAATAAATCAAATCAGGTCAGCCAAGATGCCACTGATTGGCAGAACAGCATTAAAGGGCTGAATAGTTTACTTTTGCTCCTATACCCTGTGTTTCTCTGATGGTTCAGACACTTAATAGTTAAATGTGTTTGCACTGATGATTCAGTTTGCATAAACTCAGAAGAACGTCAATATTTCATGCTTGTCCAGTGCACTTTTTTACCTACAGCAATCCCTGAGTCAAAGTTGCCAATTTTGGCACAGCAAGCTCCCACAATGTGATCACATTCAGATAATCTCTTTTTGCTGATGCTGCTAGAAGGATTAACATTGAAATAGTGCTGTAAAGATTTTTAACCTTCTCTCGAGAGGCCAGGTTTGAGACAGGAGTTAGGGCCACAGAGGATCTATGTTTGAATGATGGGCCAGCCTTATTTGCCTATCCTTGCCCCAGTCTCTCACATAGAATCCCTTCAGTATGGAAACATGCCATTCAAACCTCCAGAGACCATTCCACCTCGACCCAACCCATCCCTATAACCCTGCATTTCCCACGATTAACCTGCCAAGCCTGCACATCCCTGGGCATTATGGGGTAATTTAACATAGCCAATCTAGCTACCCTGCACATCTTTGCGACTGTGGGAAGAAACTGGAGCAAGCCCGTGCAGATGTGGGGACAATGTGCAAATTCCACACAGTCGCCCGAGGGTGGAATCGAACCTGTGTCCCTGGCGCTGTGAGGCAGCAGTGCTGACCCGAGGGCAGAAGTCACACGATACTATGTTATAGTCCAAAAGGTTTATTTGAAATCACCAGCTTTTGGAGCACTGCCCCTTCACCTTACAAACAGGCTACTCTCTGAAAGCTTGGGATTTCAAATAAACCTGTTGGGCTATAACCATTCTGACTTTGTCCACCCCAGTCCAACCCGGGTACCTCCACATTGTGAGGACAGAGGTGGTCTTGGATTATGAACTGGCACCTCCACCCCATTCTGGCACTGTCAGTTTGGATTATGAACTTGAGTTATTTAGACACCAACACACAGGTATGGACCCCTGAGAACACACAAGTAAATATGCAGATTCTGCAGAGGCTGAAGCACTCTAGGAATCAATTAAGAATAGTTGGGAACAACTTGAGTGGCTTTTTCTTTTTAAAAAAAAACCCCATATAAGTCCATGGCTTGTGATGCGGAAGCAGTCGAGCTATGTAACAGAATAGTACAACCGTTACCTGAACACTAGAGGCTGTCAAATCCATTAATAGGCGGAGTTTAAGATAAGAAAGCCTTAGCTGCTGGCTTTTGGAGGAAGCAGGCTTTTCAGAGTCGAGAGGAACTGAGCTGGAGTGGACCGGGATTTCGGCGCTAAGGGACAGACAAAAATAGCAGATGCATTCCTTTTGTGTATAGTCCCTCCAGCTGGATGTGTGTGTGTGAGAGACTTCACTTGCTTCTGCTCCCTTTGCCCACCCTGAGTGTCATTCCCAGCGGCAGAGAGGGGCACACTGAGAGCGGGACAGGAGACTGGAGGAGAAAACCCATGCCTCGTGTGTGAGCGGACTCGACAGGCGGAGAGAGCCAAGGATTCACTGATGTGACCAGGCAAGAAGCCTTTGTATATCCAGGGTGTGGTTGCTGCAGGGGAGAGGGAGTTATGTCATGGGCTAAGGGGAAAAAAGACCCTTCCCCTTTGCAATACGAATAACTTCTGTGCAGTGTATATATTTAAAAAAAAACCCTTTGTTGTTTGGGAGCGGGAGCAGTCAAGGTGTAGATAAAGAGCAGGCAGTTTCCTGATGTGTTTTCCAATAATTCTTCAGACATCGTCAAAAGTTATGGTCCACCCCCTCTCTGTTGTGGATTGTCTCCTCTAACATCCTAACCTTCCCCCCCCCCCCCCCCTTTTCTGTCTTTCGTTCGCCTTCATTTCTTTGTTCTCTCTCTCTCACTCACTCACTCTCTCACACACACACACACACTCTCTCTCACTCTCACACACACACAGATCCTGGGAAGGTTTATTTCAGAGGAAGAAAGGGCAGGAGGATTCCTGTGCTGATAGGTGAAACTGAGGGACTTGGATTTCAAGGGAAGTCTGGGGGATGTTGTTTAAAAACCGAATGTTTTTGTCACAAGGCGCTACTGAAAGGCAGAGAGGTTAACCCCTGAGTGTAAAAAGGCTATCCGATAAAGAGTTGAAACAAGCACTTTTATTTGTACAAAATAAACAGGGGTTACTGGTATAGGGTGGGAAGCTTCCTGATGAAGGGCTTTTGCCCGAAACCTTGATTTTCCTGCTCCTCGGATGCTGCCTGACCAGCTGTGCTTTTCCAGCAACACTCTGATCTAAACTCTGGTTTCCAGCATCTGCAGTCCTTGTTTTTACCTAGCTTCTTTAGACAGTCGGTGTGGTATCTAAGGATCGAATGGCCTCTTCCATACTGTTGGAATTCTATGAAACACAGGAAGGGATGGAGAAACTCAGCAGGTCTGGCAGCATGTATGTATGTGTATGTGTGTGTGTGTGTGAGTGAGAGAGAGAGAGAGACAGACAGACAATGTTAATGCCTCCAGTCCAATATGACTCTACTTCAGAACTAAGGTGCACTGGAGAAGGATTGTTGGACTTGATACTTTAACCACAGTCCAAAGATGTGCAGCTTTAGTGAATTGGCCATGCTAAATTGCCCGTAGTGTTAGGTGAAGGGGTAAATGTAGGGGAATGGGTCTGGGTGGGTTGCGCTTCGGAGGGTCGGTTTGGACTTGTTGGGCTGAAGGGCCTGTTTCCACACTAAGTAATCTAATCTAATCTAATCTAACCTAACCTAACCTAAACTGATTCTCTCTCTGCCCACAGATGCTACCCCAAATTCCTTCCCCCTACCCTTTATCTCAGCCCGCTTGGCACATCAGCCTCATTCCTGAAGAAGCCCGAAACGTTGATTCTCCTGCTCCTCAGATGCTGCCTGGCCCGCTGTGTTTTTCCAGCACCACATTTTTCAACTCTGGTCTCCAGCATCTGCAGTCCTCACTTTCTCCACTGATGCTACCAGACTGGCTGAGTTTCTCCAAATGTTTTTTTCAGATTTCCAGCATCTGCAATATTTTGCCTTTATACCTGCATTTGTATAGTGCCTTTCTTTTTAAAAAAATCAGACTCCAGAGGAGTGCAGAAAGTCAAAGATTGGATGCCGTGGGATGCAACGCAATTAATGGCTTCATCAAATGTCTGACTTTAGAAAGGGAGATCTTAAGAGAGGGGATTCGTGTTGAAATGATGAGCCACTGGTGATGGGTGAAAGAAATGGGTCGTGTAAGAGCAGGAAGAATATTTAGATCAGACAGTTTCTATTAGATTGGATTACTTACAGTGTGGAAACAGGCCCTTCGGCCCAACAAGACCATATTGACCCTCCGGAGAGCAACCCACCCAAACCCATTCCCCTGCATTTACCCCTTCACCTAACACTATGGGCAATTTAGCGTGGCCAATTCACCCTAACCTGCACATTTTTGGACTGTGGGAGAAAACCAGAGCACCCGGAGGAAACCCACACAGACACGGGGAGAACGAGCAAACTCCACACAGACATTTGCCTGAGGTGGGAATTGAACCCAGGTCTCTAGCGCTGTGAGGCAGCAGTTCCTGTTATAATCCCACATTTGGGAGAGGTCAAATTTCCTTGTTTGTTGCCAATTCAACAGCACTATCAAAGAACAGTACAGGAGCAGGCCATTCAACCCACCAAGCCTGTGCCAACACATGACTTCTTTCTAAATCTAAAGACCTCTTGCCTTTATGCAAGCCGTATCCTTCTACTCCCTGTCTTTTCATGTCTCTGTCAAGATGCCTCTTAAATATTGTGATTGTATCTGCTTCTACCATCTCTGGCAACCACTCCAGGCACTTAGCTACCTTCTGTGTAAAAAAAAAAAACTGCCTCTCCTTTAAACTTACCCCCTTTTACTTTAATCCTATGCCTTCCACTTTTGTAAGGAGCCAGGACAAGTGTGGATCTGGGCTGGAGTAAATCCAAACATAAAGATGTACAGCACGGAAACAGACTCTTAGATCCAACTCATCAATGCTGACCAGGTATCCTAAATTAATCTAATCCCATTTGCCAGCATTTGGCCCATATCCCTCTAAACCCTTCCTATTCATATAGCATCCAGGTGCCTTTTAAATGTTGTATTTGTACCAGCCTCCACCACCTCCTCTGGCAGCTCATTCCATACACTCACCACCCTCTGCGTGAAAAGGTTGTCCCTTAGGTCCCTTTTAAACCTTTCCCCTCTCCTTGGCAATTCGTGCTTTCCAAGTCCCTCATGATTTTATTAATTTTTTTGTAAAGTTCCAAGAACAAAGCCAAAACTTGTAACAACAGGAATTTCTGCTCCAAGGAATCAAGGAAATCAGCTTCAGTATTGAAAAGACCCTCAAAAAAAAGAGCAACACTTACAGCTATGATTCTCTCCCAATCCTGGAGGAGATTGTCTCTCTCAGATCAAAGCCTGATGGAACTAGAGCACTGACCCTCACCCAGAGCCCAGACTAGGACAGAAGCTGGGGTTCTCTCCTTTTGTCCACCTCTTAAGGGTGCCCATTTTATCACTATGGCAACCGACATAAGTAAATAGGATTTCTGTTCATGCTGAAAGTATTAAGCACCCTGGGATATGTTTTTAACCGTGTACCCGAGCAACTCTGTTGTTAGTGTGTTCACTGTAATTAATGATTGGAGCAATTTTCCAGGACAATATTTTAGGATTCATAAGAAATCCAGTCATGCTGGATTTAGTGATGAGTAATAAACAGGTACAACAGCAAATTGCATTTATAAAGCACCTTTCATGTTGTCAAATGTCTTTTTGGAACTTCACAGGGGCATAATCAGACAAAGAAACGGCATGAAGCAATGCAAGACAATGGGACTGATGAATAAAAGTTTTGACAAAGAGGTGGAGTGTTTTAGACACTAAGAGACAGGGATTTGGAAAGGACTTGATCAGCTGTGATCACACTGAATGGTGCAGCAGGTTCAATGGGCCGATTGGCCTACTCCTGCTCCTATTTGCTTGGTTTCAATGAGTCTAGTCAGCCAAAGGCGTGGCTGCCCGATGGTGGAGCGATTGTACAGGAGGCTTGAAATGGAGGTGTGCAGAGATAGCTGGGGACTTTTGAGCTGAACAAGTTGACAGAGACAGGGAGGGACATGGAATCATTTGAATAGGAAGATAGGAGGGAATTTTAGCACAGAGTTGTCACCAGACTGGGCACAAGAGTTCATTAACAATCTGAAGTCGGGGGACTCTCTTGCAAACAGTAACCATAATATCATTGAATTTAATATGAGGTCTGATTTTAGAATTAAACTACAAAATAAAGTGGATCAGAGTTCACCAGGCTGAATTTTCATAGAACCATAGAATCTCTACAGTGTGGAAGCAGGCCATTCAGCCCACACCAACCCTCCAAAGAGCATCTCACCCAGACTCCCCTCCCCTCCCCTCCCCTATCCCCTATCCCATCCCTGCATTCCCCATGGCTAATCCAGCACATCCCTAGTCATTATGGGCAATTTAACATGGCCAATCCACTTAACCTGCACATCTTTGGACTGGGGGAGGAAACCCACGTAGACACGGGGAAAACATGCAAACTCCACACAGACAGTCGCCTGAGGCTGGAACCGAACCCAGGTCCCTGGCACTCTGAGGTAGCAGTGCTAACCACTAAGCCATTCTGTCACCCTATATTGTTGAGGTGTTTTTTAAACTTTATTCACTGGCTAGGCCAACATTTATTGCTCATCCCTAATTGCCCAGTGAGACAGTTAGGAGTCAGAATCACATGCAGACCAGAACTGGGTGAGAATGACAGAGAACCTTCCCCAAAAGGGCTTCCCTAAGACCACCCATTAGTGAACCAGGTGGGCTTTTTTCTCGACAATGGTTTCACGGTCATCATTAGACCCTTATACCTATCGGAAAGATGTTGTGAAACTTGAAAGAGTTCAGAAAAGATTTACAAGGATGTTGCCAGGGTTGGAGGATTTGATTTAAAGGGAAAGGCTGAATAGGCTGGGGCTGTTTTCCCTGGAGCGTCAGAGGCTGAGGGGTGACCTTATAGAGGTTTAAAAAAGTACGAGGGGCATGGGGTCAGGGAGTCTAGAACTAGAGGGCATAGGTTTAGGGTGAGAGGGGAAAGATATAAAAGAGACCTAAGGGGCAACATTTTCATGCAGAGGGTGGTATGGGTATGGAATGAGCTGCCAGAAGATGTGGTGGAGGCTGGTACAATTGCAACATTTAAAAGGTATTTGGATGGGTATATGAATAGGAAGGGTTTGGAGGAATATGGGCTGGGTGCTAGCAGGTGGGACTAGATTGGGTTGGGATATCTGGTCAGCATGGACGGGTTGGACCGAAGGGTCTGTTTCCATGCTGTACATCTCTATGACTTACAGAATTTTATTGAATTCAAAATCTGCCATACAGGGTATGATTCCGGATCCTGAGAACAGTACCTGAGTCTCTGCATGAAAAGTCTAATACTTATACAACTAGACCATCACCTTTCCCCCTAAATCTGCAAATCTCCACAGCAAGCAATGAGAACAGAGCAACAATTTTTATTTCTAAATGGTGTCTTTTCACCGAATAGCATATGCTTCATAGGAATATTGTAAAACAACATTTGAAGGGCTGTTGTGGTACAGTGCCTCTGATCAGTAGGTGTTGGTTCAAGTGCCTGGAACTGTGTCATAACATGCGCAAAAAAGGTTGAGTAATTAGAAATGATTGAAACATGGAGCCACATAATGTCAGATCACCTAACGTTTGGTCAAAATGGTAGATTTTGAGAAGTATCTTAAAAGGAAGAACAGCAGGAGGACAGAGAGAGACCAGTGCGTTAGAAAGGGATGTTCAGAGGCTAAGACCAAGTGTATAACGTAAAACAATGTATGATATCCCTGAAAGGCAATGGCTCTACTTGTGTCATAAAGGTAGTGCCAAACCAGAATTAAAATATTCACATCAATTCAGACGACCCTGAAATCCCAACGTGTGTGACAATTACTAGAAGTCATAAATGATACGTAGATGTAAGAAATAAGAAAAGGAATGCCATCATCATCATCATCAAGTCACACAGCACAGTAACAGACCCTTTAGTCCAACTTGTCCGTGCCGACCACATTTCTCAAACTAAACAAGTCCCATTTGCCCGAGTTTGGCCCGTATCCTTCTAAATCTTTCCTATCCATGGACTGATCGAAATTTATTTTAAATGTTGGAACTGTACCTGCATCTACTACTTCCTCTGGCATTTCATTCCACACACGAGCCAGTGATGACGGGGCAGGAAAATCTATTGGAGGCTTTAAAGTGTAGGTATCTAGGAAAGTTACAATACCGAAAGAGGCCAGCTTGCCTGTGGCAGCAGAATAAGTTAGCCTCCCATTCCAATCCCACTTCCCGGCCCTTGGTCTGTAGCCTCGCAGGTTTCAGGGCTTCAGGTGCAGTACCAAGTCCCTCTTAAATTGTTTGAGAGTTCCTGTCTCAACCACCAAACTAGGCAGCAGATTGCAGACCACCCACAGCTGTCTGGGCAAAAACAATGTTTCTCATGTTCTCTCTTATTTTTCTGCCAAGCTGTGTCCACTGGTAATTGACCCCTCTGCCATGGGCAAGAGGTTTTCGCTCTCCCTTCTGTCCAAGTCCCTCAAAAGATATTGTAAACCTCCACTCAGCCACCACTCCTTGTCTCTTCTGTTCAAAGGGAAATAGTGCTGGCCTGTCCAATCTTGCTTCATAGCTGCAATTTGCAAACCTTGACAACCCTCTTCTGAATAAAAAATTATTGTTGATGATGAGAACGCAAGCACTAAAGGGATATTTGGGTGGGTTGAAGGTTGATGTAGTTACAGCCATAATGGATTGGTTAGATGCAAACTTTGTGTCGATTTTCACAGTGAGGTAAACTGATACAATATAATCTGCACATGAAATTTTGTGGATTTAGTTAAGGGGACAAAGATTTGAAACTCACCATGTTAAATGGTGAAATTTGAATTCACTAAATATATGGAACAAAAAGCTGGTCGAAAGACGACCATTGTCCGTTGTCAGAAAAACCCATCTGGTTCCCTCATGTCCTTCAGTGAAAGAAATCTGTCATCATTGCCCAGACATAGCAAGGTCGTTGACTCTTAGCTGCCTTCTGTGTGACTCAGGATGGATAATAATCTGGTTTAATCAGTGACATCCACATACCAGGAACAAATATAAAAGAAAAGCTTTACGGTTGTAAGATTTTTAAAAGATAGTAATGGTATAAATAATGTAGTTTCAGAAAGTCAGATCTCATGTCTTGCTAGTTTCAACACCAGGGCGTTAACAAAACGGAGTGCAAAGAATTTCAGAGATGTAAGTCTTAATTTTTCAAAACTCCAGATCCTGAAATTATCTATTGTAATTTAAGAAGTGTGAGAAAGAAAGAAGTGAATTTGTAAGTTCATGTCAACTTTAGGGAGATCATTGGAATCTATTATAATCAGGGTCAGAGTGAGTGAGTATGTACATCAATTAGTGTGATCTGACCAGAGGGAGTCAACGTGAAATCGCAAAGTATAGGTCTAGTTAACCTAGTTGATTAACCTAGTTGACCTATTTAGGGAGACAATTGGCAGAGTGGAGAGGGGCGCGTTTAAACAGATGTGGAGTCATACAGCTCAGAAACAGACTCTTCAGTCCAACTCGTCAAAGCCAACCATAATCCCAAAATAAACTAGTCCCACCTGCCTGCACTTGGCCCATATCCCTCTAAAGCTTTCCTATTCATGTACTTATCCAAAAGTCTTTTAAATGTTGTAACTGTACCATATCCACCACTTCCTCTGGAAGTTCATTCCACTCATGGAACATTGTCTATGTAAAATAAAAAATTGCTCCTTATGTCTTTTTTAAACCTTTCTCTTCTCACCTTAAAAATATGCCACCTAGTCTTGAAATCCCCCACCCTTGGGAAAAGATGCCTGCCATTCACCTTATTTATACCCCTCATGATTTTACAAAACTCTATAAGGTCACCCCTTAACCTCCTCCGCTCCAGTGAGAAAAGGTCCCAGCCTATCTTTTAACTTAAACCCTCCATTCCTGGTAACACCCTGGTAAATCTTTTTTGTATCCTCTCCAGTTTAATAAAATCCCTACGATAACAGGGCGATCAGAACTGGACACAGTACTCCAGAAAAGGTCTCACCCAATGTCCTGTACAACCTCAACAATGATATCCTAACTCCTGTGCTCAAAAGATCTGAGCAATGAAGGCAAGTGTGATAAGCATCTTCTTATCTGTCCTGTGTGTATGTGATACAAATGTCAAAGAACTATGTACTTGCACCCCTAGGTCTCTCTGTTCTAAACACTACCCAGGGCCCTACATTTAATGTATAAGTCCTGTCCTTGTTTGTTTTACCAAAATGCAATACCTCTCCAAATTAAACTCCCGTCTGCCACTCTTCAGCCCATTGACCCAATTGATCAAGATCTCTTTGATAATCTTAGCTGACCTTCTTCACTGTCCACTATACCGCCAATTTTGGTGTCATCCCTGAACTTACTAACCGTACCTCTTATCTAAATTATTTATAGAAATGACAAACAAAAGTGAACCCAGCACCAATCCCTGTGGAACACCACAGGTCACAGGCCTCACCTCCAGAAAACTCTTGATAAGGTTTTGCAGAGAAGACCAAATGATAGTACACACTATTGGAGAGTAGAAATTGAGAGTGTGGGAAAGGTCCACGTTCTGCAAGAGGTGGGATGCAATCTATAAGGTTTCTGAGAAAGGTGAACAGCGGCCTCAACAATCTGCCATGTCCATTAATGACGTGGATGTGCAAATTCTATTTCCTACTGCAAAGTTGTAGAATACAGTAAAGTAGGGGCAGGGAGCATTAAGTGACAAGAGGGGCACTCACAGATTAAGTGAATGGCCAAAACTATAGGAGCCAGCATCCAAAGTGGAGAAGGGTTACGTCATCCAACTGGGATTCAAGAAGGAGAAATAGGAATATTTTCTTAATGCTTGGAGTTGTGCAGGAGCAGCGATTTAGATGTCTGTGTGCATTCATTGCTAAACGTTAGTGGACAGATGTAAAAGCCATGCAAGGAAGCTAAGTATTGGACTTTACTTTGTGTGCCTCCATTCCAGAGATCCTTGACCATACCCTATCTGGAATCCTGGCATGTTAGCCTCATGGGGCTAGAATGGGTTACAGTGATGGAACACCTAAATTTTGAACCTAAATCTTATATTAATACCAAGACGTAATCCATTAAAGATTTTCAATAGGGTAGGTATAGAGGAACAATTTCCTTTAGTGACAGTCTTAAAATTCAGCTACTTAACGGTGAAATCAAGAATTTTCTTTCAGTGGAAGAATGCAAAACTTTCTCTCAGGCTCTGGTTGCTGAGAGCCAATTGAAACTTTCAAGATTGAAATCAATAGTTCCTTTTTACAGTGGTACGAATGGAAAGGGAGACTGAGAATATAGCGGCTTTCATTTAATTAAATGGGTGAGAAGTTTCAAAGAGCTGAATGGCCTATCTCTCCTCTTACCTGACCAGTGGATGTTCCCATCAAAATGGTGCAGGCACCAAAGGTCGTTTGTAACAGTTCCCCCAAGGTGTCTGCTGGAAGGGTCCCGCATAATCCCAGCTAACTAGGGGAATGCTGCAACATCAGAGAGTGCTGACTTGCAGCTACAAAATTGTCTGGATGGTCTCCAAATGAGTTCAAAACAAGTCTTGGCAGAGTGAGGGTAGTCTGACTTCCTGACTCATAGCATTCAGGTTAATGTGGGACACACTGGTGGGAATTGGGTATAAAACACAGTCTGTGTTGGGAACAGGTATACCAATTGTTAGAAAGTTTTAAAGGAGTAAAGAATCAAGGTAGGGATGTAGGAGCTAAGGATTGGAAACTGTAATAAAAAATCCTTTGGCCTGTAGTGTAGAGTGTGTCAACATGTCATGACTAATGAATAAATATGAACTGTCATTTTGAATATGGTGAATCACACACAGTATTAAAAGCTGACTCAGTCTGCATCTCATGTAAATGTTACCTTTTGTTTCGATGATCATGTAATGTACTCAAATTATATTGGCGGCATGATACCTCCGTGGTTAGCATTGCTGGCTCAAAGCGCCAGGGACCCAGGTTCAATTCCAGCCTCTGGCAACTGTCTGTGTGAAGTTTGCACATTGTCTGTGTGGGTTTCCTCCCACAGTCCAAAGATGTGCAGGTTAGGTGGACTGGTCAATAGACAATAGTCAATAGGTGCAAGAGTAGCCCATTTGACCCTTCGAGCCAGCACTACCATTCATTATGATCATGGCTGATCATCCACAATCAGTATCCTGTCCCTGCCTTATCCCCATAACCCTTGATTCCACTATCTCTAAGAGCTGTATCCATCTCTTTCTTGAAAGTAACCAGAGACTTGGCCTCCACAGCCTTCTGGGGCAGAGCATTCCATATAACCAACACTCTCTGGGTGAAGAAGTTTCTCCTCAAGTCTGTTCTAAACTGTTTTTACCTGTTTTTACCTCTGTTCTAAACGGCCTACCCCTTATTTTTAAACTGTGTCCCCCGGTTCTGGACTCGCCCATCAACGGAAATATGTTTCCTGCCTCCAGAATGTCCAATCCTTTATTAATCTTATACGTCTCAATCAGATCCCCTCTCATCCTTCTAAACTCAAGTGTATGCAAGCCCAGTCACTCCAATCTTTCAACATTCTGGAAATTGACTTCGTGAACCTACGCTGCACTCCCTCAATAGCCAGAATATCCTTCCTCAAATTTGGAGACCAAAACTGTGCACAATATTCCAGGTGCAGTCTCACCAGGGCCCTCTACAGCTGCAGAAGGACCTCTTTGCTTCTATACTCAGTTCCTCTTATTATGAAGGCCAGCATGCTATTAGCTTTTTTCACTGCCTGCAGTACCTGCATGCTTGCTTTCATTGACTGATGTACAAGAACACCTAGATCTCATTGCACTTCCCCTTTACCTAACTTGACTCCTTTTAGATAGTAATCTGCCTTCCTGTTCTTGCCACCAAAGTGGATAACCACACATTTATGCACATTAAACTGCAACTGCCATGCATCTGTCCACTCATCTAGCCTGACGAAGTCACCCTGTATTCTCATAACATCCTCCTCACATTTTACCCTGCCACCCAGCTTCGTGTCATCACTAAATTTGCTAATGTTACTTTTAATACCGTCATCTGTATCATTAATGTATATTGTAAACAGCTGCGGTCCCAGCACTGAACCTTGTGGTACACCACTGGTCACTGCCTGCCATTCCGAAAGGGAGCCATTTATCACTACTATTTGCTTCCTGTCAGCCAGCCAATTTTCAATCCAAGTCAGTATTTTGACCCCATTACCACGTGCCCTAATTTTGCTTACTAATCTCCTATATGGGACTTTAGGTTTTCTGAAAGTCCAGGTACACTACATCCACTGGCTATCCCTTGTCCATCTTCAGAGTTACATCCTCAAAAAATTCCAGAAGATTAGTCAAGCACAACTTCCCCTTCGTAAATCCATGCTGACTCTAACCTACCCTGTTACTGCTATCCAAATGAGTTGTAATTTCATCTTTTATAATTGACTCCAGCATCTTTCCCACCACTGAGGTCAGGCTAACTGGTCTATATTTCCCTGTTTTCTCTCTCTGTCCCTTTTTGAAAAATGGGACAACATTAGTCACCCTCCAATCTGCAGGAACTGATCCTGAATTGATAGAATATTGGAAAACGATTACCAATGCATCCACGATTTCTAGAGCCACCTCCTTAAGTACTTTGGGATGCAGACCATCAGGTCATGGGAAATTGCCCGTGGTGTCCAGGAATGCACAGGTTAGGTTGATTAGTCTTGTGGAATGCAGGGTTACAGGGATGTTGGGGAGGGAGGGGGGCTCTGAGTGGGATGTTCTTTGGTGTGGACTCAATGGGCTGAATGGCCTGCTTCCACACTGTAGCAATTCTATAATTCTATATGAATCAAGTTAGAATTAAGGGAGGGATGAAGCTATTGAGAGGTTTAAGCAGGAGTGTCATCGCGAAGTGAAAAACTGAAGTTTTGCGAGGGGAGAGAATTCTCATCCAGCAACGCCAGTCTGTCTGTCTTTTCTCCCATCGTCGTTGGACTAGCATGGACTCAATGGGTTGAATGGCTTCTGTGTCATGCTAACTCCCATAATGAGCACTATCATATCTCTCATCACAGTTAGCTTGTGTTCATCATCACAGCTTCCTGCTGCTTGTAATTAAAGTGCTATCTGCTCTCCACTCATGGTCATAATGGAATGCAATTAATATCTGAATTCTGTTTTTCAGAATATGGGTGTTAGCAGCGAGGGCCAACATTTATTGCCCATCTTTATTTGCTGTTGAGTACAGTAGTTGGTGGTGAACTGTCTTATTGAACTGCACTGTCCATTAGGGTAGAGCACTTGTATGGGGTGGTGTCCCCATGTGTCTGTTGTCGTAGATGGCAAAGTTGTGGGTTTGGTGGTTTCTGTTGAAAGAGTCCTGGTAAAATACTGCAGTGCATCTTGTATCTGCTACTGAGCATAACTTCGTGGACGCAATGAATCTTGAAAGTAGTGAATATGATGTCACTCAAGCGGGGGCTGCTTTGTCCTGGATGGTGTCGAGCTTCTTGAGTGTTATTGGAGCTGCCCCCATCCAGACAAGTGGGGAGTGTTCCATCACACTCCGGAGTCGAGAGGTGAGTTACTCACAGCAAGATTCCCAGACCATGATCTGCTCTTGTAGCCATGGTATTCAAATTGCTACTCCCATTGTTCTAGTCAATGGTAACCCATAGGATGTTCTCCAATTTTATGTCCCAGCTCTCGCTTCCCTTTGTGAGGGATCCACTTGATTCCTTTAGCGTCCACAAGAACATTGAAGGAACAGTCCCATAGATTTGTGTTCTTAAATATAAACTCATTAACTGCTTTGGTGGAACATGTCTGTGATTCACAAACTAAGTGAAGATATTTCTCATGCTCTCAATCCTAAATGGCTGACCCCTCACCATAGAACTGCGATCAGTTTTGTTGTAGACTCTTGAGTTGGTGCGTGAAGGGCTGACTCTTCGAGTTTAGTTATATCAGTGTCACAGACTAACTTCCCCATTCTGCCATCATTATTAACCACATTAATAACAAAACAATGGGATGACCTGTATTTTGGGTGAGGCATTAATACTGGGACATACAATGGGGATAACTGTTGTCCTTGGAAATAGCACCAGGGGATGGTCTGATGTACCACCTGAAAGACAACACTTTGAACAATGAAGTGATAAGACAAAATTTGAAAATGCCTTGCTTTTTATATACATCAAGCCCTGGAGTGGGGTTTGAACCACGACTCTGTGATTCAGAGGTAAGAATGCTATGAGTTCACCACAGCTGACAAACTGGTCTGAAATGACTCAATTGTTCTGTGTGCGCTGTTTAGTCTTCAGGGCAGACACAGACCTTTACCGGCTATTACCAGGGTTATGTGTCACTTTACTTATTGAATGTAAGTCTGCTAAATTGACCACTCCCTAATGCTGTGCCCAATGTTAGATTTGATAACGGAATTAATTTTCTGCAGCTTCAGTTTCTAACACCTTTAGGAATTCCAGGATGCCTGTAATCAGATCTTGGCATTCACCATCTCCTGGCCCAATTGATGTGAAATATTACAGTCAGAATGTGGAGTTCTTTCAGTCCCTTAAGGCAGTGAACTTGTTCTACTGCTCAATTATGACTCAACCCCCCACCCCCACCCCCCCGAACATTCCCCACTCTCTCACATTCCCCACCTACATACATACCGCTCCCCCCCTCCCCCCACATACTGCCCCCCAGCACAACCGGATCACCACACATACCCCCTCACATGCACCCTGCTCCACATGCACCCCCACCCCACACCACCATCCTCACACCACACACACACACACACACACACACACACACACACATCTCCCCAAACACCCTGACAGAGATTGAACACTTTCGTCTTTGCGATTGTGTGCGGAGAGTAGTTTTGTGAAGACGGGAAGCTTCCTGAGATTAACCTTGCTTCGATTTTCATTGTTCAATGTTCTCTTTTACAAATCCCCACAGGTGACAGGAGGAAATAGCTTCCCTGCATCAAACCCATAGTCATCTTTTATTGTCTGGGTTAGAAAGTCCCTATTTTACTGCAGAGCAAAAACGCCTCTTCCATTCACCTGTTCCTCTTCATAATTTAACCCTTTCCCCAATCCTGCTGCTGCTCAGAATCTCTTGCTCCTTATGAGTGTCCTGACCATTCAGTGAAGGTCTACTTTTAATGGGGACAGTGTAGAGGGAGTTTTACTCTGTCTGACCCAGTGTAATTCCTGCTGGAAAAGCACAGCAGGTCAGGCAGCATCCAAGGAGCAGGAGAATCAATGTTTCGGGTGTAAGCCCTTCATCAGGGATGAGAATTCCTGATGAAGGGCATATGCCAGAAACATCGATTCTCCTCCTCCTCAGATGCAGCCTGACTTGCTGTGCTTTTACAGCACTACACCTCTTGACGGTGAGCTCCAGCATTTGCAGTCCTCACTTTCTCCTGTGCTGTTCCTGTCTGGAGTATTATGAGCAGTTTTAGTTCCTCTTATTTAATGAAAGATATCATTTCATTGGATGCATTCATTGAAGGTTCAGTAGGATGATCCCCTGTAGGGATTGTCTTATGAGCAAACGTTAATCAGGTTGGGACTCTACTCACTGGAGCTTAGAAGGCCAATTTATTAAATACGGGAGAAGATACCTGAAGAAGGGCTTATGCCCGAAACGTCGATTCTCCTGCTCCTTGGATGCTGCCTGACCTGCTGTGCTTTTCCAGCAACACATTTTCAGCTCTGATCTCCAGCATCTGCAGTCCTCACTTTCTCCTCAATTTATTAAATACCCTTGAGAGGTTCTTCATTAAGTTTCTGGAGATAGATGATTCTTACTCTTGGCAGTCTTCACATGCTTTACTTTTGCAGTTTGATTTTATTTGTTCTCTCATGTATCCTCTTTGCTTTCCAGGTGCTCATCTTAATTTCTACTTTGTTTCTCTTTCTTTCGTTATTTTTCATCAGTTTTATAAATTCTTTTATTTGGGCCCTATATTCTCCAGGGTTTAGAAGACTGAGGAAGGGATCCCATAGATATGCGTAAAATTCCGAGGACAAGGCAACTGTCAGAGAGACAAATGGGAGAATAGTCCATCACATCTCTGACTAATGCCGTGTCACCTAGGTGACGAACCCCTGGGCAAGAGGTGAGTCACTTGCTGCAGAATACACAGAACTCAGTCTGTGATGTGTTTGTGCAGCCACAGTAGTTTTAGGACTGATCCAGGTGAACCTGTGGTAGGATGTTGGTAATGGGAGTTAGATTCATTCCTGGAACTTGTTTCTGGGTGTATCTTCACCACGTGGCCTACAGCCAGTCCAAAAAGCGGACCTACTATCACCGCAATTAAGGACAGGCAGTAAACGCTAACTTTGTGGTAATGAGTAAACTGAAAATGCAGGAACACCCTGGAGGCAAGGAGGTGGTTTTAATTCCGGGAAGGATGTGAAGAATAACGATAATGAGGGAGATGGTCTTTATATTTAACTCATGCTGTCCCTGTCTGGGAATGTTTGAAGGAGACAGTGTAGAGGGAGCTTTACTCTGTATCTAACCCTGTGCTGATCCTGTCCTGGAAGTGTTTGATGGGGACAGTGTAGAGGGGGCTACACTATGTGTCTAACCCCGTGCTGACCCTGTCCTGGGAGTGTTTGATGGGGACAGTGTAGAGGGAGCTTTACTCTGTATCTAACCTCGTGCTGTCCCTATCCTGGAGTGTTTGATGGGGACAGTGTAGAGGGGGCTATACTGTGTATCTAACCCTGTGCTGACCCTGTCCTGGGAGTGTTGATGGGGACAGTGTAGAGGGGGCTATACTGTGTATCTAACCCTGTGCTGACCCTGTCCTGGGAGTGTTTGATGGGGACAGTGTTGAGGGAGCTTTACTCTGTATCTAACCCCGTGCTGTCTCTATCCTGAGAGTGTTTGATGGGGACAGTTGTAGAGGAGGCTATACTGTGTATCTAACACTGTGTTGTCCCTGCTCTGGGATGTTTTGGGATAGTTTAATGGCAGTATGCTGTTACAACAGCTGAAATTTGGGAAAACCAGCTCAAACAAAGAGCTAGATTCATGTCGTCAGATCAGGATCCAATGTATGGTAGGAGAAAGTGAGGGCTGCAGATGCTGGAGATCAGAGTCGAAAAGTGTGGTGCTGGAAAAGCACAGCAGGTCAGGCAGCATCCGAGGAGCAGGAGAGTCGACGTTTTGGGCAGGAATCCTGCTGTGCTTTTCTAGAGCCACACGTTTCGACTCTGTTTAGTGTTGTGTGATCACCCTGAGCTGATCAGGCTTGCGATCACTTGTTGAAACAACGAAAACTGTCTAGCTGATACAGATCCCAGGAATCTTCTGATTAAACGCCATGCTGTTTTGTGAAACAACAGGAATTTACTTTTCATTTCACCACCAATGATTCTTCCTGTTCTGGCCTGTGCTATCAGCCACCGTGTGACTGAGGCAAGACTCAGCAGGTCCCACAGAGATTTAGTTCTGGATTGATATTGTATTCGGCTCTGTGTGTGTCTCTCTCTCTCTGTCTGTTTGTCTGTCTTTCTCTCTCCCACTCTCTCTTTTCCCCCCCCTCCATTTGTGTCTTTCCTTCCATTCCCGTCCAGCCAGGGCTTCCTGACAGAAGTATAATACTTTCATGTTACAATCCCCATCCGCCCATGCCGAATATGTATCCACCTACTAACTAACCCTGAATGGATTCTGTGACAGTGACAATGACCTGCAGAGGTTTGGACAGCAGTCCGACAGCACAGCCTGGGAGTTGTAAAATTCAGCAGTGACTTCCAGCAGGTTAGCCAACAATATCACTCTCTGTTTGTAGCACCATCATCTCACAAGCTCCAAGGTTCATGAACCCCAGCACAACTTAAACACACAAGGAAGGCTGAAACTGCAGTGCACTATCGAAGGAATGCTGGAGGAGAAAGTGAGGACTGCAGATGCTGGAGATCAGAGCTGAAAATGTGTTGCTGGAAAAGCGCAGCAGGTCAGGCAGCATCCAAGGAGCAGGAGAATAGACGTTTCGGGTATGAGCCCTTCTTAGATTCCTGAAGAAGGGCTCATGCCCGAAACGTCGATTCTCCTGCTCCTTGGATGCTGCCTGACCTGCTGCGCTTTTCCAGCAACACATTTTCAACTTTGAAGGAATGCTGCCCTGTTCTCTTTTCAGATGTGACGTTAGACCAAGGCTTTGTGGTAGATGAAAAAGATCCTGGGATACAATTTTGAAGAATAGCACAGTATCCTTCTCTCTGGTGTCCTAGACAGGGTTTGCCCCTCAAACATTACAGAAACAGATTATTTGACTATTGTAGCATGACTGTTTGTGCCTGCTTCAGCCATGACTGTAGTTCAAATTAAAACAAAGTTCATGTCTTCAATATATTCAATCACTGAGAATTCACAGCTCCCCAGGGTAGAGAATTCCGAATTTGCAATCCTTCATGTGAAGAAATTCCATCACTCAGTCTGGTTTGGATGACTGCTTCTCCTGGGACTACGTTCCCCTCGTTCTCCATTATCCAGCCAGGGTGGGGCAATGTCTTGACAGAATCAACCCTGACCAGGCCCTTATGTCCAAAATATGCTGGAAATCACAGCGGGTCAGGCAGCACCCGTTTTGCGAGAGCAAACTAACGTTTGAGTCTAGATGACTCCCCATCTATTTCTTCATCCTATATTTTGTTGAGATCATGTTGGATTTGTTACAAATTCTAAGCAATGTGGAGTGTATGATCCTAAACTACCCTCCTAATGCAAAACTGAGGCACAGGAGCCAGGACTTCTCCCCTTCCCTCTGGACTCGAGTGTGATCATCAGTTACTGAAAGGCGAATATGAATTAGACTCTCATTCTAAAGTACTATTGGATGCTGAGTGGATTGGATATACATCCTGGTCGTGTTGACTAAACCCCTCCACTGTAACCTTCTCCAGCCCTGTTACCCTCAGAGATATCGGAGGTTCTGTAACCCTGGCCTCCTGAGTATTTCTGTTTTCCATTGCACTTCCATTCGTGGCTGTGCCTGGGCCTGAGCTCTGGAAATCCCACTCCTGTTTTAAGACATTCCTTGGAACCCTACCACTTTTACTAAGACTTTGCCCTAGAGTGGCTTATTGAAATTCCTTTACTGTGCTATATAAATTCAAATTTAGTGGTTAGCACTGCTGCCTCACAGCGCCTAAGACCCGGGTTCAATTCCCGCCTCAGGCAACTGACTGTGTGGAGTTTGCACGTTCTCCCCGTGTCTGCGTGGGTTTCCTCCGGGTGCTCCGGTTTCCTCCCACAGTCCAAAAATGTGCAGGTCAGGTGAATTGGCCATGCTAAATTGCCCGTAGCCTTAGGTAAGGGGTAAATGCAGGGGAATGGGTGGGTTGTGCTTCGGCGGGTCGGTGTGGACTTGTTGGGCCGAAGGGCCTGTTTCCACACTGTAATGTAATCTTAAAAAAAAAAAATTGTTATTGTACAGTTGGATGAGAACCTTGTTTTAATACTTTCGCTTTCCTATTCCAGGTTAGAGGGGAATGGCACACTCCAAGTTACGCCTAGCAGTGGTGGCTGTGTTAGGTCTTGCTACGCTCCATATTTTTCTGAGCTGGCATTCCAAAGACCTGATACAAGTTCTTGTGCAGAGAGTATACGTCCACAATAATTGGCTGAATGCTACAAACGTCTCCTATCCCAGCTTGGCCACTAATGAAAGTAAGATCTCTCTGGTCAACATTTCTTCCGGTTTCAAGAAATTTATCCCTGAGAAGAACAACTTCTGGAACCACAGGCAGCACCAGATGTTCCAGCTGCTCGATCGCCTGATTCTCAACGGTACCTCCTCCTACAGCCCCTCGTCCAACTGCATCGAAGCCGGAATGGGGCCTGAGGTGCTTGAGGCCTACTCCTTCTCTGAGTCCCACGGGGACTTCCTGCGCTATATGAACTGCAAGGACTACCCCCAACGGATCGACCAGCCAGACAAGTGCGACAGTGACACCTTCTTGCTTCTCGTGATCAAGTCGGTAGCCGCTAACTTTGAGAGGAGGCAGGCCATCCGCGAGACCTGGGGTGAAGAGAGCACCGTGGAGGGAATGCAGGTCCGCACTGTCTTCCTCCTGGGCTCGGCCTCCAACGTGGGCGATGGCCCCGACCTCTGGAGGCTGCTGGAATTTGAGAACAGGCTTTACAGGGATATCCTCCAGTGGGAATTCAAAGACACTCTGTTTAACCTCACCCTGAAGGACTATCTGTTCCTCAAGTGGGCCACAGTCCACTGCCCCCATGTCCGGTACGTCTTCAAGGGGGATGACGACGTGTTCGTTAACACGCCCGTGATGGTGACATACTTGAAATCACTGAGCGATGACATAAGCAGCCAACTTTATGTTGGACAGACCATCTTGAATGCCACGCCACTCCGAGACAAGAAAAGCAAGTACAGCATTCCCAAATCCTTCTACGATGGGGCCTACCCAGCTTATGCTGGGGGTGGGGGTTTCCTGTACTCGGGGAGCCTGGTCAGATCTCTCTACAAAGTCTCTCACTACATCCCATTCTTCCCAATTGATGATGTTTTCACTGGGATGTGCTTCATGGCACTCAAGATTAGCTTACTGCATCACTCTGGCTTCCAGACATTCGACATTGAGCCCAAGCACCGAGATAATCCCTGCGCCCACATCAACCTGATCCTCGTACATCAGCGCAGCCCCAGGCAAACGGCTCTACTCTGGAGAGCTCTGCGCAGCCCAGACCTCAAGTGCTAGTGTCTGCCCCTCCCATGCTTCCTGCCAAGGGGATGATCCTTTCCCCAAAGCATCAGGCATGAAGTGGTTTTCTGAAAAATTCTCATTGACTCCCACTTCATTTTCCTCCCTGTGGAGCTGAAGATTCCTGAAAATGGGAGGAATTTCCCATTCTCTGAAAGCTGAAGGTGGAAAAGAAAAAGCTGCAAGAGGTGTAGCTATCAATACGGCTGCTTTAGTATCAATCAGATACTCTTAAGGTCTTCTGGTTCTGGTGAAAGGTCAGCCTACACATATGTTAACGTTTACAAGTGCTGCTTGCTCTGCAGAGAGATGGCAGCATTTTCTGCTGTCAATTAGAGTATAATTGGGAGGCAAATGGTATACAAATGTATACTTTGTGTGATATAAATGGCAGTTCTGGATTGCCTTATTGCACTGTGGTAGTGTCCGTTCCTCTGAACCAAAAAACCTGGACTCTAATCCTACCTGCTGCAGAGCTGTGTAGTAACACCTCTAACAGGTTCCTGAGAATACACCTTAGAAGAACACACAGTTATTGTATAGGGGCTCTTGTGGTGCAGTGATAGTGTCCCTACTCTGAGCCAGGAGGTCTTGATTCATATCCCACCTGCTCCAGAGGTGTGTCATAACATCTCTGAACAGATTGTTTTTTTTAAAAAAAGAAAATGGCACTGTGCTTTTACAGAGAGTTTCTGGGAGGTCTTGTGTGGTGGTAGTGTCCCTGTCTCTCTGTCAGAAGCACTAGGTTGAGTCCCACATCAGACCATGATTGATATGGAAGGAACGATTTGGAGATACCGGTGTTGGACTGGGGCGTACAAAGTTAAAAATCACACAACAGGATCACCACCTGATGAAGAAACAGCGCTCCAAAAGCTAGTACTTTCAAATAAACCCGTTGGACTATAACCCGGTGTGTGATTTTTATCTAAGGAAAGAGCATTTGTGATATGGTTTAAGCTGGAAGTTAGCCTGAGAGTTCTTCCCACTTACTTAATAAAAGCAGGAATAAAGTTTGTGTGAAAAATACCCTTTCTAAAAATAAAAACTGATGTCTAAGGGATGCAAATCTATGTAAAGAAACACCAGATTAAGGAAGAACCTTTGAAAAGGTTGTGTCCTTCAGTGTAGGCTGGTTTGAACTTGCTTACCTGCCTGCACTGTGGCTTTTGTAGAGTCACTGTCTGATCTATGTTTGCAAAGAAATCTCTGACATTGAAGCTTTGGGTTCAAGATCCATTCCAGAATGTGATTAAAACAGGTAGACAATCTTTTCCACCATTTTAAGGGCAATTGGGGATGGGTGAAGAAATTCTTGCCTTCAAAGGGATGATCTGTCCAAAGAACCAAATGACTCTACTTTGATTGAGAAGGGTTTTTGATGCCAGCTCTTCTATCCTTGTGCAACCAAGGCAAAAATTTTATTTCTCCCTATGTGATGGGTCCCTCTCAAATAATGTTTCCTTTTGTACTTCACCTCTTGGTCAACAATGACCAAAACGCAGATGGCTGTAGAGCCAATGCACTGAGAGGGAGAGAGAAGTGGTGGGTAGGTTGTGAAAGCAATGTCTGGGCTTTCATCATCTGTGAGATTGCGCTCAGGAGAAATTAATACTTCTTGGTTTGTAAAGATTCAGATGATGAACTGTACCGAACCAGTGACAGACTGTGACCAGAGATTGCTGAAGGTTTTTTTAATTGTTAATTAAATTAATTGTTTGATTAAAGTCTGTGTATTTTATAGAGTCTGCTTATTAATGTCTCACTTGAATGTTGCACATTGCAACCTTTATATTATTCAATGGTGCTGAAAATGTGTTGCTGGAAAAGCGCAGCAGGTCAGGCAGCATCCAAGGAACAGGAGAATCGACGTTTCGGGCATAAGCCCTTCTTCAGGAATCAACATAACAGGAATTATTCAATGGTGACCATTTACAGTCAATAAGAGGACAGGCTGATTACAGGCAAATAGTACATAAAAATGAGTGTTTCACTTTAATTAATTGATAAAATAAACACGTCCCACAAAATCACAAACATCTGCATCAGTCGCTGCAGATGTGTGGCACGACATGTCGTTTCAAAGTTTCCCAACTCAGCACTTAGTATATAAGACTTCACTTTTTCACCTAAAGCAAATCAGTTCCCACCAACAGCTGTATTTCATTTGAGTCCCTGGAGATGGTTGTCATTTGAACAGAATTGTCCTGCTTTAATTCAGCTCCTGATTTTCTTGATGGTACCATATTCCTAGAGACTCCTTTATGGTGACCCCTTTAAGGTACCCTGTTGAACAGTTTGGTCAGCTCTGGCAAAACCAAAGCAGCAGCAAAACTCTTCAATTCCCAGTCCCTGCTGCAAACCTGTTCTTGTTCATAACAGCTTTGTGTAAATGTGGTGTCTCTCTTTGTTCCCCTTTACAGCAGCTTTTTAATGCTCCACAGCAACTGTTTCCATATCAAAGGCTGTGACAGTAAGGACTCTGTTTCAGATGTTTGACAAGGTATTTTATTTAACTGGAAGGTGAAGATGCCCCTCCCAAAAACAACCCCATTCCTTCTCCCGAGGCACTGAATCCCTTTGTCTGCCCAAACTTTGTTAATCTTTTAAACTCAAGCTCTTGAAACGCATAGGAGGAGACTGTGATTTAGCAGTTTATTCCCATCCCGAAACACCCTGGAAAATATGCCTTTTCTCGCCGGGGCTTACTCAGATAGCAGTTAAGGTTCCACCACATTGCTGTCTTGCTGTAGTCATGTACTGTGAAGGTAGCAGGTTTCCAGCCTAAATGACTCCAATTATTATGATTCATGGTCACAATTGCTTGATGCTAACTTTTTAAAACATTGAATTAATAAGAGTTCAAATTCAATTCCTGTGGTAAGATTTGGTTGCTCGGTCTCCAAGTCGTTAAAGGCAGTAAATTTTACTACTACAAACGAAAACCAACACGAGGACATGATGAAATATTCAGGCTTAAATATTACTTTTATTATTAAAACTGTCACAGCGCAACAATTGGCTGTTGCCCTGCACTGCTGAAACAAGTCACCTTTGATGAGGTCTTCTGCTAGTGCGTCACCCAAAGTGCATCCTCGTGGCTCTCCCTCAGCAAATTCTGCAGTTACAAAACTGTATACGAGAAACCACAGGCCACAACTTGAGAAAGCTTAGACTGCCAAGACAGGAGTAAACCTTTGTGCCACATATTCGAAATTCCAGAGACTCTCATCCCAGCTCTGGGAATTTTGTATTAAAATCACTCAAGGACTTCTATGATCATCAGAAATTACACAACACCAGATTATAGTCCAACAGGTTTATTTGAAATCACAAACTTTTAGAGTGCTGCTCCTTTGTCACCTGATGAAGGAGCAGCGCTCTGGAAGTTTGTGATTTCAAATAAACCTGTTGGACTGTAACCTGGCATTGTGAGACCTCTGACTTCACACCAGCACTTGAAACAATGGCATAAGGGAGCTTAATTTGAGTAATATTGCGGCAGAAAGCTATTTAAAATCAGTTTTACACCCAGTAAGAATTAAATCCAGAGACTGGGTACACTGTGCCAACCCCAATACTGGCTAGACCCCTCCCCGAGTGGATCCCTGTACAAAAAGGCACCTTCAGTCATTACCTTTATTGTGCTTTAGAACCAGTGTTACCAACCAACACCCTTAACACGAAAGTGAGAAAGCACATTTTGCACTGTCTTGATTTTTATTTTTTTTAAAAAACAATGATTACACATGCAGCAATAACATGTTGTGTTTTGTAACAGCAGTTTTGAAGATAAATATGAAACCGAGATTTGTTCACGCCGCTTCTAGTTCAACACCCAGTGTGAACATTAGTTGATAATCAAACCCTTTTTACCCTCCGAGTCCCACATCAACAAAAGAGCTCTCAACTCTACAGTTATGTTATCATCTATCAGATTCCCCCTAGGGTCGTCTGAAACAGCTGCAAAACACATTGCTAGTGTGCCAAAAAATCAAAGTAGAACACAGGGGAATTTATATTGACAACAGTTTCCTGCAAGAGAGTTTACAATGTCACTGGCCAAATTAAAACAGAAAGCGAGAGTCAAAAAGGAACAGAGTGTTGAGATGTTAGTCATTAACAACAGAGTTCACCCAGCACTGTTAATAGGGAGGTCAGTTACTGCACACAAGGAAGGCTGTAAGGAGCCTTGGGAAATTTTTGTGATAACTATTTTCATTCAGTCAAAATAGACCTTGTCCAGTACACGAACCGCATTAAGTCTCTGAGGAAGAGAAAATCTGTGTTTAAACAAACATTAGACACACAAACTGGAAGACGAAGGGGGTGTGGTGGACAAAATAATGCACTTGTTGGTTCAAATTATATCTGTGATTTATGGAAAGGGCTGTAGGGGATCCTTAAAAGCCAGCTTGTTTGTGTCATTTTGTGTGTGCCAGCACATCTCCTTCCAATGACAACAGCAGAATCCAGAGACTCCGGCAAAAGAATTGAACAAATTTCCAGAGACTTGTCAAAACCCTCTGCAATCTGTAACTTGTCACAGGTCAGCAACATTGTTGGTTTGGGTTGTCAGAACTCTACTCAATCGGATCTGCACAACTGTGGAATGTTCTGTAACATCAGTGGTGCTCGGCTCTTGCTAAATAATCACCAATTTGTACCAAGCCCTCTAAATTACATTAATGGTGGCCATCAGAGCAAACCAGCTACTTCCATAACACAACACAATAATCCATTGTGTAATGAAATCACTTACAATACACAGAGTCCTTCAATTCCTCAGGATATTGGGTTTTTTCAGGAAGGGAACTTTCAACAACCTATCTCTGACTTGGACATGATAATGTAATAGGGTGGTGCATTAACTAACTCGTTTTACTGTCATCGGGTGAGTACAATAAAGGAGGTTGATGGAGTATTGGAAATAGAAAACATGGAGCATGAAGAAGGATTGAATGTCTGTCTTGCGACCACAGTGTTGTGGAAGCGATATTCCTTCACTAAGCCATACGATTCCACAGCTAGAATTTCCAATCCTGTATCATCTTTTGTTATGAACTCGGCAAAGAAAGTAGCCAGCATTTCTTGTGAAATGAATACATCCTACCCTATAACATTACATCACAGAATACCTCACAGTTGGATGTTAGAGCTGCTTACCATAAACGACATACAATGTGGGAGAAATGTATGAGAGGTCAGGGTGGTGTGAATCATCCGCAAAGACATACCTTCACTGAGCAGACCCCTCCCCCAACATACTTCCGCTTAAAGTTGTGAGGTTCAACCTAGAACACTGGCCTTTTCCCAAAGTGCTCACTCCATGATGTGGAGGCAGTGGTGTCGTGATAATCTAGAGGCCAAGGCTAATGCTCTGAGGGTGTGGGTTCACAACCCACAATAGCTGACGTTAAAATTTAAAATTAAATTAACATATCTGAAATTAATCTCATTAATGGTGACCAATAAACTGCTAAAACCATCAAGTTCATTAATGTTTTTTAAGGAAGGAAATCTGCCATCCTTACTTGGTCTGGCATCACTTAACTCCAGATCTACAGTGATGAAATCAATGTTGAAATCATAGAATCCCTACAGGACATTTGGCCTGAGTCTACACTCATTATGTGAAGAGCATCTCATCCAGACCTACATCCCCTACACTATCCCCGTTACCCTGCATTGTCCATGGGAAATCCACCTAGTGTGAACAGTCTTGGACACTATGGACAATTTAACATGGTAAATCCACCTAACCTGCACATCTTTAGGCTGTGGCAGGAAACTGGAGCACTGCAGGAAACAGGGAAAATGTGCAAACTCCACAGTTGCCCGAGGATGGAATCGAACCTGGGTTGCTGGTACTCTGAGGCAGCAGAGCTAACTATTGAGCCACCATGCCGTTTCACAGTTGAAGTTGAGAGGGCCTGGTTAGCCAGAAATGACATACTGGATCTAATAAGGGAACTGGTAGCTGCACTACAACATGTCTGTACAGAGTATAACCACAATTGGACAGGACTGACAACCCCCACCCCCGAACAAATATTTTATTAACTGGTGCACAAGTCTGGCAACTTCACAGATTGTTAGGCTGAAAATGGTGGTGTTTATGGCTGAACGTTATATGGGTGGTACCAATAAAGTGACTTGCATCATCCTCTTGTCTGTAAATAAACATCTATTAAAGTAGCATTAACAAAGGGATGCTGCTGTGACACCCACTCCCTCCCACTATACTCTTCCAGGGACTCAGGTCGATTGATTCCCTGCAAGAGGGTCAATCATGGTCAGTGACTGAATACCAATGCTTCTCCAGCCTGCTCCAGTCCTCCCTAACTCATTGGCACAAGTCAAATTTAAGATCTTGTCCATTAACCCAGGATGCTATGATTTCAGCAGGATTTGATCTCGGTCATTAAATAGCCGCAAATGAGACTGTGCAGGTGCAATTTGCACCAAGGAAGCCCTTTCCAAGAGTGATTGAACCTTATCCTTTTTGACAGACAAAACACTTGCAGCACCTAGTTGTTCACTTTCCAATTAACCCATGGCAACACAGCCATGCAATTTGGATCTTAAACAACAAGCAGCATTCTTTTCATACAAATTGTGAAAAGATCTGATCTCCAGCAAAGTAAATCACTTCAGAGTATTAGAGCAGCAATGTAGAGTAGGCAGTGCTGGTGGCAGAAATATGCACTACTGCTGTGTGTAAGTGTCACGTCAAAATCCTACAGAAAGCTCAGGGATGGTGAGGCCAGTGACCAACCTACCCTGTTCACTAGCTAAGATTGCATTTATGTCATTTTGTACAGGTTGGGTGGGGTGCATCCAGTTTCTGAGGCTCAGTCCTCACCCTAACCCTAACAAAGCTTACTGAAGAACCCAGAGAATCACTGCTTCTAATATTGCAGATGAGTACATCAAGGAAACCAAAAGGTTAGGTAGTGTTCAAAATGGATTATTGCTCTGGTCCAGCTACACACCACAAGCTAAGACAGCACCATTGCAGACCCTTCCCTTTTGAGAGTGAGAAGATAAATTCACTCTGCAGATCAAAAGCGGGAGTAAATTGAAAAGGCCACCTCCCCCGCAGAGGTCTATTCATAACTTGACCTCCTGAAACTGACAGTACATTGAAAGCGAGAAGGGACAATCAGCCTATTCTAAAAAGTCTTGAAGGGCTTATGACCAAAATGTCAATTCTCCTGCTCCTCGGATGCTGCCTTTCCTGCTGTGCTTTTCCAGCAACACGACTCTGTCTTCCCCACCCCCTCCGTTTCTGTAAGCAGAGTGTGCTGGATAATTCTGATCTCCTGCAATCTTATAACATTGACCCTGCTCCTGGGTGACTGATCACGCACAGTGCTGTGAATGAAGCGACCTCTCTAATGACATCATTCCCATATTTGGGATAAGGTGATCATGGAAGACCAGGATTTCATTGAGTATCTATGACATCAAATTCCTATAATTCTTACGAACAGAGCACTCTGATTAGAGGTTTGGGGGTTGTGGGGGAAAGAGGGTAGTGTGAGGTGGGGCTTAGGAATGGAGAGGGGGTGTGGTTTTTTGAGACAGGACACGAAACAGAAATTCATAGGCAAGCAGATCGGGGGGGTGGGGGGGGAAGGTGACAGCAATAGACAGTCGGTCTATTTCTCATAATGGTCAATGGGGTAATGCTCTCCATACATCTTCAAGTGCCGCTGCAGCGCCTCCTGCTGTTTCTGGAGGCTGACTGGGGTCTCGTCATATACATCGGAGAACAAGTGATCCAGTTTTGGTTTCAGTGCCCGTTCAGCTTCTTCAAAGGCTTCCATGACCTGGCAAAAGAGATTGCAGAGTCAACTCGTTAAATGGGCAGCATTTTATCAGCGGCATCATTAAGGAAGCTCCCTTCTAGCGTTTAAAATGCATTCTGTGCCTCAGATTTACAGCACCTCTGGTCCTGTACAACACCACTGACATTGCTGTTAAACCACCCTTTGATGGATTGCAGAGAATAAAATACTTTAATCTACACTCCCACTGCAGGGACAACAGAACATATGCACAACACCCACACTCCCGCATGTAATCCAGAAGTAGAATTTCTTATCCGGGGCCTTGGATCTGCAGTTGACTTTCAATGTTTTCTTGTGTTTCTTGCTGAGGTGAGGTGTCGAGTCACTGCAGACCTCAGACAACAATGATTTTGTATCTCTTGTTTGTAACACTCTGGGTAGATGGCTATAAGCAGAAAATTCACCCAGGCCACTGAAGGCTGACATTATATCTGCCAGCCAGCTTGTCAGTGGGTTCTATGCTTTTTGAATAACACAGAGACCGCAACTGAAAGATCAGGAAATTAAGAGGAAATGTAATTTCTGTGGTCCACACAGCAAACTCCTGATTAGAGCTCTGGGTGAAGGGAAGTGATTGAATGCTGGGTTTGAAGCCAGGGAATGTAGGCTACAGCATTCACCATTATCACATCCTATAACAAAAGACATTGCTTTAAGTTACTGCACATGGTGCGGCTCAACTAATAGTAGCACTGCAACAAGAATTTTTTTTTTTACTTTTAACACATATCTTCCAGCTCTGTATAGCATAGTAGAGTACTGAAGATTCTGGAAATCTGACATAAAAACAGAGTGCGAGGTGAACTCAGCATGTCTGGTAGCATTTGTGGAGAGAGAAACAGAGTTAGCATTTTGAGTCCAACATGATTCTTGTTCCAACTGGTCTGGCCTCTATGTGACTCAGACCTTCAGCAGTGTGGACTCTTAACTGCCCTTCAAATCAACGTAGAAAGCCACACTGTTGTAATAACCACTAAGCCACCTTGGCGCCCCAAGGACTGTAACAACCCAAGAAGGCAGTTTTAGGGATAGCAACAAATGTCAGTCTTGTCAGCAATGCTTGCAACTACTGAAAAAAAAGAGTTTTCTATGACATCCTTGCTACTCTTCCCCTCCTCAGGTCCTAGAAACATGAGGAAAAAGGAGACCAGTGTTCTCTCTAAGCTGCGCAGCTGCACTGAGGCTCGTCCGAAGAAAAAAACTGAAAGAACAGTGGATGCTGGAAATGAGAAACAAAAACAGAATACGCTAGAAAAATTGAGCAGGTCTGGTAGCATGTGTGCAGAGAAATCAATGTTCTGCGTCCAGTGATCCTTCTTTATTTCTCTCCACAGATGTCCCTTTGTTCTGGATTGCTATACCAGGGAAGCAGGGTCTCTATACCCACCTCTTTATCATTTCAAACACTTCTCCTCATCTTCTGACCTCAAGGCAAGCTGAACATATAAAACAGGAGCACCAAGTAGCTCAGTCGCCGTCTTGATCCTGCCCTGCCATCCAATTAGATCAAGGCTGAATTGTTTGTGTTTCAAATTCCACATTCTCACCTACCCTCTGATAACCTTCAGCTCCTTGCCTAATAACAATCTACCCACCTCAGTCTTAAAAATATTAAATAACTCTGCCTCCATCACTTTCTGAAGCATAGAGTTCCCAAGTCTCAGAGAGAGAAAGGAAAAACTCTCCACATCTCTGTCCTGAAGGACAGCCCTCCAATTATAAAACAGTGCCCTCTAGTTCTGGACTGATCCACAAGAGGAAATATCCTTTCCACGTTTTCAAGATCATTCAGGATCTTACACATTTTCAGCCAAGCCCTCACTCTTCTAAACTCCAGGGGACATAAGCCCAGTCTGTCTAACCTTTCCTCATAAGACAACCTGCTCAGTCCAGCTGTCTATCTCATAAACCTCAGATGTGCCTCTACCGCATTAGCATTCACCCTTAAAGAAGGTAACCAAATCAGCACATTCAAAACAGTATTAGTGATGTGACTTCACCAATGTTCAGTGTAACTGCAGCATAACATCCTTACTTTTATGCTCAATGACTCTCGTAATAAAGGACAGAATCCTATCAGCCTTTTTCATTACACATCATACCTGTGTAATAATATTTTGACACTGGGGCACTAGAACACCTAAATGCCTTTGTACCTCGAAATTCTACATTTGTTCAGTTTAAGTGACACTCTGCTTTCTGCCAAAGCAATCTACTTCACATTTTCCACATCTTCCGCTTTCTAGATATTTGCCCATTCATTCGACCTATCATTCCATCTGCAAACATCTTGAGTCTTGTGTTTATGCAACTTATTCATTTCAGCCTCCGTACCACTCCCATGAACCAATCTTGTAGCTACTCCCAAGGCAAATATCCTTCCCTATGATGGTTAAAATGGAGCGGTGCTCCATCGGCACCTGACCCAGGTTCTGTGCCAGTGTTGTCCCATACATAAGCTGACCCTGCAAGCCAACTACTCGCATTTCTGATTCACAAGTAGAAATTGAGCAATAGACAATGCAATTGGTATGTCATACTTGTGTACCTTAGGCATGTGAAGTTTGAACTTCTTATGCATTTGCTGACAAGGCAAAAGAATGGAGTGTGTGAATTTTTTTTTGACTGTTGTGACTGCTGGTAGATGCTAAATGAATATATATGTGCAAAGTACCACATGTTAATGCATGTGAGGTTTCTCTTAGACTAGAATTAATGCCAGCATCTTAAATGGTTTCACTCTAGCACACCGTGACTTGCACCAGTCTGCTTGCTACAGCTGAAGCATTGCTTCCTTGCCTTTGTATTACAGCTCCCGAGATAAAGGCCAACATTGCATTAGTCTTATCGATCACAGTTTGTCTTCTGACTTTTAAGTGATGTGGACAGGCCAAGAAATTCAAAATCTCTTTGATCTCCCAGAGCTCCACTCCTTGGAGAGAATATTCTGATTTGTCTTTCTGGGATGCAAAAGGAAATGAGCTGACGCTGTTGAGCATTGATCAGCTGACTTCCCACTGATCCGCAGGAATCTAGTTAGCAGCTGACTGATTAACCCTGGCAGGAAGTTTGACGGTCGGGGCATGACAACTAGATACTCAGTCAGCATTGTGTGGTTGAGTAACACAATATACAATGCAAAATATGAATCCTACTGCTAAAATCGTGGATTTACAAAACCTGATTCAATTAGAATGCAATACTGAGTTCCAATTCTTTGTGAAAGACTGCAACAAAAAAAAACTTTGCATTGTCATAGAACCTGTCTTGTTAGCAGGACATCTCAGAATTTTTTACACTCAACAAAGTACAAGATGAAGTGTGGGTCATGCTGCTTTATAGGAAAGCACTCATTGTTTAGTTTTTGCACTGAACGTCAGTGTTAATACCTACCCGTTTCCTGGACTGCTTCCTCCAAGCTTTTTCCTGCTCCTCGTCCCACCAGCCCTTGTTCACCATGTAGTGTCGGAGCCTCGAGATGGGGTGGTCCTGTTTGTCCCAGTAGTTTACTTCATCCACAGATCGATAGGCTGAGCTGTCATCACTGGTACTGTGGTGGCCTATCCTGGAGAGATTCAGAATTCAATTCCACAATTAGCTGTGTATTGTGCTTGGCTATATATCGTGCTTGCCACAGGCACACCATTTGCTATGATGCAGTGACAATGAGCATCCAGCAAGTAGCTTTATCACAGCTGAATTCTTGTGGTGGTGGAGCTATGGTCCCTAGAACTGGGAGCAGGAATCCTGGTTGACATTTTGCCTCTACTGCCTAAGTCATAGAGTCATACAGATGTACAGTATGGAAACAGACCTTTCGATCCAACTCAAGGACGCCGACCAGATATTCTAAATTAATCTAGTCCCATTTGCCAACACTTGGCCCATGTTCCTCTAAACTCTTCCTATTCGTATAACCATCCAGATGCCTTTTAAATGTTGTAATTGGACCAGCCTCCACCACTTCCTCTGGCAGCTCATTCCACACATGCACCACCATTTGTGTGAAAACGTTGCTCCTTAGGTCCCTTTTAAATCTTTCCCCTCTCACCTTAAACCTACGCCCTCTAGTTCTAGGGTCCCCCACCCTAGGGAAATGACCTCGACCTTTTCCCTATCCATGCCCCTCATGATTTTAAAAACCTCTACAAGGTCACCCCTCAGCCTCTGATGCTTCAGGGAAAACAGCCACAGTCTATGGAGTCCAATTGTTGTAATCTGACAGCTAGGCACCTGAGCTCAGTTAACTATAGCACTGTGGATCAGTGGCGAGCACTTATGCCTTTGAGTCAGAAGGTTGCGCGTTCAATTGCCACTGCAGAACCATGGGCCCATAATCTGTGACGACTTGTGTGTTATGGACTAAGCCAGACCACTCAAAACATTCTTTAGCAGGGAGCTCAGACCATAACTTTGCAATTTGTCTCAGTAAGTGTACAGGGAAAATTACCTGGAATAAGTTAGCTAGGTTGACTACTAGATTTTAAAACAGACAAAAATGTATTCACAAAATTACACAATGAAACATAAAGAACAGAATAAAGAACCCCTTCAGAACTCAGCCTATCCAACTAGAGTTAATCATGCTGTTCTGAATATACATAACAGTCCGCTTTAAAAACCAGGATAAATGGAACACGCTTACAGGTTGAAGTTGAAGGGCAGAAAGAGAGAGATAGTTTCGACACAGCTCCCTGTTGAACTTCCAACCAGTTCAAGACTGAACTAAAACTGCTCAGCTCAGCTAGAAAGCTGACCATTCCCTTTTCCTTATACAGGTCAGTTCTAAACCATGACCACTTTGGCCTGACATCTCACCTGTTCATATATAAACAAAATGCCTCTCAAACCCTTTTCATCTCTGTACCAAACCAGTCTGATCGGAGCCTGGCCCAGTTTATTGCCCCTTGAAAAAAATCAAGAACAGAATCTCCTTGAGCCAAGGAACAGCCTTTAGAAAAAAAGGGACTAGTTTTGTGACATGTGTTTCAGGCTACTGAATGAGACATTAAACCCGAGTGCTCATAGAGTCATACAGGAAACAGGCCCTTAGGCCTAAGCTGTCCATGCTAAACAGGTTTCCTAAACTGAACTAGTCCATTTGTTTGCATTGGCCCATATCCCTCCAAACCTTTCCTATCCATGTACCTGTACAAATGTATTTTAAAATGTTGTAATTGTACCTGCACCTATCATTTCCTCTGGCAGCTCATCCCATATACACACCACCCTCTGTGGACAAAGTTGACCCTCAACACCCTTTTAAATCTTTCCCCTAAAAGGCCTTGGCTATTCACCTTATCTATGCCCTTTGTGATTTTATAAACCTCCAAAAGGTCACTTCCTTAGCCTCCTACGCTCCAGGGAAAGGTTCCAGCCTATTCTTACAACTCAAACCTTCCAGTCTCAACAATATCCTTGAAAATCTTTTTTACATCCTTTCCTGTTTAATAACATCCTTTCACCCTCCTGGGTTGATATTAAAGGTCCCATGTCTCTATTTTAATGAAGAACATGAAAGTTTGCCTGGTGTCTTGGTAAATATTTCCCCCTCACCTCACAACATAAAATAAATTGTTTTATTTTCACATTGTTGCTTGTGGGACATTCCTGCCTGTAAATAGGCTGCCGCTCTAAAATGTTTTGTAAGGATCAGGGTAGGGGAATGCGAAAGGCACTGTATAAATACAAGCCTTTATTTCAGTGATTGACTGTACCAGACCTGGATTACTGAATTTAAAGCTACAAGGGTGGCTAGCCTATTGTCCCTGCCAAAATCTAGGGGATACAGCAGTTCAGGTATGGTGCAGATTGACAACAGTTGGAATCTGAGGTTGACCCTGTGTTGTAGTATTGAGGGAAGGCTGCATTTTCAGAGATACCATCTATCAGGTGTAATATTGAACCAGGGAGTAACTTACCAGTTCAAATGGATATAAAATATTGTACAGCATTATTAGAAAAGGGAGCTCCCTTTCAATCACTACCTCACCCATTGTCTCCCCTGAACGTCATTTTTATGGCATTCAAATGTATGCTTATGTCAGGGTCTACAATTCAAAAGCAAATGATTGCCTACATATACAGCTTTTGGATTGGAGGGTTTGAACAGTGCCATTATTATAAATAATACATCTGTAAGATTATTAGTTGTTGGATCTGCCTTTTTGGTTTCGGATAGAAAGAAGGAATGAGTATATGAATAGGAAGGGTTTAGAGGGATGAGGGCTGGGTGCTGGCAAGTGGGACAAGATTGGGTTGGACTATCTGGTCGGCATGGATGAGTTGGACCGAAGGGTCTGTTTCCATACTGTACATCTCTATGGTTCTATGAGAAAAGGAGCCAGGATCTTTGTTCTTATTTTTTTAAAAGTTACAATGGATGAGATGCTTTGGTACAATTGAGAGCTGGTTGCTGGGTCACAGCAACCTCTAAATGATTCTTTTTGACTACCCAGGAGGTGTATTATTAACGTTTCATCACTCTGTGACATTTCTGAAAACAGACGGAGGGAGGCTGGAGAAAGCCCAGGGAATGATATTCAATTAATATTTAATGAGTAGATCAAACTACTTACTCAATGTAGATGAAGAGGATATCGAAACTCAGCAACAGACAATATTTCACATTTTGTTCTTTAAGCCAAGATGTTCACAATGATGAATGATTTGAGACTTGGAAGGGGACTCATGTAACCATGTAATGGCTCCTGGCCAATAGGAAATTAATGTGATCACCATTTGTTCACCATTTAATATTGTGTATTGAAGTTAACAAATAGCACACAGTCTACTGCCTGAATGGCTTCCTGGGTCAGGGCGAGCCCAGACCAAAGAACTGAGGTTTCCCTTTCAGGCAGCTGAACCTAATGGCCTCAGGCAATTCTCATGAACTGACACTGCCGCAAAGGAGGTGACTTAAAGCTTAGTCAAAGAGAAATGGTTTAAGGAGGGCTTTAAAGGTGGACAGCAGGCAGGTTTGTGGATGGGTTTCTAGAGAAAGGCATGGCTGGCAATGGTGGGACGGTTTAAATCAGGAATTGGAGAAACGCAGATTTCTAAGAGGGTTATAAAGGTAGAAAAACTTGCAGAGAAAAGGAGAGATTTTAATAGGAGAGGTTGAGAATTTTCAACCTGAGCACTGATGGTAGATCAGTCAGCACAACGACGACCAATATTTCACTCTAGCCAGTTAGAGAGTCCACAGACACCAATTGACATGTTGACCCATTGACTTCCTGTTCAGGAAGTTGCTGCTGTGTACAGATTGCAAAAGTCTGCACAGCAGCTAGAAAATGAGACAGAATGCAGACAATGTCCGTGACTTAGTGTCAGTCAGGATATGTGCAGCAGAGTTTGGACGAGCTCTAGTTTATAAAAAGTGGTAGCAGTCCAACAGAGAAGGTCCCAGGCAAAATAGTACCTTGCTCAAAAAAGGGTTCATTGACATGGGAAATGAAGCATTGGGCACTCAGTGGTGGAAACTGACAAAATTGTCACCAAGATGTTGAACAGCAAGGAGAGAATTTCCTTTTTTGAGAGACTTGGCAAAACACCTGATCTGTCTGGCAGCGCCCATGTGACCAAGTTTTCCTTCAGCCAAGGAGTAGAATAGCTGAACCAAAAGAAAATGGCGGCTGTATCCTGAAGCTGGCAACAGATAAATACCAGGGAGTTGCAGTGGTTTCTTTCACTTCAAGTGTGAGCTGGCCATACAGTGCATGGGTTTATCACTGAGGCTGCAGATAAGGGGGTGTCTGGGGGATCCATGACATCAAGACTGATGTGAGCAGGCCTGAGAAGCTTCTGTAGAAATTTTGGTGAAACTTGGACTGTTTGGGTGCAGCTACCAGAATGAGAATTGGAGGATAAAACTTCAAAGATGAGCTGAAATTGTATTAGAGAACGTTCAGGGCTGTGAAGGGTTTTGGGAGCTCTAGCTTTCTTCGTATCTGCTATTTAATATATAATTTGCAATATAAAATTGAAATAACAGAAATTGAGGTCATGGATTATTTTTGTGGATTTAGGATGATCGTGCAACAAGAGGTTATAATTGCTTCTTTTGCCTGTTTGTGTCAGAGGATTAAAACACCTTACATCCAGTAGACAGGAGAGACTACCATCTTGTCTGTCTGGGATGCTTTTAACCTCCTGTGCCTTAAAACAATCTGTGCCTTAACCTACCACGTCAGCCAGCTCTCCTAAGATGCTGTTCATTGAAGGTGACACCAGGAGGAAGGTGTAAAGATTTTACCTTCATTAGCTGATTCTGTATAATACAAAGATGTCAGGACAAAACGCAACCTATTGATTTGAAAGCAAAATACAGACTCTGAATGAGGTGTGTGAGGACAGCGTGGGGTTCATAGTGCAGGACAGAAAAAGGTTATTCAGCCCCTTTACATCTGTGCTAATGCTAAGAGCAATCCAATTAGGTCCATTCTTCTCTTTCGTTGTATCTCTACAAAACTTTATCTTAATTATGCGACTCCCATTAAACCTGTTTTCACTACAATACTCAGCGGTATATTGCAAACTCTAATCACTCACTGAACAAGACAATTTCTCTTCATGTCACCAAACAATTCATTAGCCAATCACTTTACATCTGTTTCCTCTCATCATTGACCTTTCAGCCACTGGAAACTTTACTTACTCTAAAACGTCTGTGATTTTAAAATGCCTCTATTAACTCTTTTAAAAATCACACAACATCAGGTTACAGTCCAACAGGTTTATTTGGAAGCACTAGCTTTCAAAACGCTGCTTCTTCATCAGGTGGTTGTGGAGTAGGACCCTGTTGGATTATAACCTGGTGCTATGTGATTTTTAACTGTGTCCACCCCAGTCCAACACCGGCTCCTCCAAATCTGTTAACTCCAATAGCCTTCTTTACTCTAGAGAGCAAAACCCCAGCTTCTGCAATCATTCCAAGCTACTTAATGCCTGAAACCATTCTAGCAACTCTTTGATGTTCTGCTCCAAAGCCTTGACAAGGAAATGTGAACAGATTTGACTTTAAATCTATTTTCCTTCTCGCACAAATTCTAACCCAAGTGTTGTAGTAAAGATTCTGTGTGCCAGCTACCTCAGATCCAAAGGGCAGCTACTGTGGCAGCTGGCAATGCCACAGTCTGCAGCTGGACAGTTGCCCTGGTTGTATTAGGGATGCTGCTGATGATACAATGTTTGTTTGTCAGGCACAGATCTCATGTCACCGCCAGACACTAGGTTTCTGTGAAATGAGCCATAAAAAAAAGCCTGTGGTTAGATCTTCCAGAGTTGACTTACATGTGATTTTATTCAGCTTTGTCATGACGTGTGGGTGCACGGCTTCTGAATTAGGCTTCTATTTCTTGTAGCAAATGTGCTCACGCGGTGCTCCAGATCTTGGAAATGCAAATTTCATTGACCAGAAACTGAACTGGAACAGCCATATATAAATATTATGGCTGCAGGAGCTGGTCAGAGATAAAGAACTGTGCGGTGAATAACAAATCTACTGTGTCTGTACCAAAGTCAGGAGAGAGATGGAATACTTTCCACTCGCCTGGTTGAGTGTAGTGCCAATAACACTCAAGATGATTGACAACATTCAGAAGCAAGCAGCTTGCTTGCTTGTCATCCATCTTCGACATCACTTCCTCTTCCACTGATGCATAGTAGCAACAATCTGTATCTTGTGTTATGGACCAGGCCAGACCCCCTCAAAACATTTCAAGAAAGTAGCCCAGACCCTAACTTTGCTAGTTGTTTTAATCAGGTGTAACACAGATACTCCAGGAGGGATTCAGCTGGTCAAACCACTCAAGTTTTAAATGTACAGAATTTATTTACAAGATTACCAAATGAAACACAAACATAAGAAAACAGAACACAGGACAGCTTAACTATCTGAAACCCCAACAGATTATACCAACTTAATGATGCTGTTCCTAATACTTGCAACAACCCCCATAAACACCCCTTGGCACAAAATGTAAAACCAAACTGAGGGTCTTACAGGAGAAGCAGGAATGTGCAGAATAATCACTCCTGATTTCTAGTTGTCTTTTATGTTATCTGTTCCTTTACCGTTTTTCTGCAGTTATGTTGTTGGAGCAGAATGAACATTATTAACGGTCAAGAGGGAATTAGGTACACCACATTAAAAAAAAACTTCCATTAAACATAAGTATTTCTTAACGTAGTAAAACATCCCAAGGCACGTCCCAGGAGTGTTATAATGTGAGGTATTACATTTAGTCACAATTTAACAAAGAGGTATGTGGCTTAAAAGGAAAGAAAGGCAGAGTGGGAAAGTGCTTAGGGAAGGAATTCCACAGCTTTGATCTTCTGCAACTGAAGGAACATAGAACATTCCAGCGCCAGTACAGGCCCTTTGGCCTTTGATGTTGCGCTGACCTTTGGAACCAATCTGAATCCTATCTATTCTATACTATTCAATTTTCATCCATATGCCTATCCAATGACCATTTAAATACCCTTAAACTTGGCGAGTCTACCACTGTTGCAGGCAGTGCCTTCCACGCCCCTACTACACTCTGAGTAAAGAAACTACCTCTCACCTCTGTCCTATATCTATCGCCCCCTCAATTTAAAACTATGTCCCCTCGTGCTAACCATGACCATCTGAGGAAAAAGGCTCTCACTGTCCACCCTCTGATTATCTTATATGTCTCAATTAAGTCACCTCTCAATCTTCTCTCTCGTCCCTCAGCCTTTCCTCATAAGACCTTCCCTCCATACCAGGCAACATCCTAGTAAGTCTCCTCTGAACCCTTTCCAAAGCTTCCACATCCTTCCTATAATGCAGTGACCAGAACTGTACACAGTCATTCCACAACAAAAAGTGTGGAGTGATTGAAAACAGAAATATATAAAAGTACAAAATTGGAGGAATGCAGAGATTTCATGAGAGCGTGTCAAAGGTTGAGAGGGACAGGGTCATGGAGGAATATGAAAAGGGAGCCAAGACAAAGAAAAAATTGTAGGGGTTAAATGATGTCAATCATGTTTTTTGTATAAATTTATACCATACCATACCACCCTACAGTGTGGAAACAGGCCATTTGGCCCAACAAGTCTACACCAAGCCTCCAAACAGTATCCCACCCAGATCCATTCCTCTACCCTACAACCCTACATTTCCCATGACTAATGCACCTAACCCCATCCCTGGAAACAATGAGCAATTTAGCATGGCCAATTCACCTAACCTGCACATCTTTGGACTGTGGGAAGAAACCGGAGCACCCAGAGGAAACCCATGCAGACACGGGGAGAATGTGCAAACTCCACACAGTCATTCGCTCGAGGCTTGAATTGAACCTGGCGCTGTGAGCAAACAGTGCTACCCACTGAGCCACCGTGCCTCTCTGTCTCATTTATGAAAGAGTTGGGGTGTATTTTCCTGGTGCAAGATAAGGGTCAATAAGGCATCTGCTGTCTGTCCCCAGGGTTCCAGTTAGCTCAAGATAAACTCCACCTGGTCTGAGGGGAGTGCTTTCAACTAGAAAACTGAGTCTTCCAGGGCTGATGGTGAGATAAGTCAAACATTGTCCATGAATGGTTTAAACAACTTTTGAGGAGATTCTTATCAATGAATTGGAAAGTGAAGTGTGACTTCAGGTCAGATGACTCAGTTGGTGTGTCAGGGAACGACAACTGATCTCATTACTTGCAAAGTTTTTAATACGCTTTCAGGAAGTGTGCATATTGCTGGCAAGGACAGTATTTATGCCCCATCTCTAAATGCTCTTAGAAAAAGTGTTGGTGAGCTGGCTCCTTGAACAGATCGGAATAGCTAACTCAGTGGTTAAGAATCAGCCACGTGACTTGGGTCTGGAATCATACACAGGCCAACCGGATAAGGACATCAGACTTCCTTCCCGGACGGATGCTAGTGAAACAATGTAATAATATCGTGGTCACCACTAAGGGTACTAGCTTTTCGTCCTAGACTTACTCAATTAATGGAGTTTAACTTCCCAGCTGCCTCACTGGGATCTGAACTTGTCCTCAGGTCATAGTCTAAGTGCCTGAATTACTCAATCAGGTGCATTGTCCTCAGCTTGAAGAGGTAAGCTCCTGTGTATAATGACAGTGTATAATGTTGGCTCAGCTCCACAACAGCAGCATATTTATTCAGCTGAGAGAAGAGTCATTACAGAATAGTAATGGAAATTTAATGGAAAGTTTTGTGCGTTCAATACAAACAATGTTTTTGAGGTGCTTGAATAATACATCAAGTCCTCACATGAATTTGTTGTTGTGTTCTTGCAAGGTTGAAAATGTGTTGCTGGAAAAGCGCAGCAGGTCAAGCAGCATCCAAGGAGCAGGAGAATTGACATTTTGGGCATGAGCCCTTCTTCAGGAATGAGGAAAGTGTGTCCAGCAGGCTAAGATAAAAGATAGGGAGACGGGACTTGGGGGAGGTGCGTTGGAAATGCGATAGGTGGAAGGAGGTCAAGGTGAGGGTGATAGGCCGGAGTGGGGTGGGGGCGGAGAGGTCAGGAAGAAGATTGCAGGTTAGGAAGGCGGTGCTGAGTTCGAGGGATTTGACTGAGACAAGGTGGGGGGAGGGGAAATGAGGAAACTGGAAAAATCTGAGTTCATCCCTTGTGGTTGGAGGGTTCCTAGGCAGAAGATGAGGCGCTCTTCCTCCAACCGTCATGTTGCTATGGTCTGGCGATGGAGGAGTCCAAGGACCTGCATGTCCTTGGTGGAGTGGGAGGGGGAGTTGAAGTGTTGAGCCACGGGGTGGTTGGGTTGGTTGGTCCAGGTGTCCCAGAGGTGTTCTCTGAAACGTTCTGCAAGTAGGCGGCCTGTCTCCCCAATATAGAGGAGGCCACATCGGGTGCAGTGGATGCAGTAAATGATGTGTGTGGAGGTGCAGGTGAATTTGTGGCGGATATGGAAGGATCCCTTGGGGCCTTGGAGGGAAGTAAGGGGGGAGATGTGGCGCAAGTTTTGCATTTCTTGCGGTTGCAGGGGGAGGTGCTGGGAGTGGAGGTTGGGTTGGTGGGGGGTGTGGACCTGACGAGGGAGCCACGGAGGGAGTGGTCTTTTCGGAATGCTGATATGGGAGGGGAGGGAAATATATCCCTGGTGGTGGGGTCCGTTTGGAGGTGGCGGAAATGACGGCGGATGATACGCTGTACATGGAGGTTGGTGGGGTGGTAGATGAGGACCAGTGGGGTTCTGTCCTGGTGGCGATTGGAGGGGCGGGGCTCAAGAGCGGAGGAGTGGGAAGTGGAGGAGATCCGGTGGAGGGCATCGTCGATCACGTCAGGGGGGAAATTGCGGTCTTTGAAGAAGGAGGCCATCTGGGTTGTATGGTATTGGAACTGGTCCTCCTGGGAACAGATGCAGCGGAGATGAAGGAGTTGGGAATATGGGATGGCGTTTTTACAGGGGGCAGGGTGGGAGGAGGTGTAGTCTAGGTAGCTGTGGGAGTCGGTTGGTTTATACTAAATGTCCGTGTTGATTCGATCGCCTGAGATAGAAATGGAAAAGTCTAGGAAGGGGAGGGAGGAGTCTGAGACGGTCCAGGTAAATTTGAGATCGGGGTGGAAGGTGTTGGTAAAGTGGATGAACTGTTCAACCTCCTCGTGGGAGCACGAGGCAGCGCCGATACAGTCATCGATGTAGCGGAGGAAAAGGTGGGGGGGGTGCCAGTGTAGCTGCGGAAGATGGACTGTTCCACATATCCTACGAAGAGGCAGGCATAGCTGGGGCCCATGCGGGTGCCCATGGCTATTCCTTTGGTTTGGAGGAAGTGGGAGGATTGGATAGAGAAGTTGTTCAGCGTGAGGACCAGTTCAGTCAGTCGAATGAGGGTGTCAGTGGAAGGGTACTGGTTGGTACGGCAGGAGGTGGAGGGTGCGAGTGGTGTCCCGAACATAGGTGGAGAATTCTTGGACTAAGGGGGACAGGACCGTGTCAGGTATGCAGAGATGAGTTCGGTAGGGCAGGAGCAGGCTGAGACAATGGGTCGGCCGGGGCATCAGATTTGTGGATTTTGGGCAGGAGGTAGAAATGGGCGGTGCGGGGTTGTGGGACTATGAGGTTGGAGGCGGTGGATGGGAGATCCCCTGAGGTGATGAGGTTATGGATGGTCTGGGAGATGATGGTTTGGTGGTGGGAGGTTGGGTCATGGTCAAGGGGGCAGTAGGAGGAGGTGTCCGCGAACTGGCGTTTAGCCTCAGCGGTGTAAAGGTCAGTGCGCCAAACTACTACTGCGCCTCCCTTGTCTGCCGGTTTGATAGTGAGGTTGGGGTTGGAACGGAGGGAGTGGAGGCCTGCACATTCCGAGGGTGAGAGGTTGGAGTGGGTGAGAGGGGTGGAGAGGTTGAGGCGGTTAATGTCGCGGCGGCAGTTGGCTATGAAGAGATTGAGGGCAGGTAAGAGGCCAGCACGGAGTGTCCAGGCGGGAGAAGAGGTCGTCAGAGGGTGGGCGAGAATCCTGGTTGAAGAAGTAGGCGCGGAGGCGAAGGCGGCGGAACAACTGTTCGATGTCTCGCCGCGTGTTGAACTTGTTAATCCGAGAGTGTAGGGGAATGAAGGTGAGGCCTCTGCTGAGGACTGATCTTTCATCCTCAGAAGGGGTAGTTCTGGAGGGATGGTGAAAACACGGCAGGGCTGGGAGCTAGGACCTGGTGTGGGGCTGGAGCTGGGAGTGGGGGCTGGTTTGGGCGTGGGGGCTGGGACGGAGATCGGCATGGAGGCGGGGTTAGGCGTACGGGCGGAGATCGGCGTGGGGGCGGAGATGCATGCGGCGTGGTGGTTGTGCAGGTTAGTGATGTCACTGGGGGCGGAAGTGACTGTGGCGACAGCAACCCAGGGGGCGGAAGTGGCTGTGGCGATGACAGAAACGGTGTTATTCCCGATAACCGTGGACCCCACGGAGGCCGCGAATCTGCCGGCGATGGTCTTCCTGGCAATCGTGGAGGCAAGGTGTAATGTTAACAGAAATGCTTTTAAGCAAATCAGATTTTTATTTATTAAGGATAATTAAAAGTGATGATTAGATTCTGTGTGACTTTTCCCCATCAAAGGAACATCAAACCCTGCAAGTTGAAATACCTTATGATGCTAAATTTCTATATTGGTAAATTATATTAGTTGTAAAATAAAATGTAAAAGTGTAGGACTATTCCTCCTCTCTGCTCAGGGCCCCTGCAGTCTCTCTTGTTGCCTGGGTCCCCTGTACCCTCTCTCTCTCTCTCTCTGCCTGTGCCCCCTTTGCCCTCCTTCCCTCTCTCACTCTGTCCAGGTGCTCGTGCCATCTCTCTTTGCCTGGGCCCTCTGTCCTTCTTTCTCTGCCCAGGCCCTCAGTGCCCTCTATTTCCATGGGTCCTCTGTGCTCTCACATTCTTTGTGCTGGGGCCCAGAGCATTCACTGCCCCCCTCTTCAATGCCAGCGTTCATCGCCCCTTACTCTAACCTTGGCATTGAAGGTCAGGGTCTGTCTACCCTATCAATCTTCCCTATGGAAACTGTTAAACAGAGTTTATATTGTTTGCCAACTTGAATCATTAATTTGAATCATAAACAAGCCAGCAGCCAGTACGTTTACCTGTAAGTCATGGCCTCGATGAGGAAGGGTTGGTTTTCTGCCACCGCTCTGCGCCTCGCCTCTTTGGTAGCATTATAAACAGCAAAGACATCATTCCCATCCACTCTGATCGATATTATCCCATAACCAGGGCCTCTGGCAGCTATTGGGAGAGAGGGAAGGTGTTAACCAATGCAGACAATTCCCGAGATCCAGGGATCCATTCTAATGGTTTAGTCTCAATTTTGACCTAACCCACCCAATTGGACTGGGTCAGGTTGGTTCAATTCATTTGGAGAGAAGGGTCTTGGGGACCTGTTTTATTCTCCCGCTCAATATTATACTTCATTGACTTCGATAAAGCTTAAAACCAGGTAGGTGTATGGCAACACACGAACTCTCAATCTGCCTGAACTTTCGCGACAGTATTTCACGCCCAATATTCTGGCCACCAAACTTTAAAGGTATAAAGATCTTGGAATGAGTGTAGACTTCAGTTACATGAACAGGCTGGAAAAACTTGGCTCGTTCTTTTTAAGAGCAGAGAAGATGAAGAGTAGATTTGATAGCTGCATTCAGAATCTGAAGGTTTTGATGAGAGAAAATAAGGTGAAACTGTTTCCACTGACTCAAGAACCTTCAACCAGAAAATACAGATTTAAGATGAGTAAGTATTTTTATGAATATTTTTCATTGGGTATTCACATTGGACAAACACAACGTTGTCGAGGAGATTATGGAGATACATGCTACTAGACTGGATGGGATTGAGGTTCACATGGAGGATGTGTTATCTATTTTCACGCTTTCTAGAATTGCTAAGTCCCCTGGGCCGGATGGGATTTATCCTAGGATTCTCTGGGAAGCCAGGGATGTGATTGCAGAGCCTTTGGCTTTGATCTTTATATCATCATTGTCTACAGGAATAGTGCCAGAAGACTGGAGGATAGCAAATGTTGTCCCCATGTTCAAGAAGGGGAGTAGAGACAACCCAGGCTACTACAGACCAGTGAGCCTTACTTCAGTGGGTAAAGTATTGGAAGAGGTTAAAAGAGATAGGATTTATAATCATCTAGAAAGGAATAAGTCGATTAGGGATAGTCAACACAGTTTGTGAAAGGTAGGTCATGCCTCACAAACCTTATTGAGTTCTTTGAGAAGATGACCAAACAGGTTGATGAGGGTAAAGTGGTTGATGTGATGCATTTGGATTTCAGTAAGCTGTTTGATAAGGTTCCCCACGGTAGGCCATGGGATTGATGGTGATCTAGCTAAAAGAATACGGTGGTTGATAGGAAGATTTATCCTGGAATTCAGTTACTAGTGGTGTACCACAAGGATCTCTTTTGGATCCGCTGCTGTTTGTCATTTTTATAAATGACCTGGATGAGGACAATGAAGGACGGGTTAGTAAATTTGCGGATGACACTAAGATCGGTGGAGTTGTGAACAGCGCCAAAGGATGTTGCAGGTTATAGAGGGTCATAGACAAGCTGCAGAGCTGGGCTGGGAGGTGGCAAATGGAGTTTAATATGGAAAAGTGTAAGGCGATTCACTTTGGAAGGAGCAATAGGAATAAAGAGTACTGGGCTAATGGTAAGATTCTTGGCAGTGTAGAAGAGCAGAACGACCTCGGTGTCCATGTACAAAGACCCTGAAGGTTGCCACCCAGGCAAAACCAAGTTTTTTTTTAAGTGCAGTGAGCAATGTTGACGTGAAACATACCTGCCTGAAAACGATGGAGGCTGTAAATTTAATAAATATTCAAAAAAAAATTATAAAACTACAGGCAAGAGCATTGGGACCAACTGATCGCTTTTTCAAAATGACTTTGTTGGAATGACTAGCCGAATGGCTTCCTAACGTCCAGTGTAATTTATTGATTTCGAGAGTGGGGTGCTGGAAAAGCACAGCAGGTCAGGCAGCATTCGAGGAGCAGGAGAATTGACGTTTCGGGCATAAGCCGATCTCCAGCATCTGCAGTTCTCACTTTCTCCTCATTTTTTTGATTTGATTGATATTTATGAAGTAAGCAAACTTTGTTTTGATAGGCACCTTATGAACCAGCAGTCTGAATAAACCGGCAAAATTTATATACTGGAAATATGGGAAGTTTATTGTATTATTGCAATGTCCTAGTTGTCAGTTGAGGGTACGAATGAGAAGACTCTCTGCTGGTAAGTTTTATTTAAGGAAAAATTGCATTATTGTTAAAGTGCTTTAAACTACAAATAAAATATTACAATGATGCATTATGTTTTTATTACCTAGTGTATGCTTTTACATTGATCAAGAAGTACACATAATTAACCAGCACACTCCTGGTCTCATAGGTGCCAGTTAATGAAAAGTTTGCTGCAAATCTCTCTTTATCCCGGTCCCAGTACCTACCAATGCCGTCTCCTCTGTACTGCTCATGAGTTGGTGTTGATATTGCGTAGCCATTGTTCCTGCAGAAGAATATAATGGGACATTCGAGAGTGGCTGAAAAGTTAAAACCGGCGTGAGCATCCCCTTCGCTTGCAGCACCCTCTCCAAAGTAGCAGATGACTGCACGGTCCTCTTGACTCACTTTGTAGGCATATGCAGTTCCAACAGCTGGAAGCAGAAAGCAGACAGGGTGTCAGAGAATTCAAATAGGAGGGATTGAATGTCCTGGCATGTAGGTGGAAGAAAAAAAAGTACAGGAGGATCGTTCGATCGATCAATTTTTGGCCTGTCTGCCTGTGCCTGCTCCTGAGCCTTGCCGTGCCAAGACAGCACTGCCCTGGTCCAAGGAGTAGATAGATCAATCAGCAAGGGAGACACAGAGCAGGAATGTCCAAATGCAGAACAAAGAGAAAATTGATCCCTAAAGACAGAGTGCTACATCCACCAACACAACAAGAGTGTGGGCATGAACTGGCTGAGGGCAAATCCTAGCTGTGGAGGAGCTAGGGGAACAGCACTGTACCTGGAAATGAAAGAGTGAGGGGTGAGGGCGGTGGCGATGGAAATTAAGCTACTATACCTGAAATGGAGAAGTGGGGAAAGGACAGGTAAGGTACCTGATGAAAAGGATGGGAAATTCCAGTGGAGGAAAGGTGCCATACCCAGGAGGGCTCTTGTGAATGCTTGACTGCTACAGGCCATGTTTCTAAGCTTCCAATTGATAACTCAACTGTTCTGCTGACATCTTGTAGGCAATCCCCAGACAACAGCTGATTAAACATTGTGTGAGCAGAACCAAAAGGGAAATCTAAAACATAATCTGCTTGGTGGAAAACCTTGCTGTGTTAGTTGGTGAAATATTTCCCAAACGCACTCAATTTTAGAAAGGGATTCGGTGGTGAGGAAGAAAATAATGAACGAAGGCTGAGTGTGTGCAAAGGTTATGCTCAGTTTGTAAATTCTTACCCTGCGGTATTTGTGTTGCCAAGGGAGATGAGATTGTCACAAAATGGAGATCCTTGCTGCCATAGTGAACAGGCATCTGACGCCCTTTACCCACATCTCGAGCATTGGCATAGCACTGTGCCATGAACAGCTCCAGCGGCAAGCCTCTGTACATTAAGACGCCTAGGAAAGAACCAAGTATAAGCAGGTTAGACAGTGAGAAACAGCAGTTAGGCAGCACTTCACCATCTCTCCAGGGTTCCACAGAGAGCAGCTGGTGACTAATGAATAAATCAGAGGCCTAGTTGCTGTTGTTAGGAGATAGCCAAGACATGCACAGCAAGGTCCCACAACAGTGCTCAAAATGAGCTACAAGGTGATCAACTGCAGTGAGTGGCATTAACTAAGGAGAGGGGTGTTGGTAGGGATACTGGGAGAGCTCCCTGCTCTTCCTCAGATTGCACTGTGGGATCTTTCCCACTCATCAGAACCTCTGAAACAAGTAGGAAAGGCCTGAGTGAACTATCTCACCTGAAGGAGAAGACTCTGTCCGTGCAGCACCCACTAAATACTGCTCAAAGCATCAGCTCAGATTATGTGCACCAGTCCCACAGAGAATTCCAATTATTCTAAATCATAGCCAATAAATAAGACTGACAATTCAGATATGGAATCCTTAAAACTAAACAGTGAACACTGCATAGTTTCTGAGCATTTGGAATAGAGGAGGGTCAATAGGAATTAATAAATATTGTGTACATTGTAGTACAGGAGGCTATTCAGCCTATCATGTCTGCACTGGCCCTCCGAATAAACATCTCATCTAATGCCACTCTCCTGCATTCTCCATGTAACCCCACATATTGCTCTGTATGATAGTCTATAGACCCTTTGAAAGCTTCAACTGAATCTGTTACTGCTAGCCTCAGGCAGTACATTCCACACCTTATCACTATTTTGTACTCACTCATAGGATGTGGACTGGCTAAACCAGAATTTATTGCAAATTGGTAATTGTCCTGAAGAAAGTGGTGGTGAGCTGTCTTTTTGAACTGCTGAATCCTTGAGATACAGCTACAGCCACAGAATGTTTCAGAAGACAGTTCCAGGATTTTGACCAGTGACAGTGAGGGAATGGCGGCCTAGTTTCAAGCCAGGATGGTTTGTGTTTGGGAAGGGAATTTTTAGGTAGTTGTCTTACCAGGCACCTGCTGGCCTTGTCAGTGGTCTAGGTTGTGGGATAGGAAAGTCACCACCTCGTATAGTTGCAGCTGTGATTGATTTTGCGAATTTTGATTTTCACAGTTTTGTCGTGCCTCCTCGCTGGCCTCGCCGGTAACCTTGGTCAACTTTGACCGAAGGGCCAAACGACTGCTAAAATTCGAGTGTTTTTGCCTTATGGTAAAAACGATTGTTAAAAATATGAGTGCTTTTAATCTGCCTTTGGTAGATCAGTCCGGTTGGAAAGCGTCCCGGATAAACAACCTCCCCGCTGCCGCGGTTGTAACTACGCGCAGTGTTAAATACAATATCTGCAGTTACATAGACACAATACGATCCACCTCAGACAAGGGGACCGTTACACAGGAGGCTTTCCTGACTCCCATCGAGGATTCTGGTGTGGCAGCCAGGATCACAGATCTCGAGGGACAAAAGGAAGCAGACGATACACACCAAAGGTGCCTGGACGAGTTGCCACAGTACACCCTGTCAATGGTACACATTTCAGTCACTGTACACAGTGGAAGAGGGAGTAAAAGGTTAGTGAATGGGCTGCCAATAAAATGGACTGCTTTGTTCTGGATGGTGTCAAGCTTCATGAATATTATTGGAGTTGTACTCAGAGTCAGAGATGTACAGCACGGAAACAGACCCTTTGGTCCAACTCGTCCATGCCGACCAGATATCCTAACCTCATCCAGTCCCATTTATCAGCACTTGGCCCATATCCCTCTAAACCCTTACTATTCATGTACCCATCCAGGTGCCTTTTAAATGCTGTGATTGTACCAGCTACCTCTGGCAGCTCATTCCATACACGCACCACCCTCTGTGGAAAAAGGTTACCTTTAGGTACCTTTTATATCTTTTCCCTCTCACCCTCTAGTTCTGGACTCCCCCACCCCAGGGAAAATACCCTGTCTATTTATCCTATCCACGACCCTCATGATTTTATAAACCTCTGAGTTCAAGAAGGCGGCTCACCACTTCCTTCTCAAGATAAATTAGGGGTGGGAAAGAAATGCACTCATCCAGGTAATTGAGGTGTATCCTATCACACTCCTGTCTGGTGCTTTGTAGATGTTAGACAGGCACTGGGGAGACAGGAGGGATATAGAATTCCCAGCTTCTGATCTGCTCTTGAAGTTGTGGTATGTTTATGGTTGGTCTAGTAATTTCTTGTGAATGGTAACTCCAGGCTGTTGATAGTGAGGGATTTAGTCACAATGATGTGATTGAATGTCCAGGGAAGATGGTTAAATTCTGTTGTCTTGTTTGAGATTGTTGTTGCATGGGTCTTGAGTGGTGTAAATGTTATTTGCTACTTATTAAACCAAGCCTGGATGTTGTCAGAGTCTTGCTGCACTTGAATACAGGCTGCGTCCGAGAAATGGCAATGGTACTGAATGCTGTGCAGTCATCAGTGAACATCCTAATTTTGAACTTATGTTAGAGGGAGGTAATTGATGAAGCAGTTGAAGATGGTTGGGCCTAGGACATTACACTGAGGAACTCTAGAGACCTCCTGGTACTGAGATGAGTGACCTCCAATAACCACAATCATTTTCCTTTGTGCTAGATATGACTCCAATCAAATTAGAGCTTCCTCCCTATGGATTCCCATTGACTTCAGTTTGCTAGGGCTCCTTGATGCCACATTTGATCAAATATTGCCTTGATGTCCAGGACAGTCACTCTGGCAGTACACCTTACCTTGGGAATTCAGCTCTTTTGTACCTATTTAGATCAAGACCATAATGAGATCAGGAACCAAGTAGCCCCAGTGGAAGTCAAACTGAGCGTCAGTGAGGAGCATATTTCTAATCAAGCGCTACTGGCAGTGACCTGTTCCATCATTCTATTGATAATAGAGAGTAGACTGATGGGGCAATAATCAGCTGCATTGTATTTGGTTTGGTTTTTGGGAACAAGACATACTAAAGCAATTTTCCACATTGTTGGTTTGATGCCAATATGGTAGCTGTACTGGAACAGCTTGGCTAGGGGCATGGCAAGTTATTAAGTCTTCAATATTATTACTAGAATGTTGTCAACCCACATTGCCTTTGCAGTATCCAGTACCTTCAAGCACTTTTTAATACCATGTGGTGTGAACAGTACTGGTTAAAGAATGGCATCTGTGATGCTTGGAACCCTAGAAGGAGGCTGAGATGGATCATCCACTTGGCAATTCTGACTGGAGATGGACACAAATGCCTCAGTTTTGCCTTTTGCATGGCTGTGCTGGGCTCCCACATCACTGAGGATAGGAATATTGTGGAGCCTCTTTTTGCAGAGCTTATATCCAATCCGTTGACTGAGAGATCACTTAGCCCCATCTATACCATACCATTTCCATTGTTAGACACGCAAGTGATTCTGCGATTTGGCTTCACCCAATTGACACCTCACTTTTTGGTGTGCCTGGTGGTGCTCTGACAAGCCCTCCTGCACACTTCACTGAACCAAGATTGATCCCTGGCTTGGTGGCAATTCTAGAGTGGGGGAAATGTCAAACTACAAGGTTACAGATTGTAGTTGAATACAATTCTGCAACTGCTGAAGGCCCACAGTTTTGGGTTTTTGGATCCGTTTGAAGTCTTTTCAATTTGGCATAGTGGTAGTGGTGAGGAAAAGGGCAAGAATGTTTTTCCTTCTTGTTGATTCCCTCACCCCCTGCTGCAGACCCAATCTTGCAGCTATGGTCTTTGGGAATCAGTTTGGTAAATAGTGGTGCTACCTTGCCAACTCATGGTGGTGGGTATTGAAGTCCCCAAACAGAAAACATTATGTGCCTTTGCCACCCTTAATTTTTTTTTCTAATTGGTATTCAACATCAAAGTATAATGATTCATCAGCTGAGACCAGGGAAAGGTAAGTGGTAACTAGCAGAAAACTTCCTTGCCCACAATTCACCTGATGCCATGAGATTTCATGAGGTCAATGCAGAAGGCGTTGTCCAGGGAAACCTCCTGACTCTATGCTACTGTGCTGCCATCTCTGACAGGTCTGTCCTGATAGTGGGGCATTACATACTCCACGATGGTGCAACATCATGTGTAATGTATGATTCTGAGAGTATAACTATGTCAGACTGTTGATTGTCTAATCTGTGGTATGTTTTCTCAAATTCGACAAAAGTCCTTAGAGATTAGTTAGGAGGACTTTTCAGGGTCCACAGAGTTCGGTTTGCCGCTGTCATGTCTGGTGTCTAGATTGATGTGCAGTGGTCTATCCAGTTTCATTCCTTCTCTTAGACTTCATATGGCTCGGCCACTTCAGAGGGCAGTTAAGACTCAACGAGATTGCTATGAGGGTCTGGAGTCATATGTAGGCCAGACCAAGTGAGGATGACAGATCTCTTTGCCTAAAGGATATTAGGTGAGGTTTTACAACAATCGATAATAGTTCTGCAGTTACCAATAGACCATCAGGCTCATTACTTTAATTCAAATTTCACCATCTGCTGTGGTGGGATTTCAAACCTTGCCCCAGACCATTAACTTTGGCCTCTGTTTTACTGGGCCAGTGACATTACAACTATATCAATGCTGCCCAATCTGAAGAGACAGGACTGTCGGATCATCTTTATGCCATGGCATTGCAGAAAGGAAGGCCTGGGAAGTTTCCCTCCAACAAGCACTGCTCACTGAACCTCTCCTGGGGAAGCTAACTATAGAATTTTATAACATAGGAGGAGCCATTCAGCCCATCACGCCCATTCTCTGATGGAGTTACCAAGTTTGTCCTTCTTCCTGCTCTACACTGCTATCAATTTTTCCAGTTTCATTTGCAGGTCACAACTGAACCAGCTTCTCTTTCAGCCAGTGTTTTCCACATCATTTCAACTCATTACGCACAACTCAAGTTTTGTCATTATGTTAACCAGTGTTCTCTGCTTAATAATTCACATTCCAGGATAAACATTTTCTGGGGAATAATTCAATGAAACCCTTCAAAATTTAGAATGCCTCCCAATAAAGCTCCTATTAGATTAGATTCCCTACAATGTGGAAACAGGTCCTTCAGCCAAACAAGTCCACATTGACCCTTCGAAGAGGAACCCACCCAGACCCATTCCCCTACATTTACCCCTGACTAATGCAGCTAACACTATGGGCAATTTAGCATGGCCAATTCATCTGACCTGCACATCTTTGTGACTGTGGGACGAAACCGGAGCACCTGGAGGAAACCCACGCAGACACAGGGAGAATGTGCAAACTCCACACAGACAGTTGCCAGAGGCTGGAATTGAACCTGGGACCCTGGTGCTGTGAGGCAGCAGTGCTAACCACTGAGCCACCGTGCCACCCCATCACTGTTCAAGATGAACAACCCCAGCTTCTCAAATATAAAGGAAGTAATTGAGTAAATCCATTCAGCATCCTCTCCAAGGTTTTGCCATCCTGAATAGAGTGTGGTACCTTAAGAATGTGATAGAGTGCTCCAGTTCAGGCCTACCCAATGGTTTATAAAAGGGTTTAGCTGCTCGGTGAACTTGAGTAATATTTCTGCCTGTGGAACCAATAGAAATTGGGGTCTCATGGTGTGAAGCCCCAGTGCAGGCGTACATTTTGTCAGCAGACTGTAGTACCCTGATTACAAGCTTCATGTTTCACTTACCTGCTTCCCTGTACTGCCCAAACACCATGTCAGTGGGTTCCAGCGCAGCAGCACTGCCAATGTGTGTGCCCTCTTCACCATAGTTAGTCATATAAAAGGATATGCGGCCCTGTAAAATAAGCAGGGTGTCTAACTATGGTACAGGCCAGTGAACTACACCACCACAGTGGCAGGATAGATTAACTTATACAAAAAACTTTTCATTCGCTTCATGAAGCTACAAAGTGCTTGACAGCCTAAAATGTACTGTACAAAGTGTAGTCACTGTTTCAATGTCAGATTCAGGGCTGCAAAATTGCAAACATCCAGCTCCCACAAACAACAATGTTATAACGACCGAGGAATCTGTTTATAGTCTTTGGTGGAGGGATATATATCCAGGGTACAAGATCAGTAACACAACTTTATTCATTGCTTCTTCATCGTACAGTGAGGTATTAAAAAAAAAGTAGAAATGAGGCTTAATAAAAATTGATACCAGAATAGGATTATGGGGAAGAACAAATTTGGCAACCTTTTTGCAACAACTAAAAGATGATGACATTTCGAAGACTGTGTGCGTATATAAAATGCAAGAGTGCTGAAGCTTTTAAACAGCCAAATCCAGATATAGTAGCCTTGAGATACAAGGCAAAGTAAAACAGTGCTGAATGCAAAAAAAAAATGACCTGAGGTTGATACGTTCACCTGTATTTATATCTGATTGGTCCAGGACGGTTTCCTCGGGCAGGATAACCCACAGGTTGAATTCGATTTGGTGTTTGGAATGGTTAATGATTAGATTCCCTACAGTGTGGAAACAGGCCCTTTGGCTCAACAAGTCCACACCAACCCATTTCCTTCTGACTAATGCACCTAACACTACGGGCTATTTAGCATGGCCAATTCACCTGACCTGCACATCTTTGGACCATGGGAGGAAACCGGAGAACCCGGAGGAAACCCACGCAGACACGGGGTGAATGTGCAAACTCCACACAGACAGTCGCCAGAGACTGGGATTGAACCCGGGTCCCTGGCGCTGGGAGGCAGCAGTGCTAACCACTGAGCCACCGTGCCACCCCGGATTAATTGTAAAAACAGCATGGTAAAAATAACCTGACCAACTTGAGAGAGAGAAGATACGTTCGCAACCAGATTCCAAATGCTGCGAGACAAGTCACGTGCTCTTCCGTCCAGAATTAGTGCAGGATATATACACATCATTGTCTGAGTTTATTGCAGAGTTTATGTAAAACTTGTTCAGAATATATCAGATTGAAGTAACCACTTGGTCAAACTCTTATGAGATGAACACTAAGTCGGCTCAGGGCTCCTTAGGATTTTAAATATACTAGGCATAACTCCCCCTGCTCTTCTCATTTCTCCAAGGGACCGGCTAACCCAACTGAGGGGGCAGGTTAACAGCTCATCTGAAAGATGGCACCTCAGACAGTCCAGCACACCCTCAGCTCTGTCAGACTGTCAACTTACATTACTGTACTCAGGATATGTACAATTAGCAACTCAGTGACAAAGCAGGTAGAATATCCCATTTGTCTCAATGTCTTGCAATGTTTACCTGTCGTTGGGACTCATATAGAATGCGATCCATTGTGTTCAGCAGTGTCATCTTCTGATAGAACTTCAGCACCACGTCCTTAGGCAACTGGAAGAAGCACAGTGGTAGTGAAGGATAAAACAGGTGCAAGAACAGTGGAAGCAGGCCTCTGAACAGAAAGCTTAATGCCTTCGGCGAAAACTGAGAGCGTTTTCGGATCTTGCGAGGAGGGAAAAATTTAAAACCGAAAGAACTGCGGATGCTTTAAATCAAAAATAAAAAACAGATGTTGCGGGAAAAGCTCAGCAGACCGGGCAGCATCTGTGAAGAGAAATCAGTGTTAATGCTTTGGGTCCGGTGACCCTTTCTCAGAACTCAAGGAAAAGGAGTTGCCACACGAGAGATGGCCAGAACTGACTTTAGAGGCAAACGTATTTCCAAGACTCAATATAGGTTAGCACTAATTTTTTTTTAGAAGAAAATACAATTCTCAGGGCCCTAGACAAAGAGCAGAACAATGGGATTAAAGACACAAGTTGGATGGACAGAATAGCTCAATTTCTTTTGTACGATTCTTTCCTAGAATCTAAAGATTCTTGATTTGGAGGTGTCGGTGTTGGACTGGGGTGTACAAAGTTAAAAATCACACAACATCAGGTTATAGTCCAACAGGTTTAATTGGAACCACACTAGCTTTCAGAGCATTGCTTCTTCATCGGGTGATAGTGTAGGGTATCAATCCTAACACACAGAATTTATAACAAAAATGTAGTGTGATGTAACTGAAATTATACATTGAAAAATTGATTGTCTGTTAAGTCTTTCATCTGTTAGAATACCACGATAGTTTCACTTCTTTCATGTGTAAATCACAAAACCACTTTTTAAAAAAAGTTGCATTCTCGGGTTAGCTGTTAACAATGGTGATAGCTAGACAATATGTTGAAGGTGTTAGTCCCCTGTGTTCTCTGTCTATGCCATGATGTTTAGATTGATTCTAATCTAAAAAGTGAGATAACAGAGTTCTACGTGAATGCATGCAGTTTTTGAGCAAAGTACAATGTAACCCTGCAAGTACAAATTCACCTCACAAAATATATGTGTGCATGTGGGTCTTTGTCTGTCTGTCTGTGTCTGTCTGTCTGGGTTGGGGGTTGAGAGTGTGAGAAAGTCTATGTGTATGTGTAGAGTGTCTTAAGTCTGTGAGGGGGTGCATGTGAGTGTGTGTGTCTGTGTGTGCGTCTGTGTATATGTGTGTCTGTGTGGGTAGGAGTGCCTGTGTGTGTGTGTGTAGGAGTGTGTGTGTGTGTGTGTGTGTGTGGATGTGTGTGTGTGTTATAGCTAAGTTCGGTACCCATAGGGAGGGCCTCAACCAGGTCCTTGAGTTCATGTCACATCACAGGTGACTACCATTGCACTACACACACACACACACACTCCTACACACACAGGCACTCCTACCCACACATACACAATTTTTATTATAAATTCTGTGTGTTAGGATTGAGCCCTCCACTATCACCTGATGAAGGAGCGACCCTCCTTCATCCGAAAGCTAGTGTGGTTCCAATTAAACCTGTTGGACTATAACCTGGTGTTGTGTGATTTTTAACTAAAGATTCTTGGATGATTACTACCAGTGCTGCTATCTCTGTCGCTGCTTCCTTTAAAATCCTCGGATGTTATGCGTCAGGTCCAAGGGACTTGTTGGCCTTTAACTCTATTAGTTTCCCTAGTCACGGTTACTGTGTTTATTTCCTCCCCTTCCCCCACTTTAGTCCCTCGATTATTTAGTATTTTTGTGACGCTATTTGTGTCCTCAATCATGAAGACTGAGGTAACGTATTTATTCAACTCATCTACCACTTTCTGTTTTCCCAGTATTTCTTCCCCAGCTTTGTTCTCACATGACGCTATGATCACTCTAGCCCCTCTCTCTATTTTTATGATTTTTAAAAATTCTTATTGTCCCTTTTTATAGTACTTGCTAGTTTACTCCCAGGGTTTATTTTCTAACTCTCTTAAATGTTTTGGGTAATTATTTTTGGAAGAGCTCCAGAACAGTTTTATCATTGGTCATTATCTGTTTATGATGCAAAGCAGCAGATCTGAAAAACAGAAGAGTGACGCAGTATTACAAATTTCCACACATTCTGATAATGCTTCAGCTTTGAACTCTGCCCTTCCTGGTCATTCATAATTTTCCAAATTAATAATCACATGCAAGACGGAATGCTTGAAGTTATACATTCTGAAAACAATTAGGAAAGACATGTAGTGGTATGGCTGACCAATTAATAATTACATTGACAAAAAAACTAATAACTAAACAATTAATAATATAGGAATGTTCTTCAATCATAACTAGTATTTAGGTTTCTAGATGAGACATTACTGAATAGTGGAGAAATAAAATCACAATTCTGGCTTATTTTCAAAGAAGCCCATTATGACATTCATTCCATCTTTCCACCAGTCGTTCACATTCTTGGTCATTGACAGCACTTCCTTTTCAACACCTCTTATTAGCTGCTTTGAGGTTAATAAATAACAAGTGTACGACACTGGCAGGAGTAGTTTATAGGCACCTACCTACCCAGTCCCAAACACTAGCTGTTCCATAGGTCAGTCAATAAACCACAAGATAATGAGGGCTTGTAAAATAAGTAGTACACTAATCAAGACTGATTTTAATCAAACTGATGTATTATTTAGTCAAATTAGAGTGGCAAGGGAACCATATGAAAGAGTTCATTGGATGCACTTGGACAGCTTCCTGAAACACAATTTTGTGGATCCAACCAGGAATAGGGTATTTTGGATCTGGTATTGTGAAACGAGGCAGGTTTAATAAATTACATTGAAATGACTGCCATTGCTTCTGAACAGTCTTCTTTACTAAACTTTCCCTGTCCACTCCAGCCAACTTTACCCTCATTCCTATGTAATTATCCCTACTTAAGTTTAGCAGAGTTGTTTTAGACCCAGGTTTCTCACTCTCAATGTTAAATTCTACCATGTTAAGATTCTGTAACAAATCTCTTACTCCGAGATAATTTATTAAATCTGCCTTGTTACAGATTACCAAATCCAAATTTGCCTGATCCTGGTTAGATTCACAAGACTGTGTTCCAGGAGGCTGTCCCAAAACACTCTTTGAATTCTTCCTTATGGTTACTTCTGCTAATATGATTTGATTGAATAATAAATCAATTTGTTTAACATCAGTCTTGATTAGTATACTGCCTTTGTTTTACACATCCTCATTATCTCATGATTTATTCACTTTCCTACATAACAGCTACTGTTGGGGATCTATAAACTACTCCCTTCAGTATCTTCTTCCCCTTGTTATTTCATAGCTTCAACTGTATGACTCGATATGGATGCTATATCATCCAATCCTACATTAACTCTTGCTATTAACATTTTTATATCCCGTACTAATAAAGCTAGCCCACCACTTTTCCCTTCAGAGAAACATAGAAAGAAGGAACTAAAGTAAGCTATTTGGCACTTCAAACCTCCTCCACCATTCCATATGATCATGGCTGATCCACCAACTCAGTTTCCACATTTGCCTTATACCGTTGGAGTCCTTTGGCCCCAAGAACTATATCTCTCTCCTCGAAAACATTCAATGTTTTAGCCTCAACTGCTTTCAGTGGCAGAGAATTCCATAGGCTCACCACTCTCTTGGTAAAGAACTTTCTCCTTATGTCAGTCCTTAGTGGCTAATCTGTATCCTTAGACTACGACCCCTGGTTCTGAACTCCCAAGTCATCAGGAATTCTGTCAAGATCAGTCAGAATTTTTTCAGTTTCTATGATATCCCTCCCTCATTCTTATGCACTTCAGTGAATAAAGTTCCAGTCAATCCAGATGTCTCTTCAAATGTCAGTCCTGCCATCCAAGGAATCAATCTGGTAAACCTTTGCTGCATTCCTTCCATAGCCTGAATGTCCTTCCTCAGATAAAGAGTGGGGGTGCGTGTGGTGGCCAGTCGGGCGGGGTTGCGCAGCAGCTGGGTGGAGCGGATGGTGGGGGTGGACGGAGAGCGGGAGCTCACGTGCGTTGCTGCTGCTGCCGCTGCATAATCTCTCTGAACGGGGAGCAGACTTAGCAAGTGCTCGCTGTCTCAATCCTATTGAACGTGTGTGCGCGCGTGCGGGGGTTGGGATGAGGGGGAAGAGAGAGAGAGCTTCAGCAATGCTGCGAGTCCTCTACACACTAGTGGGTGTCTGCTCAGAAATCCTGAGACAGAGAGAGGGTGCAAGGGAGGCAGACGAAGGAAAAAGGAAACTTCAGAAAACTCCAAGCCCCAGAGGAGAAGCATTGAATCACTTAACCGAATAATCAATTATCTGAACGAAATAGTGCCCACCGATTTCGTTCAGTACTTTGTTCTGAATACTGAGGCATTTAAGTAAAGAATCATTAGTTTTAATAACATTTTATTTCTGATAACTCCATTTGTTTTTTTATTTTACACATGTACATTCTCAACTTCCTGTCCTATTCATTACCAAAAATAGTTGCCCTGCAATGCGTCATAATCTTTTTCTGTGTAAGCCTACGTATGCCCCTCCAGAATCCACCCCAACTCTAATTAGTTTAAAATTTCAATTGCCACGGTTCTACAATACTATTGTCTATTATTACCTGATGGCAACAAGGAAGAAAGATTATTCTTGATTTAGCAATTTAATCAGAGCAGTACCAGTTCAATTGACATGTGCACCAACAAATCCAACTGTGGGAGAGTGGTGGCTGTAAGAATTTGGGCGCCCTGATCTGGGACACTGTACCTTACACCATGTCTAAAGTATTTATTCTTCAGATGTGGGCATTGCTGGTGTTTACAGTCCATCCCCTAGTTGCTTTGTGCAGGAGGTGCTTCTCGAATCATTGTCTAACTGTTTGATACAAGTGCTTCATTGAATGCATACAAACCATTGTGAAACAAGACTGCTCTTTGCCTCAACAGTAGGTCTATATCCAAGATGCAGCTTCCCTTTCCTTCTGAGTAAGATCTCAGTGTCCCTGTTGACTCTCTTCATATGCATTCCCTGTTGTTAATCAAACAATGCTTATCGTCTATGCATCTTTTAACAACACAACCAACAAAGCAGTAACTTGGTGCACCATCTCACTTTAGAAGGCAGTTAAGAGGCAACTACATTGATGTGAAATTGGAGTCATGTGACCATTGAGTTGCATGAGTGTACAGAAACATGAAACGTACCACACACTGCAACAAGTATGCTGATTGTAGCAAGGCCAATTTAGACAGAATGTAGGCACAAATTGGGAAATGACGGCAGTCAGTCTTCCCTCCAGGGCATGACTGAACCAGTTGGATTTTTAACTGCACTCTGCCAACTTCACAGTCACGTCACTGCTCCCAGTTGTTTACTTTTGTCTCTCAAACCTGGTGGAATGTTAACTTGATTTTCCTGAATTAGCAGTCCAGAAACTGCATACCAGATCTGCCACTTGACACATCGCAAATCATTTGCATTTCAGAGTTTCGATCATTGTTAAACTTTGCATGAATATCTTGCCAGCATCATGGCAAGGGACACCACGTACACAGTGGCAGTGCCTATGGCAACACAGCCGATACCGCAAGTAGATTTCTGTATCAAAGAACAGGAACATCTGTAATATTGAGCAATGCATAAATATTGGAACATGTGCAGCCCCAATAAAATGTACTTTTCCCTTCAAATGTTTCAGATCAATTCAGCTCAAACCTGGGGTGGGGATTTGCTCACTTCCCTATGCCAAACACTTGGCGGTTACTTCCCTGGCCAATCCACTCCCAACCCCTCACTGTTTCCCTCCCACTCACCACCCTACTCCCTCACTGTTAACCAATCCTAGCAAGTGAGGGAGCTTGGTGGTGACTGACAGGGAGGCAGGTAAGGGTTAGGGTGGGGTAGCCAGGGAAACAGTGAGTGGGACAGCAAGCGTTCACTGGGTGCACAATGTGCTTAAGGATGGAGTGGATGCTGACCTCTAACTCTGGGTACACATTAAGATCACCTTCTGCCCCACATTTCACTTGCAGTAGAGTGGCAGGAGACACCCTGATTCCACTACCCACAATTGAAACAGAAAGCATCGAATGGAGCTGATTGGAATGGACGGAGACATTGCAATTTATAGAATACGTTTAATAGTATTTTCTTGATAGACCACACTCCGTTTACTGGTGAGAAGGTAAATAATCATTTTATCAAATATGTCCAAATCTAATATCTGGGAGGTTGGTCATGACATTTTTGCTGCGAGGAAAGAATCTATGACATTATAAGACACTTGTGCCATCTGGTGGTCAGTTGTCACTTCTCAGTTCAACAAATTTTACATTTCAACATATTCAACATAAATATTTCAGTAGGGGGATTAGAGTTCAAGTGATGCAATGTTAACTTAAAATGAGAATATCCAAACACAAACAGAAATTGGTAGAGAAATTCAGCAGGTCTGGCAGTATCTGTGGAGAGAAAACAGTTAATAGTCATAGAGATGTACAGCACAGAAACAGATCTTTCGGTCCAACTTGTCCATGCCGACCAGATATCCTAACCTAATCTCGTCCCATTTGCCAGCACTTGGTCCACATCCTTCCAAACCCTTCCTATTCATACACCCATTCGGATGTCTTTTAAATGCTGTCATTGTACTAGCCTTCACCACTTCCTCTGACAGCTCATTCCATACATGCACCACCCTCTGCGTGAAAAATTTGCCCCATAAATCCCTTTTAAATCTTTCTCCTCTCACCCTAAACCTTTGCCCTCTAGTTCTGGACTCTCCCACCCAAAGGAAAGGATACATAGACAAGATTTTATCAATGCCCTTCATGATTTTATAAACCTCTATAAGGTTACCCCTCAGCTTCCGACGCTCCAGGGAAAACAGCCCCAGCCTTTTCAGCCTCTCCCTATTGTTCAAATCTTCCAACCCTGGCGGCATCCTTGTAGATCTTTTCTGCACCCTTTCAAGTTTCGCAAAATCCTTACAATAGGAGGGAGACCAGAATTGCACACAGTATTCGCTAATGTTGAGTTCTTCCACGTGACTCGAAATGTGAACTCTTTTTTTTCTCCATGGATGCTGCCAGATCTGCTGAGTTTGACCAGCAATGTCTATTTTTGTTTGTTTCAAATCTGCGGCACGCACAGTTCTTTGTTTAGTTTTAACTGGGAGTTTACCAGTTGGGAGCAGAAGTAAGCCATTTCATGCTTCGAACCTCTTCTGCTATTTAATAAGATTGCAGCTGATCTGACTGTAACCTCAACTCCACATTCCTGCCTAACACTGGTAACCTTTCACCACCTTGCCTTCCAAGAAGGAATCTGCCTTCACCTTAAAAATATTCAAACACTCTGCTTCTAACTCTTTTTGAGGAAGTGAGTTCCTCAGTGGTACAGCCATGTTTGTTAGACGCTGCACAACAATCACCTTTCTCACCTACCCTATGCCACTAAGAGTGTTGCCACTACAAACAGTTTGTACTGTTTGTAGTGGCAACACTACAAACATGATTTCAATTCCCTTTGATACCTCTCCCAAGTGGCTATTTTCCACACAAGACTCTGTGGCAATTTTGCCCTAAACAGCTATTAAACCACAGTATGGAGGGGAAATACTGTTTGCACGTGAACAATTATCTGACAGATGTCACACTGGGTGATCAGGAGCAGAAGCCAGGAAACAGGAAGTCCTTAGCCCAAGAATGATGAAATGCATTGCTAAACCTTATTGCTGGGAACAATTAACTGCTTGGGTTACCACAATTCTGTTGAAAGCTTCTCACTGAGCGTGGCTTCAAGATGCTCCCAACGGTTAATGGGAATCAGAGGAAATTTCTGGCCTAGATGAAGGCTCACCCAGTGTAATGGACTGGGCCAGACCCCTCAAAATATTTGATGGAGGTAACCCAGACCTTAACTTTTTCTTATTCTAAAGGCAGATGTGAAGTGGATATTCCAGGTGGGATGCAGCTGGTCAAACCACTCAGCTTTAAGCAAAACAGATTTTATTTAAACACTACAGTTGAAACGCAACAAAGAAAACAGAATTTAGAATAACTTTACTGGAAAACTTAACTTGCTCGATACAGCAATTTAACTAAGGACCTGTTTTATTTTCCGTAACATCCCATAAACACACCCTTTGGCAAAAGGTAAATTCTAGTACAGGTATTTACAAGCAGGAGAGATTTCAGAGAAAGAAGTCAGTCAAGAATGATTTGCTGAAGCCACTGTAGCAGCTTCTGTTACAGCTACCAACAGCTTCTCTGCTACAACTAAACCAAACTAGATAAAACCTGAACTGGTAGAGCTGGCCACTCCCCTGCCATTGTTAAAGTAGATATTTCCAGACATTTCACCACCTCGGTCTTTATAACCTCTCTTGAAAAAAAAACCAAGGACAAAATAACCTTTTTAAAGTGACAGCATTGTCACAGCCAGCACAAAAGAAGGCGGCAGTTGTTGTTTGATGTGAGTGACCACAGCTGCAGGATATCACTGGAGGAGTTCTGCAGGCTAGAATCCTCAGCTCAACCACCTTCAGCTACTTCATCAATGACCCCCCTCTCTATCATAAGGTCAGAAGTGAGAGTACTTGTAGATAATTGCACAAGGTTCAACACTATTTGGAACTGCTCAGATGTTGAAGCAGTCCAAGTCCAAAGCAACATGACCTGAACAATATCCAGGCTTGGGCTGACAAGTAGCAAGCAACATTCCTACAACACAAATACCAGGAAATGACCATCCCCAATAAGAAAGAATCCAACCATCACCCCTTGACATTCAATGACATCATCATCGCTGAATTCCCCACTATCAACATCCAGGGGGTTACCACTGATCAAAAATCGAAATGGTCTAGTCATATAAATACTGTGACTACAACAGCAAGTCAGAAGCAAAAAGCTCACCTCCGGACTCCCCAGAGTGTGTCCACAATCTACAAAGCACAAGTCAGAAGTGTGATCAATCACTTCCTACTTGCCTGGATGGGTGCAGCTCCAACAACACTTTAAAAAAAACTTGACACCATTCAAGACATGGCAGCCTACTTGATTGATACCACATCCACAAACATCCACTCCTTCTACTATTGATGCTCTGTAGAAGCAGCGTGTACCATCTACAAGATGCACTGCAAAAATTCACCAAGGCTCTTAGGACAGTACCTTCCTTCCATACCCACTAAGACTATCATCTTGGAGGGAGAACAGCAGCCGACATATGGGAACACCACCACCTGCAAGTTCCTCTCCAAGCCATCCTGACCTAGAATTTTAATGCTGCCTCTCCTGGAATTTCCTGCCTACCAGCATTATGGGTCTACCTCAATAAAATGGACTACAGCAGTTCAACATGATAACTGACCAGCATTCTCTCAAGGTCAAAGGACTTCCTGTTTCCTGGCTTCCGCTCCAGATCATCCAGTGTGACATCTGTTAGATGAATGTTCACTTGTCCAACCTGCATGCCCACATTCCAGAAACGAACAGAAAATAAAACCTGCAGAGCTCAGTACTACTACAAGTCAATGCTATTATCCACTGGGCTGTCATGAGATAGCTTCTCAAGTCAGTTTACTAGAACTAACACTCCAGAACTGCAAAGATTGGAAATATCATTGCTTCGATTCCAGATAATATAATGCAGGAACACAACTGCAGTCTCACTAAAAGTATGTTAGTGGTCCAAGGACCACAAGTCCTGCATCCATGAGGAGTCCAGGCAGCAGCATGGTAGAATAAGGATCCATACACAAGTTGCTGTGACTGTAAGTCATCAGTTTGTCTATTGAGTAATCTGGTTTGAGATTTTCAAGTAAGTCGATCCTACACTTTTTGCCAATCTAGAATGAGAGTGGCAATTGCATGTTAAGGAAAACGACACATGAACAAGACAACCATGACAGCATATACCTTGGGGTCTTCGTCAGAATTCACGATCTGACCTTGCCGGTCCATCACCCGATAAATGGGGATACCAGATATGACATTGGGCTGAATGAACTCCAACTTGTCCACGTACTCTGCCGAGGCTCCAGGGAATTGGGGTTTCTCATCCAAGGGAGTGAACTGCTGCTGGTGAACTGCATGCTGAGGACAGAGAAAGAAGAGACCATCAGAAATATTGATGGAGAATCATGCCGGTTTACCATTAAATAAATGTTTATTAAAAAGATGACAAGACATACATCTCCACACAAAACTGTATTATATTTACTAGGGTATTAGAGAAAGTGGGATTATTACTTAATCATGTCTCACAAACTTGACTGAGTTTTTTGAGGAAATTACCAAAACGTTTGATGAGGGTACAGCAGTGGACATTGTTTACTTGGATTCCACATGTAGACTAATTCGTAAAGTTTGGTCTCATGGGATTTGGGGGAGCTTGTGAATTGGATAAATAATTGGCTTAACAGCAGGAGACACAGAGTGGTGGTGGAGGGTTACTTTTCAGACTGGAGGCCTGTCACCAGCGATGTTCTACCGGGATTGGTTCTGGCTCCTCTTTTGTTTGTCATTTATACAAATGACTTGGACAAGAAGAAAGACGACATGGTTAGTAAATTTGTGGACAACACCAAAATTGGTGGCATTGAAGGCAGTGAAGAAAGTTTTCTAAGATTATAAAGGGATCTTGATCAAATGGGTCAATGGGCTGAAATATGGCGGATGGAGTTCAATCTGGATAAATGAGAGGTAATGCATTTTCATACAACCAATAAGCGTAGGCTTTAACAATTAATGGTAGAGTCTTGGGTAGTGTTGTAGAACAGAGGGACCTAGGGGTGCAGGTACATAATTCTTCGAAGTTTGCGCCACGTATAGACAGTTGGTTAAGAAACTGTTTAGCATCTCTGTCTTCATTGCTCAGTCCTTTGAGTATAGGATTTGGGAAGTCACGTTGAGGTTGTACAGGACACTGACAAGGCCTCTACTGGAATATTGTGTCCAGTTCTGGTCGCCCAATTATAGGAAGGATATTATTAGGCTGGAGAAGGTTCAGAAGAGATTTATCAGAATGGAAGGTTTGAGTTATAAAGAAAGGCTGGATCGGCTGGGACACTTTTCACTGGACCATAGGAGGTTGAGAGGCGATCTGATAGGAGATTATAAAATAGATAGAGTTAACAGTAGTTGTCTTTTCCTGAGGATGGGGGCTTACCAGACTAGGGGGGATATTTTAAGGTGAAGGGAGAGAGATTTTGAAAAAAACATGGGAAATATTTGTGCATGGAATGAACTTCCTGAAAAGTGGAGGATTTGGGTACGATTACAATGTTTAAAAGACATTTGAATAAGGACATGAATAGGAAAGGTTTGCAGGGATATGGGTCAAGAGCAGGCAGGTGCGACTAGTTTAAATTGGGATTAGGTTTGGCATGGACTGGTAGGACCGAAGGGTCTGCTTTTGTGCTGTATGTACAAGTACAGAGTAATGCTATGGCACAGGAGGAGAGTGAAGTAGGTTAGGGTCACTGAAGCAGATTGGGAGGAGTGTGAAAATGGTCAGAATGACAGTGAACACCAGGAGCTGTGTGAACAGACCAGGATCATGGCAAAGCAGGACCGGGAGCAGTTGAAGCAGACTGTGAAGCAGCTAGAGATCGTCATGAAGCAGGTTAGGAGCGGTGTGAAACAGATCAAAAATCACACCAAAACAGACTGGATTTACTGTGAAGCAGTTCAAAATCACCGTGAAATACAATCAGAAGGACCAGAACCTGACTTTACCCAGCTCAGATCTCAAACTCAGATCTCAACTTAACAAATAACAGTGTTCATTACAATAGAAGCATGCACTATATTTTTTGCAGAAATACGAGTTCCTAAACACATACAGCCATAAAGCCAGACATTCCATGTTCGTTGTAAGTCATTAATTACCTCAGTGATCTCAAGTTTTCCAGGCTTCTAGTTAACACAATATTCCTTGGCTGACTTGTTTAAAACAGTTCTCTCTCATTCGCATCCTTTCTTTCTCTACCCCCACCCCCAAACTTCAAGCTTCCTTCACCAATTTCCTGCAGCCTGCTTCCCCACCCCATTCCTCCCGCAGCATCCCCCTCTTATCCAATCACCCTTTGCAAGCTCCCTCTCCTGCCCCATCACCCTACACAGACCCAGTAGATGGAATCCCTTCTCTTCTCTTCCCTTGCTTACTGCTGAAAGATTCAGTGATCCTATCAGGGGCAAATGTGTGATAGAACTAGCCTGTGATTGGAGGAGCAACTCTTCATAGATTCTATCTGCACTTCTTACAAAGGCAACTTCCCTCTGATTGGTCTTGCCCAGGATTGCATTTTCCTGGGTATTCTGGAAGCTTTATGGAATGAATTCCCCTACCTTTCCCTGCATTTTCAGCACCAGGGTTAAGAATGTCACTAAATGGCTGGAGAACACCTTAAAGAGGGACGGTGTTAGGCCAGAGGTTACGAGCAACATCGACACCAATGACACAGGCTGCTAGAACTGGTGTGTCAGACATAAGGAGCTGAATCAGGAATTAGCAAGCAGTACTCAAAAATAGTAATCTATAGATTCTATGTGCAAGAAATGGGAGGGATGGAACAGATGGATGCGTGGCTGTGGGGATGATGCAAGAGGGAGAGCTTTGGATTCTTAAAGACACTGACATCAGTCTTGGGGGAGGTGGGACCTATACAGTCTGGGCAAGTTGCACCTGAGAAAAGATGGACCATTTTGCATGTGGGTGATTTGGTCATGTTTGTGGGTGGATTGGGCAAACTAAAAAGGAATATCAGATTGTAAAGAACATTGGAAAAAGCTGGATACTGGAATATAGAAAAGAAGGAAACTGCCCTCTCTTCAATTGGAAAATTCGAATGCCAGGACATGTGTTGACAGATGACTTGTAGCTAGTCAATAACATGTACAAGAGATCAACAATTTACTTGATCAGTTGAACATTAACATTGCTTCACTGTAACAGACTAGGCCGCTGGGAGCTGATGACCGAAAGAAACGTGTTGTGTGGTCATTTGAAAGCTGGAGAATTCAAAGAAACATCTGAGCAAAGTGTATGGAACTCTATACTCATAACAGAACCTTCTCAAATGGCTCAGAACATATTATCATCAAATAGCATTCAACTCAAAACAGAACCAGTTAAAAGTAGAGGTATCAGTGCTCTAAAGCAATGCTCCACTACTGAGGTGAAAGACTAGTTCTATGAGAAGTTTGATATCATTATCAGCAGAATCTCTAAGTCAGAACATCTTCAATCGGTATAAATAGGTTGTTTTCTGGTTGGGCAGATAAACAGATGGCATGTCGCCAGACCAATGCTGGGGTCAGGGCCTCAGCGTTCCTGCAACTTATATAATGAACTTAGACGAAAGAACCAAAGGTATGCTTGCTACATTTTCTGATGATGCAAAAATAGGTAGGAAAGCAAGTTGTGAAGAGGACAATAAGAAGAAACACAATGATGTAGATAGGTTAATTGAGTGGATAAATATCTGGTCAATGGATTATAATTTAGGAGAATGTGTATTTATCCATTTTGGCCAATGGAATGAGATATGTTATTCAAATGGTGAGAAACGACAAATACAGAGGAATTTGGGTTTCTTAGTGCATGAATTGCAAAAGGTGGGTAAGTAGTAACAGCAGGTAGTTAGGAAAGTATTTATTGTGAGGGGAATTGTGTAAATTGTGAATTATGTAGAGATAGAAAGTAATGCTTCAGTTAAACAGGGCATTGGTGAGATCATAGCTGGAATACTGTGTACAGTATTGGTTCCTTTACTGAAGAATGGATGCAAGTGTGTTGGAACCAGCTTCGGGAATGTTTATCAGGTATAATACCTGGAATAAGCACGTTTTCTTCTGAGGAAAGGCTGAGTGGGCTAGGCCTGTTTTTGGTGGAGTTTAGAAAAACAAGAGGTGACCAGAATCACTTGGTTAAAACATACAAGATCCTGTGACTGTCCTCTTGACTGGCCTCTTGTGGAAAGGAATTTTCTCCTAGTAATATCTAGAACGAGGGTTCATTGTTTAAAAATGATGTGTTGCTCATTTAAGGTACAAATGAGGAGAAGCTTTTTCCTCACGGAGGGTTGTGTATGCTGGGAACTTCTTCAAAAGAAGATGGAAGGGGGGATCCAAGATGGCAGCAATCTAGGAAGATCACGTTGCAGAGCTCTGCACCACAGTGCAGCTCCCACCCAGCACAGGTGGGATGAACTTTTAACCCACCCTACCCTACAGGAAGGATGTGGAAGCATTGGAAAAGGTGCAGAGGGGATTTACCAGGATGTTGTCTGGTCTGGAGGGAAGGTCTTATGAGGAAAGGCTGAGAGACTTGGGTCTGTTCTCATTGGAAAGAAGAAGGCTAAGAGGGGATTTGATAGAGACATACAAGATGACCAGAGGATTAGATTGAGTAGACAGTGAAAGTCTTTTTCCTAGGATGATGACATCAGCTTGTACAAGGGGGCATAGCTACAAATTGAGGGGCGATAGATTTAAGACACATATCAGAGGCAGGTTCTTTACTCAGAGAGTGGTAAGGGCGTGGAATGCCCTGCCTGCCAATGTAATTAACTCATCCACATTAGTGGCATTTAAACAATCCTTGGATAAGCACATGGATGATAATGGAATAGTGTAGGGAGATGAGCTTAGATTAGTTCACAGGTCGGTGCAACATCAAGGGCCTGTTCTGCGCTGTGTTGTGATATGTTCAATGTTCTATATCCGGACCACTGCGATATCCTGGGACTCCAGAAAGGACGTGGAGTCCCAGAAAACTGTTAAAAATCAACTTACCTTGGTTTCGCCGTCCATGGCTGCCAAAGAGGGGAGGAGGAGAATCAGAGGCCGGGCCCGCGGCCCAGCCTGCAGCATCCTCAAACTTGATTTCTTACCAGGTCCTGGGGAAGGAGCTCATAAAATCTCGGGAGATGTTGGGTGAGCAGGTAGGGGAGAATCTGGCCCCGATCTGTATCATGCTGCAGAAGCATGAACAGCTGCTGAGAGTCCTGGAGAAAAGGACGGATGAGGTAGAACACAGAGGCGCAGTGGTGGAAGCTGATACTGGTTCCTCCATGGATAGGATCCAAGCCCTGGAGATGCAGGTACTTAATTTGCTTGACCAAGTTGATGACTTCGAGAAGAGGGGCAGGAGAAAAAATATTTGGATTGTTGGTCTGCTGGAGGGTAAGGAAGGTGAGTGGCTGGCGGAATTTATTGAGGACTGGTTGCCGAAATTCCTTAACTTGGGAGGCTGGAACGAGAGGCTTGAAGATCGAGAGGGCTCACCGGGTCATGGCGCAGAGGTCAGGTTTGGATCAACGTCCTCGTCCCCAGGAGAAGGTCCTGAGGGCTCTAGTTTATGAGGGCTCTAAGATCATGTTCTTCCAGTTCTTCTCAGAAAAGAAAATCCTATGATGGCGTCAAACAAAGACTGAGGGAGCTTGGGATCCAGTACTCTGAGGTACTCAGCAGTGCTTCTGATCACCTTAGATGGATCTGGACATATCTTTGACACGTCAGAGAAGTCAAGAGACTTTGTGTACAAATTAACTTAACTTAATCTGAACAATTTAGTTTGTACAAATAGTAGTGTTGCTTGCTTGTCTTTGTATTTTCTTTTTAAAAAAAAATGGCGTCCAGTCGGGGCTTTTTTTCTCTGTCTTTTTTATTGGCAATAATCTGGTCTAAACTGTGTTTGGTGGCGGTTGAGATATGTACTTTCAATTTCTAAGTTATGTTATAGCAAAGGATATAGCAAAGTACCTACCCATTTGTTTTCAAAATTTCTTTATTCAAGTTGCTATTCCATGGTGTATGTTCTTTCTTTGCTGCTCATGTTTGCGGTGCGACTCTAGCTAGGTGGAGGGAAATGGTTGGGATGGCTGGATGCCTACTTACGGGAAGTTTATGCTCGGTTCAGGTATTCAGGCCCAGGCTGCAGTATTGGCAGCAGGATGGGAAGTTGGGCTTCGGGGTGCGTAGGTGTCCCCTTTGGGCAAGGGGGTGATTCCCCTATTCAGCACCATTGACGCTTTATATGTTGGTTTTTATTTGGTTTTTGTTGTATATAGTCTTTGATAGCTTTGTAATTGTAGTGGTTTTAGTTTATGTAGTTTTTACGTTCGATGGATCTTGCGACACTACGGCTCGGCGGTTTGTGGTTCAAGTTCCTCCTCTCTGGAATCTAAATGTTACTACAGAAAGTTATGGCTAATGACTTGATTAAATGGTGTACCTGGAACATCAAGGGGAGTCACTCACCAATTAAGAGGAAGAAGGTACTTTCGAGTCTTAGAAAGGGAAAGGTGGATATTGCTTTGTTACAGGAGACACACTTGGATGATAGGGAGCATTTGAAACAACAGCAGAATGGCTTTGATCGGTTTACTTTTCATCTTTTAATACCAGGAGTAGGCAAGTGGCTCTACTGGTTCGGAGGAACCTCCATTTAAGCTACTAGAGTGTATTAAAGACACACACGAGAGGTTTGTAATTCTCAAAGCCCTGATAAATGGGGAAGAACATGGTGTTTTAAATGCTTATTGCCCTCCGGTCCATCCCCTCAAATTTCTGGTAGATGTGTTCTCCAAATTGATCAGTCTCGAGTCCTGGCATTAAAGGGGGAGATTTTAATTGTCTCATGGATCCCACAGTAGACAGGTTGCCCAAAGGTCCCCTGATACCCTCTGTAAAAACGAAACAATTAATGGATCTGTGTGGAGTTAGGGTTGGTGGACGTCTGGAGGCGTCTCCATCCTATAGGTAGGGATTTTATGTTTTTTTCCAACCCACACAGATATCACACCAGGATTAATGTTTTTTTTCTGACCCCCGTGGCAACCCTGGACTTGGTAGCGTCTTGTACGATTGGTAATATTACCATCTCCGATCACGCCCTAGTGTACCTGTTGGTTAAGATTAAGGCCTGAGGCACTGGCAAATGGATCCCTTTATCCTTAAGGATAATAAGCTTGTGGAGCACTTCTCTGGGGAATTTCAGGCATTCCTAGACATTAACTCAGGCTCAGTTAGTAGCCCATCTGTCCTTTGGGAAACTGCCAGAGCCTATGCCGGGGGTTAGTTATCTCCTACTGTACTAGTAGGAAGCGGCAAAAGGGCGAACAGCGACGTCTCCTCAAAGTACAGTTGAAAGCAGCCGAGAAGGCTTACTTTGACAGGCTCTCGTTGGTCAAGCTACAGAGGATTATGGCGCTGCGGTTTGCAGTGAATTCCGTGCTCACGCAGACAGCAAAGACGGAGCTTACTTTCGCAAAGCAAAAGCTATATGAGCATGGTGACAGACTGGGCAAGTACCTAACATATCTCACCAGGAAAAAGAGCACCCCTCAAGCCAGTACATCGATTAGGGAAGGGTCTGGGAAACCTAACATGTGATTCCAAAAAGATTAATGCAGCATTCCAGAGATTTTACTCTAAGTTATAACAATCTGAGAGTTGTGAGGAGGGGCGAGGCAAGATGGAGTCCTTTTTCAAGAATCTGGTGCTCCCGGGCATGATCCCAAACAAGAGTCTTTTCTCAATGCCCCCTTATCAGAGCAAGCTGCAGGAGGCTGTGAAGCAGCTTCAGAGTGGAAAGGTGCCCAATCCTGATGGACTTCCCAGTGAATTCTATAAGGAATTTATAAACATATTGTCAGGCCTGATGCTCAACATGTTCAACGACTCATACAGTCATGATCGTCTCCCGCCATCACTTATTCTTAAAAAAAGGAAGATCCTGGAAGACTGTGCTTTGTACAGACCCATCTCACTCTTGAATGTGGACTTCAAAATCCTCTCTAAGATTCTTGTGTTAAGGCTGGAGACTGTGTTACTTTAAATTATTAAAGAGGAACAGATGGGATTCATAGATCCTCCAATAGTGTTAGGAGGCTGCTGAATGTAATTCAAACATGTGATTAACAGTCAGTAGAGGGATTGGTGATTTCTCTAGATGCAGAGAAGGCATTTAACGGAGTTGAGTGGCCCTAACATTTTTAGGAGTAGCCGGCAGGGCTGGTCCCTTTCACCATTGTTTTTTTACATTGGTGATTGAACCATTGGCAGAGGCCATTCATAAGGATCCTGATATATCAGCTTCAGAAGTGGGGTCAAAATTACATAAGATTTTATTGCACGCGGATGATGTCCTCATTTTTTTGTCAAATCCAGCAATTTTGGTGCCTTGCCTGATACAATGCATCAGCACATTTGGCATCTTTTCGGGGTACAAGATTAATTTTGCAAAATCAGACACTATGCCTATGGGTGGTCTTACGAAGTTGCTAGGTCTTGAGGGCGAATATCGATTCCCATTTAAGTGGTCACAGAGGGTTTTAGGCAAGGTCATCACGCCAGTTCTTGATCGATTGCTCAAAGCTAATTTTGTTCAATTATTCGATAAAATCAAACAAGATCTTCAAAGACGGGAGGCGCTTACGGTCTCATGGTTAGGTCAGATAGCACTTATTAAGATGAATATTCTCCCCCATTTGTTGTACCCTATACGGATGCTTCTCCTGATTTTCGATAAGCAAACGTTCGGGAGACTGAACGGCTGGTTCAGCTCTTTTATTTGGCATCTTAATTAGCTAAACTGCAGTTGCCTCACAGATTGAGGGGAGTGGATCTCCCGGACATTAAAAACTATTAACTAAGCTTGCTTTTATATTGCGTGAGTGGTTGGGCTTGTGGGGATCTTCTTTCAATATGGTTAGATATCAAAACCTCTCCGGCAGGGTGGCCCCTTACCAGTTTGCTGCTTTTGGACAAAATTAGGACAGTTAGGGAATATTGCCATATCCTAATAGTTATCTTTACTGTTAAAGCACGGAGGGCAATTTGGCAGAGGGAAGGCAAAATTGGCAAAACATCTTCTCTTCCATCTATAGTGGGCATGTCGGGTTTTCAACCAGGGATGATAGATTCAGGATTCAAACATTGGGCATCTAGGGGTGTGTCTTGCATGGGCGATTTATTGAAGGGAGACACAATGATGTCCTTTGATCAGTTAGCATGAAAATACGAGCTAACTGGGACCTCTTTCGTTTTTTTCAAGTTAGGGATTTTAGGGATCCCTACAAATCTGACATAAAGAGGAGGGTGTTAAGTGGTAAGAGTACACTTTCTGTCAGCAATTGATATCATTAATTGTAGTGCACCCCCTCAGATGAGTTTGATTGACTCTGCAGGGTATGGGAGAGAGAGATATGCATTGAGGTCTCCTCAGAGGCATGGGAAGATTTTTGGGAAAATGCAAGAAAGATATCAATTTGCAATAGGACCCATGCTTTACAGTTGAAGATTCTCTACAGGGTCCACTTGGCTCCGGATCATTTATCAAAATTTAAACCAGGGGTGTCTTCAACATGCCCCAAGTGTAAGGTTGGTAAGGGCAATCTTACCCATTGTCTCTGGTCCTGTGGTAAGCTTCAAACTTACTGGAGCGCTGTGGCGGCTGCAATGGAGGGGATTTTGGGTGTAAGGGTGGAGAAGGACCCGATCTCTCTTCTTAGCCTGCCCAGTGTGCTCCCTGTAGATGTGCGTAAGTAAAAACTTTTCAACATCCTCACTTTCTGCGCAAGAAAGAATATCTTGTTAGGTTGGGTATCCGAAACCCCCCCAGGCCTGTCAGGTTGGCGGAAGATTGATATGGAGCATATCCCCTTGGATTTTCTCACCAGTATGGTACACCACAAGACTGAGAATTTCTATAAGAAATAGCAGCCCTTTTTGGAATACCTGGACACAGATTTATCTGCCACACTAACAAGGGCTTTTATATAGCCTTAACGATTGTGCTTTACAAGTCCAATATCCAGAGGGGGGAGTTGCAAACGTATGAATATGTGAAAACTAATGCTCTCGATATTCAAGAGAGAGTGTTTTGTTATTATTATTTATTTGTTTGTTATTGGTTATTATTTATTTAAGTAGTTAGTTGGAGCTTTTTAAATACATATATTTTTCTATACAGATTTATACATTTGTACAGGAGGACGGTTTGGATTTTTAACTTTTTTTGGTGTTCTTTGTATTGTTTTGTATTTGTTGTAATATTAAAAAATCAATTTTTCAATAAAAATGTATTAAAAAAAGATGGAAACAGAATCTTTGAATATTTTTAAGCAGTGGGAGACAGGGTCTTAAACAAAAGGGCGCTATCAGAGATAGGCAGGAATGTGGAGTAATCAGATCAACCATCATCTTTAGAATGGTGAAGCAGACTTGAAGAGCCTTCTCATGTTCCTAATTCGTATGTATATTCACATTTTAAAATCCTCGGTGGTGCATATCCCTTCTGCCTCGAACTACACAGTCTGTGAAGAATAAAAAAGGACTGACAGAAACTACTTTAGCTTTGCTGCTACCATGAGCTTTGAGTAACCAAACTTTTTTTCAGAACAAAATGTGCCATAAGGTGTCCTGAAGACATCCAAGATTCACTGACACCAACTAGATCTGTTCATCAGACATGACTTTCTGAACAGCTTGCTGAACACACATGATTGCTGACTGTGATGTCAGGTCACTCAACAGAGCAAACACAAAGTTCTGTCATTCAAAGCAGAAATGTCATCCTCATATCAATATCAGCCAGTCACTTTGTCTATCCAGATATAATTTAACAGTCTGTGACGCAACTGAGCAGATGTTCTCACACAACAGTGCAGGAAAAAAAAATGGAACATACTGAGCTGCCAGAGGAAGTGGTGGAGGCTGGTACAATTGCAACATTTAAAAGGCATCTGGATGGGTATATGAATAGGAAGGGTTTGGAGGGATATGGGCCAGGTGCTGGCTGGTGGGACTAGACAGGGTTGGGATATCTGGTTGGTATGGACGAGTTGGACCGAAGGGTCTGTTTCCATGCTGTACATCTATATACTTTGAGACAAAATGTACAATACTACACTCTCAAAATATGGTAGCAAGGGCAGGACAGTGTTGACTGATCTGAGGCTACAATCATTGTGCTGGAACCCGTCACTGAAACCAAGTGGTCCATTCTCGTATTCTAGGGAGAATGTTACTGAGGAGATCCTCAATACCATAATAATGCTGTCTTACTCTCATGGTAGAGTTAGATATAGAACCCAGTGGAGGAGCTTAGCGAAGCTATTGATATGTTTGTTTCAAGTCCTGCTTCAATGTTGCCTGAACTCAGGAAACTAGCACACCTGCAGCATCTCCACAAACTGCTCAGACTCTACAAGGGAGAGCATGGCGTCACAGGGAGCGTAGTGTCTCCCTGTTCTTGTATAGGGAGATGCAAAATTGTAACCCTGTACAAGTACAAGGGTGTCTATACTGACTGCAACAATTATGGAAACACCTCCCTGCTGAGCATTGTGGGAAAAGAATGTTGCCCTCGTCAACTGCATATCCAAGCTGAACACCAGTGGAAATTTCAGAACTGAACGATCTACAAGTGACATGACCTTTTCAGTCGAGCAGCTGCAAGAGAAGTGCTGTGATCTAATATATTGCCTTCATCAATCTCACTAAGTCATTTGACTATTTAAGCTGCTGAAGAAAACTGGCTGCCTGCTGAAGCTGCTCAGTGTGATCTCCTCTTTACCCAGTGAGGCATAAAGAGGGTCCAGAGAAAACAGAGGCCAGCAAATGACACACCCTCTCAGCTTCCTGTCTTCCTCTGCAGCAAATGCATCAGCGATGGCCTTGCGAGAGTGGGATTCCTGAGCCACACCAGGCAATTTTTATCACAGAGGTGACCACCATGGCACATTTGTGTGGGTTTCCTCCAGGTGCTCCGGTTTCCTCCCAAAGTCCAAAGATGTGCAGCTTAGGTGGATTCTGGATTAGTGGTGCTGGAAGAGCACAGCAGTTCAGGCAGCATCCGAGGAGCAGTAAGACGTTTCGGGCAAAAGCCCTTCATCAGGAATACAGGCAGAGAGCCTGAAGGGTAGAGAGATAAGTGAGAGGAGGGTGGGGATGGGGAGAAAGTAGCATAGAGTATAAATAGGTGAGTGGGGGAGGGGATGAAGGTGATAGGTCGAGGGGGGAGGGTGGAGTGGATAGGTGGAAAAGAAGATAGGCAGGTAGGACAAGTCATGGGGACAGTGCTGAGCTGGAAGTTTGGAACTAGGGTGAGGTGGGGGAAGGGGAAATGAGGAAACTGTTGAAGTCCACATTGATGCCCTGGGGTTGAAGTGTTCCTGGGCGGAAGATGAGGCATTCTTCCTTCAGGCGTCTGGTGGTGGAGGAGGCCCAGGACCTGCATGTCCTCGGCAGAGTGGGAGGGACAGTTGAAATGTTGGGCCACAGGGCGGTGTGGTTGATTGGTGCGGGTCTCCCGGAGATGTTCCCTAAAGCGCTCTGCTAGGAGGCGTCCAGTCTCCCTAATGTAGAGGAGACGGCATCGGGAGCAACGGATACAATAAATGATATTAGTGGATGTGCAGGTAAAACTTTGATGGATGTGGAAGACTCCTTCAGGGCCTTGGATGGAGGTGAGGGAGGAGGTGTGGGCACAGGTTTTGCAATTCCTGTGGTGGCAGGGGAAGGTACCAGGATGGGAGGGTGGGTTGAAGGGGGGCGTGGACCTGACCAGGTAGTCATGGAGGGAACGGTCTTTACGGAAGGCAGAAAGGGGTGGGGAGGGAAATATATTCCTGGTGGTGGGGTCTGTTTGGAGGTGGCGGAAATGTCGGCGGATGATTTGGTTTATGCAAAGGTTGGTAGGGTGGAAGATGAGCACCTAGGGCGTTCTGTCCTTGTTACGGTTGGAGGGGTGAGGTCTGAGGGCAGAGATGCGGGATGTGGACGAGATGCTTTGGAGGGCATCTTTAACCAATTGGGAAGGAGGCCATCTAGTGTGTTCTGTGGTGGAACTGGTCCTCCTGGGAGCAGATACAGTGGAAGCGGAGGAATTGGGAATACGGGATGGCATTTTTGCAGGAGGTAGGGTGGGAAGAGATGTAATCCAGGTAGCTGTGGGAGTTGGTGGGTTTGTAAAAAATGACGGTATCAAGTCGGTCGTCATTAATGGAGATGGAGAGGTCTAGAAAGGGGAGGGAGGTGTCAGAGATGGTCCAGGTAAATTTAAAGGTCAGGGTGGAATGTGTTGGTGAAGTTGATGAATTGCTCAACCTCCTCGCAAGAGCATGAGGTGGCGCCAATGCAGTCATCAATGTAGCGGAGGAAGAGGTGGGGAGTGGTGCTGGTGTAATTACGGAAAATCGACTGTTCTGTGTAGCCAACAAAGCTTAGGTAGATTGACCATTCTATATTGCCCATTGTGTCCAGGGGTGTGTAGGTTAGGTGGACTAGCCTTGGGAAAATGCAATTACAGGAATAGGGTAAGGAGGTGGGTCTGGGTGGGATGCTGTTTGGAGAGTCATTGTGGACTTCTTCGGCTGAATGCCCGGTTTCCACACTTGAGGGATTCTATGATGCTATGGTTCTGAAACGATCAACTTATGAGACAGGGCGTGCCAAAAGGTGGGAAACAGTAAGACATTAGTTGGGATCAGCCTAACAGTGAAAGTATAAAGTTCTTAACGAGGGCTCGAGAGTGTGTTACTGGGAAAGCACAGCAGGGAGGCAGCATCCGAGGAGGAGGAGAATTGACATTTCAGGCATAAGCCCTTCATCACTTAATTAGGACTGTAATGTATGTGCATGAATTTACTGAGTATGGTAAATATGATCAGCAAGTTTCAATCACAGATAGCCATGTGAAAATATGATGTGATGGCAATAACAGGCACATGCCTCACAAAGAGCAAGACTGGGTATTAAACATTCCTGACAACCAGGCAATCAGAAAAGGAAAGTAAAGAAGACAGGTGGCACAACTAATTGGGAAAATCATCAGAGAGATAGGATGTCCCAGAGGTATCAAGGACATTTCAATTTGACTAGAGCCAAGGAACATAAAAAAGTTCACAAGATATCAGAGCGGAAGTAGGCCGTTCGGCCCACTTAGCCTGCTCCACCATTCGGTCATGGCTGATATGCTCCTCAGCCCCATTTTCCTGCCTTCTCCCCATATCCCTTCAACCCATTACCAATTACAAATCTATCTAACTCCTCCTCAAATTTACTCACTGTCCCAGCATGCACTGCACTTTGGGGTAGCGAATTCCACAGATTCACAACCTTTTGGGAGTAGTAGTTTCTCCTCAACCCGGTTTTAAATTTGCCAACCCTCAGCCAAGAATGCTCCAAAAGAATAAGCATCCACTCCACCTCTATTTTATCCTTTTATTATCTTGATACATAATTTGATCTCCCCTCATTCAAAAAGACCTTGGAGTGCAGGTTCATAGCTCCTTGAAAGTGAAGTCGCAGGTAGATAGGATAGTGAAGAAGGCTTTCCTTTATTGGTCAGAGTATTGAGTACAGGAGTTGGGAGGTCATGTTGCGGCTGTACAGGACATTGGTTAGATCACGATTGGAATATTGCGTGCAATTCTGGTCTCCTTCCTATCGGAAAGATGTTGTGAAACTTGAAAGGGTTCAGAAAGGATTTACAAGGATGTTGCCAGGGATGGAGGATCTGCGCTACAGGGAGAGGCTGAACAGGCTGGGGCTGTTTTCCCTGGAGCGTCGGAGGCTGAGGGGTGACCTTAGAGAGGTTTACAAAATTATGAGGGGCATGGATAGGATAAATAGACAAAGTCTTTTCCCTGGGGTCAGGGAGTCCAGAACTAGAGGGTATATGTTTAGGCTGAGAGGGGAAAGATATAAAAGAGACCTCAGGGGCAACTTTTTCACGCAAAGGGTGGTACATGTATGGAATGAGCTGCCAGAGGATGTGGTGGAGGCTGGTACAATTACAACATTTAAAAGGCATTTGGATGGGTATATGAATAGGAAGGGTTTGGAGGGATATGGGCCGGGTGCTGGCATGTGGGACTAGATTGGGTTGGGATATCTGGTCGGCATGGATGGATTGGACCGAAGGGTCTGTTTCCATGCTGTACACCTCTATGACCCTATGACTCTATTCTTCTAAATTCCAGACAGTATAGGCCTAAACTATTCAATATCTCTTCATACGACACACCCCACCTCTCTGGGATCAATCTAGTGAAAAAGTAGTTAGTGTAATCTATAGACCACCTATTATTAGGAAAGCTGTAGGCGAACAAGCTTGCAAGGATGTTACAAAAAGTCACAACAATAAAGTTGTAATGATTTGGGTCTTTAATTACCAAATATGAACTGGGATAGTAATAGCAAGAAGGGCCAAGACCTTCCCTGCATTCAGAAGCATTTTCCATTGCAGTATATTTCCAAACCAACAAGAAAGTAGGCAGTGTTGAACTAGTGAGAATGAGCCAAACTTATCAAGTGTTAGTTGGGGAACATTTAGGGGCAGTTATCATTGTATTATAAAGTTTGGTTAGTTATAGAAAAGGAAATAGAGCAGTCCAGTGTCGAAACAATCAAGATTGGGAAGCCAACTTAGAGTGAGGTAATGTTGAATGTTGACTAGATGACTCAGAATCAAAGATGGGCATGTAAAATTGTAACCAAATAGGGCAGAGGCGCTCTGTCAGTTACTTCAGAGGGCCAATACAGATATGATGGGCTGAATGGCCCCCTTCAGTGTTGTAACTATTCTATTAATGGTACCAATAATGAGAATCTTTGGTTGTGCAAATAGATTAGACAAGTTGGGAATTTTCTTTCTCCTCACACTGAACTTAAAGGAGAGAGCTAATGGTGTTCCAAATAGCGAGCATTATTTGATTATAGTAAATGCACAATAATGATTGTACAACGTCCAGCACCATTTGCAACTCTTCCGGTACTGAGAAAGCCCATGTCCAATGGCAGCAAACCTGGACAGCATCCAGACTTGGTCTGATTAAAAGAATACAAGAAACATTCACACCATACAGTGCCATGGAATAATCACTTATAACAAAAGACAATCTAAGCATTGGTTTTGACCAGTTATTGCACTGCCATTGCTGAAACCTCACTGTCAGGAATTTATCACTGACCAGAAACTGAACTGGTCAAGTCATATAAATGACTGTGGCTGCAAGAGCAGAGGGTAGTTATTCCACAGCATGTAGCTCAACTCCTGTCTCTCCAACGCCTGTTCTTCATCTAAAAGGTGCAAATCAGGAGTGTGATGAAATGTTCTCCACCAGACTGGATGGGTGCAACTCCACCAAACCTCAAAAAACTTGGCACAATGAAAAAGCAGCCTACTTTGTTAATAACTCAGCCACCAACTTCAACTTTTACTCACCTCACCACTGACACGTCGGCAGAAGTATATATCATGTACAAGATGCACTGAGATAACACATTAAGGTTCTCCCGACAGCACATTCCAAACCTACAACCTCCACCATCCTGAAGGACAAAGACAGCAAATGCATGGGAACACTGAGTCCTGCAACTTGGTCTTTCAGCCAAACACCATCCTGAATTGTAAGTATAGTACAATTCCTTCACGTCGTTACTAGATCCAATTTTGGAAGTGCACTCCAGACAGTACTGTGGGTATCCCTATACCCCAAGGACTGGAGCGGTCCATGAAAACAGCTCACCATCATCTTCGCCAGTGCAATTAAGTATGGGCAATAAATGCTGGCCTTGTTTGCAATGTTCCATAACCCGTGGATGAATAGAATAATAAGCATCAGTAACTAAAGAACAAAAGTTTAAGGTAGTGAGTGGAAGAAAATGAAAGAAAGAGATGATTTTTTGAATTGAAATATGGGGCTATTGTGTGGAATGCGCCAACTGAAATGCTAGTGAAAACAGATATAGTAGTCACTTCCACAAGAAAACTGGATGTACTTGAGAATGAAAGAAAGAGAAGTCTATAAAACTAATCTGATTTTGTTCTTTCAAACAGCTATGTTTTTTGCAGTAAGCACCTCAGGATATCCTACAGCACATTTCAGTCAATGAAGTGCTAATGGAAGAGATACTGCAGCCAGTTTGCACACACCAAGCTACCAAAAACACCAATAAGGTAGTGGATCACATAATCCCTTTCTTCAAACACCATGTTGGTATGGGATCAATATTGGTCAGGACAGCAAGACAGGCATCCTTATTCAAAACACAGAAGACCACTAGAATTCTGGTCTCTTTCCTATCGGAAGGATGTTGTGAAAATTGAAAGGGTTCAGAAAAGATTTACAAGGATGTTGCAAAAGCTTGGAGGATTTGAGCTATAGGGAGAGACTGAATAGGTGGGGCTGTTTTCCCTGCAGCATTGGAAGCTGAGGGGTTACCTTATGGAGGTTTATAAAATCATGAGGGGCATGGATAGGATAAACAGACAAGGTCTTTTCCCCGAGTTGGGGAAGTCCAGAAATAGAGGACATAGGTTTAGGGGGAGAGGGGAAAGATATAAAAGGGACCTAAGGGGCAACTTTTTCACACAGAGGGTGGTGCATGTATGGAATAAGCAGCCAGAGGAAGTGGTGGAGGCTGGTACAATTACAACATTTAAAAGGCATCTGGACAGATAGGTGAATAGGAAAGGTTTGAGGGATATGGACCAAGTGCTGGCAAATGGGACTAGATTAGGACATCTGGTTGACATGGATGAGTTGGATTCAAAGATCTGTTTCCGTGCTGTATATCTCTATGACTCAGGAGAAGAAGAAAGCGATTCAGTGCATTAAGTATTCTCTGCCACTAAATGAGATCATGGTTGATCAGGTCATCCTCAATTCCACTTTGCTGCTTTTTCTCCATAACCCTTGATTCCCTCACTAATTTTAAAAAATCTACACCAGCCTTGAATATGCTTAGCAACCTAGCCCTCTGCAATAAAACATTCCACAAATTTGATTCCCTCTAAAAGAAGAAATTCCTCCTCACCTCTGCCTCAAGTGGATGATCCTTTACTCTGAGATTATGTCCTCTAATCCTAAACTTTCCCACAAGGGGAAAGACATTTTCTGCAAATACCTTTTCAACTCCATAAATCTTAAGCAAAACGAGAAATTGCTGCAAACCCATAACAGATCTGGCAAAATAGAGTCAGAGCTATGCAGCACGGAAACACAGCCTTTGGTCCAACTTGTCCATGCCAACCAGATATCCTAAATTAATCTAGTCCCATTTACCAGCATTTCACACATATCCCTCTAAGTCCTTCCTATTCATATACCCATCCAGATGCCTTTTAAAAGCTGTAATTGTACCAGCCTTCATCACCTCTTCTGGCAGCTCATTCCATACACACACCACAAAGTATGAAAAAGATGTCCCTGAGGTTCCTTTTAAACCTTATCCCTCTCACGTTAAACCTAATGCCTTCTATTTTTGGACTCCCCTTCCCTAGGGAAAAGACCTTAAACATTCATCCTATCCATGCCCCTCATGATTTTATAAATCTCTATAATGTCACCCTCAGGCCCCGACACTCCAGACCCCAGCCTACTCAGCCTCTCCCTGCAGCTTCAACAGTCCAACACTGGCAACATCCTTGTAAATCTTTTCTGAACCCTTTCAAGTTTCACAACATCCTTCTGATAGGAGGGAGACCAGAATTGAATACAATATTCCAAAAGTGGCCTAACCAATGTCCTGTACAGCCACACAACATGGCTCCCAACTCCTATACTCAATTCATGATACTAAAGACAAGTGTGCCAAATGCCTTCTTCACTATCCTGTCGTGACTCCACTTTCAAGGAACCATGAACCAGCACTCCAAGGTCTCTTTGTTTAGCAACACACCCCAAGGCCTTACCATTGCGTGTACAAGTCCTACCCTGATTTGCCTTTTCAAATGCAGCACCTCACATTTATCTAAATTCAATGCCATCTGCCACTCCTCGGCCCAGCGGTGCATGTATGTGATCCATTCATGGCTACACTGGAGAGCCAAGAGAGAGGCTAGGGTCCTATAGCAGCCTGAGGCACTGAGGGTAGACCAGGAATCCAAAGCCGGAATTCCCAACGCATTAAAACCAGAAGCTGCAGGCTGTGAGAGAGGGGGCCAGGAAGGGAGGGGAGTGATTCAGTCAGCATGGTACCACCGAACTGGACCTTTGTGTCTATTTGAGCTGGTTCTCTGGGAACTCAGCCACTGCCACCATCATACTATGCTATGTGACCAGGCCTGACATAGTGGTAATGGAGATGGATGCTAGATGCTAAAGTTAACAGTGAGGGCCATCTGAAAGAGGTCTGCCACAGATTCAGCACTCTAGGGGATGCGTCTGCGGTACTCTGCAAACAAAGGGGAGGTTCTGTGGTTGAACCGAAAGAACAGAATTGCTCAACAGATCAAAGGGATTTCTCCTTGTAGATTCAAACACTGCCATGGCATCTGTTACAGCCACCTGTTACAACACAGTGGTGAACCCTTCTGTTAATTAAACCAAATTTGGGAGTTCTCTGTCACTCATATAATAAGGTTTCAACATATTCACATGACATACCCAATACATACAGGCAGTAATAAAACTAGCATCTTTGTTGCCAATCCCCACATTCGAAGAGCCTTTCATGCGAGTTATAATTGATTGTGCAGGTCCCTTCCCTAAAACCAAAAGTGGGGACCAGTACTTGTTAACCATAATGGATGTGTCTACCAGATTTCCAGAGGCAATTCCATTATGGAGTATTAAGGCAACAAGGATGGTAGAGGAGTTAGTAGCTTTCTTCACGCGGTATGGGCTATCCAGAGAGATTCAGTCAGAGCGAGGGTGTAATTTTAGGCTGTTTAAGGAAGTCATGGGCTGTTTAAGGAAGTCATGGATAGTTTAAGCATGCAGCACTTTAAATCAAGTGCATACCATCCTGAATCCCAGGAGCTTTGGAAAGGTGGCATCAGACCCTGAAGACCATGTGAAGAGCGTACTAAGAATTACCCGAATGATTGGGATAAAGATATCCCATTTGTAATATTTGCCATTAGAGATTCCCCAAGTGAATCTACTCAGTTGACTCCCTTTGGGTTAAAATTCAGACATGAAGAGAGAGGGCCTGTGAAATTAATTAAAGAGAAATTGACGAAAATCAGAGATCTCACTCTTGGGTTATGTACCTGAGGTGAGGAAGAGATTAAATTGGGTTGGTGAGTTAGGTAAACAGCACCTGACACATACGGCAAAAGTTAACCACATCCTTGTGCATTCCACGCCAGTAGAAATGCTTATGTACCTTAGCCGGAGTCTTCCTCACACCAAGGTGACCTCCTACTGGTAATCCATGCACTACCCATAGCACATCCTGTCTGTATGCTACCGGCAACACAATCTAGTGCACTTCTCCCTATTTCTCCTCTGCACTAACCTGCTGTTGGTCTCCATTTTCATCTTAGGATTCTATCTTTAAGATAATAACGCTCAGGAATACATTCGGACTCCTTTTCTGAGTGTGCGTCCACATATATATCTTTTATTGTCTCCTCTTTCTGTTGTAAATTCATTAGCCTTTCAGGATTAAACACTTCTGCCTGACCCGCAGGTTTTTCCCACACCATTACATCAAACAGGGTGCCCGCTAACTGAACCTCAACTCATCTTTCTCTTTAGTCTTTGCTTCTTGCTGTGACTTATGATAGTGGGATCTTATTAGTACACAGTCAGGGAAAATTCCAGGGTATTTTTCTTTTAACTCCTCAGTTCCCTGGTGTTTCTTTGGCTTCTCCACAACAAGGGGTATCACTCCCACCTTGGATCGTGCTAAATCATTCCCAAGAATAAACTGTATTCCTGGAACTGACACTCTGTCAGGGCTTTTGCCCGAAACGTCGATTTCGCTGCTCCGTGGATGCTGCCTGAACTGCTGTGCTCTTCCAGCACCACTAATCCAGACTCTGTCAATCACTCCCATTGTTACTTCCCCAGTCTTGAGTTGGCACTCCAACCTGCTTTTACATAGGGGAATGCTAAACTTCTGTCCATCGATCCCACAAATTACCACTCTCTCACAGAGGTGAAGTCTTTATAGAGATCAGGCACTAACTCCATACCCAGCCCCTGCTCAGGCTGTGCACTCTCCTGCAGCTCCTGAACTTTTTTTGGGGTTTCCTTTACTACTTTCAATAATGCCACTGGCTCTGTCTCTTTTACATCTTTTCCTACACTGCCTCTCTTTAATGACCAGCACTGTGACTTTAGGTGTCCCACTTTCTGGCAGTGAAAACACTTTCCCTAGTGCCCTTCTTAAACCAGTGGCACTATAATTTTCTGTGTCCCACTCCATTACAGTTGAAAACACCCGAGGCCTTTCACCTCCTTTCCACCGTCTTGGGCTTCTTTTTTAGCCTGTGGTAAAGAATTACCAGTGTGCTCTACTCTTCGTAGTGTAGAATCTCCCCTTCTGCCAATTTCTATCCTTCACAGGATGAAATTCTTGCCAGAAGTTAAATTTTGCCTTATGCACCAATACATATACATCTACCATCTCTGCTGCTCTTCTCACTTCTTGAACTTTCTGTTCATCCACATGAATTCTTATCATCTCTGGAAGTGAGTTTTTAAAACTCCTCCAGCAGAATAATCTCTTACAGCCTCATAGGTTTTACCTATTTTTAAGGCCTGCACCCATCTATCAAAATTACTATGTTTAATTCTTTTGAACTCAGCACAAGTCTGACCTTCTTTATGTTTCTGAACCCCTGTCTATACGCTTCTGGTACCAATTCACAAGCACTCAAAATAGCCTGTTTATATCTGCGTAACCTCATCTGACAGAGTTGCAAACATCTCACTAGCTCTGCTTAACAGCTGAGTCTGAACGAGCATTACCCACAATTCTCTGACCACTCCATCTGCCTCACCAGTTTTTCAAATTAAGTAAAGGAGATTTTGACATCTTTCTCATCAAAATGTGGCAATGTTTTAACATATTTGCATACATCACTATCTTCTCTCTTCATCTCCATCCTGTTAACTTGACTTTTCTGATTAATTTGTAACTTCTGAAGTTCAAATTCTCTTTCTTCTCTCTCTCTCTTTGCTCAGCTAAGATTCCTCTCTCTGTCTCTGTCTCTGTCTCTCTCTTTGTCTGTGTGTCTCTCTCTCTCTCTTCGCTCTCTCTCTTCGCTCTCTCTCTCATGGCTCTTCTTTCTCTTCCTTTATCTTCTAACTCCATTTTCCTCAATTGTAATTTAGGTTTTTTTCTAACTCTACTGCACTTGTCTGTTTCTCTGACACATCCAAGTGTTTGATGAACTCCGTTACAATTTCAGCTTTCCTTTTGTCCCTGGTTAGACCCAATTCTAACCTCTTTGCTAATTCTAAAAGTAAGTCCTTCTTCTGTCTTTCTAAATTTTCTTGACAAATTTGGGAATCGTCTTCGAACCCCAGAACCTCTTTAGCAATCTTAAGAGCCATTTCTCTCACTTTTAATTTAACCAACGACAAGAAACTGAAATTAAATAATTTATCTCACCTATGTTTTATTTAAAGATCTAGGACACTAATTGGCAAGTGTTTAAATCTGCTGGGCTCTTTTGTACCCCAAATCTATTCAGATCTGTCTAAACCTGTCCAAATCATGGACCCAAGCCCCCAAACTGTTACGACACAGTAGTGAACCCTTCTGCTATGACTCTACCCAGAAAAACTCACCTCGCTTCAAAAAAAGTTAAAATATGAGTAACAGAGAACTCCCAAATTCCACTATTTAACTAAAATAATATCAATTTAATATTTTTTATATGAAAAGGTACCTTTGGTAGAGAGCATTTGGGTCTGTCTCAATGGCAGTTACTCTGTCTGACTTTCAAACTGCCTGCCTTTTTATACTTAACTAGGAGAAAGTGAGGACTGCAAACGCTGGAGATCAGAGTCGAAGTGTGTGGTGCTGGAAAGGCTGCCTGACCAACTGTGCTTTTTCAGCAGCACACAATTAGACGCTGCCTTTTTATACTGCCCAATATCAGATCGTCTCATCGGTTCAAGTTTGGCAAGAACAATTAATTCAAAATCAATTGGGTTTTAGTATCCTGGGGCATAATTTAAATTGATTGGTTAGATTCGAATTGTTGTCAAAACAGCAACCAACTCAGGTATCTATTTCACAGCCAAATGTTACATATTTTCAATTTTCCAGTACACTCAGATTGCTAGTCAGTCATATGACAGGTGCTTGTAAGCTCTCAGTGAAAAGCAGCATTCACTCTCTCAAAAGGTACACGCCTTCAACTTCATAACACACCTAAGAGGGTAAATGGGGCCTTGGTTTACCAAAAGGACCTTTTACCAACAACCAGCAAAACGAATGTCATTTACCAAAATACCCTGCATGGATTGCAACAAACACTACATTGGACAGACAGGCAGGAAACTAGCTAACAGGATACACAAACACCAACTAGCCATCAAAAGACATGACCAACTATCATTAGTATCCTTACACAGAGATGAAGGAGAACACTACTTCGACTGGGATAACACATCCATCCTCAGACATGAAAAACAGAGACACGCGCGGGAATTCCTCGGGGCCTGGCATTCAAATTGGAACTCCAAAAAAACACAAACACATCGATTTGGACCCCATTTACCAACCTCTGAGAAAAAGAACTAGAAATGATATCACCTTATAGACCAAGATGCATCAATAGAATACGGGGCAAAACACCAGCGCTTCACTGGAGGCTCATTGATGATGAGGTCTGAGAACAAACCTACCAGCTCAGCGAGCAAACCTACAACCTGAATGTTTGCAGGAACTAGGAAATATAAATTAGATAGATTGGAGAAATTGGGTAATGTGGATAAATGTGAAGTTGTTCATTTTGGTAGAAAAATATCAGAATTCAGAGTATTATTTGAATGGTCATAGAATAGGGACGTATGTGAAAAGGGGCCTGGGTGTCCTTTTTACACTGTTTACTGAGAGCCAACATGCATGTACAGCAAGCAGTTAGGAAGGAAAACATTATGTTGGCTTCATTGCAGGATGGTTTGTGTGCAGGAGCAGAGAAGTCTTACTGTAGCTGTACAGGGTCTTAGTTTGATTACAAGTGGAGCATTGTGTGCAGATTTGGTCTCTTGCCATGGGGGAGTGCAGTGAAAGTGCACCAGTCTGATTCCTGCAACAGCAGTTTTTGTCAAATCAGAAGAGATTGGGTAGATTTTACTTGTGGACTGTGCTGAAATTCAGAGGAATGAGAGGTGATTTCATAGAAGATTTAAAAGTGATTACACAGATTGAGTGCAAGGGCTTCAGAACAAGGGGTCATAATGCAAGATATTTGATCGCAATTTTGGACTGAGATGAGGAGAAATTTACTTAGAGGATGCTGAACTCATAGAATTCTTTACAACAGATGGCTGTGGAGTCCAAGACACTATTTAACATTTCTACAGGCTAAACGTGTCAGTTGGAGAGAGCAGGAGTAGAGCATCAAGCTACAGTATCAGCATGATCAAACTGAACGTTGGACTGAGCTCGATGGCCAAATAGCCGCATTCTGCTCCTATTTCCCATATTTCTAAATCGGGAAGACTCCGAGGAAAATGTTCCCAATGCTGGAAGGTTAATGAAAGTTATTGGCAAAAGAAGCAATGATGACATGAAGAGAAACCTTTTCATGCACTAATTGGAATGCTGTATCTAGAACTGTGGAAGAGACTGGATCAATCTTGGCTTTGAAGACAGAGTTGGATAATTATTTTGAAGAGAAAAGCTTTGCATGCCCCCATCGAAAAAGTGAATTTCTCTTGCAAGTAGTTGACATGTGCACAGTGAGCTGAATGTTCTTCTTTATTTAACTGTTCTACAATTCTAATCTGTGATTTTTGTGGAATAAAGTAAAACAATACTTCGTTAAAAGCTCAATATTCATAATCAGTACTGAGCAATCTTACCAACTAAATGGAAAATTTCTGCATTATATTAAAATATACAACTTGTTTGTATCAAATTTGTTGTTTTTTCCATTTCTACTTTGTGTGTCGTACTCTACTTCAAGCTCTGTAAAATCATGATGCTGATTGTGAGATAAGTATTGACCAGCTGATGGGAGAAATCCCATAGGGCTAGGGGATCCATTATATCCTTTTGGGGTCTCAGAACAACGCCTTTTCTGACAGATAGCATTCTTGACATGCAGTACCCCCTCAGTACACCACCAAAGTGTCACCCTCGTATACGTGCTGAAACCTTTGGCATGAGCTGAAGTTTATTGACTCGGAGTTGGGAGTAAAGGTGACATTCAGGAAAAGGACTGAAGGATACAAGAATAGACATAACCTTGAGCCAAGGTACCAAGGTACCTCCGATACCAGGTACAAATACTCGTCTAATCAGCTTGTTCAGAGATTGGATTTCTGTTGATCCTGTATGATTTTTGCAGTTCTGCTCAATTGCAAACGGTGGTGGAGACAAGACTTGCTAACGTTAGTGTATGTGTAAGAAATGCATTGTATTTTTTTGTTACCAGTTGCCTATATCCACTCCTGTGAATGTCTGAATTTAATTCTATTTGTTCAGGTCCACTATAACTCAGATGTTGATGTCCTTTGTATGTGAATCAGTCAGTCGGTCAGCTATTCGACTGTGGACTGTATCGCAGCCAGGCCAGTGCTGCCCTTGCTGAATGCTCAGATGCATCTACCATGACTTATTCCCTACACATTCTTCTAAACTGGAGGAACTGAAATACCTCATCTGGGGCAAGGGTTTTGGTGTTTGTTGCTCGATGCCCCTCAATCCAGCATGTCAGCTCTTGAGGCAAAGAGTGCACAGCAGTGGAGGGGATGCACAGGACTACTACTTACAAGAAAGTTGTCCAGTCTGACTTATGTCAGATCTAAAGCTCCTGTGCTTTCTGATTTATACTGACTCACGATCCTGCAGCATTCTGACTCTAACATTTCATAAGACCAGATTTTATGATCTTAAGTAGGAGCAGAAAAAGGCCATTCAGCCTATTTAGCCTGCTCCTTCACTCAATGAGATCATGGCTAAGCAGTGATCCTTAACTCCACTCTCTTGCCTTGATAGCTCATGATTCTCTTACTGATTAAAAATTTGTCCATCTCAGCCTTGAATATATTTAAAAATCCAGCCACGATAGCCCTCTGCAGTAAACAACTCCACATGCCCACTACCCTCTGACAGCAGAAATTTCTTGTTATCCCTCTCTTTAATTTGCAACCCCTTAATCTGAGATTATACCCGCTAAGATTATGCCTGAGGTTCTAATAGCAGACATAGTCTTTTCATATCTACGGTGTTAAATCCCCTAAGAATTTTGTATGTTTTGTTAGGATTGTTCCCATTCTTCTACATTCCAATGCGTACATGCCGAACATACTCAATCTCTCCTCAAAAGGACAGTCCCTCCATATCTGATATCAGTCCCTGGACTTCCTGTAAAGCCAATAAATCTTTCTTTGGATAAGGGGCTCACAGTTTTCCAGTTGTGGTCTGACTAATGGCTTGCATAGTTTTAGCAAAACCTCCATTCCCTTTTAAAAAAATACCTTTTTTTTCTTTCAAATACCTCAATCACCTTGTCCCCTCCTAATCCTTGCAATCTTCTTCAGTCTTGCAACTCTACATTTCATCAATTCTGGCCCCTTGCGTGACCCTGGATTTGCAATAGTTCACCATTGGAAGTTATGCCTCCTGCTGCCTATGCCCTAAGCTCTGGAGTTCTTTCCCTAAACCACTCTGCCTCTCACTCCATTGGTTAAAAATGTTCATGAAAACTTGTATCTTTGACCAACTCTTTCATCACCTGACCTAATACCCCCTCGTTGCTTGTCACATTTTGTGTGAACCTGAGAAAACTTTGCTATGCTGAAGGACAATGTTAATGCAAGTTGTTCATGAATTATTATTGGTAGGTGTCCCAAGCTGCCTTCCTTGCTGTCTTGTGCCTGCTGAATAAGTATAAGAGTTGTCCACACATTCAAGTTCACTCATGGCTATGTTTCTCTCTCACATTTCATTTTGGCTTCAAACTTAAATTCAAAATCATCTCTTGTCACAGGTGCATATTCCAGTTGCTGTTATATTTTTTGCATTGTCTGTAACGAGCTAGGGACTAATACGCAGTTGTGCATGTGTGCATTGTGTTCCAGTGAGCAACATACATGGCTGCACAGAACAGCCAGGTCACATATGCAATATGACACTTGCCTAAGCACTGACCTAGCCAGACAGCATGGGAAGGTAGAATTGAACAGAGCTCTCAATTTTGCATCCTTAAATAGTGATGATTCCAAACAATGTGGGACCAAAAGAAAATGCAAACTCGTAATACATGTTGCAAGAGAACAAAGTAGTCTTCTGTCTCATCCTCGCCTACATTCTTTTGTGAAACATTTTCTGCAGTAGACAAACCGGTTCCGTCAATTTTAGTACTTTTGTAATAAAGAAATAATTCATACCTCGTATGTGCTCCAGGCTATTACAACAAGCCAATGTTCACATTCATCACAATACTTTTAAATTATCCAAATTATTTTGAAGAGCTGTGCACATTGAAGATGAAATGACCGTCATGCTACAAGAGAAAGTGAGCCAAGGCTTAACACTCTCACCCCTGTTTCAGGTTGTGGGTTCAAGCCTCACTCCAGAGACCTGAGCCACAATAACCTATGTAGCACTTCAGAAGGTGTACTTTAATGTCAGGGTTTGGTTTGACCCCTTGGCATCATGGTAGCCCACAAACCTACCAACACACTGAAACAGCTACTAAAGAACCTAAAGGACCCTGTGCCAACTACCAGCAAAACGAATGTCATTCACAAAATACCCTGCAAGCACTGCAATAAACACTACAGCGGACAGACAGGCAGGAAACTAGCTACCAGGGTATATGAACATCAACTAACCACCAAAAGACATGACCAACTATCACTAGTATTCTTACACACAGATGAAGAAGGGCACCACTTTGCCTGGGACAACACATTCATCCTAGGACAGGCAAAACAGTGATACGCACAGGAATTCCAAGAGGCCTAGCAATCAAACCGGAACTCCATCAACAAACACATTGGTAAATGGGGCCCAAATCGATCTCTGAGAAAAAAAAAATCAGAAAAGATATCACTCCCCTAAGAGACCAAGACACATAAATAGAAAGCGGGACAGATCACCAGCGCTTCACTGGAGGCTCACTGATGATGTTACCTAGCTTGGTGACAAAACGTCTGAGAACAAACCTACCAGCTCAGCGAGCAATCTTACAATTTGAACGTCAACCTGAGCCACAAATCTTCTCAAAAATCACATCCTGGAAACATGATCTTTTCTTACATCTGATCTAATGCCTTAAGTGTGTTGCCTAAAATTGGATACAATACTGCAAACTAGTAACTCATTCAACTTTCTCATAACTTCCTTGTCTTTGTACTCTATGCTGCATTTATGAAGTCTAGGATCCCATATGTGCTCACACACCCCTGCTATTCCAGGTCCCTCTGGTCTATTTTAAAACTGTAAACTTCATTTTATATTGCCACTCTGCATTCTCCTCATGAAAATGAATCACTTTATGGAGAAGCACAGAATTACTGATAGCAATTTCTGGACATTCACATTTAAATAGAGGCTGATTCCACTTTCAGAGGAATAACAACAGCTGACAGTGCATGGAAGACTCCCACCTCAAAGTTTTCATTCAACCCACAAGCCATCTTGACTTGAAAATATCTCACTGTACTTGCATCAAAATTCTGGATTTCCTTACTGACCAGGGATGTAGATGTACAAGCACCACATACACTACAGAAGTTCAATAAGATGGCTCACCACCACCTTCACAAGGGTAAAAAGGGAGGTTGAACAAAGTGATACTGTCGCTGCATAAATAAATACTGAAAATAAACTGAAATCAAAATTCCCAACTAGAGTGCTGGGATTTGGATTCACATTCCAAATTATTAACAGACAATTTGTTTTAAAAAGTAATTATGGATTTATAAGTTATTAATTAAAAATACAGAAAAGTAAAGTTTATGTTATGTCATGAAGCAATCAGCACACCTAGTAAGGTTATGATATAATAATACAGTAAAAGGTTAGGAATTCTAAGTTATTAAGCGATCAATAGTTACGATATACACATTATGACAATCAGTAAAGTGTAAATTATGATTTATTGGTCATGAAGCAGAAAATACAGGAATATAATTACTCATAGTTAAAGTTTTGCAGCAATCAGTAAGTCTCGTTAACTTATGAGTTAAGTTAAAATGAAGCAATCAGTAAATCTAATAAAGTTATGATATCACGTTATGAATCACAGTAAAACTCTGATTGTATGTTTAGGCTAAGACACCCACTGACTAGCCAGACCCAGGTTCCCACCCCCTCTCCTGACCAATCAGCTGAAGATGGTCTGGAACCTCAGCCCGGTGTCAGGTCAGGGTCATTTTAACATTTGGTCAGGAAGTTACTCACCCCGGTAGACAGGAGGCACCGAGACACGGAGAGAGCAAGCTGAGCTCGGGAGACACGGCTGTTCCAGAGGCCACACCATCTTACTCCCAACTGCCTGACGACCGCCGCCATGTTTGCTGTCTGTCCGGCCACTGCCTGTCCCACATTATCACCGCCTTCTGAGGAAGAGCAAGAACAAGTGCGGGGGCCCCTGCATACGGACCGAACAACAGCAGAAGCCACAACAATTTAAATAGGAAAAGAATACGATCCAATTGCTGTAATTGTGTAAAGGCGTACAGTAAGTTGCCTAGAGGATGGGGGCCCTCAGTGAGGGGCAGTTGCCTCCATCAGTGAATGGCATGGAAGTCCCACCTCATCTAGATATTGATTGGTTGACCTTGGGGAACGCTGATCTTTGATTGGTGCATAGCATTGTCAGTCAGGAGCGGGGACTTGACGACCGACGCTGCTCGGTATGGAGGCTAGTGCTGAGAGCCAGCAGCAATTGAGGCCTTTTGGCAGTGAACACAGTCTCCTCTCCAGGCCTGATGGCTCGGCTTGCTTCACACAAGGTGGGTGATAGTCCTTCGCTTTGGGAAGTCTCTTTCAGAACCTGCCTAGCCTCACCATCTCTTATTGGAATGTGGGACACTCTCTGTGGGATGACAGGGGGGGAGGAGGGGGGTGGTGTGGGGAGTTTCTGGAAGGTTGTAAGAAGGAGGCTCATTAAAGACAATTTAAATTATCATTTATCTTCTGGAGTCACAATATTATCGTCCCTCTTCTGATCCACTCTCAGTCTTGCATTCCCTCTCAATCTTGCATTCCCTTTCAAATTACTCAATTCTCATTCTCCCACGTTTCTGGTGTTTCAATACGTTCTCCTCTCATTCTTCTCTGCCCCAATGTGTACAAGTCCTACTCAATCCCTCCTCCTCAGACAATCTCCACCCCTTAATTCAACTGCATCCAATGCTAGGTTATCTTCCCTTTGATCGGAATGTTTATTTCTCCCATAGTTCTGTGTAAATCCCAAACTAATTATACTGCTCCTTGCTTTTTCCCCCAACAGCATTGTGTCAATTTCAAAATAAAGTCAACAGTTCCACCCTCTATCAATCTCATACACTGGTAATTCTGCTGTACCACTCTCTTTCACATTGCATTGTATCATCCACAGCCAATATCACTGGTTGTGCCCATAGCCTTTTAAAAATCCCACACAATTATAGAATCATTAAAGCAAGAAGGCCTTTTGGCCAATTGTGACATGAATGCAATGTGAACGTGGTCCATTTGGCCCAACAAGCCTTTGTTGGGGGTGGCATGATGAGTCAGTGATTAGCACTCTTGCCTCAAAGTGCCAGGAATCCCAGGTTCGGTTCCAGCCTCTGGCGACAGGTCTAAGTGGAGTTTGCACATTCTCTCTCAATCTGTGTCGGTTTTCTCCGGGTGCTCCAGTTTCCTCCTGTAGTCCAAAGATGTGCAGGTAAGGTGGATTGGCCATTGCTTGAAATCTTCAAGAATCAACATTTGATTATTCCCCTTGATAAATTTTCATAATCAGAGTGGCCAGATTGGAAAGTCATCCTTGGTTTCATTAACACTACCTGTAGATATGTTGGTGAAATACATTAGTCTGTGATACCAACACAACTAAAGCAGAACCTATGACTGAAGACTATTTTGCTTGCTATCTTGCACAACATTTATCTCGATTGGATGATCTGGTTATCACACTGCTGTTTGTGGGAGCTATGCATGATTTGTTACTGCCGTGTTTTAACATAAAATTTAGGAGCAGGAGTAGGCCATTTCAGCTCATGGACACTTGCTCTGCCAGTCAGTAAGGTCATGACTGATCTGTTGAGCCTAACCTCCATCTTCCTGCTCATCTCTCTCAAGCCCTTAGAATCCCTACAGTGTGGAAACAGGCCATTCAACCCAATGAGTTCACACCCATCCCAAACAGTGTCCCACCCAGACCCATCCCCCTACCCTATCCTCCTGCATTTTCCCATTGTTAAAGCACCTAACCCACACGAACCTGAACATGATGGGTAATTCAGTCATCATGACCTGTTTTCCTGTCTTCCTGACAGCAAGACTCCTGCGACCACTAGGACTTATACCAGCACACAAACCAACAGCCACTCTCAGACAACAACTCACCAGAACGAAGGACCCGATACCCAGCATGAGCAAAACCAATGTAGAGTACAAAATCCCATGCAAGGACTGCACAAAACACTACATAGGACAAACAGGAAGACAGCTAATGATCTGCATCCATGAACACCAACTAGCCACGAAACGACACGACCAGCTATCCTTAGTAGCCACCCACACAGATGACAAGCAACATGAATTCGACTGGGACAACACTACTATTATAGGACAAGCTAAACAGAGAACAGCCAGGGAATTCCAGAGGCATAGCACTCATCTACAAATTCAATCAATAAGCACATCGATCTGGACCCAATATACCGACCACTGCAACTGACAGCTGGAACTGACAACCGGAAGCGGCAGATTCAAACCACTACAAATGCCGGAGGAAAGATCACAGAAGCGCTTCACAGGATGCTCCCAAGCACTGAGGTTGTCACCTAGACAGGGGACGAAACGTCTGCAACACAAATTCCCAGCTCGGCGAACAGAACCACAACAACGAGCACCCAAGCTATAAATCTTCTCACAAACTTTGAAATTCCTCCTTCTCTCTATCTTAAATAAGAGATCCCTGGTCTTTATTCTCCTGGCACCCACCCTGTCAAACTCAAAGTCTCCCTGATCAATAAGTCATAAAAAAGCCTGCACATCAAAAAGAACGAAAGTGCTTTGAGGTGTCCTTGGGCGATGAAAGTTGCTATCCTATTTAAACAGCCGTCTTTTTTTAAATCTTGTAAATGCTTCACAGAGGTTTGATTAAAAAGTGGAACTAACTTTTTTTAAAGAATTAAATATTCTGCAATTTTCACATTGGTGAAGGAGCAACTCTGTAAAGTCTTGTTGTCCGTGTGTTGCAATGTTCCCACTAAGCAATGTCAACTTATGTTTACAACCTCTTGGGTGTTTTCTTTGTAAATCCTAGGGGACACGACCGTCCTGGCTGCAGTGTATGGGCCGGCAGAGGTGAAAGTCAGCAAAGAAATCTTCGACAAGGCCACGCTAGATGTCCTCCTGAAGCCAAAAGTTGGATTGCCGAGTAAGTGATGAATTTCAGAGACCTTTTTAGGAGAGAGAGTTTAAGTGAGGTTCCTGGGTGAAAACTCTATGAAGTTGCATAAGCGATGAGTGTGTTGAAATATGGGTAGTAACAGGGATTTTGTGTGATAGTTCTGGGGATGAATAAGGATGCTGAGATATCTAAAGAATGTAGGGAGCATATATAAGGTTAAGAATGTAAGAAAAAGGAGCTTTGCATTCTCTTGAGCTTGTTCCACCATGTAATAAGATGATAGATGATGCTTGATCTTAGATCTGTTTTCCTACTAGATCTCCATATCCATTGATTCTTTTAGGATCTGTATCAATTTGATCTTAGACATGCACTCAATGATGAGCACCCACCAACCTCGAGGGCACAGAAAATCAAAGACTGTCAACTCTGAGTTAAGAGACCTCAATACAGTTTGAAATTATAGTGTCCTTGCCTTCTACCTTCACAGTCTAATATCCTTTTTCCACCAACATTTTTTGAAGAGTTGTGAACTCAATAAATATTATAGTAATGACTCTCTGATTGAGGTGCTAATTGAGGCTAGACAATGACCAGAACATCCTTTGAATCCTCAGAGCTGTACCACTAAGTCTCTTTACATCCACCCGAATAGATGGGTTCATGATTTAATGTATCAGCTGGAAGAGGCCCCCTCTGGTGCAGTTGTTCCTCAGTACTGCAGAGGAGTGTCTGCCTTGGTTTTTAATGTGGAGTGGGACTTCAGTCAGGAACCTTGTGGCTCAGAAGTCAGAGTGCTACCAACTCAGCTAAAGCTGACGCTAATCCTAAGAGTATGGCTCATAGCTGTAGATAGTACTGGCACTGTTGTAGAATTTTATAATATTCTGTGAGAGCAATACTTTGAAACACCAGAGAGAGTAGAGCTCCATAAGATGTGAGGATTAAACGAATTGATGTGGTGTTGTATTGTTGCAAGATGAGAGGTTGGAAGTTATTACATGGGTACTTGTGTTTGTAGCTGGTTTGCGACAGATAATTTTCACCTAATTGGAATCTATTTCCACAAGAAGTCTAAGACGTGCTGATTTTTTTTGTTTCGTATTCCAAACACATTAGCGCTCTCTTGGACCATTTCTGAATTGGGAATAGCTCTGTGATGATAAGATTACTGTATTTTAAGTCGACTCCTGCAGTTCATTTGCTGGAGGTCATTGAGTATCCACAAATACTAGCAGTAGAGGGCGTCCTAAACATTAGGTTTACTGGCAGCGCTGGTCAGAGTGGAATGTGTGGTACATCCTGGATTTTAAGTGTTTTTTTTGGTGCACAGCAAGAAGTTCCACTTATGAACAGAGTTCCATATAATTGTATGGTTCGGGGTAGCGGGGGCCACTGAATAATTAGATGAGCTGACCAAAATAACAAAATTCGAAGTAAAAATTGTGTTGGAAAGGTTTTGTAAGGAAACAACAACGGAACAGGAATTAGGGAGTTTGTTCGAGAGAGTGGAACTGAGACTGCTGAATGGCTGGAAGAGATGCACACATGAGATCTGAAGTCAGAGGACTTATGGAAGAGAACTGACATGGAAATGGGGAAAGATCCCACAGAGCTATGTTTAAATATCAAGAATTTTTTCAAAACATGTGTTGTGTATCAAGGGGAAAAAGTGGAAGCCCCGTGACCAAGAACTTGTTGGTTTGGTGTGTGGAATAGGCAGTGGATACAGTGCAGGATGTAAAGAACCAGTGGAACTTATTAAAGTTACAGGTCACAAAACATGGAACCTGGGAGTCCAGGGGTGGGTTAACAGCAACAAAAGCATACTCATCAGAGGATTTCTTACTACTAACTAGTGCAATGAAGTTGTTAGTCTGCTGACAAAAAATTTGATTACAATTCGTGCATGAGTGCTTAATATGATAAGCATCATTCCAGTGACTGATTTCGTCTTCCATTCATACTGAGTGATATATGAATAACACAACACAGTTTCCCAGACTCTGACCACTTTATAGAATATTCTCTGATGTCAGAGAGAACAGCACACATACTGCAGGGACCTGCTCCCGGCCTTCCGACCCTCCATGTAGTTGTATTGCTTCTGAGCCGATGTCAAACCAAGGTTAAATGTGATATGGCTCTATTCTTCCATAATATCACTGTTTATGTAATACATGTTTTGCATGTTTTATTGAGATGTCAGCTTTGATCCTTTTCAGCCATTTCCTTGAGCTAAAGCTTCTTTTGTAAGAGCTTAGGTCAAATGTAGGGATAGCGTAGGGAACTTGTGCGTGGAGTCTGAGCAGATAGGGGATGACCTAAATGAGTTGTTTGCTTCGGTTTTCACCAAGGAAAGGGAACTTGTTGTAAATGAAAACTTAGAAGAGCTGGGAAACAGTCTTGACCAGATCAAAATTGATGAAGTTGATGTGCTAGAAATTTTGGAGAACATTATGATTGATAAGTCCCCAGGGCCAGACCAGATTTATCCTAGGCTGCTCTGGGAAGTGAGAAAGGAGGATGCTAAGCCACTGGCGAGGATATTTGCCGCCTCACTCTCCACAGGAGTCGTACCGGAGGATTGGAAGGAGGCGAATGTTGTTCCTCTTTTCAAGAAGGAGAATAGGGAAATCCCTAGCAATTACAGACCAGGTCAGTCTTACGTCTGTGGTCAGCAAAGTTTTGGAAAGAATTCTGAAGGACAGGATTTATGACTATTTGGCAAAGCATAGTGTGATTAAAGGCAGTCAGCATGGCTTTGTGAGGGGCAGGTCATGTCTCACAAATCTTATTAAGTTCTTTGAGGAGCTCGACGACAGTCGAGCAGTAGATGTGGTGTATATGGATTTCAGCAAGGCATTTGATAGGGTTCCCCATGGTAGGCTCATTCATAAAGTCAGGAAGTATGGGATACAGGGAGATTTGGCTATCTGGATTCCGAATTGGCTGGCTGACAGCAGGCAGAGAGTGGTTGTAGATGGAAAGTATTCTGCCTGAGGTCAGTGTTGAGTACTGTCCTGCAGGGCTCTGTTCTTGGGCCTCTGCTCTTTGTAGTTTTTATAAATTACTTGGAAGAGGAAGTTGAGGGGTGGGTTAGTAAATTTGCAAATCACACAAAGGTTGGAGGTGTCGTCGATAGTATAGTGGGCTACTGCAGGGCGACATAGATAGGATGCAGAGCTGGGCTGAGAAATGGCAGATGGAGTTCAACCTGGATAAATGCGAAGTGGTGCATTTTGGAAGGTCGAACTCGAATGCTGAATATTGGATTAAAGACAGGATTCTTGGCAGTGTGGAGGAACAGAAGGATCTGGGTGTGCAAGTACATAGATCCCTCAAAGTTGCCACCCAAACAGATAGGATTGTTCAGAAAGCATATGGTGTTTTGGCTTTCATTAACAGGGGGATCAAGTTTAAGAGCCGCAAGGTTTTGTTGCAGCTCTACAAGTTCCTGGTGTCCCTGGTGAGACCACACTTGGAATATTGTGTCCAGTTCTGGTCGCTCTACTGTAGGAAAGATACAGAGGCTTTGGAGAGGGTGCAAAAAAGGTTTACCAGGATGCTGCCTGGACTGGAGGGCTTGCCTTATGAAGAAAGGTTGAATAAGCTCGAACTTTCCTCTCTGGATAGAAGGAGGAAGAGAGGAGACCTGATCAAGGTGTACGAAATAATGAGAGGAATAGATAGAGTCAATAGCCAGAGACTTTTCCCCAGGGCAGGATTGACTGGTATGAGAAATCATAGTTTGAAGGTATTAGGAGGAAGGTGTAAAGGAGACGTCAGAGGTAGGTTCTTTATGCAGAGAGTTGTGAATGCAAGGAATGCGTTGCCAGCTGTGGTGGTGGAAGCAGAGTCATTAGGGACATTTAAGTGACTGCTGGACATGCACATGGATAGCAGTGAGTTGAGGGGTGCGTAGATTAAGTTACTATATTTTACATTAGGATTAAACCTCGGCACAACATCGTGGGCCAAAGGGCCTGTTCTGTGCTGTACTTTTCTATGTTCTATGTTTGCCTTACTCCCTATACCTGCTGTTTGTGTAGAGAGAGAAAATTAAATTTAGTCTACCAGAGGCTGGTGTGCAATACAAAGTGATGCCTACAGGGTTCAGGTTGAGGTTACCATCTCCTCCTTGACCTCTTCCCTCTCTCAACTGTAATGCTATCAGAATTGTGTCTCCGTAATGAGAGAGCTGCCGTATGGTCTGGTAAGACTATGGTGCCTTCATCTAGTCAAACACTCAATATGCTGACACAAAGGAATATCTTTTTAAATCATCTTCAGTATTTAAATGTGAAGGGTGTTAGCAGCACTCGGCTGATGGGATAAGGTACTAGTGCTGGCAGTGTTGTAGAAATGCAACTGAGATACTTCAATACCAGTTTGGATATTGGGCCTCTCAACCCAATCACTCGAGGTAGCACATTCAGCTCAATGAGCAGTCAGGGTACCTGGTGGAACTGGATGCAGAATGTTTGGTGAATGGAGCCAAGTAAGAGCTTAGTAGAATAAATGTTACACAGAAGGAGGCCATTTAATCTTTCAGGTCCATGCTGGCTCTGTGCGAACTTGCACTTCACTGTCTCTATCCTGGAAAGTTTATTTTCTGCAGATATTTATCCAAAACCCTTTGAATTGAATTTGCCTCCACCATGCCATTGCATTCCAGATTTTAAACATAAAAATACTTCAAAATGTTAATTGGTGAAGGTTCTAACTTAGCAAAAACTTATTGTGGGCCCCAGAGAGTGCATCAGTGTTTTTCTGTGATAGGGAAGGAGTCCCTCTGTTTTTAAAAGATGGGGCTACTGTATTGTATTACCATTGGGTCATAGTTGATGGCCCAAAATGAATCAACATTGGTTCTCTGGCAACAAGCTGCACCTTAAAGATGTTCTGAAAGAAATTTGTGTTTGCTATCCTGTTGTCGCCTTTTAGACTATGGGCTGCAATAAATTTGAGTTTACTGATCGTTTCATATGTCTTTTGCAAACTCCCCACTCACTCGGGCCTTTTTCTCTGTTTTTGCGAAGGTGTCTCTGAGAAGAGCAAGGAGCAGATGATTCGAAACACGTGCGAAGCCACCATCCTGACTGCTCTCCACCCGCGCTCTTCTATCACAGTCGTGCTGCAAGTCATCCATGACTCTGGATCTGTATCCTGACAGCGGTGATGGTTCAGCCAGTCTCCAACTGCGAAATGTCTGTCGTCACATTTAAACAGTATCTGTCCTCAGAGTAACCCAAAGTGCTTTCTGGTCAATGAAATACATTTTGAAATGTTATAACTTATGTCGGATGCCTCGCAGCCAGGTTACATCCTGCAAGATCCCGTGTACAGAAACATCCTACAATCATCACCTTTTGGCAATGTTGGTTTAGGGATGATTTTATTTTTCTATTCACTGATGGGATATGGGTGACACTTGCAATCTCTAATTGCCCGGAGGGCTGGTAAGCATCAGCTACATTGCTGTGGGTCTGAAGTCATATATAGGCCAGACCAGGTGAGGGTGGCAGTTTACTTCCTAAAGGACATTAGTGAAGCAGAGGGATTTTTCCAATCGACAATGGTTTCATGATCTTCATTAGACTCTTAATTCCATGTTTTTTATAAATTTGAATTGAAACTTTACTATCTGCCATGGTTGGATCCAAAACTGGGTCCCCAGAACATTACCTGCTTTTCTGAATTAATAGTCCAGCAATAATACCACTATGACAAAAGCCATCCCATTTAATATTTGCCACTAGACTGGGGAATACCTAATGGTACAGTAAACCCTTAAACTGTGGCTCAGTGCATGAGAGTCATCTATCTGAGTCGTAAAATAGTGAGCTTCAGGTCCACTGTAGTGACTTGAGCACGATAAACCTAGCAGACACTGACTAATCTTTCAATCAATGTTTAAAACAAAGTCCTTGTCTGCCTCCCCAGGTGAAAATAAAGCATCCAATTGCTGCTATTTCAAAGCAGATTGGGGGAGTTTTCCTCCACCACCACCACCATGTAAGCCCATGTTCTTATCAATAATTTCCCTTCAACATGTAACTTAGAAAAAGCAAATGATTATCCAATTAGTACAGTTCTGCCGATTTGTTTGTGCATTTGCAAGATGTCAGCTCCCTCCTCCAGGAGCTGGAAGGGCTCTGTCAGTGTGGCGAGATTGCTTCTCTTGACGCTTTCATCAACTGATCATGTTTTGTTTATGGTGGAAAATATAGACTTTATTTTAGTCCCAATCAGTGAAAGAGGCCAGGAATTATGATTCACCTGCTGTTCCACTTTGATAGCTAGTGACTCATTGAAGAAGGAGGTGTAAGTGCTTTTTATTCCTGATACCATTCTCAGCTTTAAATAATCTCATTTATTTTGAAACAGTTCATAACAAATGTTTCAGTATTATGTTTTTTTAAGAAGCTGAAGAAAACAAATTATTTCAAAGAGCTTGGATCCTACTTACTAAATCACTCCTGCTCCAAGCACCCATGGCAGCTTGGGCGATGCAAACACTGTGGAAGCAACAGCAACTTGGATTTTTATAGTGCCTTCAATGTTAGAAGGCACTTGACAAGTGCTGTCATTGACATCCGTGAATCCCCCATTATCAACATCCGAGGTTAACTATTTACCAGAAACTGAATGGGGCCAGCCATAAGCATACTGTACCTACAAGAGCGCATAGAATCCAGGAATTCTCTGGTGCGTAACTTGCCTCCTGTCTCTCCAAAGTTTGAGCGCTGTCAAAAAGGCACAAGTTAGGAGTGTAACAGACTACACAGTACTTGCATAGTTGAGTAGGACACAACTAAGACTTGAGAAGCTCCATACCAATGAGGACACAGCTTTCCACTTCATTAGCACCCTATACATCATCTTAAATATTCACTTCTTTCACCATTGACACATTGGTACACAGCAATGTGGACCATCTAAAAGATAAGTTGCAGCTACTCACCAAAGTTCCTTTGACAGCACTTTCCAAACCTGTGACCTCTACCATTTAGTAGAACAAGGGTAGCAAATACAAAGGAACCTGCAAGTTCCCATCCAAGCTATTCACTGTCCTGACTTGGAAAGATATCATTGCTCCTCTGCTATCACTGGATCACATTCCCAGAACACACTCCCCAGCAGTGTGAGTGTTCCTGTATCTCGCACACTGCAGCCTTTCAAGAGAGCAGCTCACCACCACCTTCAACAAGGCAGTTAGAGATGGGCAATCAAAGCAGTGGTCCAGCTGGTGATATCCACATCCCATGAAAGAATTTTTCACAAATTAGGCATCAGGACATAAGTGAAGAGGTGTAAGAACGCAATTAGAGCCTTTAGAGCCTAGACAATTAAACTTCTAGTGGGCAAAGGAAATCGGGGATACACAATAGGCCTGGAAGAAGAGGTGAGCAAAAATGTGTGCTGGGAGGGGCAGGGTTTTGAACACCAAAGTGAGACTTTTAATTCTAGTGACAGCCAGGTGATGGGTAAACCATTTTGGATGGAGTTAATGCAGTATGAAAGGTGAAGGACTCAAACTCATTACTAAACAGCGCTTTGCCTCTGCCAATATTTGATGCCAGTTAAGTATATAAGCACCCTGTTGCTCACTGTGTGCCTTGGCAATGGTGGTTGGGAGAACCTACAAGCTCCAGAGCCTGATTGCAATGTACAGTTAAGTCAAGAGTGTGGTGCTGGAAAAGCACAGCAAGTCAGGCAGCATCCAAGGAGCAGGAAAATTGACGTTTTGGGCAAAAGTTCAAAACAGGCTGTCGGAAGGGCTTTTGCCTGATACGTCGATTTTCCTGCTCCTCAGATGCAGCCTGACCTGCTGTGCTTTTCCAGCACCGCACTCTTGACTCTAACCTCCGGCTTATGTACTTTTGCCTATGTACAGTTAAGTGCCAATTGCAGGTCAGGAGATGTAACCATAAGCTGCGGTGTGGGCCTCTTGGAAGGGTTTGAATCAAGGTCGGTTGAAGATAGTTTTCACACTTAGGCAGTCAACAAGATTAACATAGCTAGATCGCTGTTTGAGAAGCTTGAAATGTGGTCATTGCGTCCTCAAGCAGTGTTACAGGCCATCAACTAGAGCCATTAGTTCCTGTTAATAACATCTTAATTAAATTTTAAGACACAGAGATGAAAGGCATCAGGTGCTTCACACGTGTGAAGTGAGACTGCTGGGAGAGTGGGTAGATGTTGGGTAAGAAGCAGGTGTAATGCATTCTTCACCAACTACTTGGATTGGATGAACCATTGTTAGCAACAGGTAATCTGCTGTGGCTGCGTGAGAAGCACTCCTGTCACTGAGTCAGGAGGTAAGTTTTGAGTTCAAATCCCACTTCAGGATGTGAGCTCAAAAATCAAGGCCAATACCCTGGCACAATACAGATTGAGTGCTGCATTGTTGGAGTTGGCACCTTTTTGGATAGGGCTTTCAGGTGAGGGCTACCAGGTGGATGTGAAATGGCACTGTTTTGGGGGTATGCTGGGAATTGTCCCTGGTTCCCTGTTTGATATTTATCCTTCAATCAGCTTTATAGGATTGGTTATCTGGTCATTATCATTTCACTGTTTGTGGGAAGTTGTGCACAAATTGGGCGTTATGTGCCTTAAATATAGGTAATTATAGGTCAAAGTATGCAATTGCTTGCAAAACACTTTGTAATGGTCCAGCGGTCAAACCTTAATGCACAGAATCGACAAGATTACCTGTTGCATTGCCTGTCAGTGATGCTGTGACATAGTTGCTCAGGGAATCTGTGACTTGTATTGTTTCTTTGCATCAAAATTTTCAGGTTGAAGCAAACAAAATATCTGAACAAAAACCTTACATTTGTATAGCACTTCTCATAACTTCAGGCCAATGTAGTACGTAGAGTCTTTTATGACAGAGAGGACCTTGGTCTGGCATCCCATCTGAATGCCAGCACCTCTGTCAGAGCTGTGCTCTCTCAATACTGCACTGGAGTTTCACCCTGGGCTCTTGTCTCGTGACTATAGATTGAGACTTGAACCCACAATGTTATAATGTAGATGAGCATGCTGCCCACTGAAACATGGCTGGTGCTTTGGCACAGCTTTAATTTTGCAGCTTGCCACGTTTGATGTGTGAGAAAGGTGTTAAACATCCACTGTGGCCCAGTTTTGGTGGTGTAAGGTGGAAAGGATGCCCATAGTGAAAATGGAAATTGATCTCAACAAGGATGTTGCCAAGGTTGGAGGGTTTGAGCTATCAATAGAAGCTGAGTTGGCTGTGGTTATCCTGGAGCGTCAGAGGCTGAGGATTGACCTTATAAAGGATTATAAAATCATGAGGGGCATGAATAGAGTGGATAGCCAAGGTCTTTTCCACAGGGTGGGGGTGAGTTCAATAGTAAAGGATGTACGTTTAAGGTGAGAAGGGAAAGATATAAAGGAGACCTGAAGGGCAACTTTTTCATGCAGAGGGTGGTGTATGTCTGGAGTGAGCTGCCAATAGGTGGTGGAGACAGTTACTACTATAACATTTAAAAGGCATCTGGATGGGTACATATGTAGGAAAGGTTTAAAGGGATAGGGCCAAATGCTGGCAAAACTAGGCATTTAGATACAGAACTGGCTTGAAGGTAGAAGACCGAGGATAGTAGTGGAGGGTTGTTTTCAGACTGGAGGCCTGTGACCACTGGAGTGCCACAAGGATTGGTGCTGGGTCCACTACTTTTCATCATTTATATTAATGATTTGGATGTGAGCATAAGAGGTACAGTTAGTAAGTTTTCAGATGACACCAAAATTGGAGGTGTATTGAAAGAACGTTACCTCAGATTACAATGGGCTGAGGAGTGGCAGATGGAGTTTAATTTAGATAAATGCAAGGTGCTGCATTTTGGGAAAGTAAATCTTAGCAGGACTTATACACTTAATAGTAAAGTCCTAGGAAATGTTGCTGAACAAAGACCTTGGAGTGCAGGTTCATAGCTCCTTGAAAGTGGAGTCGCAGATAGATAGGATAGTGAAGAAGGTGTTTGGTATTTATTGGTCAGAGTATTGAGTACAGGAGTTGGGAGGTCATGTTGTGGATGTACAGGACATTGGTTAGGCCACTTTTGGAACATTGTGTGCAATTCTGGTCTCCTTCCTATCAGAAGGATGTTGTGAAACTTGAAAGGGTTCAGAAAAGATTTACAAGCATGTTGCCAGGGTTTGAGGATTTGAGCTATAGGGAAAGGTTGAATAGGCTGGGGCTGTTTTACCTGAAGTGTCGGAGACTAACGGGTGGCCTTATAGCGGTTTACAAAATCGTGAGGGGCATGGATAGGATAAATAGGCAAAGTCTTTTCCCTGGGGTTGGGGAGTCCAGAACGAGAGGGCATAGGTTTACAGTGAGAGGGGAGAGATATAAAAGAGACCTATGGGGCAACATCTTCACGCAGAGGGTGGTGCCTGTATAGAATGAGTTGCCAGAGGAAGTGGTGGAGGCTAGTACGATTGCAACATTTAAAAGTCACCTGAATATAGGAAGGCTTTGGAGGGATATGGGCAGGGTGGGAATAGATTGGGTTGGGATATCAGGTCAGCATGGACGAGGTGGACCGATGGGTCTGTTTCCGTGCTGTACATTTCTGACTCTATGACTCTAAATGGGATTAGATTAATTTAAGATATCTGGTTTGCATGGGCAAGTTGGATCGAAGGGACTGTTGCCGTGCTGTATATTTCTATGACTGTATGTTCTTGAATGCTTTAAATATCTTTTATCCCCTACCCTGACTGTTTGCTAGTCTGTGTTGCATGAACTTTTATTTCGAAGCTTCCATGAGGACATCCTTAACTGACTGGAATAGCTGTTGGCTTGCTGCCTGAATGCAGCCTGCATGGCACTAATGGATGCTGGGCTGCCGATGAAAAGTGTTTTCTGCGGGGTCACGTGTGTGATTGACTCCAATGGAGATATCCTTTTAGATCCAACATCAAAGATGGAGAAGGTTAGTGGTGTGAAACACCAGGGCAGTAAAATCTCAGCAGGCAATGAGCCTGATTAAAAATATCTCCTCTGAAGCATTGGAAAATGATGCCTCCACATTGTGTTTAGGAATTTGCATTTATATCACCTCCTCGGGGCATCTCAAAGTGCTTTTAGAGTGAATGATTTCCTTTTGTAATGTAGCAAACACAATTTGCACACAGTCTGTAACTGGATGAGAGGCCAGGCTGTCTGTTTCTCGAGATTTGGACTCAAGGAGAAATACTGGGCTGAATGGCCCTTTCAGTTCATGCCCCAGGTCCTCTGTGGAACTTGGTTTTCATCTGAAATATGCTACCTCCTGACAATGCACACTCCTTCAGTACCACATTTAAGTGTCAGTTAACTTACTAGCTTAAGTCTATGTGCTCAATCATATCCCCCCCCCCCCAAAAAACTTCCCAATTTTGTTTTGTTTTTGCATGATATGTTCATGACAATGTGTGATGTTTTGAATTTTTTTGAACACTTGAGCACATCCATATTTTATGACCAGTGTCTGCACTGTACTTTTCATTGCTGTGTGGCTGTATAAGTGTGCAGCTTAGAAGTAATGTTATGTACCACCAGTTTTCCTTTGTGTGGCTTATTTGTTGCAGTGCATTGTCCCTTAAATATTGCTGCATGGTTGCCCATGTGTACCTTAAAGGGAGCTTTGGTTGTGCTTGGCCTAACTTACTGTGTTGCACAGTGAGTTCTGTGCAGTTGTGCACCCACTCAGCTTACAGGAAGCACTGGTGGAATCCAAAGCCATATCCTCTGATCTGGGCAACATTGCTGCCAACTGAACCAAGCTGACGTGTGAAAGGTTACATGTGAGGAGTCAGTTGTGGCTGGTTTGACGAGCATTATTGAAAGCTGTTAATCCTATATGAAACTGCTGCTAGCTTCACTGTGCTGAAAACTCCCTGTCTAATTGCATGTTGGTTTCAGGAGGCTGCTGCTGTTCTGACATTTTCCATCGACAGTGTTGAGAAGCAATTGCTGATGTCGTCCACAAAAGGGTTATACTCTGTTGAAGAGGTAAGCTTTAGGGAAAGTTATCGCAGCCTTTGTTTCTTTCCACAAGGTTCTGTCAAATCCTGATGCCAGCTACACATTCCTATCACAGCTGAATGACATGATACAAGAGGGTTATGGCTCCATGTAATGAAAGGGCAGAGCTATATATATTTCATGTTCAGTGACCTGCATGGATTTTGTGTTAGTTTATCTATTGCATTTCAGGCTGTACCTCACACGCATCAACTTCAGTGATATAGATTACAGCTCACAAGTTTTGGCAATTACAGCAAATCAGATAACAAGAAGTTAAGAGGAATTGACAGGTTTCAGCAGTGTCCTCCAGGTCTGAGATCCGGTGATAAGTAGGTTACCATCTCATGCTTTCCAAAAGTGCATCCAGCCATGACTAGGAGGGCAGCTTCATAACACTCAAGAAGTTGGACACCATTGAGGACACAACAGCTGACTTGTTAAGACCCAGTCCACCACCTTTAACTGTGACTCTCTCCACCACCCGCACACCTCAGTTTCACTGTGTACACTATACAGGATGCAATGTAACAACTCACCGAGGCATCTTTAACAGCACCAAATCCATAACCACCTGAATCTGGAAGGACAGGCACATGGAAACACCACAGCCTTCAAATAATATATCAACTCGGTTTGGACTTCTATTACCATTCTTTAATTATTACAGAGCCCAAATTCTGAAATTTTCTGCTTAACAAGTTTGAGTGTCTTTAGGTGCTTACTCTCTGTTAATATCTCTATATTAAAAAGAACTTCCACATGTGGATCCTTTGATCCATTATATGAAGACTTACATAGATTGTGCAGCACAGGAATAAACCATTAGCCAAGCATGTCCATTTTGTTACCTTTTGCTTTATTCAAACCTCATCCCATCCTACCTCATCTAACGATATCAATTTCTGTTATTCCCCAGTGAAGAGAGATTGGGAATGAGACTTGGAGCACGGGTGGTTTGGGTTAACTGTTTCCAATATTGCGTGCTTATTATATGTCTTTTGACTATTTGCCCTTGGGTGCATGCAAGAACCACAGATTAAAGGGTAGACCAGATGAAACACCACTCTGTTCCAGAGAATGCTCCACGAGCAGCCACTGGAGAAATATAATTTTGAGAGCTAGGCCAAATCTCCATGTTTTCCCCCTTTTCTTCACAACTGTGTCTTTCAGTTTTACAATTCCAATGAGCACTTTCCCCTGCTTCTCCCATGCTAATTCTTAATGTCTCCACCTTGGAAGTGTCACAGCCAATCATGGCAACAATGTAGCTGTGCTCCACTCTGCATTCAAGGACACGTGTGGTCACCCACCAGTGAGATGTTCTGGGTAGCGATCGAGAGCAGAGCCTTGTCTGAGTTTATTTTGAAGGGGGTGGGTTATTGAGTTGTTGTAGCCCAGGAAATGTAGACCAATGTAAGCAATCTTGTTACCGCAGTGACCGAGGTTGACAGTTGAGCATGTAGCACAGGATTGAAGTCAGTGGGAAAGGGGTCAAACCTGGTCCTCTCACCCATCCTTCTTCAGTGGCTCAGAGCCAGATTGTCACTGAATTTCATCAGTTGTCGCATAGTGAAATAGCTGCAAGATGAAAGGCATATGTCATTTAGAAAGTACAGGAAGCTAGGAGAAGTTGGAGGGGTGGTTCTGTTAATTAATGATGACATGAACACAATAGAGAGGCATGACCCAGATTCAGGAAATGAGGATGTATAAGTGATTTAGGTTGAGATGTGAGAAAAGACAAAGGCAAGAAGTGTCTTGCGGGACACAGACCTCCTAATAGTAACCACACAACCAAAGCATAAAAGAAGAAACCATGGGAGCTTATTAGAAAGGTATCGCATGTGGATTTAATCGACATAAAGACTGAAAAATCAGATGGGCCAAAGTAGCCTGGGTAAATCAAGAATGTTTTTGAGATAGCTCTTGGTATGTCATACTCTGGAGTCAACCAGAGAGCAGGCTACACTAGATCTGGTATTAAGAAGTGCAGTCGAATTAATTAGGACTTCTATAGTGAAATGACCTCCAAGGTAGCAATGAATATAATTAGATTTTCCTTTCATTTTGAAGGAGACAAGTGGATCCAAGTCTGGTGTTTTAAAGTTGACTAAAGGCCAATTATGAGGCCAGTAGTGCGGAGGGAACTAAAATGAACTGGCAACTAGGGGTTAAGGGATAGAGATGCAATGGCAGATATTTTGGAATACATAGAATAGTTACATTTCAACAAGAAAGAAAAATTCTATCGGAGGTTTCACATTCTGTGGTTAACTAAAAGTGTTACAGCTTATATCAGATTTAAAGAGAATGTGTATAATGGTGCAGGTGTGGGTTGGAGGTCAGAGATTGGACAGAAAATACAACAGCAAAGAGTGATCAAGAGATTAAAAGAAGGGTTAAATTAGAGTAGGAGAGAAAGCTAACTAAAATTTGAAACCAGTTTCTATAAAGATTTATAAGAGTTTAACAAAGCGAGCATTGGTCCTACAGAAAATAAGGTGATAGCAGATTTTCCACTTTTGGTAGCAAGAAAAGATGGTAAGCATATTTTTTGAAATAGTGTGTGGTGAATAGAAAATTAGCTAATGAACAGGAAACAGTGAGTAGGAATAAGGAATTCTTTTTCAGGTTGGCCACCTGTAACCGGTGGGATTACACAGGGATCAGTGCTGGGGTTACAACCATTTACAATAAGTATTAGTGACTTGGAGGAAAGAAATGAATGTACTTTAATCACATTTGTACATGACATAAAAATAGATGGAAAGGCAAGCTGTAAGATGGATACAAGCAGTCTACAGAGATATTGATTGAAAAGTAAGTAGGCAGAAAGTTGGCAAACAGTATAATGTAGGAAAACATGAAGTTCATTTTGGAAGGGAGAACAAACAAACTATTATTTAAACAGCGAAAATCTGCAGAAAGCTGCAGCACAAAGGGACTTGGAGAACTTGTGCATGAATAACAGAAAGCTAGTTTACTGGTGCAGCAGGTAATCAGGAATGTTGGCCCTTATTTCAACAGGTTTGGATTATAAGAGTAGTGAAGTTTTACTGCAACTGTACAGGTGCTGATGAGAACATATCTGGAATAATGTGAGCAGCTTTGGTTCCCTTATTTAGAGAACTGTGTTATTTCATTGGAAACAGTTCAGAGAAGGTTCACTATGATGATCCCATGTAGGATTGCCTTATGAGCAAAGGCTAAGTAGGTTGGGTCTCTATTCACTGGCGTTTAGAAGAATGAGAGATGGTCTCATTGAAACATATTGGATTTTTAAAGGACTTGACAGGGTAAATGCTGAGAGATGTTTCCTTCATGGGACAGTCTGGTGGCATAGTCTCCATAAATGGGCACCAATTTAAGACAGAGATAAGGAGGAATTTCTTCTCTTCAAGGATTGAGTGTCTTTGGAATTGCTTTCCACAGAGAACTGTGACAGCAGGTACCTTGTGTATATTTAATAGATTCCTCACAAATAGGGGAATCGAGCGTTATGGGAAAACGCAGGAAAGTGGACATGAGGGATGTCAGATCAGTCTGAAATATTATGAGATTAGAGTTCTGAGAAAGCAGAGGAATCTGGGTGTCTAGTGCATGAATTGCAAAAGGTTCCTATGCAGGTACAGCAAGTAATTTGAGAAGTGAATATAAATGTTATAGTTTATTGCAAGTGGAATTGAATACAAAAGTAGGGTGGTTGTATAGTACTTCTGGAGTAGTGTGTACAGTATTAGTCTTTCCTAAACATGGATGTAAATTTAAAGTTTAGAAAAGGTTTACTCAACTAAAATCTGGATTGGGCGAGTTGTCTTGTGATGTTTGGGGAGTCTTGACAGAGTGGATGTCAAAAGAGTGCTTTGTCTTGTGGAAGAACCGAGAACGAGGGCTCATTATTTTAAAAATAACAGGTCACACATTTAAGACGTGAAGATTTTAATTTTCTCTGAGGGTCGCAAGTATTTGGAACTGTCTTCCTTGAGGTGGTGGAAGTAGAGTCATTGAATGTTTTTAAGGCAGAGGTGGATAGATTCGTTGTAAGCAAAACATGAAAGATGATTGAGGATAGACAGGAATGTGAAGAAATCAGTACAGCCATGGTTTTATTGAGTTAAAAATCACTCATAACTAGGTTATAGTCCAACAGGTTTATTTGGAAGCACTAGATTTCAGAGTGCTGCTCTTTCATCAGTAGCTGTGGAGCAGGATCATCAGACACAGAATTTATAGCAAAAGATCACTGTCATGCATTCAACTGATACAATATATTGAACAAACCTAAATTGCTGTTAAGTCGTTCATCTTTTAGAATGGGTTGCAGATTTTGGTTCATTAATATGTAAATCTCAGAACTTCTTTCAAATCACATTCCCGAGATAATTTAGTTCTAGGTCTTATGATCCTGCTCCACAGCTATCTGATGAAGGAGCAGTGCTCCAGAAGCTATTACTCCCAATTAAACTTGTTGGATTATAACTTGGTGTTGTGTGATTTTTAAATTTGTTCACCCAGTCCAGCACCTCCACATCATGGTTGTATTGGAAATTGTGCAGGCTCCATTGCTTCCAAATCACATGTTCTTACGTATGATTAGATTCCCTACAGTGTGAAAACAGGCCCTTGGGCCCAACCAGTCCACACTAACCTTCCGAAGAGTAACCCACCCAGACCCGTTTCCCTCTGACTAATGAACCTGACACTATGGACAATTTACCTGACCTGCACATCTTTGGACTGTGGGAGGAAACCCACGCATCCACAGGGAGAATGTGCAAACTCCACACAGACAGTCACCCGAGGCTGGAATCGAACCTGGGACCCTGGTGCTGTGAGGCAGCAGTGCTAACCACTGAGCCACCATGCTGCCCCAGTAAGTAGCTTGTCAGACAGAGAAGGCCATGTGAAGACAGTGCTGGTTGCAGTGTGCCGTTGTGAGGTAGGCAGGGCACTGACAATGCAGATTATACTGTGCACACCCTGTTTGAAGGGTTAAAACAGAATTTGAAAAGCTAAGTAAGCACTTGTGTTGGATACTGAAGTCTATTGTCAGCCTATCCCACTCTGGCCACTAGCTAGTGATGAAAATCTGTTAATTAGATTGTACAACGGGTGCCTTGCTGTAATTGGCACTTCAATGCAAATTAGTTCTGTTAGAGAACTGGGCTTTGATTATTTCTTTTCATCTACAGTCTTTCCACTATCCTCTTGTTGAATATAAATTGCCCAATTAAAAATTAAGAGATATAACATCAAATTGAACACTTGTCCTGTTGTTGAGGTACTATACCATTCTGGTTAGTGATGTCTCATTTATAAGTTGGCACCTCCCGCAATGCAGCATTCCATCAGGAGATATTATACTGCAGTCCCTGAACTACAATTAGAACCCAATCTGACTCCAAAGTGAGCGTGATACCTACTTAGCCCCAACTGAAACTTAAATTAGCTGGGGCTGTTTGTAATGACCTTGTTTCCTCGTGTAGCTGATGCTCACCAACGGAGTACAGGCCAGGGATGGTACCTAGCATCTTGCTAGGTCAGTGTGACTCAACACTGCCTTCACCCATAGGATAATAATGTTGCTCATTGTCCAAATAGTCTCTTGGTTTTGGTGTTTCCGTTCAGAAAAGATTTACAAGGATGTTGCCAGGGTTGGAGGATTTGAGTTATAAGGAGAGGCTGAACAGGCTGGGGCTGTTTTCCATGGAGCGTCGGAGGCTGAGGGGTGACCTTCTAGAGGTTTACAAAATTATGAGGGGCATGGATAGGGTAAATAGACAAAGTCTTTTCCCTGGGGTCGGGGAGCCCTGAACTAGAGGGCATAGGTTTAGGGTGAGAGGGGAAAGATATAAAAGAGACTTTTATATCTTTTTCACGCAGAGGGTGGTACGTGTATAGAATGAGCTGCCAGAGGAAGTAGTGGAGGCTGGAACATTTGCAACATTTAAGAGGCATTTGGATGGATATATGAATAGGAAGGGTTTGGAGGGATATGGGCTGGGTGCTGGGACTAGGTGGGACTAGATTGGGTTGGGATATCTGGTCGCCATGGACAGGTTGGACCAAAGGGTCTGTTTCCATGCTGTACATCTCTATGACTCATTGTAATGAAAGCCTCTCTGCATCCAGAATCTGTCAGTTCTAATTACCCCTTAATAATCTGCAAGTATGTAGTTTGAATTGCAAACTGATTACTTATAAAGTACTGTGGGGTAGAATTCTATGCACCTCCTGTTTGATGTTGGGCAGAGTGAGGCAGTCTGTCGCCTGCTGTGAACAGGCTGTGTGGCATGTGGTTTCATCAACAGATGTGGTTTCATCAACAGGTTCATTGCTGTCTGACCTCTGTGAACTTTCTCATTCTTTAGCCACTTTCTCAGAAAAGACATAGTCTGAGGTGTGACTCGAAATGGCTGGAAACTTGCATGCTTGGTGAACTACACTCTCAGTGCACAGCTGGAAGTGTGCATCCTCCTGTTGAATGTGCAAAAGGATGTTACCAAAACTCTGAAGTTGTAACTGTCTGGGAATATTGAACTGATTACTTCTCTATTTTCTTTTTTTTAACAAAGAAATGACAAAGGGTGACTTTTAATAGAAATCTTGATAATTCTGATTGGTTCGATAAAATGGATGTAAATAAGCTGTTTCCAATTCTCAAGAATCCACAATGTAGGGGACATAGTTATAAAATAGTCACTACTAATTTTGATAAAGAGATGTGGAGAAATGTATTTCCTTAGAGAATGGTCAGAATGTGCAAATTGAAGGAACATGGAGTGTTTGGGGCAAATGACATAGCTGTATGTAAATGAAATCTCAATATACACAAGTGAGAAAGTAATTGAAAATTTTGTTGATGGAATTAGATGATGGAAGGACAGGAAGGGTCATAGGGAGCATTAGCTCTAGCAACAACAAATGATTGCTTATATTTGTAATGAGTTTCAAATGTAGTCAGACATCTCATGGTCTGTGCAGCAGTGTTTCCAAACAACATTCGATGCTGAGTGATGTCGAGGTGACTCAGAAGTTTGGTTAAAGAGCATCTAAATTTAAGAAAGAGCTGGCAAGATTTTGGGAAAGCAATCTTGGGGGATTGGCAGCTGATGACATAGACTTTCCATGATAATCTAAAGTCAAGAAAGTGCAAAAGATCAAAATTGGAGGTGTGCACTGATCTCAGAGTTGGAGGTGTTGGACCTGCCACACAGTGTGCTTAAATTCTTATGTTCAGCAATAGAATTGTGAGTCGACTCTTATCAACAATAATATTTGGTATTTGAACACACTTAATATTAGAACAATAAAGTATACTATAAACTAATGAAAAATACTACAAACTACATTATGCTTTAACTTTGTGCAATCGTGTACCACCACATGAGAACATGGCTGGACTCCATGTGATGATGTCGTCGTCTTCTAATGGTCTTGGAGGTGCCTTCTCTTTCAGTGGTTATTCTTGTTACCGCGCTGAGAGGGGTTTTGCGGTGATTGTTATCCTTCCGAGTCTTCGCGCCCTTTTGGGAGGATCTTGAGAATCTGCCAATGGATTGATCAGGTTCGATTACCTTCATCAATCAGACCCAAACAGGTGTTGGCTCATTGTTGGCAGGGTGACCCTTAGGTGTCCATTATGGTAGGTGCAGGGTGCACGTAGCCTCCTCCAAATAAAGGTGCTGGGCACCTCCGTGTCTAAGGAATGACTCACTGCTCCTAATTGTCCCGAGGTGACATTCTTTTGTCCCATTTAAGTCCATCTTCAGGTGTGTATTATTGCAGAGTCTGCAGCTGTCAGGTTTGTTTGCAAACCGTCTATGGGCAGCTGCAGATTGTCTGGATTCTGCAGCATGGGGATTGATACAGTCACTTTAGTCAAGGTTGGCTTCCATTTCCCAACCTACTTTAATTATTGTCCATTCTTTTGTAACTCCATGGTAAGTTTATTATTGTCCATCATAAGTTCATTATTTCGGGTGGTCTGTCCGGCCACAGTGGTAACATTCCTTCTAATATTTTTTGTTAGTAAGTCCACTCATTAAAGTATATGAACCTTCAAACCTTTTTGTACAGCCGCACATCCAGTAACTTGGAGGCACTTGGCCAGTTATAAGGAATATCAGTTTTAGAACTGGACATGGTTTCAGAGATAGGATATGTATAGGTGTTGTGATGAACAGCTTATTTCTGTGCTATAAATTCTGGATAATAGGTGTAGTTTAGTCAGTCCCCTGCCTTCCCATTCCTCTCTGTACAATTTTCTAATCATCCCAAACATGTCTGTTATACTGCTGATGTTTTATATTTGTACAGTTGCCTTTTTCAATGTTAAGATTTTACAGAGGCCTATCCTTCTGGCTGGAGTTCTGTTAGGAAGAGGAGGGAAAAGGCCATCTCCATGATATTGCTAATGCGCTTATCTCTCTTACATAGCTCCAACAGTGTGTCGCAATGTGCCAGAAAGCTGCAGAGAAAATCTTCCAATTCTACAGGGATTCAGTGAGCAGGAAATACTCGAAAATGAGTGACTAGAGATGGGAGCAGTAGAGTGCTTAAGGGCCTTCAGGAAAGCCAAGAGCCATCAAGTTCAGAATGAAGCCAATGGACAGTCTCTGATGGAGAGCAGTGAATATTCTGTTTATATCCTGGTCCTGAGCCTTCCATGATCACTGAGCCCTCGATGATCAATCCTGTGGATAGCTGTGGGTATTCTGAGCTGGTCTGAAAGAAACAGTAACTCTGAGCTGTTTCAGCATTTTGGCACATTACTTTGGCACTGTACTTTGAACACTTGCAAAGCATGTATCTGGGAGTCAGGAAGAACGAACGTTTTTTAAAAAATAAAGTTTAATGGTGAAGAATTACAGTTTTGTTTCATGCTAGTTTTACAATTTCCATTCTCTTCAGATCTGAGAAATAATGGTTACAACAAATGAAAACCCATTGCAGTCATTGGCAAATCTGGTCAAAGTGCCAGCCCTGGAATCACTGCTTTCTTGTGAGGTTTAAAGGGTGTTTGTTTGGTTGTTCCTGCCTTCTGTATCTCAGTAATAGAAATGCAGTCCTGTGCCAGTTTTCTCTTTCCACCCTGATGGTACTAACTGTCTTCAGGGGATAGGCAATTGGGATGTCCACTCTCCCTGGGGCACTGTCTCTCCTCATGGTACAGCTTGCCTTGGGTACTCGCTATCCCCCAAGGTGCAGGCTGTATGGGTGACGTCTCTCCCAAGGGTAGGGGTTCCCTTTGGCATTGTCTCACCCTGGCACCCAGCTTGCCCCCATGGCACTCTCTCTCCCTGACGCACTGAGTTGGCTGGAGCACTCACACTCACTGGGTATAGGATGCCCAGGATAAGCATTGTCTGGGGCACTCTGTCCCTTGGGATCCAAATCGTATTGCCCAGGATAACACGACTGTATGGGACAGGGAAGATGCAACAGTAGATCTTATTGAAACTGGTGAAGCTGCAAGTGGGGCAGTTTGTGCTTCTAATGTTAACTGGTCTTCAACATGAGTTGGGCCGATAAATGTTCCTCAATTCCCCTATCAATGAGTGAATGCATAAAACACGTGGCCTCTGTGGGGTTTGGGATTAGTAGAGATCATTATAATTTGGGAAACAAATGTCCTGTTCCAAGGACTGAGCAGGGTGAAGATTACTATTGACCAGTCCCAACAACTTAGTCAGGTACCTGCTGATCACAGTAGTGTCTCCAGCTGCTTTGGAAATTATTTTGAAAGAAATGCAAAGGATTGATCAACCCAAATCAGGTCTCCCACGAGATCACAGTTTACCACTGAAAAGTATGCCCTTAGCACCAGAGAGGAACTTTACTCTGAGTATCTAACCCATACTGTACCTGTCTTGATGGAACCCAATTGGATTTAAATTTTCTTGCTTCTGCCCTTGAACTACATGCGGCCAAGCTGTGTGTGATGGTAGCTGCAGCAGGATTTCCCCACGTTTGTATTTGTGAGGATGATAACTTTCATTGTCATATGATCTTTGGGTATCTTGCTATGCACAAAGTAGCTGCCGCATCTCCTGCATTGCAACAGTGAAAGTAACTTATTTGGCTGGAAAGGTTTTAGAATGCCCTATAGTCATGGAGAAAGCTATGGAAATGTGGATTCTTTCTTTAAATGTGGAGTGAAGGTGGCATTTGAAATGCTTGCCTTTATTGTTCAGACCATTGAGAATAGGAGTTGGGAGCTCTTGTCCTGTAGAGACACAATACTGGTGAGGCCAGTATTGGAATACAGTGTGCAATCCTGGTCTCCTTGCTAATTGGAAGGATGTTGTAAAACTTGAGAGGGTTCAGAAAAGATTTACAAGGATGCTGCCAGGGTTGGAGGCTTTGAGCTATAGGGAGAGACTGGGGCTGTTTTCCTGGGAGTGTCAGAGGCTGAGGGGTGACCTTTATAGAGGCTCACAAAATCATGAGGGATGTGGATAGGGTAAATAGACAAGGTCTTTCCTGGGGTGGGGCAGCCCAAAACTAGAGGGCATTAGGTTTAAGGTGAGAAGGGAAAGATTTACAAGGAACCTATGGACAAATTTTTCATGCAGAGGGTGGTGTGTGTATGCAATGAACTGCCAGAGGGCGTGGTAGAGGCTGGTACAATTACAACATTGAAAAGGCATCTGGGTGGGTATACGAATAGGAAAGGTTGAGAGGGACATGGGTCAAATGCTGGCAAACACTGTTAAATTTATTGAGGATATCAGGTCGGCATGGTCAGTGAAAACACCACAACTGTCACTCTCCACCCCAATTTGGACAAGGTAACATTAAGTACCTCCTTTGTTGCTAGGTCCAAATCCTAACACTCCATCCCAATATCGCAGGGACTTGCTTTCACAAAAGACAAAAAAGCTTTAAGAAAGAAACCATCATCATCATCACCTACTCAACAGTAACTAGGGATGAGCCATAAATATCGACCTTGCTAATGACACCCACATCTCTGGAATGAATTTTCCAAAAGAATTTGTGTAATATTATGCTGGTGAATATAGTTGATGTCACATTTCTCATTTTAAAACGCTTTCAGTGAATCTAGTGTTTATTCAAACGTAAATTGCTCCATTCTTTATTCCCTTCTCTGTCAAATACTATAATCCCACCTTGAAACCTAAAAGCTTTTCGCTCTTGCACTTATCTTAGTTGCTGCAGTCTATTCCAAGTGATTAGCAGCAGCAGAGTGTTATAATCTTCACTGCAGTTAATGTACGCATTTCTGGCACTGGGGGAGGAGAAAATAATTTGAGCCCTCGATGTGGAGCTTTAGAAAGAGTGCACTGAATCTGTGGGATAGCTTTCAATGCTCTTAGTTGCAATGGGAGTTGCACTCTATTCCAAGGAATGTTTTACTTTGGCTGCCGATATTTTGCAAGTGTTGGAATCTTTAACACAGTATTGCAGGTAGGTTCTAACTAGAGTATTGTATGGCATTAGCAAGATCTCCCTATATTTATACTCATTTGCTTTGCAATAGCCACTGTGGTAATGTAGGAAATATAGTAACCTATTTGCATACAGCAAGCTCCCATGTGACAATGACCAAATTACCGGTTTTTGACTGGTAGTTGATACATAAATATTAGTCAGTACAATTGAGGTGAACTCCTTTGCCCTTAAGAGTGCTATGATAGCTGTTACAACCATCTGAGAATGGCTATTAGTTAAATATCTCATTCAGAAGGTGACAGGTCCAACAGTGCAGCATGCTGTCAGGAATGGCATTGGGTGTGAACTTGGGCTTGAAACCACAATCAGATTTTTGTAACTCTGTTACAGACAATTATATACATACAACATGATGGGAATTCTGATCCCTGATTTAGTCTAGGTTCCCTGAAGATGAAACCTTCCATTTATTGTTGATCAAAACAATTGTTGGATCAGCGAAATGGCTGAGACACTAACAAGATGTTCCACAAAGCAGCTTGAGCTCCATTCAGACCTTGCAGCTAAGAGTTGGTTACCTTTTGAGAGATAGTAGATGGTTCTCCTGATGGGTTGTCTGGTATCACAGCCCTGTGGGAGTCAGAACCTGCCCAGCAAGTCTCTTCTCTCAGTCTCTGCTCCTGTGGAGCCTAGACCCTGCCAGGCTCTGGCACTACGAGTGCCCATTCTTTGCCAAGTATATCACCAGAGCCACCATGCCTCCGATGTAGGTGCAGACCCCAAGAGCAATAGAGCAGATGGCTGTGCACAGAGCTTTCCTGGAGGCAGAGCTGGCCTGCCGATAGTCTCCTTTGGCTGTAGCTTTGCTGGTCTGCAGAGTACGAGGTGAGAAGGAAATTGTTACATAGAAGGAACAAAAAACAGAAGTTGCCAAAGTTAATACAATGTCATGAGAAATGAGGGTAACCAAAGCTGCTTGTTCAACAACAGCCGATATTTATATAGTACCTTCAATGTTAAAACATTCCGAGGGGCCTCACAGGAGACAAAACTTAATGGTGAACCATATAAGGAAATATTAAAAAACTCAATTCTTTTTTAGGAAACATCTTAAAGGAGGAGGTTGTAAGCAGGGAGGTTGAGGGAGGGAATTAGAACATAGAACACTATACCACAGTACAGGCCTTTTGGCCCTCGATGGTGTGCCGACCTGTGGAAGGAATCTGAAACCTATCTAACTACACTATTTCACTTCCATCCATATGTTTATCCAATGACCATTTAAATACCCTTAAGGTTGGTGAGTCTACTACTGTTGCAGGCAGTGCGTTCCACACTCCTATTACTTTGAGTAATGAAACTATCTCTGACCTATATCTATCACCCTTCAATTTAAAGCTATGTCCCCTCGTGCTAGCCATCACCATCGGAGGAATAAGGTTCTCACTGCCCACCCTATCTAACCCTCTGATTATCTTATATGTCTCAATTAAATCACCTCTCAACCTTCTCTCTAACGAAAACAGCCTCAAGTCCCTCAGCCTTTCCTCATAAGACCTTCCCTCCATACCAGGCAATATCCTCGTAAATTTCTTTCCAAAGCTTCCACATTCCCTATAATACGGTGAACAGAACTGTATGTAACACTCCAAATGTGGCCGCACTAGAGTTTTGTACAGCTACAGCATGACCTTGTGGCTCCGAAACCCAATCCCTCTCCCAATGAAAAACTAACACTCGGTATGCCTTCTTAACAACTCTATCAACCTGGGTAGCAACTTTCAGGGATGGTACGTGGACACCAAGATCGCTCTGCTTTTCTACACTATCAAGAATCTTACCATTAGCCCTGTACTCTTTATTTTTGTTGCTCCTTCCAAAGTGAATCACCTCACACTTTTCTGCATTAAACTCCATTTACCACCTCTCAGCCCAGGTCTGGAGCTTATCTATGTCCCTCTGTAACCTGCAACATCCTTCAGCACGATCCACAACTCCACTGACCTTAGTATCATCCGCAGATTTACTAACCCATCCTTCTATGCACTCATCTAGGTCATTTATAAAAATGAAAAATAGCAGTGGCTCCAAAACAGATCCCTGCGGTACACCACTAGTAACGGAACTCCAGGATGAACATTTACCAACAACCACTGCCCTCTGTCTTCTTTCGGCTAGCCAATTTCTAATCCAAACCACTAAATCACCCTCAATCCCATGCCTCTGTATTTTGAGCAATAGCCTACCATGAGGAATCTTATCAAATGCCTTACTGAAATCCATAAACACCACATCAACTGCTTTATCCTCATCCAACTGTTTAGTCTTCTTCTCAAAGAACTCAATAAGGTTTGCCAGGCACGACCTACATTTCACAAAGCCGTGTTCTTATCCCTGATAAACTTATTCTTCTCTCGATGATTATAAACCTATCTCTTCCAGCTTTTTCCAACACTTTACCCATAACCGAAGTAAGGCTCACTTGCCTATAATTACCAGGGTTGTCTCTACTCCCCTTCTTGAACAAGGGGGAGTTCTAGACACTCAATTAACAGTGGTGGGGCAGTTAAAACTGGGCATGTTCAAAAGACCACAGTTGGAGAAGTTCATTCTATTTAAAAGAGCTGAATGGCTGATGGAGTTTGACTACTGCGATTCCATACTGTCCACAGCAATAAGCAGAGCTGTGACTGCTAAGATGCCCTCTCACCTTTAATGAAGCAGGTAGCTGGAAGTGCAGGAGCTAGAGCAGGTTCTTCAGGCCCTAGTCACTGCCCATTTATTGGATCAAACTTCCTCTGTACCTCAACTCCATTTACCTGTCTTTGCTTCATATCTGTTTACAGAATTGTTACAGTGCTTAAGAAGGCAATTTGGCCCATCCTATCTGCACCAACAATATCTGTTATTCCTGATAAAACTCTTATCTATACCTCTGGAAAGCTCCAATTGACAACCAGAACCTACTGACATTTAAAGGAGGAGCTTTCAGAGTGGGAAAACGCACTATGTGATTTCAGGCCTTGACTGTTCACTTCTCATTTTGGATTAGTGGTGCTGGAAGAGCACAGCAGTTCAGGCAGCATCCGAGGAGCAGCAAAATCGACGTTTCGGGCAAAAGCCCTTCATCAGGAATAAAGGCAGAGAGCCTGAAGCGTGGAGAAATAAGCTAGAGGAGGGTGGGGTTGGGGAGAAAGTAGCATGGAGTACAATAGGTGAGTGGGGTAGGGGATGAAGGTGATAGGTCAGGGAGGAGGGTGGAGTGGATAGGTGCAAAAGAAGGTAGGCAGGTAGGAGAAGTCATGGGGACAGTGCTGAGCTGGAAATTCACTTCTCATTTCAGGTTTGCGTGCCCAGAGCAATGGAGGTAGTTTCTCTGTATCAATTCTTTAATTGGGTTCTCCAGTTCTCCCATCCGTTGCATCCAAGGCATTCAAGTTACTGAGGTATCATACATTCTTACTTGCAAATTGTAGCCTGGACCTATGAATAGTGACAGTTGTAGAGGCTCCAATTTCTTTCTATCAGGGCAAATCAGGACTTTCTCCACTCTTACCTCCTGCCAATGGAAGAGAATGAAGGAATTCTTCTCAGTGGGTAGTGAATCTGTGGAATTCTTTACCATAGAGGGCAGTTGAGGCTGGGTCATTAAGTATAGTCAAGGCTCTGATAGACAGATTATTAATCAGTAACATAATAAAAGATTACCGGGAAAAGGCCCTCAAGTGGAATTGAGGATTATCGGATCAGACATGAACTTATTGAATAGTGGAGCAATTTCAATGGGTTGAAAGGCCAACTTCTGCTCCTCCATCTTATGGTCAGATTTACAAGTTAATATTCAACCCCAAACACAAGCAAAAATAGAAAGCTCAGCAGTTCTGGCAGCATCTGTGGAGGGAAATTGGAGTTAACATTTCAGGTCAGCACGGTGGCTTGGTGGTTAGCACTGCTGCCTCACGGTGCCAGGACCCAGGTTTGATTCCACCTCGGGTGACTGTCTATGTGAAGTTTGCACCTTCTCCCCGTGTCTGCGTGGGTTTCCTCCCACAATTCCAAAAAAGATGTGAATTGGTCATGCTAAAATGCCCATAGTGTGAGGTGCATTAGTCAGGGGTAAATGTAGGGTAGGGGAACGGTCTGGGTGGGTTACTCTTTAGAGGGTCAGTGTGGACTTGTTGGGCTGAAGGGCCTGTTTCCACACTGTAGGGAATCTAATCTAAAAAATAAAGGTCCCGTGACCCTTCCTCAGAACTGGATCTGAAACGCAGCTCTGATTTCTCTCCACAGATGCTGCCAGACCTGAGCTTTTCTGGCAATTTCTGTTTTTGTTTCTGACTTCCAGCATCTGCACATCTTTTGGTTTTTATTTAATGGTCAACTTGTTTGGCCGCATTGTGAACACATCTCCCTTTGCCGTCAAGTCCTGGAGTGGAACTTGAACTTGGACCTTCTGGCTCAGAGGCAGAGGTGCTGCGTACTATGCAAGGAAAGACCTCCTCAGTTTTATTAAGCAGCTCAATTAAGTCACCCCTCAATCTTTTAAACTCCAGGATACAAAAGGCTGTTGTGATCTGTTCTCACAAATGAAACCTGGATAACTCCAGCAAGAATATGAATAAAACAGCACCTTACCTTCTGTGATAAATAAAATGCAGCAATTCCCATTGGCCAGAAGCAACAGAGCATTGAGAAGACAGCGAGTCCCAGATAATCCTGGGGAATGTTGAATGAGAGTGTGCTGTCACTATCACTATCACTATCACTGTCCCCATCGTTGTAATAATTGGTCTGTGAAAATATCAACATCATGGAATCAGAATCCCTACAATGCAGAGGCAGGCCATTTGGCCCATCGAGTTCACACCAACCCTCTGAAAAGCATTCCATCCAAACCCTCATTTCCCATGGCTAATCCACCTAGCCTGCATATCCCTGGACACTATGGGCAATTTATTTAGATTTCCTACTGTATGGAAACTAGCCCTTCAGCCCAACAAGTGCACACTGACCCTCCGAACAGTAACCCACCCAGACCCATTCCTCTACTCTATATTTACCCCTGACTAATGCACTTTTCACGATAGGCAATTTAGCACGGCCAATTCACCTAACCTGCAGGTCTTTTGGATTGAGGAAAGCGGAGCACCCAGAAGAAACCCACGCAGACATGGGGAGAATATGCAAATTCCACACAGACAGTCGCCTGGGGCAGAAATTGAACCCGGGTCCCTGGCACTCAGGCAGCAGTGCTAACCACTGAGTCACGTGCCACCTCTGACCGTCATGTCCACAAATACTCCCAGAGTAAGAAATGACATAATGGAGGAGTGGTCTTCACCGATGGATCCACGTTCAAATACACCACAAACTCTAACAATGGCCACTATTTATATAGTGCGTTATCTTGCTGGATGTCCAGTCAAATTAAGACTGGTAACCAAAAGGTTGGTGATTGGGATGATCATTTAAGACTGAGTTGGGAAGAGCTGTGGTCACTCAAAGGGTTGTGAATCTTTGGAATTCTGTAGCCCTGAGGGCCTTGGATTCTCTACTGTTGAATATATTTAAGGCTGGGATAAACAGGTCTTTGTTCTCTCAGAGAATCGAGGGACACAGAGAGTGGATGGGAAAGTGAAGTTGAAGCCCAAGGACCATGATTGTATTGAATGGTAGAACAGGCCTGAGGGGCCAATTGGTTTATCCCTGCTCCTCTTTCATTGAAGCATTCAAGAGGACATTGGATGATTATTTAGATAGAAGTAACATGGAAGGGTATGGGAAAAAGGCAAGAAATTAGCAGTAGGCAACGATGCTCACTTGAAGAGCCAATTCAGACATGATAGCCTATTTCTATACTATGCCACTTCTGTGATTCCGTTTGCTGTGTTCTTGAGACTGATTCATATTAGCTCAACATAAAATGTCCAAATACATTAATCAGAACCAGATAGAATTTATTTTAAAAAGAGGTATTTTAAAGAGGTTTATTGTAAGAAACTAAGGCATTTACGTAACAACCCAGCACTACCTCAGGACATTCCAAAGCGATTAGTAGCCAATTAATTACTATGAAATTAAGACAAGACAGGAGAACAGGCAATTGGTACATAGCAAGATCCCACCAATAGCAAATCGAACCATGGAGTCATTACAACATAGGACAGCATTCGGCTCATTGAGTCCATGTTGGCTGTCTGTGGAGTAAAGCAATCCCGGTCCCATTCCCATTCCCAAATCGTTGAATGTCTTCACTTCTACCACCTTCGTAAGTAGTGGGTTCCACAGTCACAGAGTCTAAGAGCCATACAGCACAGAAACAAACCCTTTGGTCCAACTCATTCGTGCCAACCAAGTTTCCTAAACTAAATTAGTCCCATTTGCTTGTCTTTGGCCCATATTCCTCTAAACGTTTCCTATTCATGTATCTGTCCAAATGTTTTTTAAATGTTGAAACTGTAAATGCATTTACCACTTTCACTGGCTGCTCATTTCATGTGTGAACCACCCTCTTTGTGAAAAAGTTGTCCTTCAGATTCCTTTTAAATCTTTCCACTGCTCTCTGGTTTTGGGCTCCCCTAACCTAGGGAAAAGACCTTTGCTATTCCCCTATCTATACCCCTCATGATTTCATAAATGTCTATAAAGTAATCCCTCAACCTCCAACGCTCCAGTGAAAGAAGTTGCAGCCTATCCAGCCTCTCCCTATAACTCAAACCCTCCAATCCTGGTAACTTCCTCATAAATCTTTTCTGCACCCTCTCCAATTTAATAATATTCTTCCTATAGCAGGGTGACCAAAACTGTACACAATACTCCAAAATTGGCCTCACCAACGTCCTGTACAGCCATAACATGACATCCCAACTCCTCTACCCAGTAGTCTCAGGACTGAAGGCAAGTGTCTCAAATGCCTTGTTTAATACCCTGTATACCTGTGATGCAACTTCCAAAGAATTATATACCTGAACCTTAGTCTCCCTGTTTCTATAACTGGTTTGAAACTTAAAAGGATCTATCAACCAGGTTTCTTATTAAACAATTATGGTTTTATTATTTAATCAAAAAATATCCAATATAGATGAACTTACACAGTCAGTAATACAGAAAAATTTCCAACTACAAACATCTCCAAATGACACAGTCAAATACACACAAACACACTTCAGAAACAGAAGGTAAAAAAGATTTCTCTGTAGAGATAGGCTTTCTGAGTCATTACCACTCACTGTATCGAAGAGTTCTTCATCAAATTCTCACTGCACCTCTTGCCCAGAACCTTATATCTGTGTTCCTATGTCCTGTGTACCATCAGCTAAAGGGAACAGCTATTCTTAGTCAATCTTAGCTAAACCTATCCTGATTTTGTGTCACCAACTTAAGTCAAGGAAAATTATCACTGACATAAAGAAAGGCTTAGCATTTAAATAGCACCTCTCCTGACTGTAGGACACTCTGAATTGCTTGACAGCCAATGGGACACTTTTGAAGTGCAGTCACTATTGGAGGAAACATGAGAACCAATTTTCACATAGCAAGCTCCCACAAAGAGAAAGTGATAGTGACCAGATCATCTGTATTAACAATGTTGGTTGAAGGATTATGGATGTGGTTTTAGGTGCTCCCAACCTGCTCACTAAGACCTGCCAGCTGCTCAGAGCCTGGCACCTCTATTGGGCCACAGTGCCAGTGGTGAGGCAGTGCCATCTGCCAGTACAAAGCCAGGCTAGGATCATCAGTGGATCCCAGCTGCAGCTGACGGTCAAGTCAGCAAGGGTGTGCGGAATATCTCTAAGGTCCCTCGATTTAGCACCGAATGCCTATGAATGAGGGCCACGTGCATCTCCAACCCCTAACCCCAACCACCACCACTCAGAGACCCTGCAAATTCCACCCAGCAGTTTGCTTGTTCTCCCCACATGGCCAATCCCCCCTGCCCACTGCTGGGTTAATACCCAGGTAGGGGGATGAAGCCCTTATTTAAGCATTAAGTGGGCACTGAAGGGCCTCAATCAGAATGGGAAGACTTGCCCAAAATGGAAGGAGGAAGGAAGTGAAAGGAAGCTCCTAATAATCTGCTGCCTGATTAAGTGCACCCCCGACCCAAATGCTAAACCTATCACAGGGAAGGACAGAAGGTTCCTGCCTCTGTCTCGCTGATTTTTTTTCACCTCTGCTGTTCTGTCCATCTATCTCTTCCTCTCTCTTTCATTCTATCTTTCTATATCCCTCTGTCTCTCTCCATTTGTCTTTCTCTCCATTAATTTCTCTCCTAATTAACCTTCTCTCCCTTCCTTTCTCTCATCTCTTTCTCTGTTGAATGAGGGAGAGATCTTGTAGAAATCTATAAAATTACAACAGGACTAGACAGACTAAACACAAGAAGGATGTTCCAGATTCCAGGGAGTCGAGAACCAGGGGTCACAGTCTAAGGATACAGAGTAGGCCATTTAAGACTGAGTCATAGAGTCATACAGCATGAAAACAGTCCCTTCGGTCCAACCAGTCCATGCCTACCATGTTCCCAAACTAAACTAGTTCCACCTGCCTGTGCTTGGCTCATAGCCCTCCAAACCTTTCCTAATTATGAACTTATCCAAATTTCTTTTAGACGTTGTAACTGTACCTGCATTCACCACTTCCTCTGACATTTCATTCCACACGAAAACTGCCCTCTGTGGAAAATGTTGCCCCTCATATCCTTTTTAAATCTTTCTCATCTCACCTTAAAAATATGTCCCCTAGCCTTGAAATCTCCCACCTTTGTTATTCACCTTATCTATGCCCCTCATGATTCTATAAACCTCATAAGGTCACTCCAGTGAATAAAATGTCCCAGTCTTTCCAATCTATTTTTATATCTCAGATCCTTCATTCCCAGCAACATCCTGGTAAATCTTTTCTGAATCGTCTCCAGTTTAGAGAGATGTCTTCACCCAGAGAGTGGAGGAGCCTGTGGAATTCTCTGTCACAGAAAGCGGTTGAGGGGAAAACAGTGAATGTTTTCAAGAAAATGTTAGATATAGTTTTTTTTTAGATTAGATTCCCTGCAGTGTGGAAACAGGCCCTTCAGCCCAACAAGTCCACACCAACCGTCCAAAGAGTAACCCACCCAGTCCCATTTCCCTCTGACTAATGCACCTAACACTATGGGTAATTTAGCATGTCCAGTTTACCTGACCAGCACATCTTTGGACTGTGGGAGGAAACCGTAGCACCCAGAGGAAACCCAGACACGGGGAGCATGTGCAAACTCCACACAGACAGTCGCCAAGGCTGGAATCAAACCTGGGACCCTGGTGCAGTGAGGCAGCAGTGATAACCACTGAGCCACCGTAGTTCTTAAGGCTAAAGGAATCAAAAGGTGTGGGGAGAAAGTGGGAACCATGATCATATTGAAACATAGAAAATAGGAGCAGGAGTAGGCCATTTGGCCCTTTGAGCCAGTTCCACCATTCAGTATGATTTTGGTTGCTATTGAATGGCGGAGCACGCTGGAAGGACAAACTGGCCTATTCCTGCTCCTATTTTCTATATTTCTTCCTCTTCATCTAATCTCTCTTTCTCCCTCTCTCTTGCCCTGTCTCTTTTCATTCCTTTGCTTCTTTCTTTTTCTCACACTACCTGTGCTATTTATAAAGTGCTTACAGATCTTATTGGGTTTTTGCTGCTGTAAATTTCTGTCTAATGTTACTGTATTCCTAAGGGAACTAATTAAAATAAATCCCAGTTATTTCAATCATGTGAATTATTGCTTTATTTCACAGACATGAATAATTAGGGAATTATTGCAAAAATCAACAATACTGAAGATAAATTCATAAAAGTGAGTTTAATATTGAGTGAGGGAAGCATAATTTTCTAATCACTTCATGAATTTCATATTTTGAATTTCCTAGGCATTGAGAGCTACTTTGAAAGAAAATTTAACATTAGGACTGATCTTTTCAGTCAGGAGGGCTGTGGTGCCTCAGTCACTGAATGTGTCTGTAGGAGAGACTAGGCCCTGACAGCACAGCCCCAGAGTGAAGGGACAGCCCTTCAGTATTGAGATGAGATGGAATTTCTTCAGCCAGAGGGTGGTGAATCTGTGGAACTCATTGCCCCAGAAGGTCAAGTTATTGAGTGTATTTAAGACAGAGACAGATAGTTTGTTGATTACTAAGGGGATCAAAGGTTACAGAGAGAAGGCAGGTTGAGAAGCATATCAGCCATGATTGAAAGGTGGAATAGACTCATTGGGCAAATGGCCTAATTCTGCTCCTATATCTTATAGTCTTATGTTTAAGGCAGAGATTGATAGATTTCTAAATACAATATTAAAGGTATCTAGGGATTCAAGAATGTTGTGGAAAGCTTTTCCCACATTCCAAACAAGGAACCATTTACCTGTGTGTCCAGATATGGAAGGTCCTCCACATCGACTGAGACAGTCGGAACTTTTGCCTGACCAGCCTCCGATTCCAGAACCTTGGGCTCTTTCGAATTTCCTATCTTCTGCTCCCCAGGTCCATTCTCAGTGAAAGTGGTCTCGGTGCAGTGTTTCGAGCTAGCCCAGACCCTCAGATCTGCATGCGGCGTTAGGCTTGGACAGTAGAGAGACTCGACAGTGTTCTGCAGTGAGCATGTGTCCAGGAGCTGTGGGACCAACTGGGAGTCCGTGCTGGCAGGAGAGCTGCCTGGTACCAGCTGGTTGCAGATTGGCGTGAGGCCATGGGGAGATGTGGGCCCCTCCTTGGCTGAGGCTCCGCCAGGCAGTACATGACTAAACAGTTTGCCACTCACCTGCTTTCCTAACAGGGGTCTCTGAAGCTCACACAGATCATCCATTCCGTAAGAGTGTCTTCCTCCCAATGTTAATAGATGCCCTGCATTGTGTCTGTCAAACAAAGTAAGTTTTTTTTTAGAAATTGAACAATTGAAATCTTCAAGTTTTCGTAAAAGATGTAGTACCATTCCTGTGGCATGCTGGTACATTTCCCTGCTTCTGGGCTACAAGGTCTGGGTTCAAGTTCCATTTGCCCCGGGGGAATCTCAAAACATATCTGAACATGTTCAGCAAAGGAGATGTTGCTTCAGAGTTTTCAGAGCTCTTGTTACATAATGGTAGTGACCCTACCTGTGAGCCAAAAGGCTTAAGTTTCACCTGTTCTTGAGATGTGTGTGAACTGGCTGATGAAAAACATTATTGTTGAAACTTTATTGCTGGAACAGCACAGCAGGTCAGGCAGCATCCAGGGAACAGGAGATTCGACGTTTCGGGCACAGGCCCTTCTTCAGGAATGAGCAGAGAGTGTTCAGCAGGAGAAGATAAAAGGTAGGGAGGAGGGACTTGGAGGAGGGGAGTTGGAAATGTGATAGGTGGAAAGAGGTCAAGGTGAGGGTGATAGGTCGGAGTAGGGTGGAGGCGGAGAGGTCAAGAAGAAGACTGCAGGTCAGGAAGGCGGTGCCGGGCTGGAAGGATCCGGCTGAGACAAGGTGGGGGGAGGGGGGATGAAGAAACTGGTGAAGTCCAAGTTCATCCCCTGCGGTTGGAGGGTTCCCAGTCGGAAGATAAGACGCTCCTCCTCCGACCGTCGGGTTGTTGTGGTTTGGCGGTGGATGAGTCCAATGACCTGCATATCCTCGGTGGAGTGGGAGGGGGAGTTGAAATGCTGTGCCACAGGTTGGTTGGGTTGGTTCGTCCGGGTGGCCCAGAGGTGCTCCCTGAATCGCTCCGCAAGTAGGCGGCCTGTCTCCCCAATATAGAGGAGGCCACACCGGCTGCAGCGGATGCAGTAGATGATGTGGGTGGAGGTGCAGGTGAATCTGTGGCGGATATGGAAGTTTCCCTTGGGGCCTTGGAGAGAAGTGAGGGGGGAGGTGTGGGCGCAAGTGTTGCACCTCCTGCGGTTGCAAGGGAAAACTTCCATATCCGCCACAGATTCACCTGCACCTCCACCCACATCATCTACTGCATCCGCTGCAGCCGGTGTGGCCTCCTCTATATTGGGGAGACAGGCCGCCTACTTGCGGAGCGATTCAGGGAGCACCTCTGGGCCACCCGGACGAACCAACCCAACCAACCTGTGGCACAGCATTTCAACTCCCCCTCCCACTCCACCGAGGATATGCAGGTCATTGGACTCATCCACCGCCAAACCACAACAACCCGACGGTCGGAGGAGGAGCGTCTTATCTTCCGACTGGGAACCCTCCAACCGCAGGGGATGAACTTGGACTTCACCAGTTTCTTCATCCCCCCTCCCCCCACCTTGTCTCAGCCGGATCCTTCCAGCCCGGCACCGCCTTCCTGACCTGCAGTCTTCTTCTTGACCTCTCCGCCTCCACCCTACTCCGACCTATCACCCTCACCTTGACCTCTTTCCACCTATCACATTTCCAACTCCCCTCCTCCAAGTCCCTCCTCCCTACCTTTTATCTTCTCCTGCTGAACACTCTCTGCTCATTCCTGAAGAAGGGCCTGTGCCCGAAACGTCGAATCTCCTGTTCCCTGGATGCTGCCTGACCTGCTGTGCTGTTCCAGCAATAAAGTTTCAACTTTGATCTCCAGCATCTGCAGACCTCACTTTCTCCTCGAAGAAAAACATTATTGGTCAGCTTACTTTATGATCAATTCTCTGCTTTTTATAAGTGGGTCCATTGATAAAATATAAGAAATGTAAGAGCCAAATGCACACAGCAAGCTCCCAATAACAGCTAATGGGCAGATAATCTGTTCTGGTGGTAACAACTTAAATGCTGGAGAAACTCACCAAGTCCAGCAGCATCTGTGGAGAGTGAGACAGAGTTAATGCTTCAAGTTCAAACTGACTGTAATGGGGACGTTCCTTATACCGCATAGTGGGCACTGCCAGGACTGTGGGCAGACTCGTGAAAGAGGAGGCCCATCGAACCCCATACCCAGGTAAGTCGCGGGCTTGGGGCAGTAGGTGGTGGTTTGGGATCTTAGGGAAGGTTTGGGGTTGACATTTAGAGGACAATGTGCTTAGGAATGAAAAGACAACCATCTCCTCAGGGATGGGGCTGCCTTCCTTCTTTCTGATTTCCACTCAACTCTTCTCACCCTTGGCCTTATCCTGCACTCTGGATCATGTCTCTCTTCCTAGTTTTCTCATTAGTATCTCAAAAATAGCTCTCCTCTGAAACTGTCGCCTTTCTGTGTGGGAACCAGTTCCATCAATTTTGCCAATGACTCAATTAACTTAAAGTGCAGAGAGTGTACAGTTTAACAGAGCTATGCCAAGCACTCTTGTGAATAATGAGGCCTTTGCAAGACTGCATGAATCAGTAGTTAGCAGGTGGAAAAAGCAGTGAAATAGCACAGCAAAAAAAGTTACACACTCCCACACAACAGCAGATAGATGTACTTATAGAGACAGGAAAACAATCAACACCTTCCTACATTTACACATCCACACCCAACATTCCCCAACACAGAGTGAGACACAGACAAACCCATACAAACTTCAACACACAGGCGAACACACCCACACATACACAGATGTAGAGACAAAACTCACCCCAATACAGACACATAACTCCCTGCCCATACTCCCCAAGATAAAGACAGAGACATGTATATAGTGATTCACAGAGACACATACGCATAGACAGTCACATAGACACACTCTCATACCTACACTACCTGACATACAGACAGGTGTAGGGAGACACACAACCTCTCCCACATGCACATTCATCCACACAGAGACATAGAAAGACACAAATACATAACTCCCACACCCAACACATACACAGAGACGTGTACGCAGAGATTTGCACAGAGACAGTCACATTGGCAAACACACAGAGATAGATACACACAGACGTATAATCCCTCTACACAGACAAATCCATACCCACACACCTGCACACACTTTCACATGTGTACAGAGATATACACAAAGACAGTTTCACACAGACAGACACAGTGAGACACGGACACACATCCTCACAGCCACACATTTTCACATGTACACAGAGATACACACAGATTCAGATTCAGGCAGACACACATGTAAAATCAGAGATGCAAAAACACACACTGACAGACAAGCTAAACAGATAAATATAAAACAAAGAACTCTGGATGCTGGAGATCTGAAAAGAAATGCAGAAATTGCTAGAGAAACTCAGCAGACCTGGCAGCATCAGTTGGGAGAAAACAGAGTCCAATGATTCTTTATCAGAACTGGGACATTCCTTTATACCACAGAGCTCTGGGGTGGGCATTACCATGGGTGAAAAGAATAGAGCTACAATTGAGGAGGAAGGCACTCCAACCCTGAGGAGATCGAGTTTTTTTCTTATCTAACCAGATGTCCTTTAAAACCCAAATCCAGCCGGATCTGATGAGGATATATAGACATAATCGCACAAATAGATATACAGTCAAAGACAGCATCTCTGTCCATAGTTGTTAGGTGCATTAGTCAGAGGCGGGTGGGTTACTGTTCGGAGGGTCGGTGTTGACTTGTTGGTCCGAAGGGCTTGTTTCCACACTGTAGGAAATCTAATCTAATATGGATACATACATACGTAAAACACCCCCCCCCCCCCCCCCCACCCCGCTTTGTCTCTCTGCCTCCTTTTCCTCTTTTAATATTTTCTTTAAAATCTATCTCTTTAACCACTTGACCTAAAATCTCCTTAGGTAGTTTGCAAAATTTGTTTCATGGCAGCTTCCGTGAAACACCTTGGGGCGCATTTAAGCTACACCAACACGGATTGGTGTTGAAATGAGAAGGAAGAGGTGGACAAGCAGAACGGGATAGCGGGAGAGGGGGGCGTAGGGAACGAGAACTGCAAGAGAGAGATTAAAGTGAGGATGGTATCGAGAGAAAGGGTCCAAACAAGAGGGACAGAGAAAGTGGGAGTCATGCAAACTAATTGTGTGCGTAGCTTTTCTGACCCTCACTCCTCACACAGGCACTTTCAGCATTTTTTTGCCTGAGTTTTTAGATGCTGCAAGTTGAACTTGTTTTCACCAATTTGGCTGCGGAATTTCTCCCCACAGACTGAGAATAAGACGCAGGAGAGTGGATTTAAGGGGGCATTGTTCCCACAGAGGGAGAGAGCGATATGGGAGCAGAGACCCTCAGCACATTAAATGAAATTGCTTGGATGTGGTTGTGGAGTGCTGTAACCCACAGGGATATGGACCAAGTGTTGGAGAGTAGGGGTTAGACCGGAGGGGGTATCGGTTGGCTGGCTATTTGGTTAGGAATGAAGGGGATGTAGGAACACAGAGATAACTGAACGACTTACCAGGAGACGCTGGGAGAGATGTGGCAATGAGCTTCGCTATTAGGATTTCCGTTTCTTTAAACAAACCCCCATCAAGAATGAGCTTTCTGGCACCCAGGTGAGCAGCAACAGGGTTTATCTATTGAAAGTTTTCTGAAATAAAGACCTCTGAATCCAGACAATCATCAAGAGCAGTCTTGTCAAACTACCTCTCCAATTAATCCTAGACTTGCCACTAACTGCAGGGCTTCTCCTTGGTCCTAGTGCCCACCCTGCTCCTGTCAGGGGATGTGCCAACAAAACGGGGCTGTTCCCTTTCTGTGGCCACTTCTGTGGCAAATTGCACTACTCCTACACGCGAGCTTGGGGTGCCAAGGATTGCTCCCTGGAACCAGTGCTCAGCTGTATTTCTGCACTAAGTACTGGGGATGGGCACTGGCTGCAGGTTCAGAACTGGAGCAAAGTCCTGCAAGTTTCTGCCAGCTTTGATCACTGCTTGCAAGGTTGAGATGCTAACCCAAGCTCAGGTTCCATAACTGCAACCTCAACCCCTCCCCTGGGGAAGTGGGGCTGGGGGGGGGGGGGGATGACGTTACTGGGTGCAGTTCCAAGGACGAAGGGTGTCATCCCTGCCTCTGAGTCAGACCCTCCAGGCCTTGATGGTCAAGCAAGGTGTTTTTATAACATGGTCAGATCTGTGTGGATTGACGCGCCAACCCTTCCATCACTTGCGAATGGTAGGCAGTAAGAGAGCAAGAGATTCCTGTTTTAGTTATACATGATGTGGTCTGGATCCTCTCATACAGATCCTGTTTTCAATTTCATAGCCCCCTACAGGAAAAATAAGCCATGAAAAGCAGCTCTAAGCATTTTGTCTGCCTCGTGTGACCCTAGACATGGAAAATGTTCCAGGGACGCTGACTCACAACAGCCAAGCCTCCCTCCATCCATCCTTTATCTTCTCATACCTCTTTGATCTCTCTTCCCATTCCTCTTTTCCCCTCTATATCTCACTACTGCTTCCCGCTTCCACCTTTCTACTGAGTCCTCACCCCTTTATCTTTAGATAAACTGAAGCATATAGTACAGAATAAACCATTCGGCCCATCGAGATTACACTGATGATAAAAAAATTGTCTATCAACACAAATCCCACATTCTCTCTTAATCTCATATTCTCCATCGCGAGAATATCAGGTCAGCATTGATGAGTTGGACCGAAGGGTCTATTTCCATGCTGTACATCTCTATGTCTCTATGACTCTTCCTTGCTCCCTCCCTCCTGCTGCAAGTCTCTTCAGTTTAATTCATTTGTCTTCATTCTGCATTTTTCTCACTTTCTTACTCCCTCCTTCATTCTCCAGTTAGTTTTCACCCTCTCTTTCTAGCCTCTCATTTTTGTTCCACCCCACCATCAGGCGTGCGATATGAGCTGCCCGTTAGCCCTGTATGGAGTATGTATGTGAATCAAAATGGGAGCAAATAGCAGCACGGATGTAATGAGACAAGTGGCTCAAGGCCCAGTTTGAGGAGCATTCTCTCAGCCTCAGGAAATCATAACAGAATCTTTTTGGTAATTAATGCTGTTTGTTTTTTTTATCATGACTGATTTAGCCCATTTGTAAAGCAAAAATCCTCAATAGGTCTCCTTCATCTGATGACTTGAACACTCCTTTCACAATATTGGTTTAAGACAAAAGGTCCTCCTACCCGAGAGTGTCATGATGTATCTCAACAGGTCAATTAAAAATGTACAGAAAACTTGCATGGCTTCTAACTCTCTAATAATATGGAGTTTGGATTCAATGAGGTTTCAATGGAGAGTTGAAAATGTGTTGCTGGAAAAACACAGCAGGTCAGGCAGCATCCAAGGAGCGGGAGAATCGATGTTTCAGGCATAAACCCTTCTTCAGCGCTTTTCCAGCAATACATTTTCAGCTCTGATCTCCAGCATCTGCAGTCCTCACTTTCTCCTCTTCAGTGGAGAGTTGATGGGAACACAGGACCAAGGAGCAGGTGGAGGCCATTCAGCCCTTGAGTCTGCTCTGCTATTCAATAAGATAGTGGCTGACTTGATAGTCTGTTGTCCGGCCATGTCAAATCATGGTGCTGTGTGAGCTGCTGCTCATGGTGGAGATTGCAGCCTCCATTCCCATTAAGTGTCGGGAACTGCCTGGTTTCATGTGGGATAGGAAAACCACTTCCTTGTCTAACTCTTGTCATTGTCAAGATGTAGTTTATTTCACATCAGCAAATTATAAGCTACATAGATAGGATAGACACAGTTATGGATACTTTGAGGAGGTTCTGGATGTTGGATTTCCCTTCTTCAAGAACCTTAGCTGTTCTGCTCACAAGTTCATATAATATCATCATAGTGAGTGGTGCTAAGAACCACTTAGATCCATGACAACAGTTTCCTGTCTGCTATCCCCCCATCTAACTGAGCTGGCATAGGTTCATAATTAAGTCACTTGACTTAAACAACAACTTTCTTCAATTATAAAGTGCCTTTAAAAGTCCCAGTAAGGCTTCCATTGGACATACCAGATTTGTATTCCCATGGCTATTGAGGATTGAAGGTCAAATTGAAGTGCTCTACATGAGTGAAGGTTGTGGGAGACAGTGAGAAGCTACCTCGTCAGGTTGGGGAGGGGCACTCCAGAGCAAGAGAGTAGAGGGGGTGCTTTATGTTAAATTTCAAGGCAGGCTGTTGAGAGCTCATATCAGGAAGCACAAAGGAGACTGGAAATCTCTGAACTCATCCCCCACCAAAGGGGAGGAGACCTTCCATCCATTGTCTCTATCTACACTTCTCGCTGCCTCGGAAAGGCAGCCAACATCACCAAAGACCCCGCCCAACCCGGTTATAACCTCTTCCATCAAGCAGAAGATGCAAAATCTTAAACAGACGTACCAACAGGTTTAAGAACAGCTTCTTCCCCGCTGTTATTAGACTTCTGAATGGACCTCTCAGAATTCAGATCTAATGTTGATCTCGTCTTTTATGCACTTCGTTTGCAGCTATTGCATTGTGTGCCTTGCTTTGTTCTATCACTCTATAATTGTTGTATGGTATGATCTGCCCCTGTATTGCACACAAAACAAAACTTTGCACTGTACCAGGGTACATGTGACAATAATAAATCAAATCAAAATCAAAAAAATTCTCCAGACATTGCTGATTAACTGAAAATTTCAAACCTCAGATTGATTGATTTTTATTCAGTGAGGGTATTGAGGAGTACTGAACTTAGGTGGGTGGATGGAGTTAAGATACAGAGTAACTATAGTATATCTTTATTGAATGGGAGAACAAGTTCAAGGGTGAATGGCCTCCTCCTGTTCCTAGGTACTGGTGAAACACATCTCCATATTTTAATAGTCTGGAGTACTCCTGTTCTGTAGAAATCAGACTGGACCCAAATGGTTAATTCTGTTTCTCTCTCTACAGATGCTGCCAGACCTGGTGAGTTTCTCCAGCAATTTCTGTTTTTATTTCAGATCTCGGGCATTTGCAGAACTTTACTTTTATTGAAACACATCTCCCTAACTGTCCCGATCAAATATCTGCCTATATTCTGACTCTAATCTCTTTCTTGTCACTAAATTACAAAGTACATTATTCCAAGCGTCTCTTCCTCCCACCCACAGGGATGATTTGAGTTCCACGGCATTTTGTAATTTGCTGTAATACACATTTCCTCTTAGCCCATGGGGGCTTCAGCTTCAATTGCTAGCACTTGCAGGATGAAAGCTGTGAATAGCACTGATTGTAGGCAATTAAGGATTTCTTAGAGCCTCATTACTGCATTCAAAAAAACATACCTGCCAGGAATTGCAGAACACTTCAATTACCCCCCTGAAGCAGATGTTAATAGCTTTACATGCATCCAACGTTCCACTTCTGCGGTATAAATAATGTCCCTCTGTCTGTAGATTTCTTTATTCTACCAGACCTCTCGGAATCTCGTTATTGACATTCCTATCCGCCTCTCAGTGTTGCAGTAGATGTGGCATCACTGTCAAGGCCAGCATTCGTTGCCCTTCCTTCAACACCCTTGAGCAGAGTGGCTCACAAAGGCCATTCCGGAGGGAGTCAACTACAGTGCTGTGGGACTGGAGTGACGTGTTCGCCTATGGGAAGGTCAGCAGATTTCCCTCCTTCAAGTATACTGCAACCAATTTTTTTTGATAATCAATAATATTTGTCATGATCACCATTACTTTGAGATTAATTTATATCCCAGATTATTGATTACATTTTCTCCTTGAACACACGTTCCCAGAGCATTAGCCAGACTTGGCTGAAGAGGCTAAATGGCCTTCTCTTTATTTGTGTGTCACTCGGTAAAGTCATAGAGTCAGATAGCACAGACACAGACCCTTCGGTTCAACCAGTCCATGCCGAACACAATCCCAAACTAATCTAATCCCACCTGCCTGTACTGGGTCCATATTCCTCCAAACATTTCTTATTCATGTACTTATCTAAAAATATTTTAAATGTTGTAACTGTACCTGCATCCACTACTTCCCTTAGAAGTTCATTCCGCACACAAACTCTGTGTAAACAAACTGCCCCTCACATATTTTTAAATCTTTCTCCTTTCACCTTACAAATATGTCACCAGTCTTGAAATCCCCAATGCTAAGGAAACGACACCTGCCATTCACATTATCTATAGCTGTCATTATTTCATAAACCTCAATAAGATCACCCCTCAACCTCCTACACTCCTAGCCTATCCAGCCTCTCCTTATAATTCAAACCCTCCATTCCCGGCAACATCCTGGTAAATCTCTTCTGAATCCTTTTCAGCTTAATAATATCCTTCCTATAACAGGGCAACCAGAACTGGACACAGTACTTCAGAAGAGGCCTCATCAATGTCCTGTATAACCTTAACATAACTTCTTAACTCCTACACTCAAAAGGTCTGAGCAATGAAGGCAAGTCTGCTGAAGGCCTTCTTAACCATCCTATCTATATGTGATGCAAACTTCAAAGAATTGTGTACCTGAACCCCAAAGTTTCTGTTTATTCTACAATACTACCCAAGGTCCTACTTTTTATTGTGATGTGGAGGTATCGGTGTTGGACTAGGGTGGACAAAGTCAGACATCATGCAACACCAGGTTATAGTCCAACAGGTTTATTTGAAATCACAAGCTTTCGAAGCGCTGCTCCATCATTAGGTTTAACACTACCCAAGGCCCTACTTTTAACTGTATAAGTCCTGCCCTTGTTTGTTTTACCAAAATACAATACTCACTGGATTGGGATGGATTTGATTCTGGGCTTTCATATCGAAAAATACAACCTCTGCACTATTGCAGCTTCAAAAATAAACACCTGAATTCCAGTGACATTACCGCTCATCATTGTTGCCTCAAAATCTGTTCAGGCTTGGGTCAAAACTTTCAAAACTGAGATTGATAACTTTTTGTTGTATAAATGTATTAAGGGATATGGAGCCAAGACAGTTAGATGGACTTAAGGCAACGATCAGAAATGATCTAATGGAATTTTGTAACAGAATGGCTTTCCCTTGTTGTGTGACTAGGTGAGCATGCAGGAAACATACAGATCGAGGGCAAAAGCTTCTGTTGATACATGAAGAGAAAAAGCTCTGTAAAAACGATTACAGGTCCCCTGCAGTCAGAAACAGGGGAACTTATAATTGGGCACAAAGAGATGACAGACAAACTAAATACATACTTTAGTTTTGTTCTTCACAAAGGAAGAGACAAATAACATCCCAAAAAATATGGGAGATCTCGGGGTGTAGTGGGAAGGAGGAATTGAAATAAATTAGTAGCGAAATGATTTGGGGGAAACTAATGAGATTAAAAGCAAATAAATCCTTATGGCCTGATAACCTTCATCCCACAGCACTTGAGGAAGTGGCCCTAGAAAAGACAGGTGGGCTAATGGTAATTTTCCAGAATTCTACAGACTCTAGAACAGTTCCTAAAGATTGTAGGGGAGCTAATGTAACCCCACTATTTAAGGAAGGAGACAGAAAGAAATCAGTGAATTGTGGACCAGTTAAATTGACATTGGTAGTAGGGAAAATGCCAGAGTTCATTATAAAAAGATGTAATAGCATAGCATTTGGAAAACAGTGACAGGATCAGATACAGTCAGCAATAACTTACAAATGAGAAGTCATGCTTGACAAGTATACTTGGAATGTTTTGAGGATGTAACTAGTAGAGTGGATAAGGAAGAGCCAGTGGATGTGGTTTACTTTGATTTTCAGAAGGCTTTCAATAATATCCTACATAAGAGATCAGCATGTAAGATTAAAGTGTATGGGATTGGAGATTGCACACAGAAATGGATTGAGAACTGGTCGGCAGACAGGAAATAAAGAAAAGGATTTTTTTCTGAGTGGCATCCAGTGACCAGTGGTGTATCACAGGGATCAGAGCTTGGACTCCAGCTATTATAGAGTCATACAGCACAGAAACAGACCCTTCAGTACAAGCAGTCCAGGCCGAACTCTATCCCAAACTAAACTAGGCCCACCTGCCTACTCCTGACCCATATCTCACCTAACCTTTCCTATTCAAGTACTTAACCAAATGTCTTTTAAACATTGTAATTTTTCCCACATCCACCATTTCCTCAGGAAGTTCATTCCACATGCAAACCACCCTCTGTAAAAAAATTGTCTTTTTAAAGTTTCTATCCTCTCATCTTACAAATATGCCCCCTAGACTTGAAAACCCCCACCCTAGGGAAATGACAACTACTATTAACTCTATCTATAACCCTCATTATTTTACAAAGTTCTATAAGGTCACCTCTCAACCTCCTATGCTCCAGTGAAGAAAGTCCCAGCCTATCTTTATAACTCAAACCTTCCATATCCAACGACATCCTGGTAAATCTCTGTTGAACCCTTTCCAGCTTAATAATATGATTTAGATGGGGAAACATATCACATCTCCAAATTTGCAGATGACACAAATCTGAATGACAGGGTATGCTGTGAGGAGGATGCAGTGAAGCTTCAGTGTGGTTTGTACAAGGAAATGGCCAAATGCATGGCAGTTGCAGTATAATGTGGATAAATGTAAACAGGAAGGCAGATTATTATCTAAGTGGGGGTAGGTTGGGAAACAGGATGTGAAAAAAGACCTTGGTGTCCTTGTACACCAGTCCCTGAAAGTAAGCATTGCATGTAAAGCAGATGGTGAAGAAGGTAAATGATATTGGCTTTCATAGTGTGAAGATTCGAGTACACAAGCTAGGATGTGTTGCTGCAACTGTACAGTACCATGGTCAGACCACACCTGGAGAATGTTGCACAGTTTTGGTCTCCTTGTCTGAGGAAGGATGTTCTGGCTATGGAGGGAGTGCAAAGGAGGTTTTCCATACTGATTCCTGGGATGGTAGGACTGATATATAAGGAGAGACTTGATTGGTTAGAACTATATTCATTGGCGTTTAGAAAAATGGGTGGCAATCTTATAGAAATCTATAGAATTCTAAAGGGATTAGATGGTGTAGATGTAGAAAGGAAGTTTTCAATGATCGAGGAGTCCAGAACCAAGAGTTGTAGTCTAAGCATTAAGGATGGGTCATTTAGGACTGAAATGAGGAAGAATTTCTTCACCCAATGAGTGGTGAGCCTGTGGAATTCTCTGCCACAAGAAACTATTGAGGTCAAAACATTGAAGGCTTTCAAGACAGATGTAGATATAGTTCTAGGACTAAAGGGATATTTCCTAGTGGTGGCCCTCATTGAGATGTGCTAATCAGTTGTGGAGGAGATCCTGCTGCAGAAATGAAGGAGTGGGGAGGGTGTCATTTCTATGAGAGACTGGATAGAGGCCATGTGTTAGGATCAGTTTCACTCTGGCATTACCTGGTGCCTTGGAGCAGGATTGAAATCTGAAGCATCACCCTCTGCTCCTCAGCAGAAGAGTGAATGAGGAGTGAATTGCAAAGCTTGAGGAGAGATGTTTCAAAAGATGTAATGTGCACCACAGGTGATTATTCAAAGCTGAGCATCTGGCCCTTCCTGGTGACTTGCAGCTTGCAACTCTCAGAACTTGCTGAGCATCTCCAAAATAACAAATCCTGTCAGTTTGGCCAGGGTGCTTCAGACGCTGGATTAGTCCACCAAGAAGAATATAAATAATTCACATTGGTTCCCTGGCTATTGGAAAGAAGCCTGGACTAAAGGGTTACTGCATCTTTCATCTCTGTTTATTTCGATTTGGGTAATTTTGCTTTCCCAAGAACAATTAAATGTCCACTTAAATACTTGCATTGACAGATCGTCTTTTGTAAAGTTCCACATGAAAGGCTGTTACTTCAGCTTAAGATATTGAGTATTCTTGATCGAGTTGGGAAGTGGGTAAGGAATTGGCTAAAACAGGAAACTAGCGTGCGCTGTTTAGAAGAATAATGTCAAATGAGGGAATTAGATGGAATGTCATGGCTCAGGGAGTGCTGCTCAGATTCCTGCTGTTTCTGATGTACATAAATGATGTGAGTTTGCAAATGTAAACTGTTTAAATTAACACACAATACCACATTAAGGGGCAATAAAGTCTGAGGACAGCTATAGAAGTATTTGCAAGTGGACAGAAGAATGTTAGATGAATTACATGTAACGTAGAGCAAAGAAAATGGCCATTCAGCCCAACTGGTAGAAAGTGAGGACTGCAGACGCTGGAGATTAGAGTCGAGAGTGTGGTGCTGGAAAAGCACAGCAGGTCAGGCAGCATCCGAGGAGCAGGAGGATCGACGTTTCAGGCATAAGCCCTTCATCAGGAATGAGGCTTGTGGGTCAGGGTGAGAGATAATAGGAGGGTGGTGGGGTTGGAGGGAGGTAGCTGGGAAAGTGATAGGTGGATGAAGGTGAGGGAGAAGGTAATAGGTCAGAGGGGGCAGTGATGGACAGGTCTGGAGTGTGGTGCCGAGTTGGAGGCTTGGGACTGGGATAATGTGGGGGGAGGGGAAATGAGAAAGCTGTTGAAATCCACATTTATCCCCTGTGGTTGCAACTGATCTATACCAGTATTTATGGTCCATCCGAACCTCCTCCCATCCTTTTACATCTGGCTGTATTCAACAAAAACTGCTCCAGATAGTTTGCTGAGAAACACTGAGCGAAACAACTTGAAGTGAAAACATGGGTTCCCATGGAAATCGATGTTAAATCCATAATCAAGTTCATTGAAGCCTTTTCTTGACTGGAAACACAAAAATACAGGGTGCAGTACTGCATCCCAAGCAGAAATAATGTATGCATTCCAAACTGAAATAGCATGCACAAACTGAATGTGGCAGAAATACAAATTTATCATAGATCAGATGACAAGGTTTCCTTGTTCTCTCCCCCGCTGCAGGCTCACTATCACCACCTGCTGGGCATCTGTGGCTCATTTTACTTTTTATCTCCCTCTGCGCTCTGTCTCCCTCTCATTTCAATTGAGTCTCTCTCTCTTCCTCTCTCCTTTTCAATTTTTTCTGTTTGTCCGTTTATGTTATAGATATTTTTATTGAAAGAAAAAAAGAAATTTTTTAACATTTTTTACAAAATTATAAAGTAATACAAACAAGTATAAACACTAATATACAATTAAATATATAAAAAAGAAATAAATAATAATGAAAATACAACAAAAGAAAAAAGAGAAAAAAACCTCAGCTAACTACTAATCTTTCCTACAAACAACCAAAGCATAAAATAACATATCTTACATTTCTAGGAAGAAATAATGTAATAATTAAATAGTTAAGTATATACTCAAAATGGATTAACATCAAGTCATGACAAAACCCATATTTATATGTGATTCCTCCCCCCCCCCCGGGGCCCCCCTGACCTGCCAGAACTACTACCACAGCTAGACAAAAGCCCTTGACAAAATGGCTGAAACATCTGTGTATATATATAGTTCAGAAAGGGCGGCCATATTTTATAGAATAATTCCTGTCTGTCCATTTTAATTCTGGTTGTCTCTCTTTGCATTCTCCTTTTGAGTTCTTGGTTTCTCCCCACCTACCCCCAGGGCAATTTTGACAAACAATGTGAACAATTCAGCAGTGAGATGATTTTCACCATTCCCTGACTGATGATACGATGTTAATGCGGAATTAACAACACATTTTTCCACAACAGTTCCAAGATGGAGGACGGGGAAAATTTCTGACTGTAACAGCTGCTCCTTTTTTTGAGGTATTTTAGGTGCTGGAGGTGATTTCCTCGAATTCCAGGAGCAGCATATATGCTGTTTTATATGCTGTTGCATTGTTTTGGAACTTTGGGGAAAAAAAGTCAAAACAACAGCGGTTTAAAAGGGAGAAGAGCAGACAAAGGAAGCACATGGTGAAGACAGTGCAGGAGAGAGAGAGAGAGAAAACCTGCACAGTTACTTCCTTTGCTGTTTGAATTCATGTATTGCTGGACATCGGAGTGCAACTGGGAAAATTAACAAACAGTGAAATTCACTGGAGGAACTGTTGGGCAAAGTTCACAGCACAGAATCAGATAAGTTACTTGTTGTTTTAAGTCTGTCCAAGAGAAGGGCTGCAGTAGTGGGTACAGTGGATTCTTTCTTGATTATATGTTTTTGGAGATAAGGCTCTTGATTAAACTTAAAATATAAGCCATAGCTATTAATTTAACTGTGGCAGTGTTTGTAGAGGAATAAGACAGTGTTATTTTCTGGGTCTGTAGATTGTGAAGGAACAAAAATGGCCTTTACAGTGATATGTACTTCTTGTCAGATGTGGGAGTTTAAAGAGAGTTCAAGGGTTACTGCGGATTATATCTGCCATAAATGCTGTTGGATGCGAATCTTATCAGATCAAGTGGATCAGTTGGAGAGACAGTTAGAAGCGATGAGGAATTTGCAACAGCAACAGGATGTGATGAATGGCAGTTATAGAAAGGGGGGAAAGTCTCAGATACAGTCACATAGATGGGTTAACTCCAGGAAGGGTAAGAGAGGTAGGCAGCTAGTGCAGGAGTCTTTTGTGGATATACGCATTTCAAACAGGTATGCTGTTTTGGAAAATGTAGGGGGTGATGGATTCTCAGGGAAATGTAGCACAAACAGCCAAGTTTCTGGTATTGAGACTGGCTCTAATGCAATGAGGGGTACGTCTTCTTCCAAGAGATCAATTGTGTTAGGGGATTCTGTAGTCTGAGGTACAGACAGATGTTTCTGTGGCCAGCAGAGAAAAAGCAGAATGATGTGTTGTTTCCCTGGTGCCAGGATCAAGGATGTCTCAGAGAGGGTGTAGAATGTTCTCCCACGGGAGAGGGGCCAGCAGGACGTAATTGTCCACATTAGAACCAACGACATTGGAAGGGAAAAGGTTGAGACTCTGAAGGGGGATTACAGAGAGTTAGGTAGAAATTTAAAAAGGAGGTCCTCAAGGGTAGTAATATCTGGATTACTCCCAGTGCTATGAGCTAGTGAGGGCAGGAATTGGAGGATAGAGCAGATGAATGCATGGCTGAGGAGCTGGTGTATGGGAGAAGGATTCACATTTTTGGGTCATTGGAATCTCTTTTGGGGTAGAAGTGACTTGTACAAGAACGGACGGATTGCACCTAAATTGGAAGGGGACTAATATACTGGCAGGGAAATTTGCTAGAACTGCTTGGGAGGATTTAAACTAGTAAGGTGGGGGGGTGGGACCCAGGGAGATAGTGAGGAAAGAGATCGATCTGAGACAGGTACAGCTGAGAACAGACGTGAGTCAAACAGTCAAGGCAGGCAGGGATAAGGTAGAACTGATAAATTAAACTGCATTTATTTCAATGCAAGGGGCCTAACATGGAAGGCAGATGAACTCAGGGCATGGTTAGGAACATGGGATTGGGATATCATAGCAATTACGGAAACATGGCTCAGGGATGGGTAGCACTGGCAGCTTAATGTTCCAGGATACAAATGCTACAGGAAGGATAGAAAGGGAGGCAAAAGAGGAGGGGGAGTGGCATTTTTGATAAGGGATAGAATTACAGCTGTGCTAAGGGAGGATATTCCTGGAAATACATCGAGGGAAGTTATTTGGGTGGAACTGAGAAATAAGAAAGGGATGATCACCTTATTGGGATTGTATTATAGACCCCTCAATAGTCAGAGGGAAATTGAGAAACAAACTTGTAAGGAGATCTCTGCTATCTGTAAGAATAATATGGTGGTTATGGTAGGGGATTTTAATTTTCCAAACATCGACTGGGACTGCCATAGTGTTAAAGGTTTAGATGGAGAGGAATTTCTTAAGTGTGTACAAGACAATTTTCTGATTCAGTATGTGGATGTATCTACTAGAGAAGATGCAAACCTTGACCTACTCTTGGGAAATAAGGCAGGGCAGGTGACTGAGGTGTCAGTGGGGGAGCACTTTGGGGCCAGCGACCATAATTCTATTCGTTTTAAAATAGTGATGGAAAAGGATAGACCAGATCTAAAAGTCGGAGTTCTAAATTGGAGAAAGGCCAATTTTGATGGTATTAGGCAAGAACTTTCAAAAGCTGATTGGAGGCAGATGTTCACAGGTAAAGGGACGGCTGGAAAATGGGAACCCTTCAGAAATGAGATCGCAAGAATCCAGAGAAAGTATATTCCTGTCAGGGAGAAAGGGAAGGCTGGTAGGTATGGGGAATGCTGGATGACTAAAGAAATTGAGGGTTTGGTTAAGAAAAAGAAGGAAGCATATGTCAGGTACAGACAGGATAGATCGAGTGAATCCTTAGAAGAGTATAAAGAAAGTAGGAGTATACTTAAGAGGGAAATCAGGAGGGCAAAACAGGGACATGAGATAGCTTTGGCAAATAGAATTAAGGAGAATCCAAAGGGTTTTTACAAATATATTAAGGACAAAAGGGTAATGAGGGAGAGAATAGGGCCCCTCAAAGATCAGCAAGGCGGCCTTTGTGTGGAGCCACAGAAAATGGGGGAGATACTAAATGAATATTTTGCATCAGTATTTACTGAGGAAAAGGATATGGAAGATATAGACTGTAGGGAAATAGATGGTGACATCTTGCAAAATGTCCAGATTACAGAGGAGGAAGTGCTGGATATCTTGAAATGGTTAAAGGTGGATAAATCCCCAGGACCTGATCAGGTGTACCCGAGAACTCTGGGAACCCAGGACGCTAGAGAAGTGATTGCTAGGCCTCTTGCTGAGATATTTATATCATTGATAGTCACAGGTGAAGTGCCGGAAGACTGGAGGTTGGCAAACGTGGTGCCACTGTTTAAGAAGGGTGGTAAGGACAAACCAGGGAACTATAGACCAGTGAGCCTGACCTCGGTGGTGGGCAAGTTGTTGGAGGGAATCCTGAGGGACAGGATGTACATGTATTTGGAAAGGCAAGGACTGATTTGGGATAGTCAACATGGCTTTGTGCGTGGGAAATCATATCTCACAAACTTGATTGAGTTTTTTGAAGAAGTAACAAAGAAGATTGATGAGGGCAGAGTAGTAGATGTGATCTATATGGACTTCAGTAAGGCGTTCGACAAGGTTCCCCATGGGAGACTGATTAGCAAGGTTAGATCTCATGGAATACAGGGAGAACTAGCCATTTGGATACAGAACTGGCTCAAAGGTAGAAGACAGAGGGTGGTGGTGGAGGGTTCCCTTTCAGACTGGAGGCCTGTGACCAGTGGAGTGCCACAAGGATTGGTTCTGGGCCCTCTACTTTTTGTCATTTCAATAAATGACTTGGATGCGAGCATTAGAGATATAGTTAGTAAGTTTGCAGATGACACCAAAATTGGAGGTGTTGTGGACAGCGAAGAGGGTTACCTCAGATTACAACAGGATCTTGACCAGATGGGGCAATGAGCTGAGAAGTGGCAGATGGAGTTTAATTCAGATAAATGCAAGGTGCTGCATTTTGGGAAAGCAAATCTTAGCAGGACTTATACACTTAACGGTAAGGTCCTAGGGAGTGTTGCTGAACAAAGAGACCTTGGAGTGCAGGTTCATAGCTCCTTGAAAGTGGAGTCGCAGGTAGATAGGATAGTGAAGAAGGCGTTTGGTATGCTTTCCTTTATTGGTCAGAGTATTGAGTACAGGAGTTGGGAGGTCATGTTGCGGCTGTACAGGGCATTGGTTAGGCAACTGTTGGAATATTGTGTGCGATTCTGGTCTCCTTCCTATTGGAAAGATGTTGTGAAACTTGAAAGGGTTCAGAAAAGATTTACAAGGATGTTGCCAGGGTTGGAGGATCTGAGCTACAGGGAGAGGCTGAACAGGCTGCGGCTGTTTTCCCTGGAGCGTCGGAGGCTGAAGAGTGACCTTATAGAGGTTTACAAAATTATGAGGGACATGGATAGGATAAATAGACAAAGTCTTTTCTCTGGGGTCAGGGAAAGATATAAAAGAGACCTCAGGGGCAACTTTTTCACGCAGAGAGTGGTACATGTATGGAATGAGCTGCCAGAGGATGTGGTGGAGGCTGGTACAACTGCAACATTTAAAAGGCATTTGGATGGGTATATGAATAGGAAGGATTTGGAGGGATATGGGCTGGGTGCTGGCAGGTGGGACTAGATTGGGTTGGGATATCTGGTTGGCGGGGACAGGTTGGACCGAAGGGTCTGTTTCCATGCTGTACATCTCTGTGACTCTATGACTCTATATTGTGAGGAAAGGACATTTTTTAAAATAGTGCTAAAATGAGAAAATGTTAATGGAGAAATGTTGAATGAGGAGCGCCCTCATGGGTTTTGCATTTTCCCCTTAAATACATTTACAGTATGTGCCAGACATTCCACATTCCGAAATGACAAAACTGCATTAACTTCGAATCAGGGAATGGGAGAGGCTGAAAGTGATCTGGGAGAGCCAGATGACTCAACGTTGACCTTTGCAGAGTTGAAATTTGCAAATCCAGCAAAAGGCACTGTTGAAATAAATCATCTCTCAGAGGAAAATATATGTGGCAGTCAGATCTCGGGCACTGAGAATGAACCTTATGTTAAACGGGGTTTATCAAGATTTAAAAGAATACTTGTTATAGGGAATTCTCCTGCCAAGGACACAGACAGGAGATTCTGTGGCAGTGAGCATGAATCCAAGAGAGTATGTTGCCTTCCAGGTGCTAGAATTCAGAACATCTCAAAACTTTTGAAGCATATTGTCAAAGGGGAAAGTAAGAAGCCAGAAGTTTTTGGACATGTCGGCAGGAATGACATAGTCAGGGAAAGGGTTAAAGCTTTGCAGAGTGAACATAAGAGGTTAGGGAGCAGATTAAGAAAACAGAAAAGTAATAATCTCCAATGCCAAGTTCTAATGAGGAAAGGAATAAAAGGATAGGGGAGATAAATCAATGGTTGAGGAGGTGGTGCATTGTGCAAGGATTCAGTTTCTCAGTTCATTGGGATCTCTTCTGGAACAGAAAAGACCTGTTCAAAATGGGTTTCACATGAACTGGAAAATGACCAATATCCTGATGGGAACATTTGCTGGCTATGTGGGAGTGAATGTAGACAAGTTGTTCTTGCAAATAGCTAGCACAAATGTGATGGTGTGAATGGCGTCCTCCGGTACTGAAACAGAATATAGCTGCTGGAAAACAAAAATAATCAGCACACCTAATACAGCTTGATGAGTGTTTGTTGATTAACCATTGAACAGTTTCCTAATTAACTGGATGCTTTACCAATCAGTCATTATTTTCCAGGTAATAACTGCATCAAATTGCTTTAACACTGTTGAAGTCTACTGTGAATAAAGTACACTGCTACACTATCTGTGCACTGAAGCAATCCCCTTCAGGAGCTCATGGCTGCTGAGAGGGCTGGTTATGTTGGCACTCGGCCAGATGAGACTCAGTGTAGTCCACATGCTCTTCAGGGACAATGCCTGAAAGCACAAAGCTATTAAAGAAATTCTCAAGCTAGATATTCGTGTTGAACCCCACTGATGATCATTGGGCAAACTCCAATTACACATCGTTGCAATTGATCCATGACTATCCTTCTCGGAAATCTCCAGATGAGTTTGCCATTTAAAACAGTGCAGTGTAACTTGTATCAACGGAGTCACTAAGGAGTTCCATGCATCCTTGTTCATTCCTCAATAATTCATTGGATGTGATATTTTATTAATGAATATTATCTATGCATGAGTTGACTAAAACCATCCCCTGATTAAAACACTAAGCAGTTTTGGTGCAGTTCATGGCCAAGGGTTGAAAGAGGTAGGAGTGGAGCTGTCTTGTACGTTATTGCACACACAATAAGACAGCTGAGAATCTGGTCACTATTTTGGTTTCTATATGTCTAATTCCACTAATTCTAATTCTGGACTCTTGAACATCTACTATTTCGATTGCTCTGCCACTGATGGCCATGCCATCAGCTGGTATTCCCTCACTACCTTAAGGGCACTCCTTAAAAAGCCAACCTCTTTGCCTAGGCTTTTAATCTTCTGCTTGAGTATCTTCTTCTGTTTCTTGAGGTCAAGTATTGGTCAAGTCAGGATACGTCCTGCACATTTCAGGGTCCAGGCAAAGGAAGACAATCAGCTGGAGGACTACAGTGTGTTCGGGTGGAGGTCCTAGAGGGATTTGAAAACAAGGGTGAGAATTTTCTTGACTGGAAGCCAATGTAGGTCAACGATCACAGAGGTGATAGTGTCATGCTATTATGAAGGTGCTATATAAATGCAGGCTTCTGATGTTTAGGATCATCAAGGAGCTGAGCTAAATTATAATCAATAATGGAACATGGGTGGTGGGAAATAATCCATAATTTGGGAATGGATCCATGATGTTGAATATTCATCCTTTGCTTCCAGGCAACATCTAAGATGGAGCCAGTCTGTTTGCAACCTTGGCATCATATTTGATCCTGAGACGAGCTTTCGCTGTCATCGTTTTGCTATCTTAGGACCGGCTGTTTCTGCCTCCAGGACATTGCCTGACATTGCCCCATTCAAACTGATTTGCTGCTGAAACCCTCATCCAAGAATTTATGACCTCTTGCCTCAACTATTCGAACAAACACGCAGCCAGGTTCCTACATTCTAACCTCTGTAAACTTGAAGTTATCCAAATCTCAGTTGCCTGTGTCCTAACTCACAACAAAACCCATTCCTATATCACCCCTTTGCATTCCGATGTACGTTGGTTTCTACCTTGTTTTTAGTCCCCCTTCAAGACCTGATCCTTATCTCAGCATTATCCTGTAGCTGATTTGCCTTCAGTTGCTTGGGCCCCAATCTGCCTAGCTACACCTCCCTACCTCGCTTTCTTCATTGAAGACTCTCTTTGACCAACTGTTTGGTCACTTAATCAAACATCTCTTACATGGCTGGGTGTTGCATTTCGTTTTATAATACTCCTGGGAGCCACCTTGCAACAGTCTAACTAGTAAGGCTGCTTATACAAATATAGCTATTTTAATCAAGTTGTTCAGACAGATTATGTCACAGATCCAGGGTGGGTGGGACTTGAACCTAGGCCTCCTACTTCAGAGGTGAAGACACTACCACTGTACCACAACATCCCTAAAGTAAACAACAGTGCTCAACGCAGGTCTTGTACTTATAACCCTGACATTACAAGTCTCATACTGTTCAGACGAAGCTAGTCATGTACATTATGTAAACTGAAGGTGTGACCATGAACAAGACAGGTAGAGGGGTCCAGCAGGTAATACTGAAGGATCCTGGATCAATGGTGCTGGAAGAGCATAGCAGTTCAGGCAGCATCCGAGGAGCTTCAGCAAAATCGACATTTCAGGCAAAAGCCCTTCATACTGAAGGATCCTCAGCCCTGAAACTCACCCAACAGGTTTGAATTCTTGCTCTCTGTGGGGATGAAAGTGGGGGGCTATAGGAAAGGTGAGCAAATTGGCTATAGCACCATGGTACTGGGAACCATTCAAGTGAGGAGACAAAAGAGAAATATAGTTGTAATTGGTGGCATAGTCAGGGGAATAGACACATTTTCTGGATTCAGGTTCCCAAAGGCTGTGTTGACTGCCCTGTGCCTGGGTTCAGGATATCTCATCTGAGCTGTAGAGGAACTTGGAGTGGGAGGAGAAAGATCCAGTTGTTATGGTCCACATAGGTCCCAACGATATAGGTAGAGAGGTTCTGCTGAGAGAATATGAGCAGCTAGTGGCTAAATTAAAAAGCAGAACCAAAAATGTAATAATCTCCAGATTATTACCTGAGGCATAAGCTGATTGGCACAAGGCCAACAAGATTAAAGAGGAAAATACATAGCTCAAAGATTGGTTTGTGAGAAACAGATTCAAATTTATGGGATAATAACAACAGTATTGGGGAAGGCGGGAGGGGAAAGATCCACTTGTTGTGGTCCACGTAGGTACTGATGATATAGGTAGGAAGAGGAAAGAGGTTCTGCTGGGGAAATATGAGCAGCTAGGGGCTAAATTAAAAAGCAAAACTAGCCCATGAAGAAACATGCAATTCTGGATTTGTGTAATGCGGCAAGCTTAATTAGGGAGCATAGGTGAAGAAACCCCTAGAGGACAGTGATCATAATATAATAGAATTCACTCTGCAAATTGAGAGGGAGAAGCTGAAATCAGATATAACCAATGAGTAAAGGTAACAACAAAGACATGACAGAAGAGCTGGCCAGAGTTGATTGGAAGCGGAGCACAGCAGGGAAGGCTGTGGAACAGCAATAGCAGGCGTTTCTGGGATAATTAGTGAGACACGGCAGAAATTCATCTCAAGGAAGAAGAAATATGCCAAGGGAAGAACAAGGCAACCGTGGCTTACAAGGGAAGTCAGGGACACACAAATCAAAAGAACAAGCATACAGTGTGGTGAAGATGGTGCAAGGCCAGAGTATTGGGAAGTCATTAAAACCAGCAGAGGATAACTAAAAAAGCAATAAGGGTGCAGAAGATGAAATATGAAGATTAGCCTGTAGTAATATAAAAGAAGACTGCAAGAGTTTATTTCGATATTTTAAAAGTGAGAGAGAGGCAAGAGTGGACATTGGACCACTGGAAAATGAGGCTGGTTAAGTAGTAATGGGGAACAAAGAAATGGCAGAGGAACTGAATAGGTACTTTACATCAGTCTACACAGTGGAAGACACCAAACACTCACCAGAACTTCAAGAGAGTCAGGGGCAGAGGTGAGTAGACTGGCCATCACAAAGGAAAAGATGACAGAGATGCTGAAAGTCTGATAGTGGATAACCTGGATTAGATGGACTACACCCCAGAATTCTGGAGGAGTTAGCTGATGAGATTGTGGAGGCGTTGTTGATGATCTTTCAGGAATCATTGGAGTCAGGAAGGGTCCCAGAGGACTGGAAAATGGCTGATGTAACATCCCTATTTAAGAAGGGAGGGGGGCAGAGGACAGGAAATTATAGGCTGGTTAGCCTGACGTTGGACTTTGGTAAGGTTTAGAGCCATTGTTAAGGATGAGATTGCAGAGTATTTGGTAGCGCATGGTAAAATAGGGATGTGTCAGCATGAATTCAACAAGGAGAGGTCATGCCTGACAAATCTGTTACAATTCTTTGTGGAGGTGACGAGCAAGTTAGCCAATGGAGAGCCAGTGAATGTGATTGATTTGGATTTCTAGAAGGTCTTTGTCAAGGTGCCACACAAAAGGCTGCTAAATAAGACCCTATGTTGGGGAAGGTATTGGCATGGATAGAGGATTGGCTGACTGGCAAAAGGTGGAGAGTGAGGATAAGGGGGGATTTTTTCAGGATGGCAGCAGATAACTGGTTGAGTTCCACAGAGGTCAGTGTTTGAACCACAAATATTCACATTACACATTAACAATATGGATGAAGGATTTGAGGGCATTGTTTGTAGATGACATAAAGATAGGTGGAAGGACAAATGGTATTCATTGAATTCCTACAGTGAAGATAGAGGCCATTCAGTCCATCGAGTCTGCACCCATCCTCCGAAGACTCACCACCCCCCACCCTATATCCCCATAACCCTGTATTAACCATAGGTAATCCACCTAGTCTATACATCTCTGGACATTATGGGCAATTTATCATGGCCAATCTGCCTAAACTGCACATTCCTGGACTATGAGAGGAAAGGCTTTGGAAATCTGAAACGCAAAGGGACTGAGGAGTTCCAATTCAGGATTCTCTGAAAGTTAACATGTGGGTTCGTTTGGCAGTTAGAAAAGTAAATGCAATGTTAGCATTCATTGCAAGAGGCCAGAACAGAAGAACAATGATGTATTGGTGGGGATGCATAAGGCTCTGGTCAGACTGCTTTGGAATATTGTGAGAAGTTTTGGACTTTGTGTCCAAGGAAAGATGTGCTGGCATTGGAGGAGGTCTGGAGGAAGTTGACAAGAATGATCTCAGGGATAAGAGGGGGGTCTGATTCAAACTTACAGAATACTGAGAGGCCTGGATTCGGCAGATGTGGAAAAGATATTTTCACTAGTAGGACCAACTAGGACCCAAGGGTGTAGCCTCAGAGTGAAGGGACAACCCTTTAGAACTGAGATAAGGAGGAATTTCTTCAGCCAGAGAGTTGTGAATCTGTGGAACTCATAAAAGGCTGTGAAAGCCAAGTCATTGAGTGTATTTAAGACAGAAATAAATAGGTTTTTGATTAGTAAGGAGATTGAGGGTTAAGTAGAAAAGGCTGGATAAGGAGTTGAGAAACCTATCCGCCATGATTGAATCATTGAGCAGATTTGATGGGCTGAATGGCCTAAGTCTTACATCTTATGGACTAATATAAGTTATTATAAACTTTAAGGACATTTAAATGGTCATTGGATAAACATATGGATGAAACTGGAATAGATAGGCTTCAGATGGGTTCCACAGGTCGGCACAACATCGAGGGCCGAAGGGCCTGTACTGCGCTGTAATGTTCTATGCTGCAAGCATTTGTACCTATTGTTTCAATGGTTTGGTAGATTGGCTTAAGCGAATGTTTAACTCTGATTTAACATTATTAATTCATCATTGCAATAAGAAATCTGGAAATTATTCTTCATTTTCATGATGAGGAATCCATGAAGATTTAAAGATTTGAGGTGTTTTAATTGTTTGCTCTCTAAGAATACAATCTTCGTACTTGTGACTGTGTTATTAAGATAAATTGGAACATAATGTATTGGCAATTTGCAACTTTAAAATGGTCTATGCCTACCAACTGACTATGACATCTTCTTTCCCAGTTAACTACTTGAATCTCTATCCTTTTACTTGAGTCTTAAAGAAATTAAAAAGTGGATTTCCCACTGTCACTTGCTGAAGCATTGAAGGAGTTGAACTCATCTCAATGTAATTCATTGTACCAGAGAACTGGAGATTGGATGGCTGACTGGCAATACAGAGTAACACCAATAGCATGGGCTACCACGAAGAACACTCCTTTTCAACCTCTTCCCTCTCATGTGATCTCTCTAATGGGACAGTGGGACTATGGCAAATTTCCTAAAGAATTGAACAGGACAATGCAAAGTAGTTTCGACTGTGATTTTAGATCAGAAATTAATAACTTATTGTCTTTAGCCTGTCATTGACTTAACTAGGGGTTGATGTTCATAACATTGAGGAAGTGATGTAATCATTTCAGCTCAAACTTATTGAGACAATGGCTACATCTCCAGACAAAGAGCAAACCGATTTCACTCCAATATCTATCGAGATGATTTCCCCAAATCAATATCTCTGACAGCAAAATCCCATATAAAGCCAGGTAGCCCAATCCCATATTACATGGGCTGACTAGGATGTAGAAATAAAATGTGGTCTAAAACATAATTGCAGCTCAATTCAGAAATTATTCATTTCATTTAATATGCTAACTGTGAGGGCAACATTCATTGTTTCCCAAAATGTCATTGTTAAAATTGATCCTTTCAAAGGATGCGAGTGTCACTGGTAAGGCTAGTATGTGTTGATCCTGAACTGAATGGTTTTCTAGGCCATTTGTGAGGGCAATGAATTGCTCAGGGTCTGTGGTCACTCTTAGGCCAGACCTGGGGGTAAGGATGAAGAACATTAGGGAGCCAGATGGTTGTGCAGACAACAATGGATGATAGTTTTATGAGAGTGGAATCTTATAGCATCCTCCATGACATGAGTGAAGGTGAGAGTTATATTAGAATTGCGTGGGAAATCCAGGAAAGCGTATTTCAACAGTGGGAGCAACATTTACACTTTTGCCAAACAGTGAAGCGAATATATCATCAGGCAACTGTGAGTTGCCAGTTAAGGGAGACTATCACTTGTTAAACACTTCATTAACATTTAGCTTCTCATCTTACCAAATGTGCCATGGAACATGAAAATCAGAGCGGTATCCTGGCGACTTCAGCTCAGCAATTGCTCCAAACGGCCTCCATGTTAGACACCAGAAACCAACATCTCAGGACACCAGCCACATGTACTCCATATGGTGTTTTGGTTTTCATTAACAGGGGATCAAGTTTAAGAGCCACGAGGTTTTGCTACAGCTCTACAAGTCCCTGATGAGACCACACTTAGAATATTGTGTCCAGTTCTGGTCGCCCTACTACAGGAAAGATACAGAGGCTTTGGAGAGAGTGCAAAGAAGGTTTACCAGGATGCTGCCTGGACTGGAGGGCTTGCCTTATGAAGAAAGGTTGAATAAGCTCGGACTTTTCTCTCTGGAGAGAAGGAGGCAGAGAGGAGACCTGATCGAGGTGTACAAAATAATGAGAGGAATTGATAGAGTCAATAGCCAGAGACTTTTCCCCAGGGCAGAATTGACTGGTATGAGGGGTCACAGTTTTAAGATATTAGGGGAAAGGTATAGAGGAGACGTCAGAAGTAGGTTCTTTACACAGAGAGTTGTGAACGCATGGAATGCGTTGTCAGCTGTGGTGGTGGAGGCAGAGTCATTAGGGACATTTAAGTGACTGCTGGGCATGCACATGGATAGCAGTGAGTTAGGGGTGCATAGGTTAAGTTACTATATTTTACATTAGGATGAAACCTCGGCACAACATCGTGGGCCAAAGGGCCTGTTCTGTGCTGTACTTTTCTATGTTCTATCCACAGATATCGGCAATTGACATGCCAGGGGATGTATCAGTGATCACTTGGGTTGGGTATGATTGTCCTTCATAAGGATGTCTATGTGTGATCTTCAGATGGCTAAATACACTAGTCCAGGATCACCAGATTCTATTGCATTGTGAGCATTGGTGGGTGGGAATGGTGGTGGCTAGGCCTTCCTGATGTTCTATCTCTCCTTGCACAAAAGCAGTTTCTGGTCAGCAGTGCAGCAGAGATAATTTTCATGGCGCATAGCTCCTTGCTCCTTACTTCTCCAGTGATTCTGGTTTGTAGCCATCTCCTCCCAGTTGGTGATGTTGATATGGAATTTCTTGAAGTTGGTCTGGATGTTATCTTCGAAGCATTTCTTTTAGCCACTACAGATATGCTGACCTTCCTTTAGCTGGGAGCACATGATTTGTTTTGGGAGGGTCGAGGTGGGCATTTGGATGACATGGCCAGTCCATTGGAGTTGCTGTTGAATTATGATGGTAGTGATGCTAGCTCTGTTGGCCTTTTCCAAGACACTGGCGTTAGTGTGTTTGCCTCCTCCAAGAACCTTAATGGTACATCTCTGGCTCACCTTCAATTCACTTCAGTGTTGGGCTGTGCTGGCAATGTTGCAGCAAGGACACTGTGTGCTCAGGGAAAGATACCCAGCTCACAGACTGGACCAGGCTGTACCGCTGGGTTCTTATTGTCTCAGACTGAGTCTACTCAGATACTCACAGCGTCCTTGCCTCGTCTTTTTGCAGTTTGCCCCTTAGCCAGAGATACTGGGCTCTCAGCACTGCTGTAATGTCATTTAGTGCAGTCACAAAGCTGTGCAGCTTGTTGTGATTTTCAGCACCTTCAGTCAAGTCAAAAGAAGTAACCTTCACTCAGGAGGTCTGGGCGGTAAATCAAGGGCAGCTTCCGATAACAGTCTAGGCTCTTGGACATGGTCAGTAAGCCACTCAGGATGGTAAGAGTCAGGATGTTCTCCACATAAAGGGTGAGGAGCCAAACGTCACACAGCCCATCACCCTACTGTGGACTGTATTCCTCCTGGAATCAGAGAGAAGCAGATATTACAGGAGATGAAAATGGGTGGCACAACTGTTATTTGTAGTGCAGGTAGTGGAGTGTCTTGACTGAGTGACTAGGCAGCACAGAGAGTATGGATAAATTGTGGTATTGGAAATAAGGGTAGGTGGAACAAGTGAGGGAAGATGCTGCATATAATAGTGAGAGGGACAGAGCACAAGTCTTGGTGGGATATGGATACGTTAGCAGAGTCAAAGTCAGTATGAGATTAGATTACCTATAGCGTGGAAACAGCCCCAACAAGTCCACACAGACCCTCCGAAGAGTAACCCCCCCCCCCGCTATATTTAACCCTGACTAATCCACCTAACACTACAGGCAATTTAGCATTGCCAATTCACTTAACCCGCACATCTTTGGACTGTGGGAGGAAACCAGAGCACCCACAGGAAACCCACGCAAACACAGGGAGAATGTGCAAACTCCACACAGACAGTTGCCCAAGGCGGGAATTGAACCCAGGCCCCTGGCGCTGTAAGACAGCAGTACAAACCGCTGAGCCACCGTGCTGTCCCGTGGTATCAGAGAGGAGACAATGGCACTTATGCTGACAGAGTGGAGAAAGTTATTGACCTTCTTCCTACAGTGCTTGGAATTTCTCTGTGAATACAAAAGCAAGGAGTTTATGCTTGTATGAATAGTATGAAACACAGGTTAGGCATTAACTGGAGTACTCCATAAAGTTCTGGTCACCATATTACAGGAATAATGGGATTGCATTAGAGAGGGTATAAAGGAGGGTTGCTGACTGGAGGGTTTGATCTATGAGAAAAAAATTTTGGAGCAGTGAAAGTTGAGAGGAAATCTGATAGATAAGATTATAAAAGCCATAGATGTGGTGGACAAGATGGCAATTTTTCCATTAGTAGAGGTGTCAAGAACCATGGCCTACAGATTGAAGATGAGAGATAGAAATCTAGGAGGAGAGTTGAGGTGAATTCTTGCACTTATTCTCAAATAATAATTTTCAGTTAGTGGAATAGGTTTGTAAAAATACAAAAATAGTTCAGATCCTTTGTATTTTTTAAGACAGATATTAATACTTTGCTAGTTTATAAATTTACAGAGGGAACATCCCCAGAGGGAAGAGAGTGGGAGTCTGGAACTCACAGCCTGAAAGGGTGGTTGAGATAGAAACCCTCGTAATGTTTAAGTTGTGTTTCGATACTCTCTCATGTTGCCATGGCTCCAGGGCTGTGGGCGAAGAGCTGGAAAATGATATTACTGCAGTCAGATTTTTGTTGTCCAGCATAGATACAATGGCCAAATAGCCTCCTTGTGTGCTGTGATAATCTAGGGATTTACAGCAAAATGTTGCAGGCTCATTTTTGAAATTCACACCTCTATCTCCCCTCTCTCAGTTAAAGTTTCTCCTCAGACACCCATTATGCTTCTCCCACCATCCCCAGGACTGGAGGCAAAGAGTGGCTCCATGGTTCAGCAATGCCTCCCTACAGTTCCTTCTCTCTTGGCTGGCTGGGAATACCAGGAAATAGAGCTGTTAAATGGCTCTGCAAGCTCTACGTGCTGTATGATATACTCCTAATTCTTGTGTGTAAACTGCCTGGTGCATTTCCCTGTGACAGCAGAGACTACATTTCCAAAAGTATTTCATTGGCGGCACGGTGGCACAGTGGAATAGGTTTGTAAAAATACAAAATACAAAAATACAAAATACAATTCTTGTGTGTAAACTGCCTGGTGCATTTCCCTGTGACAGCAGAGACTACATTTCCAAAAGTATTTCATTGGCGGCACGGTGGCACAGTGGTTAGCACTGTTGCCTCACAGCGCCAGAGACCCGGGTTCAATTCCCGCCTCAGGCGACTGACTGTGTGGAGTTTGCACGTTCTCCCCGTGTCTGCGTGGGTTTCCTCCGGGTGCTCCGGTTTCCTCCCACAATCCAAAAAATGTGCAGGTTAGGCAAATTGGCCATGCTAAATTTCCCGTAGTATTAGATGAAGGGGTAAATATAGGGGAATGGGTCTGGGTGGGTTACGCTTCAGCGGGTCGGTGTGGACTTGTTGGGCCGAAGGGCCTGTTTCCACACTGTAAGTAATCTAATCTAAAAAAAAAGTAATCTAATCTAATCTAAAGCATATTGAGAAATCCAGTGATCAAGAAAGATGCACTATAAATGGAAGTTCTCAGTTTATAATGTACATCCCTCATCCATGTCAGCATCAAATGGGACTAGATGAGGTTATGTTTTCTGGACCAGTTGGACCAAAGGGTCTGTTTCTGTGCTGTATATCTCTGTGATTCTATTCTTGTAAATCTGTTCCACGCCAAGGCCTTCACTCCCTTCTTTAAAGTATTCCCAGATCAGGTCCATTGTGGGAACAGGATGGCAGAAATTTTGAAAGTGTTTTGGACATGGAAGAGAATTCAAGGGGTGGGGTGTAAGTAAGGGGAAGGGGAGTAGGAAAAATAGGGACAGGGAATGGGTCATCAAGGGATGTGAAACTAGTGCAGGAAGAAACCATTTGGCCCATCGGGTCTGCATCAACCCTCTGAAGAACATCCCACCCAGGTGCATCCCTATCCCCGTAACCCCTCTTTTCCCTTGGCTTATCCGCAAGCCCACACATCCCTGAATACTGTGGGCAATTTAGCATGGTCAATCCACCTAACCTGTACATCTTTGGATTGTAGGAGAAAACCAGAGTACCCGATGGAAACCCAAACAGGTGGGGGCAGAATGTGCAAGCTCCATCCACACACAGTCATGCGAGGGTGGAATTGAACCCGAGTCCCTGGCGCTGAGAGGCAGCAGTGCTAACCACTTGGGGTCATTGTGCCAACCCAAAAGAGGGAGAAAAAGAATAGGGAGAGGTGGAATGGAGAATGTGGGGAGGCAGAGGAGGGATGGGAAGATAGAGGAAGAATTTCATAGATCATAGGATCCTTACAGTGTGGAAACAGGCCATTTGGTCCAACAAGTCTACACCGGATTGCCAGGGTTTGAGATATAGGGAGAGGCTGAACAGGCTGGGGAATCGGAGGCTGAGGGGTGGGTGACCTTATAAAAGTATGAGGGGCATGGATAGGGTAAATTGGCAATGTCTTTTCCCTGGGGTCGGGGAGGCCAGAACTAGAGGGCATAGGTTTAGGGTGAGAGGGGAAAGACAAAGAAGAGACCTACAGGGCAATGTTTTCACACAGAGGGTGGTACGTATATGGAATGAGCTGCCAGAGGAAGTGGTGGAGGCTGGTACAATTACAACATTTAAGAGGCATTTGGATGGGTATATGAATAGGAAGGGTTTGGAGGGATATGGGCCGGGTGCTGGCAGGTGGGACTAGATTGGGTTGGGCTATCTGGTCAACATGGACGGATTGAACCGAAGGGTCTGTTTCCATACTGTACATCTCTATGACTCTCCAAAACGTATCCCACCCAGACCCATTCCCCTATCCTATCGCTCTACATTTCCCCCTGAGGTCTCTAAACTACATATCCTTGAACACCATGAGCAATTTAGCATGGCCAGTTCCCTTAACCTGCACATCTTTGGACTGTGGGAGGAAATTGGAGCACCCAGAGGAAACCCACATAGACACGGGGAGAATGTGCAAACTCCATACAGACAGTCATCCACGGCTGGAATCAAACCCAGGTCCCGGGTACTGAGAGGCAGCAATGCTAACCAGTGGACCACCATGCCGTCCAACATGTGGAGGTGGAAGGAGAACGGAGAACGTAGGGAGGTAGAGGAGGAATGGGGAGGGAGAGGGGGAATGTGTGGAGTGGAGGCAGAATGGAGAACTTGGGGGAATGGGGAAGGAAAGGGGAGGGGAGATGTGTGGAGGAACAATGAAGAACGTGGGGAGGTTAAGGAGGAATGGGAAGGGAGAGGGGGCAGGTGTGGAGGGAGAATGGAAAATGTAGAGAGGTAGAGGAGGGATGGGGAGGGGAATGGGAAGGGAGAATGTGTGGAGATGGAGGAAAAATGGAGAATGTGAGAATGTGGAGGAGGAATGGAAATAGAGGAGGAATGGGAAGGGAGAGGAGGAATGTGTGAGGAATGTGGGAGAATATGGGGAGGTGGAGGCAGAATGGGGAGGGAGAGGAGGAATGTGTGAGAATATGGGGAGGTGTAGGCAGAATGGGGAGGGAGAGGAGGAATGTGGGAGAATATGGGGAGGTGTAGGGGACTGGGGAGGGAGAGGAGGAATGTGGGAGAATATGGGGAGGTGTAGGCAGACTGGGAAGGGAGAGGAGGAATGTGGGAGAATATGGGGAGGTGTAGGTGAACTGGGAAGGGAGAGGAGGAATGTGGGAGAATATGGAGAGGTGTAGACGGAATGGGAAGGGAGAGGAGGAATGTGGGAGAATATAGAACATTGAAAAATACAACGCAGTACAGGCCCTTTGGCCCTCGATGTTGCGCCGATCTAAGCCCACCTAACCTACACTAGCCCACTATCCTCCATATGCCTATCCAATGCCCGTTTAAATGTCCATAAAGAGGGAGAGTCCACCACTGCTACTGGCAGGGCATTCCATGAACTCACGACTCACTGAGTAAAGAATCTACCCCTAAGATCTGTCCTATACCTACCACCCCTTAATTTAAAGCTATGCCCCCTCGTAATAGCTGACTCCATACGTGGAAAAAGGTTCTCATGGTCAACCCTATCTAAACCCCTAATCATCTTGTGCACCTCTATCAAGTCACCCCTAAACATTCTTTTCTCCAATGAAAACAGCCCCAAGTGCCTCAGCCTTTCCTCATATGATCTTCCTACCATACCAAGCAACATCCTGGTAAACCTCCTCTGCACCCGTTCCAGTGCCTCCACATCCTTCCTATAGTATGGCGACCAAAACTGCACACAATACGCCAGATGCGGCCGCACCAGAGTCTTATACAACTGCAACATGACCTCAGGGCTCCGGAACTCAATTCCTCTACCAATAAAAGCCAGTACGCCATATGCCTTCTTCACCGCACTATTTACCTGGGTGGCAACTTTCAGAGATCTGTGTACATGGACACCAAGATTCCTCAGCTCATCCACACTACCAAGTATCTGACCATTAGCCCAGTACCCCATCTTTTTGTTACTCTTACCAAAGTGAATCACCTCACAATTACCTACATTGAACTCCATTTGCCACCTTTCTGCCCAGCTCTGCAACTTATCTATATCCTGCTGTAACCTGACACATCCTTCCTCACTGTCAACAACTCCACCGACTTTCGTATCATCCGCAAACTTGCTCACCCAACCTTCTAGCCCCTCCTCCAGGTCATTAATAAAAATGACAAACAGCAATGGTCCCAAAACAGATCCTTGCGGAGGTGTAGGCGGAATGGGAAGGGAGAGGAGGAATGTGGGAGAATATGGGGAGGTGGAGGCGGAATGGGAAGGGAGAGGAGGAATGTGTGAGAATATGGAGAGGTGGAGGCGGAATGGGGAGGGAGAGGAGGAATGTGTAGAATATGGAGAGGGAGAGGAGGAATGTGTGAGAATATGGGGAGGTGGAGGCGGAATGAGGAGGGAGAGGAGGAATGTGTGAGAATATGGAGAGGTGGAGGCGGAATGGGGAGGGAGAGGAGGAATGTGGGAGAATATGGGGAGCAGTAGGCAGAATGGAAAGGGAGAGGAGGAATGTGTGAGAATATGGGGAGGTGTAGGCGGAATGAGGAGGGAGAGGAGGAATGTGGGAGAATACAGGGAGGTGTAGGCGGAATGGGAAGGGAGAGGAGGAATGTGTGAGAATATGGGGAGATGGAGGTGGAATGAGGAGGGAGAGGAGGAATGTGGGAGAATATGGGGAGGTGTCGACCGAATGAGGAGGGAGAGGAGGAATGTGTGAGAATATGGGGAGGTGTAGGCGGAATGAGGAGGGAGAGGAGGAATGCGGGAGAATATGGGGAGATGGAGGCGGAATGGGGAGGGAGAGGAAGAATGTGGGAGAATATGGGGAGGAGTAGGTGGAATGGGGAGGGAGAGGAGGAATGTGGGAGAATACGGGGAGGTGGAGGTGGAATGGGGAGGGAGAGGAGGAATGCGGGAGAATATGGGGAGGTGTAGCGGAATGGGGAGGGAGAGGAGGAATGTGGGAGAATATGGGGAGGTGTAGGCGGAATGGGGAGGGAGAGGAGGAATGTGGGAGAATATGGGGAGGTGTAGGCGGAATGAGGAGGGAGAGGAGGAATGTGTGAGAATATTGGAAGGTGTAGGCGGAATGGGGAGGGAGAGGAGCAATGTGTGAGAATATAGGGGGGTGGAGGCAGAATGGGAAGGGAGAGGAGGAATGTGGGAGGAAAGTGGGAGAATATGGGGAGGGGTAGGCGGAATGGGGAAGGAGAGGAGGAATGTGGGAGAATATTGGGAGGTGGAGATGGAATGGGGAGAGAGAGGAGGAATGTGGGAGGAATGTGGGAGAATATGGGGAGGTGGAGGCGGAATGGGGAGAGGAGGAATGTGGGAGAATATGGGGAAGAGTAGCGGAATGGGGAGTGAGAGGAGGAATGTGGGAGAATATGGGGAGGTGTAGGCGGAATGAGGAGGGAGAGGAGGAATGTGTGAGAATATGGGGAGGTGGAGGCGGAATGGGGAGGGAGAGGAGGAATGTGGGAGAATATGGGGAGGTGGTGACGGAATGGGGAGGGAGAGGAGGAATGTGGGAGAATATGGGGAGGTGGTGATGGAATGGGGAGGGAGAGGAGGAATGTGTGAGAATATGGGGAGGTGGAGGCGGAATGAGGAGGGAGAGGAGGAATGTGCGAGAATATGGGGAGGTGTAGGTGGAATGGGGAGGGAGAGGAGGAATGTGGGAGAATACAGGGAGGTGTAGGCGGAATGGGAAGGGAGAGGAATGTGTGAGAATATGGGGAGATGGAGGCGGAATGGGGAGGGAGAGGAGGAATGTGGGAGAATATGGGGAGGTGTCGGCGGAATGGGGAGGGAAAGGAGGAATGTGGGAGAATATAGGGAGGTGGAGGCGGAATGGGAAGGGAGAGGAATGTGTGAGAATATGGGGAGATGGAGGCGGAATGGGGAGGGAGAGGAGGAATGTGGGAGAATACAGGGAGGTGTAGGCGGAATGGGAAGGGAGAGGAATGTGTGAGAATATGGGGAGATGGAGGCGGAATGGGGAGGGAGAGGAGGAATGTGTGAGAATATGGGGAGGGAGAGGAAGAATGTGTGAGAATATTGGGAGGTGGAGGCGGAATGAGGAGGGAGAGGAGGAATGTGTGAGAATATGGGGAGGTGTAGGTGGAATGAGGAGGGAGAGGAGGAATGTGGGAGAATACAGGGAGGTGTAGGCGGAATGGGAAGGGAGAGGAATGTGTGAGAATATGGGGAGATGGAGGCGGAATGGGGAGGGAGAGGAGGAATGTGGGAGAATATGGGGAGGTGTAGGTGGAATGAGGAGGGAGAGAAGGAATGTGGGAGAATATGGGGAGGTGTCGGTGGAATGAGGAGTGAGAGGAGGAATGTGTGAGAATATGGGGAGGTGTAGGCGGAATGAGGAGGGAGAGGAGGAATGTGTAGAATATGGGGAGATGGAGGGGGAATGGGGAGGGAGAGAAGGAATGTGTGAGAATATGGGGAGATGTAGGCGGAATGGGGAGAGGAGGAATGTGGGAGAATACGGGGAGGTGTGGTGGAATGGGGACGGAGAGGAGGAATGCGGGAGAATATGGGGAGGTGTAGCAGAATGGGGAGGGAGAGGAGGAATGTGGGAGAATTTGGGGAGGTGTAGGCGGAATGAGGAGGGAGAGGAGGAATGTGTGACAATATTGGGAGGTGTAAGGAATGGGGTGGGGGAGGAGGAATGTGGGAGAATACGGGGAGGTGGAGGGGGAATGGGGAGGGAGAGGAGGAATGTGTGAGAATATTGGGAGGTGGAGGCGGAATGGGGAGGGAAAGGAGGAATGTGGGAGAATATAGGGAGGTGGAGGCAGAATGGGGAGGGAGAGGAGGAATGTGGGAGGAATGTGGGAAAATATGGGGAGGTGTAGGCGGAATGGGGAGGGAGAGGAGGAATGTGGGAGAATATGGGGAGGTGGAGACGGAATGGGGAGAGAGAGGAGGAATGTGGGAGAATATGGGGAGGTGTAGGCGGAATGGGGAGGGAGAGGAGGAATGTGGGAGAATATGAGGAGATGGAGGCGGAATGGGGAGGGAGAGGAGGAATGTGGGAGAATATGGGGAGGTGTAGGTGGAATGAAGAGGGGGGAGAGGAGGCATGTGTGAGAATATTGGGAGATGGAGGCGGAATGGGGAGGGAGAGGAAGAATGTGGGAGAATATGGGGAGGTGTAGGTGGAGTGGGGAGGGAGAGGAGGAATGTGGGAGAATACGGGGAGGTGGAGGTGGAATGGGGAGGGAGAGGAGGAATGCGGGAGAATATGGGGAGTGTAGGCGGAATGAGGAGGGAGAGGAGGAATGTGTGAGAATATTGGGAGGTGTAGGCGGAATGGGAAGGGAGAGGAGGAATGTGGGAGAATACAGGGAGGTGTAGGCGGAATGGGGAGGGTAAGGAGGAATGTGGGAGAATATAGGGAGGTGTAGGCAGAATGGGGAGGGAGAGGAGGAATGTGGGGGAATATGGGGAGGTGGAGACGGAATGGGGAGAGAGAGGAGGAATGTGGGAGAATATAGGGAGGTGGAGACGGAATGGGGAGAGAGAGGAGGAATGTGGGAGAATATGGGGAGGGGTAGGCGGAATGGGGAGGGAGAGGAGGAATGTGGGAGAATATGGGGAGGTGGAGACGGAATGGGGAGAGAGAGGAGGAATGTGGGAGGAATGTGTGAGAATATGGGGATGTGTAGGCGGAATGGGGAGGGAGAGGAGGAATGTGGGAGAATATGGGGAGGTGGAGGGAGAATGGGGAGGGAGAGGAGGAATGTGGGAGAATATGGGGAGGTGTCGGCGGAATGAGGAGTGAGCAGAGGAATGTGTGAGAATATGGGGAGGTGTAGGCGGAATGGGGAGGGAGAGGAGGAATGTGGGAGAATATGAGGAGGTGGAGGCGGAATGGGGAGGGAGAGGAGGAATGTGGGAGGAATGTGTGAGAATATGGGGATGTGTAGGCGGAATGGGGAGGGAGAGGAGGAATGTGGGAGAATATGGGGAGGTGGAGGGAGAATGGGGAGGGAGAGGAGGAATGTGGGAGAATATGGGGAGGTGTAGCGGAATGGGAAGTGAGAGGAGGAATGTGTGAGAATATGGGGAGGTGTAGGTGGAATGGGGAGGGGAGGAGGAATTTGGGAGGATATAGGGAGGTGGAGGCGGAATGGGGAGGGAGAGGAGGAATGTGGGAGAATATGGGGAGGTGTAGGCGGAATGAGGAGGGAGAGGAGGAATGTGTGAGAATATGGGGAGGTGGAGGCGGAATGAGGAGGGAGAGGAGGAATGTGTGAGAATATGGGGAGGTGTAGGCGGAATGAGGAGGGAGAGAAGGAATGTAGGAGTATACAGGGAGGTGTAGGCGGAATGGGGAGGGAGAGGAGGAATGTGTGTGAATATGGGGAGGTGGAGTCGGAATGGGGAGGGAGAGGAGGAATGTGTGAGAATATGGGGAGGTGGAGGCGGAATGAGGAGGGAGAGGAGGAATGTGGGAGAATACAGGGAGGTGGAGGCGGAATGGGAAGTGAGAGGAGGAATGTGTGAGAATATGGGGAGATGGAGGCGGAATGGGGGGGGAGAGGAGGAATGTGGGAGAATATGGGGAGGTGTCGGCGGAATGAGGAGGGAGAGGAGGAATGTGGGAGAATATGGGGAGGTGTCGGCGGAATGGGGAGGGAAAGGAGGAATGTGGGAGAATAGAGGGAGGTGGAGGCGGAATGGGGAGGGAGAGGAGGAATGTGGGAGAATATGGGGAGGTGTAGGTGGAATGGGGAGGGGAGGAGGAATTTGAGAGAATACGGGGAGGTGTAGTTGGAATGGGGAGGGAGAGGAGGAATGTGGGAGAATATGGGGAGATGTAGGCGGAATGGGGAGGGAGAGGAAGAATGTGGGAGAACATGGGGAGGTGGTGATGGAATGGGGAGGGAGGGGAGGGAGAGGAGGAATGTGGGAGGAATGTGGGAGAATATGGGGAGGTGCAGGCGGAATGGGGAGGGAGAGGAGGAATGTGGGAGAACATGGGGAAGTGTAGGTGGAATGGGAAGGGAGAGGAGGAATGTGTAGAATATGGGGAGGGAGAGGAGGAATGTGTGTGAATATGGGGAGGTGGAGGCGGAATGAGGAGGGAAAGGAGGAATGTGTGAGAATATGGGGAGGTGCAGGCAGAATGAGGAGGGAGAGGAGGAATGTGGGAAAATACAGGGAGGTGTAGGCGGAATGGGAAGTGAGAGGAGGAATGTGTGAGAATATGGGGAGATGGAGGCGGAATGGGGAGGGAGAGGAGGAATGTGGGAGAATATGGGGAGGTGTCGGTGGAATGAGGAGTGAGAGGAGGAATGTGTGAGAATATGGGGAGGTGTAGGCGGAATGAGGAGTGAGAGGAGGAAGGTGTGAGATTATGGGGAGGTGTAGACGGAATGGGGAGGGAAAGGAGGAATGTGGGAGAATATAGGGAGGTGGAGGCATAATGGGGAGGGAGAGGAAGAATGTGGGAGAATATGGGGATGAGTAGGTGGAATGGGGAGGGAGAGGAGGAATGTGGGAGAATACGGGGAGGTGGAGGTGGAGTGGGGAGGGAGAGGAGGAATGCGGGAGAATATGGGGAGGTGTAGGCGGAATGAGGAGGGAGAGGAGGAATGTGTGAGAATATTGGGAGGTGTAGGCGGAATGGGGAGGGTGAGGAGGAATGTGGGAGAATACGGGTAGTTGTAGGCGGAATGAGGAGGGAGAGGAGGAATGTGTGAGAATATTGGGAGGTGTAGGCGGAATGGGGTGGGAAAGGAGGAATGTGGGAGAATGTAGGGAGGTGGAGGCAGAATGGGGAGGGAGAGGAGGAATGTGGGAGAATATGGGGAGGTGGAGGCAGAATGGGGAGGGAGAGGAGGAATGTGGGAGAATATGAGGAGGTGGAGGCGGAATGGGGAGGGAGAGGAGGAATGTGGGAGAATATGGGGAGGTGGAGAGGGAGTGGGGAGGGAGAGGAGGAATGTGGGAGAATATGAGGAGGTGGAGGCGGAATGGGGAGGGAGAGGAGGAATGTGGGAGAATATGGGGAGATGGAGGCGGAATGGGGAGGGAGAGGAGGAATGTGGGAGAATATGGGGAGGTGTCGGCGGAATGAGGAAGGAGAGGAGGAATGTGGGAGAATATGGGGAGGTGTAGGTGGAATGAGGAGGGAGAGGAGGCATGTGCGAGAATATGGGGAGATGGAGGCGGAATGGGGAGGGAGAGGAAGAATGTGGGAGAATATGGGGAGGAGTAGGTGGAGTGGGGAGGGAGAGGAGGAATGTGGGAGAATACGGGGAGGTGGAGGTGGAATGGGGAGGGAGAGGAGGAATGTGGGAGAATATGGGGAGGTGTAGGCGGAATGAGGAGGGAGAGGAGGAATGTGTGAGAATATTGGGAGGTGTAGGCGGAATGGGGAGGGAGAGGAGGAATGTGGGAGAATACGGGTAGGTGTAGGCGGAATGAGGAGGGAGAGGAGGAATGTGTGAGAATATTGGGAGGTGTAGGCGGAATGGGGAGGGAGAGGAGGAATGTGGGAGAATACAGGGAGGTGTAGGCGGAATGGGGAGGGTAAGGAGGAATGTGGGAGAATATAGGGAGGTGGAGGCAGAATGGGGAGGGAGAGGAGGAATGTGGGGGAATATGGGGAGGTGGAGACGGAATGGGGAGAGAGAGGAGGAACGTGGGAGAATATGGGGAGGTGGAGACGGAATGGGGAGAGAGAGGAGGAATGTGGGAGAATATGGGGAGGGGTAGGCGGAATGGGGAGGGAGAGGAGGAATGTGGGAGAATATGGGGAGGTGGAGACGGAATGGGGAGAGAGGGGAGGAATGTGGGAGAATATGGGGAGGTGTAGGCGGAATGGGGAGGGAGAGGAGGAATGTGGGAGAATATGAGGAGGTGGAGGCGGAATGGGGAGGGAGAGGAGGAATGTGGGAGGAATGTGTGAGAATATGGGGATGTGTAGGCGGAATGGGGAGGGAGAGGAGGAATGTGGGAGAATATGGGGAGGTGGAGGGAGAATGGGGAGGGAGAGGAGGAATGTGGGAGAATATGGGGAGGTGTAGGTGGAATGGGGAGGGGAGGAGGAATTTGGGAGGATATAGGGAGGTGGAGGCGGAATGGGGAGGGAGAGGAGGAATGTGTGTGAATATGGGGAGGCGGAGTCGGAATGGGGAGGGAGAGGAGGAATGTGTGAGAATATGGGGAGGTGGAGGCGGAATGAGGAGGGAGAGGAGGAATGTGTGAGAATATGGGGAGGTGTAGGCAGAATGAGGAGGGAGAGGAGGAATGTGGGAGAATACAGGGAGGTGTAGGCGGAATGGGAAGTGAGAGGAGGAATGTGTGAGAATATGGGGAGATGGAGGCGGAATGGGGGGGGAGAGGAGGAATGTGGGAGAATATGGGGAGGTGTCGGCGGAATGAGGAGTGAGAAGAGGAAGGTGTGAGAATATGGGGAGGTGTAGGCGGAATGAGGAGGGAGAGGAGGAATGTGGGAGAATATGGGGAGGTGTCGGCGGAATGGGGAGGGAAAGGAGGAATGTGGGAGAATATAGGGAGGTGGAGGCGGAATGGGGAGGGAGAGGAGGAATGTGGGAGAATATGGGGAGGTGTAGGTGGAATGGGGAGGGGAGGAGGAATTTGAGAGAATACGGGGAGGTGTAGTCGGAATGGGGAGGGAGAGGAGGAATGTGGGAGAATATGGGGAGATGTAGGCGGAATGGGGAGGGAGAGGAAGAATGTGGGAGAATATGGGGAGGTGGTGACGGAATGGGGAGGGACAGTAGGAATGTGGGAGAACATGGGGAGGTGTAGGTGGAATGGGGAGGGAGAGGAGGAATGTGTAGAAAATGGGGAGGGAGAGGAGGAATGTGTGAGAATATGGGGAGGTGGAGGCGGAATGAGGAGGGAGAGGAGGAATGTGTGAGAATATGGGGAGGTGGAGGCGGAATGAGGAGGGAGAGGAGGAATGTGTGAGAATATGGGGAGGTGTCGGCAGAATGAGGAGGGAGAGGAGGAATGTGGGAAAATACAGGGAGGTGTAGGCGGAATGGGAAGTGAGAGGAGGAATGTGTGAGAATATGGGGAGATGGAGGCGGAATGGGGAGGGAGAGGAGGAATGTGGGAGAATATGGGGAGGTGTCGGTGGAATGAGGAGTGAGAGGAGGAATGTGTGAGAATATGGGGAGGTGTAGGCGGAATGAGGAGTGAGAGGAGGAAGGTGTGAGATTATGGGGAGGTGTAGACGGAATGGGGAGGGAAAGGAGGAATGTGGGAGAATATAGGGAGGTGGAGGCATAATGGGGAGGGAGAGGAAGAATGTGGGAGAATATGGGGATGAGTAGGTGGAATGGGGAGGGAGAGGAGGAATGTGGGAGAATACGGGGAGGTGGAGGTGGAATGGGGAGGGAGAGGAGGAATGCGGGAGAATATGGGGAGGTGTAGCGGAATGGGGAGGGAGAGGAGGAATGTGGGAGAATATGGGGAGGTGTAGGCGGAATGAGGAGGGAGAGGAGGAATGTGTGAGAATATTGGGAGGTGTAGGCGGAATGGGGAGGGAGAGGAGGAATGTGGGAGAATACGGGTAGTTGTAGGCGGAATGAGGAGGGAGAGGAGGAATGTGTGAGAATATTGGGAGGTGTAGGCGGAATGGGGTGGGAAAGGAGGAATGTGGGAGAATATAGGGAGGTGGAGGCAGAATGGGGAGGGAGAGGAGGAATGTGGGCGAATATGGGGAGGTGGAGACGGAATGGGGAGAGAGAGGAGGAATGTGGGAGAATATGGGGAGGTGTAGGGGGAATGGGGAGGGAGAGCAGGAATGTGGGAGAATATGAGGAGGTGGAGGCGGAATGGGGAGGGAGAGGAGGAATGTGGGAGAATATGGGGAGGTGGAGAGGGAGTGGGGAGGGAGAGGAGGAATGTGGGAGAATATGAGGAGGTGGAGGCGGAATGGGGAGGGAGAGGAGGAATATGGGAGAATATGGGGAGATGGAGGCGGAATGGGGAGGGAGAGGAGGAATGTGTGAGAATATGGGGAGGTGTAGGTGGAATGGGGAGGGAGAGGAGGAATGTGGGAGAATATGGGGAGGTGTCGGCGGAATGAGGAAGGAGAGGAGGAATGTGGGAGAATATGGGGAGGTGTAGGTGGAATGAGGAGGGAGAGGAGGCATGTGTGAGAATATGGGGAGATGGAGGCGGAATGGGGAGGGAGAGGAAGAATGTGGGAGAATATGGGGAGGAGTAGGTGGAGTGGGGAGGGAGAGGAGGAATGTGGGAGAATACGGGGAGGTGGAGGTGGAATGGGGAGGGAGAGGAGGAATGCGGGAGAATATGGGGAGGTGTAGCGGAATGGGGAGGGAGAGGAGGAATGTGGGAGAATATGGGGAGGTGTAGGCGGAATGAGGAGGGAGAGGAGGAATGTGTGAGAATATTGGAAGGTGTAGGCGGAATGGGGAGGGAGAGGAGGAATGTGGGAGAATACGGGTAGGTGTAGGCGGAATGAGGAGGGAGAGGAGGAATGTGTGAGAATATTGGGAGGTGTAGGCGGAATGGGGAGGGAGAGGAGGAATGTGGGAGAATACAGGGAGGTGTAGGCGGAATGGGGAGGGTAAGGAGGAATGTGGGAGAATATAGGGAGGTGGAGGCAGAATGGGGAGGGAGAGGAGGAATGTGGGGGAATATGGGGAGGTGGAGACGGAATGGGGAGAGAGAGGAGGAATGTGGGTGAATATGGGGAGGTGGAGACGGAACGGGGAGAGAGACTAGGAATGTGGGAGAATATGGGGAGGTGTAGGCGGAATGGGGAGGGAGAGGAGGAATGTGGGAGAATATGAGGAGGTGGAGGCGGAATGGGGAGGGAGAGGAGGAATGTGGGAGGAATGTGTGAGAATATGGGGATGTGTAGGCGGAATGGGGAGGGAGAGGAGGAATGTGGGATAATATGGGGAGGTGGAGGGAGAATGGGGAGGGAGAGGAGGAATGTGGGAGAATATGGGGAGGTGTAGCGGAATGGCAAGTGAGAGGAGGAATGTGTGAGAATATGGGGAGGTGTCGGTGGAATGGGGAGGGGAGGAGGAATTTGGGAGGATATAGGGAGGTGGAGGCGGAATGGGGAGGGAGAGGAGGAATGTGTGAGAATATTGGGAGGTGTAGGCGGAATGGGGAGGGAGAGGAGGAATGTGGGAGAATACGGGTAGTTGTAGGCGGAATGAGGAGGGAGAGGAGGAATGTGTGAGAATATTGGGAGGTGTAGGCGGAATGGGGTGGGAAAGGAGGAATGTGGGAGAATATAGGGAGGTGGAGGCAGAATGGGGAGGGAGAGGAGGAATGTGGGCGAATATGGGGAGGTGGAGACGGAATGGGGAGAGAGAGGAGGAATGTGGGAGAATATGGGGAGGTGTAGGCGGAATGGGGAGGGAGAGCAGGAATGTGGGAGAATATGAGGAGGTGGAGGCGGAATGGGGAGGGAGAGGAGGAATGTGGGAGAATATGGGGAGGTGGAGAGGGAGTGGGGAGGGAGAGGAGGAATGTGGGAGAATATGAGGAGGTGGAGGCGGAATGGGGAGGGAGAGGAGGAATATGGGAGAATATGGGGAGATGGAGGCGGAATGGGGAGGGAGAGGAGGAATGTGTGAGAATATGGGGAGGTGTAGGTGGAATGGGGAGGGAGAGGAGGAATGTGGGAGAATATGGGGAGGTGTCGGCGGAATGAGGAAGGAGAGGAGGAATGTGGGAGAATATGGGGAGGTGTAGGTGGAATGAGGAGGGAGATGAGGCATGTGTGAGAATATGGGGAGATGGAGGCGGAATGGGGAGGGAGAGGAAGAATGTGGGAGAATATGGGGAGGAGTAGGTGGAGTGGGGAGGGAGAGGAGGAATGTGGGAGAATACGGGGAGGTGGAGGTGGAATGGGGAGGGAGAGGAGGAATGCGGGAGAATATGGGGAGGTGTAGCGGAATGGGGAGGGAGAGGAGGAATGTGGGAGAATATGGGGAGGTGTAGGCGGAATGAGGAGGGAGAGGAGGAATGTGTGAGAATATTGGGAGGTGTAGGCGGAATGGGGAGGGAGAGGAGGAATGTGGGAGAATACGGGTAGGTGTAGGCGGAATGAGGAGGGAGAGGAGGAATGTGTGAGAATATTGGGAGGTGTAGGCGGAATGGGGAGGGAGAGGAGGAATGTGGGAGAATACAGGGAGGTGTAGGCGGAATGGGGAGGGTAAGGAGGAATGTGGGAGAATATAGGGAGGTGGAGGCAGAATGGGGAGGGAGAGGAGGAATGTGGGGGAATATGGGGAGGTGGAGACGGAATGGGGAGAGAGAGGAGGAATGTGGGAGAATATGGGGAGGTGGAGACGGAACGGGGAGAGAGACTAGGAATGTGGGAGAATATGGGGAGGGGTAGGCGGAATGGGGAGGGAGAGGAGGAATGTGGGAGAATATGGGGAGGTGGAGACGGAATGGGGAGAGAGGGGAGGAATGTGGGAGGAATGTGGGAGAATATGGGGAGGTGTAGGCGGAATGGGGAGGGAGAGGAGGAATGTGGGAGAATATGAGGAGGTGGAGGCGGAATGGGGAGGGAGAGGAGGAATGTGGGAGGAATGTGTGAGAATATGGGGATGTGTAGGCGGAATGGGGAGGGAGAGGAGGAATGTGGGATAATATGGGGAGGTGGAGGGAGAATGGGGAGGGAGAGGAGGAATGTGGGAGAATATGGGGAGGTGTAGCGGAATGGCAAGTGAGAGGAGGAATGTGTGAGAATATGGGGAGGTGTCGGTGGAATGGGGAGGGGAGGAGGAATTTGGGAGGATATAGGGAGGTGGAGGCGGAATGGGGAGGGAGAGGAGGAATGTGGGAGAATATGGGGAGGTGTAGGCGGAATGAGGAGGGAGAGGAGGAATGTAGGAGAATACAGGGAGGTGTAGGCGGAATGGGGAGGGAGAGGAGGAATGTGTGTGAATATGGGGAGGTGGAGGCGGAATGAGGAGGGAGAGGAGGAATGTGTGAGAATATGGGGAGGTGTAGGCAGAATGAGGAGGGAGAGGAGGAATGTGGGAGAATACAGGGAGGTGTAGGCGGAATGGGAAGTGAGAGGAGGAATGTGTGAGAATATGGGGAGATGGAGGCGGAATGGGGGGGGAGAGGAGGAATGTGGGAGAATATGGGGAGGTGTCGGCGGAATGAGGAGTGAGAAGAGGAAGGTGTGAGAATATGGGGAGGTGTAGGCGGAATGGGGAGGGAGAGGAGGAATGTGTGAGAATATGGGGAGGTGTCGGCGGAATGGGGGGGGAAAGGAGGAATGTGGGAGAATATAGGGAGGTGGAGGCGGAATGGGGAGGGAGAGGAGGAATGTGGGAGAATATGGGGAGGTGTAGGTGGAATGGAGAGGGGAGGAGGAATTTGAGAGAATACGGGGAGGTGTAGTCGGAATGGGGAGGGAGAGGAGGAATGTGGGAGAATATGGGGAGATGTAGGCGGAATGGGGAGGGAGAGGAAGAATGTGGGAGAATATGGGGAGGTGGTGACGGAATGGGGAGGGACAGGAGGAATGTGGGAGGAATGTGGGAGAATATGGGGAGGTGCAGGCGGAATGGGGAGGGAGAGGAGGAATGTGGGAGAACATGGGGAGGTGTAGGTGGAATGGGGAGGGAGAGGAGGAATGTGTAGAAAATGGGGAGGGAGAGGAGGAATGTGTGAGAATATGGGGAGGTGGAGGCGGAATGAGGAGGGAGAGGAGGAATGTGTGAGAATATGGGGAGGTGTAGGCAGAATGAGGAGGGAGAGGAGGAATGTGGGAGAATACAGGGAGGTGTAGGCGGAATGGGATGTGAGAGGAGGAATGTGTGAGAATATGGGGAGATGGAGGCGGAATGGGGAGGGAGAGGAGGAATGTGGGAGAATATGGGGAGGTGTCGGTGGAATGAGGAGTGAGAGGAGGAATGTGTGAGAATATGGGGAGGTGTAGGCGGAATGAGGAGTGAGAGGAGGAATGTGTGAGATTATGGGGAGGTGTAGACGGAATGGGGAGGGAAAGGAGGAATGTGGGAGAATATCGGGAGGTGGAGGCATAATGGGGAGGGAGAGGAAGAATGTGGGAGAATATGGGGATGAGTAGGTGGAATGGGGAGGGAGAGGAGGAATGTGGGAGAATACGGGGAGGTGGAGGTGGAATGGGGAGGGAGAGGAGGAATGTGGGAGAATATGGGGAGGTGTAGGCGGAATGAGGAGGGAGAGGAGGAATGTGTGAGAATATTGGGAGGTGTAGACGGAATGGGGAGGGAGAGGAGGAATGTGGGAGAATACGGGTAGTTGTAGGCGGAATGAGGAGGGAGAGGAGGAATGTGTGAGAATATTGGGAGGTGTAGGCGGAATGGGGTGGGAAAGGAGGAATGTGGGAGAATATAGGGAGGTGGAGGCAGAATGGGGAGGGAGAGGAGGAATGTGAGAGAATATGGGGAGATGGAGGCAATGGGGGGGTAGAGGAGGAATGTGGGAGAATATGGGGAGGTGTCGGCGGAATGGGGAGTTAAAGGAGGAATGTGGGAGAATATAGGGAGGTGGAGGCGGAATGGGGAGGGAGAGGAGGAATGTGGGAGAATATGGGGAGGTGTAGGTGGAATGGGGAGGGGAGGAGGAATTTGAGAGAATACGGGGAGGTGTAGTCGGAATGGGGAGGGAGAGGAGGAATGTGGGAGAATATGGGGAGATGTAGGCGGAATGGGGAGGGAGAGGAAGAATGTGGGAGAATATGGGGAGGTGGTGACGGAATGGGGAGGGACAGGAGGAATGTGGGAGAACATGGGGAGGTGTAGGTGGAATGGGGAGGGAGAGGAGGAATGTGTAGAATATGGGGAGGGAGAGGAGGAATGTGTGAGAATATGGGGAGGTGGAGGCAGAATGAGGAGGGAGAGGAGGAATGTGTGAGAATATGGGGAGGTGGAGGCGGAATGAGGAGGGAGAGGAGGAATGTGTGAGAATATGGGGAGGTGTCGGCAGAATGAGGAGGGAGAGGAGGAATGTGGGAAAATACAGGGAGGTGTAGGCGGAATGGGAAGTGAGAGGAGGAATGTGTGAGAATATGGGGAGATGGAGGCGGAATGGGGAGGGAGAGGAGGAATGTGGGAGAATATGGGGAGGTGTCGGTGGAATGAGGAGTGAGAGGAGGAATGTGTGAGAATATGGGGAGGTGTAGGCGGAATGAGGAGTGAGAGGAGGAAGGTGTGAGATTATGGGGAGGTGTAGACGGAATGGGGAGGGAAAGGAGGAATGTGGGAGAATATAGGGAGGTGGAGGCATAATGGGGAGGGAGAGGAAGAATGTGGGAGAATATGGGGATGAGTAGGTGGAATGGGGAGGGAGAGGAGGAATGTGGGAGAATAAGGGGAGGTGGAGGTGGAATGGGGAGGGAGAGGAGGAATGCGGGAGAATATGGGGAGGTGTAGCGGAATGGGGAGGGAGAGGAGGAATGTGGGAGAATATGGGGAGGTGTAGGCGGAATGAGGAGGGAGAGGAGGAATGTGTGAGAATATTGGGAGGTGTAGGCGGAATGGGGAGGGAGAGGAGGAATGTGGGAGAATACGGGTAGTTGTAGGCGGAATGAGGAGGGAGAGGAGGAATGTGTGAGAATATTGGGAGGTGTAGGCGGAATGGGGTGGGAAAGGAGGAATGTGGGAGAATATAGGGAGGTGGAGGCAGAATGGGGAGGGAGGAATGTGGGAGAATATGGGGAGGTGGAGACGGAATGGGGAGAGAGAGGAGGAATGTGGGAGAATATGGGGAGGTGTAGGGGGAATGGGGAGGGAGAGCAGGAATGTGGGAGAATATGAGGAGGTGGAGGCGGAATGGGGAGGGAGAGGAGGAATGTGGGAGAATATGGGGAGGTGGAGAGGGAGTGGGGAGGGAGAGGAGGAATGTGGGAGAATATGAGGAGGTGGAGGTGGAATGGGGAGGTAGAGGAGGAATGTGGGAGAATATGGGGAGATGGAGGCGGAATGGGGAGGGAGAGGAGGAATGTGTGAGAATATGGGGAGGTGTAGGTGGAATGGGGAGGGAGAGGAGGAATGTGGGAGAATATGGGGAGGTGTCGGCGGAATGAGGAAGGAGAGGAGGAATGTGGGAGAATATGGGGAGGTGTAGGTGGAATGAGGAGGGAGAGGAGGCATGTGTGAGAATATGGGGAGATGGAGGCGGAATGGGGAGGGAGAGGAAGAATGTGGGAGAATATGGGGAGGAGTAGGTGGAGTGGGGAGGGAGAGGAGGAATGTGGGAGAATATGGGGAGGTGGAGGTGGAATGGGGAGGGAGAGGAGGAATGCGGGAGAATATGGGGAGGTGTAGCGGAATGGGGAGGGAGAGGAGGAATGTGGGAGAATATGGGGAGGTGTAGGCGGAATGAGGAGGGAGAGGAGGAATGTGTGAGAATATTGGGAGGTGTAGGCGGAATGGGGAGGGAGAGGAGGAATGTGGGAGAATACGGGTAGGTGTAGGCGGAATGAGGAGGGAGAGGAGGAATGTGTGAGAATATTGGGAGGTGTAGGCGGAATGGGGAGGGAGAGGAGGAATGTGGGAGAATACAGGGAGGTGTAGGCGGAATGGGGAGGGTAAGGAGGAATGTGGGAGAATATAGGGAGGTGGAGGCAGAATGGGGAGGGAGAGGAGGAATGTGGGGGAATATGGGGAGGTGGAGACGGAATGGGGAGAGAGAGGAGGAATGTGGGAGAATATGGGGAGGTGGAGACGGAATGGGGAGAGAGACTAGGAATGTGGGAGAATATGGGGAGGGGTAGGCGGAATGGGGAGGGAGAGGAGGAATGTGGGAGAATATGGGGAGGTGGAGACGGAATGGGGAGAGAGGGGAGGAATGTGGGAGGAATGTGGGAGAATATGGGGAGGTGTAGGCGGAATGGGGAGGGAGAGGAGGAATGTGGGAGAATATGAGGAGGTGGAGGCGGAATGGGGAGGGAGAGGAGGAATGTGGGAGGAATGTGTAAGAATATGGGGATGTGTAGGCGGAATGGGGAGGGAGAGGAGGAATGTGGGAGAATATGGGGAGGTGGAGGGAGAATGGGGAGGGAGAGGAGGAATGTGGGAGAATATGGGGAGGTGTCGGTGGAATGGGGAGGGGAGGAGGAATTTGGGAGGATATAGGGAGGTGGAGGCGGAATGGGGAGGGAGAGGAGGAATGTGGGAGAATATGGGGAGGTGTAGGCGGAATGAGGAGGGAGAGGAGGAATGTAGGAGAATACAGGGAGGTGTAGGCGGAATGGGGAGGGAGAGGAGGAATGTGTGTGAATATGGGGAGGTGGAGGCGGAATGAGGAGGGAGAGGAGGAATGTGTGAGAATATGGGGAGGTGTAGGCAGAATGAGGAGGGAGAGGAGGAATGTGGGAGAATACAGGGAGGTGTAGGCGGAATGGGAAGTGAGAGGAGGAATGTGTGAGAATATGGGGAGATGGAGGCGGAATGGGGGGGGAGAGGAGGAATGTGGGAGAATATGGGGAGGTGTCGGCGGAATGAGGAGTGAGAAGAGGAAGGTGTGAGAATATGGGGAGGTGTAGGCGGAATGAGGAGGGAGAGGAGGAATGTGTGAGAATATGGGGAGGTGTCGGCGGAATGGGGAGGGAAAGGAGGAATGTGGGAGAATATAGGGAGGTGGAGGCGGAATGGGGAGGGAGAGGAGGAATGTGGGAGAATATGGGGAGGTGTAGGTGGAATGGGGAGGGGAGGAGGAATTTGAGAGAATACGGGGAGGTGTAGTCGGAATGGGGAGGGAGAGGAGGAATGTGGGAGAATATGGGGAGATGTAGGCGGAATGGGGAGGGAGAGGAAGAATGTGGGAGAATATGGGGAGGTGGTGACGGAATGGGGAGGGACAGGAGGAATGTGGGAGGAATGTGGGAGAATATGGGGAGGTGCAGGCGGAATGGGGAGGGAGAGGAGGAATGTGGGAGAACATGGGGAGGTGTAGGTGGAATGGGGAGGGAGAGGAGGAATGTGTAGAAAATGGGGAGGGAGAGGAGGAATGTGTGAGAATATGGGGAGGTGGAGGCGGAATGAGGAGGGAGAGGAGGAATGTGTGAGAATATGGGGAGGTGTAGGCAGAATGAGGAGGGAGAGGAGGAATGTGGGAGAATACAGGGAGGTGTAGGCGGAATGGGATGTGAGAGGAGGAATGTGTGAGAATATGGAGAGATGGAGGCGGAATGGGGAGGGAGAGGAGGAATGTGGGAGAATATGGGGAGGTGTCGGTGGAATGAGGAGTGAGAGGAGGAATGTGTGAGAATATGGGGAGGTGTAGGCGGAATGAGGAGTGAGAGGAGGAATGTGTGAGATTATGGGGAGGTGTAGACGGAATGGGGAGGGAGAGGAGGAATGTGGGAGAATACGGGTAGTTGTAGGCGGAATGAGGAGCGAGAGGAGGAATGTGTGAGAATATTGGGAGGTGTAGGCGGAATGGGGTGGGAAAGGAGGAATGTGGGAGAATATAGGGAGGTGGAGGCAGAATGGGGAGGGAGGAATGTGGGAGAATATGGGGAGGTGGAGACGGAATGGGGAGAGAGAGGAGGAATGTGGGAGAATATGGGGAGGTGTAGGGGGAATGGGGAGGGAGAGCAGGAATGTGGGAGAATATGAGGAGGTGGAGGCGGAATGGGGAGGGAGAGGAGGAATGTGGGAGAATATGGGGAGGTGGAGAGGGAGTGGGGAGGGAGAGGAGGAATGTGGGAGAATATGAGGAGGTGGAGGTGGAATGGGGAGGTAGAGGAGGAATGTGGGAGAATATGGGGAGATGGAGGCGGAATGGGGAGGGAGAGGAGGAATGTGTGAGAATATGGGGAGGTGTAGGTGGAATGGGGAGGGAGAGGAGGAATGTGGGAGAATATGGGGAGGTGTCGGCGGAATGAGGAAGGAGAGGAGGAATGTGGGAGAATATGGGGAGGTGTAGGTGGAATGAGGAGGGAGAGGAGGCATGTGTGAGAATATGGGGAGATGGAGGCGGAATGGGGAGGGAGAGGAAGAATGTGGGAGAATATGGGGAGGAGTAGGTGGAGTGGGGAGGGAGAGGAGGAATGTGGGAGAATATGGGGAGGTGGAGGTGGAATGGGGAGGGAGAGGAGGAATGCGGGAGAATATGGGGAGGTGTAGCGGAATGGGGAGGGAGAGGAGGAATGTGGGAGAATATGGGGAGGTGTAGGCGGAATGAGGAGGGAGAGGAGGAATGTGTGAGAATATTGGGAGGTGTAGGCGGAATGGGGAGGGAGAGGAGGAATGTGGGAGAATACGGGTAGGTGTAGGCGGAATGAGGAGGGAGAGGAGGAATGTGTGAGAATATTGGGAGGTGTAGGCGTAATGGGGAGGGAGAGGAGGAATGTGGGAGAATACAGGGAGGTGTAGGCGGAATGGGGAGGGTAAGGAGGAATGTGGGAGAATATAGGGAGGTGGAGGCAGAATGGGGAGGGAGAGGAGGAATGTGGGGGAATATGGGGAGGTGGAGACGGAATGGGGAGAGAGAGGAGGAATGTGGGAGAATATGGGGAGGTGGAGACGGAATGGGGAGAGAGACTAGGAATGTGGGAGAATATGGGGAGGGGTAGGCGGAATGGGGAGGGAGAGGAGGAATGTGGGAGAATATGGGGAGGTGGAGACGGAATGGGGAGAGAGGGGAGGAATGTGGGAGGAATGTGGGAGAATATGGGGAGGTGTAGGCGGAATGGGGAGGGAGAGGAGGAATGTGGGAGAATATGAGGAGGTGGAGGCGGAATGGGGAGGGAGAGGAGGAATGTGGGAGGAATGTGTGAGAATATGGGGATGTGTAGGCGGAATGGGGAGGGAGAGGAGGAATGTGGGAGAATATGGGGAGGTGGAGGGAGAATGGGGAGGGAGAGGAGGAATGTGGGAGAATATGGGGAGGTGTCGGTGGAATGGGGAGGGGAGGAGGAATTTGGGAGGATATAGGGAGGTGGAGGCGGAATGGGGAGGGAGAGGAGGAATGTGGGAGAATATGGGGAGGTGTAGGCGGAATGAGGAGGGAGAGGAGGAATGTAGGAGAATACAGGGAGGTGTAGGCGGAATGGGGAGGGAGAGGAGGAATGTGTGTGAATATGGGGAGGTGGAGGCGGAATGAGGAGGGAGAGGAGGAATGTGTGAGAATATGGGGAGGTGTAGGCAGAATGAGGAGGGAGAGGAGGAATGTGGGAGAATACAGGGAGGTGTAGGCGGAATGGGAAGTGAGAGGAGGAATGTGTGAGAATATGGGGAGATGGAGGCGGAATGGGGGGGGAGAGGAGGAATGTGGGAGAATATGGGGAGGTGTCGGCGGAATGAGGAGTGAGAAGAGGAAGGTGTGAGAATATGGGGAGGTGTAGGCGGAATGAGGAGGGAGAGGAGGAATGTGTGAGAATATGGGGAGGTGTCGGCGGAATGGGGAGGGAAAGGAGGAATGTGGGAGAATATAGGGAGGTGGAGGCGGAATGGGGAGGGAGAGGAGGAATGTGTGTGAATATGGGGAGGTGGAGGCGGAATGAGGAGGGAGAGGAGGAATGTGTGAGAATATGGGGAGGTGTAGGCAGAATGAGGAGGGAGAGGAGGAATGTGGGAGAATACAGGGAGGTGTAGGCGGAATGGGAAGTGAGAGGAGGAATGTGTGAGAATATGGGGAGATGGAGGCGGAATGGGGGGGGAGAGGAGGAATGTGGGAGAATATGGGGAGGTGTCGGCGGAATGAGGAGTGAGAAGAGGAAGGTGTGAGAATATGGGGAGGTGTAGGCGGAATGGGGAGGGAGAGGAGGAATGTGTGAGAATATGGGGAGGTGTCGGCGGAATGGGGGGGGAAAGGAGGAATGTGGGAGAATATAGGGAGGTGGAGGCGGAATGGGGAGGGAGAGGAGGAATGTGGGAGAATATGGGGAGGTGTAGGTGGAATGGAGAGGGGAGGAGGAATTTGAGAGAATACGGGGAGGTGTAGTCGGAATGGGGAGGGAGAGGAGGAATGTGGGAGAATATGGGGAGATGTAGGCGGAATGGGGAGGGAGAGGAAGAATGTGGGAGAATATGGGGAGGTGGTGACGGAATGGGGAGGGACAGGAGGAATGTGGGAGGAATGTGGGAGAATATGGGGAGGTGCAGGCGGAATGGGGAGGGAGAGGAGGAATGTGGGAGAACATGGGGAGGTGTAGGTGGAATGGGGAGGGAGAGGAGGAATGTGTAGAAAATGGGGAGGGAGAGGAGGAATGTGTGAGAATATGGGGAGGTGGAGGCGGAATGAGGAGGGAGAGGAGGAATGTGTGAGAATATGGGGAGGTGTAGGCAGAATGAGGAGGGAGAGGAGGAATGTGGGAGAATACAGGGAGGTGTAGGCGGAATGGGATGTGAGAGGAGGAATGTGTGAGAATATGGGGAGATGGAGGCGGAATGGGGAGGGAGAGGAGGAATGTGGGAGAATATGGGGAGGTGTCGGTGGAATGAGGAGTGAGAGGAGGAATGTGTGAGAATATGGGGAGGTGTAGGCGGAATGAGGAGTGAGAGGAGGAATGTGTGAGATTATGGGGAGGTGTAGACGGAATGGGGAGGGAAAGGAGGAATGTGGGAGAATATCGGGAGGTGGAGGCATAATGGGGAGGGAGAGGAAGAATGTGGGAGAATATGGGGATGAGTAGGTGGAATGGGGAGGGAGAGGAGGAATGTGGGAGAATACGGGGAGGTGGAGGTGGAATGGGGAGGGAGAGGAGGAATGTGGGAGAATATGGGGAGGTGTAGGCGGAATGAGGAGGGAGAGGAGGAATGTGTGAGAATATTGGGAGGTGTAGACGGAATGGGGAGGGAGAGGAGGAATGTGGGAGAATACGGGTAGTTGTAGGCGGAATGAGGAGGGAGAGGAGGAATGTGTGAGAATATTGGGAGGTGTAGGCGGAATGGGGTGGGAAAGGAGGAATGTGGGAGAATATAGGGAGGTGGAGGCAGAATGGGGAGGGAGAGGAGGAATGTGAGAGAATATGGGGAGATGGAGGCAATGGGGGGGTAGAGGAGGAATGTGGGAGAATATGGGGAGGTGTCGGCGGAATGGGGAGTTAAAGGAGGAATGTGGGAGAATATAGGGAGGTGGAGGCGGAATGGGGAGGGAGAGGAGGAATGTGGGAGAATATGGGGAGGTGTAGGTGGAATGGGGAGGGGAGGAGGAATTTGAGAGAATACGGGGAGGTGTAGTCGGAATGGGGAGGGAGAGGAGGAATGTGGGAGAATATGGGGAGATGTAGGCGGAATGGGGAGGGAGAGGAAGAATGTGGGAGAATATGGGGAGGTGGTGACGGAATGGGGAGGGACAGGAGGAATGTGGGAGAACATGGGGAGGTGTAGGTGGAATGGGGAGGGAGAGGAGGAATGTGTAGAATATGGGGAGGGAGAGGAGGAATGTGTGAGAATATGGGGAGGTGGAGGCAGAATGAGGAGGGAGAGGAGGAATGTGTGAGAATATGGGGAGGTGGAGGCGGAATGAGGAGGGAGAGGAGGAATGTGTGAGAATATGGGGAGGTGTCGGCAGAATGAGGAGGGAGAGGAGGAATGTGGGAAAATACAGGGAGGTGTAGGCGGAATGGGAAGTGAGAGGAGGAATGTGTGAGAATATGGGGAGATGGAGGCGGAATGGGGAGGGAGAGGAGGAATGTGGGAGAATATGGGGAGGTGTCGGTGGAATGAGGAGTGAGAGGAGGAATGTGTGAGAATATGGGGAGGTGTAGGCGGAATGAGGAGTGAGAGGAGGAAGGTGTGAGATTATGGGGAGGTGTAGACGGAATGGGGAGGGAAAGGAGGAATGTGGGAGAATATAGGGAGGTGGAGGCATAATGGGGAGGGAGAGGAAGAATGTGGGAGAATATGGGGATGAGTAGGTGGAATGGGGAGGGAGAGGAGGAATGTGGGAGAATAAGGGGAGGTGGAGGTGGAATGGGGAGGGAGAGGAGGAATGCGGGAGAATATGGGGAGGTGTAGCGGAATGGGGAGGGAGAGGAGGAATGTGGGAGAATATGGGGAGGTGTAGGCGGAATGAGGAGGGAGAGGAGGAATGTGTGAGAATATTGGGAGGTGTAGGCGGAATGGGGAGGGAGAGGAGGAATGTGGGAGAATACGGGTAGTTGTAGGCGGAATGAGGAGGGAGAGGAGGAATGTGTGAGAATATTGGGAGGTGTAGGCGGAATGGGGTGGGAAAGGAGGAATGTGGGAGAATATAGGGAGGTGGAGGCAGAATGGGGAGGGAGGAATGTGGGAGAATATGGGGAGGTGGAGACGGAATGGGGAGAGAGAGGAGGAATGTGGGAGAATATGGGGAGGTGTAGGGGGAATGGGGAGGGAGAGCAGGAATGTGGGAGAATATGAGGAGGTGGAGGCGGAATGGGGAGGGAGAGGAGGAATGTGGGAGAATATGGGGAGGTGGAGAGGGAGTGGGGAGGGAGAGGAGGAATGTGGGAGAATATGAGGAGGTGGAGGTGGAATGGGGAGGTAGAGGAGGAATGTGGGAGAATATGGGGAGATGGAGGCGGAATGGGGAGGGAGAGGAGGAATGTGTGAGAATATGGGGAGGTGTAGGTGGAATGGGGAGGGAGAGGAGGAATGTGGGAGAATATGGGGAGGTGTCGGCGGAATGAGGAAGGAGAGGAGGAATGTGGGAGAATATGGGGAGGTGTAGGTGGAATGAGGAGGGAGAGGAGGCATGTGTGAGAATATGGGGAGATGGAGGCGGAATGGGGAGGGAGAGGAAGAATGTGGGAGAATATGGGGAGGAGTAGGTGGAGTGGGGAGGGAGAGGAGGAATGTGGGAGAATATGGGGAGGTGGAGGTGGAATGGGGAGGGAGAGGAGGAATGCGGGAGAATATGGGGAGGTGTAGCGGAATGGGGAGGGAGAGGAGGAATGTGGGAGAATATGGGGAGGTGTAGGCGGAATGAGGAGGGAGAGGAGGAATGTGTGAGAATATTGGGAGGTGTAGGCGGAATGGGGAGGGAGAGGAGGAATGTGGGAGAATACGGGTAGGTGTAGGCGGAATGAGGAGGGAGAGGAGGAATGTGTGAGAATATTGGGAGGTGTAGGCGGAATGGGGAGGGAGAGGAGGAATGTGGGAGAATACAGGGAGGTGTAGGCGGAATGGGGAGGGTAAGGAGGAATGTGGGAGAATATAGGGAGGTGGAGGCAGAATGGGGAGGGAGAGGAGGAATGTGGGGGAATATGGGGAGGTGGAGACGGAATGGGGAGAGAGAGGAGGAATGTGGGAGAATATGGGGAGGTGGAGACGGAATGGGGAGAGAGACTAGGAATGTGGGAGAATATGGGGAGGGGTAGGCGGAATGGGGAGGGAGAGGAGGAATGTGGGAGAATATGGGGAGGTGGAGACGGAATGGGGAGAGAGGGGAGGAATGTGGGAGGAATGTGGGAGAATATGGGGAGGTGTAGGCGGAATGGGGAGGGAGAGGAGGAATGTGGGAGAATATGAGGAGGTGGAGGCGGAATGGGGAGGGAGAGGAGGAATGTGGGAGGAATGTGTGAGAATATGGGGATGTGTAGGCGGAATGGGGAGGGAGAGGAGGAATGTGGGAGAATATGGGGAGGTGGAGGGAGAATGGGGAGGGAGAGGAGGAATGTGGGAGAATATGGGGAGGTGTCGGTGGAATGGGGAGGGGAGGAGGAATTTGGGAGGATATAGGGAGGTGGAGGCGGAATGGGGAGGGAGAGGAGGAATGTGGGAGAATATGGGGAGGTGTAGGCGGAATGAGGAGGGAGAGGAGGAATGTAGGAGAATACAGGGAGGTGTAGGCGGAATGGGGAGGGAGAGGAGGAATGTGTGTGAATATGGGGAGGTGGAGGCGGAATGAGGAGGGAGAGGAGGAATGTGTGAGAATATGGGGAGGTGTAGGCAGAATGAGGAGGGAGAGGAGGAATGTGGGAGAATACAGGGAGGTGTAGGCGGAATGGGAAGTGAGAGGAGGAATGTGTGAGAATATGGGGAGATGGAGGCGGAATGGGGGGGGAGAGGAGGAATGTGGGAGAATATGGGGAGGTGTCGGCGGAATGAGGAGTGAGAAGAGGAAGGTGTGAGAATATGGGGAGGTGTAGGCGGAATGAGGAGGGAGAGGAGGAATGTGTGAGAATATGGGGAGGTGTCGGCGGAATGGGGAGGGAAAGGAGGAATGTGGGAGAATATAGGGAGGTGGAGGCGGAATGGGGAGGGAGAGGAGGAATGTGGGAGAATATGGGGAGGTGTAGGTGGAATGGGGAGGGGAGGAGGAATTTGAGAGAATACGGGGAGGTGTAGTCGGAATGGGGAGGGAGAGGAGGAATGTGGGAGAATATGGGGAGATGTAGGCGGAATGGGGAGGGAGAGGAAGAATGTGGGAGAATATGGGGAGGTGGTGACGGAATGGGGAGGGACAGGAGGAATGTGGGAGGAATGTGGGAGAATATGGGGAGGTGCAGGCGGAATGGGGAGGGAGAGGAGGAATGTGGGAGAACATGGGGAGGTGTAGGTGGAATGGGGAGGGAGAGGAGGAATGTGTAGAAAATGGGGAGGGAGAGGAGGAATGTGTGAGAATATGGGGAGGTGGAGGCGGAATGAGGAGGGAGAGGAGGAATGTGTGAGAATATGGGGAGGTGTAGGCAGAATGAGGAGGGAGAGGAGGAATGTGGGAGAATACAGGGAGGTGTAGGCGGAATGGGATGTGAGAGGAGGAATGTGTGAGAATATGGAGAGATGGAGGCGGAATGGGGAGGGAGAGGAGGAATGTGGGAGAATATGGGGAGGTGTCGGTGGAATGAGGAGTGAGAGGAGGAATGTGTGAGAATATGGGGAGGTGTAGGCGGAATGAGGAGTGAGAGGAGGAATGTGTGAGATTATGGGGAGGTGTAGACGGAATGGGGAGGGAGAGGAGGAATGTGGGAGAATACGGGTAGTTGTAGGCGGAATGAGGAGGGAGAGGAGGAATGTGTGAGAATATTGGGAGGTGTAGGCGGAATGGGGTGGGAAAGGAGGAATGTGGGAGAATATAGGGAGGTGGAGGCAGAATGGGGAGGGAGGAATGTGGGAGAATATGGGGAGGTGGAGACGGAATGGGGAGAGAGAGGAGGAATGTGGGAGAATATGGGGAGGTGTAGGGGGAATGGGGAGGGAGAGCAGGAATGTGGGAGAATATGAGGAGGTGGAGGCGGAATGGGGAGGGAGAGGAGGAATGTGGGAGAATATGGGGAGGTGGAGAGGGAGTGGGGAGGGAGAGGAGGAATGTGGGAGAATATGAGGAGGTGGAGGTGGAATGGGGAGGTAGAGGAGGAATGTGGGAGAATATGGGGAGATGGAGGCGGAATGGGGAGGGAGAGGAGGAATGTGTGAGAATATGGGGAGGTGTAGGTGGAATGGGGAGGGAGAGGAGGAATGTGGGAGAATATGGGGAGGTGTCGGCGGAATGAGGAAGGAGAGGAGGAATGTGGGAGAATATGGGGAGGTGTAGGTGGAATGAGGAGGGAGAGGAGGCATGTGTGAGAATATGGGGAGATGGAGGCGGAATGGGGAGGGAGAGGAAGAATGTGGGAGAATATGGGGAGGAGTAGGTGGAGTGGGGAGGGAGAGGAGGAATGTGGGAGAATATGGGGAGGTGGAGGTGGAATGGGGAGGGAGAGGAGGAATGCGGGAGAATATGGGGAGGTGTAGCGGAATGGGGAGGGAGAGGAGGAATGTGGGAGAATATGGGGAGGTGTAGGCGGAATGAGGAGGGAGAGGAGGAATGTGTGAGAATATTGGGAGGTGTAGGCGGAATGGGGAGGGAGAGGAGGAATGTGGGAGAATACGGGTAGGTGTAGGCGGAATGAGGAGGGAGAGGAGGAATGTGTGAGAATATTGGGAGGTGTAGGCGGAATGGGGAGGGAGAGGAGGAATGTGGGAGAATACAGGGAGGTGTAGGCGGAATGGGGAGGGTAAGGAGGAATGTGGGAGAATATAGGGAGGTGGAGGCAGAATGGGGAGGGAGAGGAGGAATGTGGGGGAATATGGGGAGGTGGAGACGGAATGGGGAGAGAGAGGAGGAATGTGGGAGAATATGGGGAGGTGGAGACGGAATGGGGAGAGAGACTAGGAATGTGGGAGAATATGGGGAGGGGTAGGCGGAATGGGGAGGGAGAGGAGGAATGTGGGAGAATATGGGGAGGTGGAGACGGAATGGGGAGAGAGGGGAGGAATGTGGGAGAATATGGGGAGGTGTAGGCGGAATGGGGAGGGAGAGGAGGAATGTGGGAGAATATGAGGAGGTGGAGGCGGAATGGGGAGGGAGAGGAGGAATGTGGGAGGAATGTGTGAGAATATGGGGATGTGTAGGCGGAATGGGGAGGGAGAGGAGGAATGTGGGAGAATATGGGGAGGTGGAGGGAGAATGGGGAGGGAGAGGAGGAATGTGGGAGAATATGGGGAGGTGTCGGTGGAATGGGGAGGGGAGGAGGAATTTGGGAGGATATAGGGAGGTGGAGGCGGAATGGGGAGGGAGAGGAGGAATGTGGGAGAATATGGGGAGGTGTAGGCGGAATGAGGAGGGAGAGGAGGAATGTAGGAGAATACAGGGAGGTGTAGGCGGAATGGGGAGGGAGAGGAGGAATGTGTGTGAATATGGGGAGGTGGAGGCGGAATGAGGAGGGAGAGGAGGAATGTGTGAGAATATGGGGAGGTGTAGGCAGAATGAGGAGGGAGAGGAGGAATGTGGGAGAATACAGGGAGGTGTAGGCGGAATGGGAAGTGAGAGGAGGAATGTGTGAGAATATGGGGAGATGGAGGCGGAATGGGGGGGGAGAGGAGGAATGTGGGAGAATATGGGGAGGTGTCGGCGGAATGAGGAGTGAGAAGAGGAAGGTGTGAGAATATGGGGAGGTGTAGGCGGAATGAGGAGGGAGAGGAGGAATGTGTGAGAATATGGGGAGGTGTCGGCGGAATGGGGAGGGAAAGGAGGAATGTGGGAGAATATAGGGAGGTGGAGGCGGAATGGGGAGGGAGAGGAGGAATGTGGGAGAATATGGGGAGGTGTAGGTGGAATGGGGAGGGGAGGAGGAATTTGAGAGAATACGGGGAGGTGTAGTCGGAATGGGGAGGGAGAGGAGGAATGTGGGAGAATATGGGGAGATGTAGGCGGAATGGGGAGGGAGAGGAAGAATGTGGGAGAATATGGGGAGGTGGTGACGGAATGGGGAGGGACAGGAGGAATGTGGGAGGAATGTGGGAGAATATGGGGAGGTGCAGGCGGAATGGGGAGGGAGAGGAGGAATGTGGGAGAACATGGGGAGGTGTAGGTGGAATGGGGAGGGAGAGGAGGAATGTGTAGAAAATGGGGAGGGAGAGGAGGAATGTGTGAGAATATGGGGAGGTGGAGGCGGAATGAGGAGGGAGAGGAGGAATGTGTGAGAATATGGGGAGGTGTAGGCAGAATGAGGAGGGAGAGGAGGAATGTGGGAGAATACAGGGAGGTGTAGGCGGAATGGGATGTGAGAGGAGGAATGTGTGAGAATATGGAGAGATGGAGGCGGAATGGGGAGGGAGAGGAGGAATGTGGGAGAATATGGGGAGGTGTCGGTGGAATGAGGAGTGAGAGGAGGAATGTGTGAGAATATGGGGAGGTGTAGGCGGAATGAGGAGTGAGAGGAGGAATGTGTGAGATTATGGGGAGGTGTAGACGGAATGGGGAGGGAAAGGAGGAATGTGGGAGAATATAGGGAGGTGGAGGCATAATGGGGAGGGAGAGGAAGAATGTGGGAGAATATGGGGATGAGTAGGTGGAATGGGGAGGGAGAGGAGGAATGTGGGAGAATACGGGGAGGTGGAGGTGGAATGGGGAGGGAGAGGAGGAATGCGGGAGAATATGGGGAGGTGTAGCGGAATGGGGAGGGAGAGGAGGAATGTGGGAGAATATGGGGAGGTGTAGGCGGAATGAGGAGGGAGAGGAGGAATGTGTGAGAATATTGGGAGGTGTAGGCGGAATGGGGAGGGAGAGGAGGAATGTGGGAGAATACGGGTAGTTGTAGGCGGAATGAGGAGGGAGAGGAGGAATGTGTGAGAATATTGGGAGGTGTAGGCGGAATGGGGTGGGAAAGGAGGAATGTGGGAGAATATAGGGAGGTGGAGGCAGAATGGGGAGGGAGAGGAGGAATGTGAGAGAATATGGGGAGATGGAGGCGGAATGGGGGGGGAGAGGAGGAATGTGGGAGAATATGGGGAGGTGTCGGCGGAATGAGGAGTGAGAAGAGGAAGGTGTGAGAATATGGGGAGGTGTAGGCGGAATGAGGAGGGAGAGGAGGAATGTGGGAGAATATGGGGAGGTGTCGGCGGAATGGGGAGGGAAAGGAGGAATGTGGGAGAATATAGGGAGGTGGAGGCGGAATGGGGAGGGAGAGGAGGAATGTGGGAGAATATGGGGAGGTGTAGGTGGAATGGGGAGGGGAGGAGGAATTTGAGAGAATACGGGGAGGTGTAGTCAGAATGGGGAGGGAGAGGAGGAATGTGGGAGAATATGGGGAGATGTAGGCGGAATGGGGAGGGAGAGGAAGAATGTGGGAGAATATGGGGAGGTGGTGACGGAATGGGGAGGGAGAGGAGGAATGTGTGAGAATATGGGGAGGTGTCGGCAGAATGAGGAGGGAGAGGAGGAATGTGGGAGAACATGGGGAGGTGTAGGTGGAATGGGGAGGGAGAGGAGGAATGTGTAGAATATGGGGAGGGAGAGGAGGAATGTGTGAGAATATGGGGAGGTGGAGGCGGAATGAGGAGGGAGAGGAGGAATGTGTGAGAATATGGGGAGGTGGAGGCGGAATGAGGAGGGAGAGGAGGAATGTGTGAGAATATGGGGAGGTGTCGGCAGAATGAGGAGGGAGAGGAGGAATGTGGGAAAATACAGGGAGGTGTAGGCGGAATGGGAAGTGAGAGGAGGAATGTGTGAGAATATGGGGAGATGGAGGCGGAATGGGGAGGGAGAGGAGGAATGTGGGAGAATATGGGGAGATGTAGGCGGAATGGGGAGGGAGAGGAAGAATGTGGGAGAATATGGGGAGGTGGTGACGGAATGGGGAGGGAGAGGAGGAATGTGTGAGAATATGGGGAGGGGTAGGCGGAATGGGGAGGGAGAGGAGGAATGTGGGAGAATATGGGGAGGTGGAGACGGAATGGGGAGGGAGAGGAGGAATGTGTGAGAATATGGGGATGTGTAGGCAGAATGGGGAGGGAGAGGAGGAATGTGGGAGAATATGAGGAGGTGGAGGCGGAATGGGGAGGGAGAGGAGGAATGTGTGGGAATATGGGGATGTGTAGGCAGAATGGGGAGGGAGAGGAGGAATGTGGGAGAATATGGGGAGGTGGAGGGAGAATGGGGAGGGAGAGGAGGAATGTGGGAGAATATGGGGAGGTGTAGCGGAATGGCAAGTGAGAGGAGGAATGTGTGAGAATATGGGGAGGTGTAGGTGGAATGGGGAGGGGAGGAGGAATTTGGGAGGATATAGGGAGGTGGAGGCGGAATGGGGAGGGAGAGGAGGAATGTGGGAGAATATGGGGAGGTGTAGGCGGAATGAGGAGGGAGAGGAGGAATGTAGGAGAATACAGGGAGGTGTAGGCGGAATGGGGAGGGAGAGGAGGAATGTGTGTGAATATGGGGAGGTGGAGGCGGAATGAGGAGGGAGAGGAGGAATGTGTGAGAATATGGGGAGGTGTAGGCAGAATGAGGAGGGAGAGGAGGAATGTGGGAGAATACAGGGAGGTGTAGGCGGAATGGGAAGTGAGAGGAGGAATGTGTGAGAATATGGGGAGATGGAGGCGGAATGGGGAGGGAGAGGAGGAATGTGGGAGAATATGGGGAGGTGTCGGTGGAATGAGGAGTGAGAGGAGGAATGTGTGAGAATATGGGGAGGTGTAGGCAGAATGAGGAGGGAGAGGAGGAATGTGTAGAAAATGGGGAGGGAGAGGAGGAATGTGTGAGAATATGGGGAGGTGGAGGCGGAATGAGGAGGGAGAGGAGGAATGTGGGAGAATACAGGGAGGTGTAGGCGGAATGGGATGTGAGAGGAGGAATGTGTGAGAATATGGGGAGATGGAGGCGGAATGGGGAGGGAGAGGAGGAATGTGGGAGAATATGGGGAGGTGTCGGTGGAATGAGGAGTGAGAGGAGGAATGTGTGAGAATATGGGGAGGTGTAGGCAGAATGAGGAGGGAGAGGAGGAATGTGGGAGAATACAGGGAGGTGTAGGCGGAATGGGATGTGAGAGGAGGAATGTGTGAGAATATGGGGAGATGGAGGCGGAATGGGGAGGGAGAGGAGGAATGTGGGAGAATATGGGGAGGTGTCGGTGGAATGAGGAGTGAGAGGAGAAATGTGTGAGAATATGGGGAGGTGTAGGCGGAATGAGGAGTGAGAGGAGGAATGTGTGAGATTATGGGGAGGTGGAGGGGGAATGGGGAGGGAGAGGAGGAATGTGGGAGAATATGGGGAGGTGGAGGGGGAATGGGGAGGGAGAGGAGGAATGTGGGAGAATATAGGGAGTTGTAGGTGGAATGGGGAGGGAGAGGAAGAATGTGGGAGAATATGGGGATGAGTAGGTGGAATGGGGAGGGAGAGGAGGAATGTGGGAGAATACGGGGAGTTGGAGGTGGAATGGGGAGGGAGAGGAGGAATGCGGGAGAATATGGGGAGGTGTAGCGGAATGGGGAGGGAGAGGAGGAATGTGGGAGAATATGGGGAGGTGTAGGCGGAATGAGGAGGGAGAGGAGGAATGTGTGAGAATATTGGGAGGTGTAGGCGGAATGGGGAGGGAGAGGAGGAATGTGGGAGAATACGGGTAGTTGTAGGCGGAATGAGGAGGGAGAGGAGGAATGTGTGAGAATATTGGGAGGTGTAGGCGGAATGGGGTGGGAAAGGAGGAATGTGGGAGAATATAGGGAGGTGGAGGCAGAATGGGGAGGGAGAGGAGGAATGTGAGAGAATATGGGGAGGTGGAGACGGAATGGGGAGAGAGAGGAGGAATGTGGGAGAATATGGGGAGGTGTAGGCGGAATGGGGAGGGAGAGCAGGAATGTGGGAGAATATGACGAGGTGGAGGCGGAATGGGGAGGGAGAGGAGGAATGTGGGAGAATATGGGGAGGTGGAGAGGGAGTGGGGAGGGAGAGGAGGAATGTGGGAGAATATGGGGAGGTGGAGTCAGAATGGGGAGGGAGAGGAGGAATGTGGGAAAATATGGGGAGGTGGAGGGGGAGTGGGGAGGGAGAGGAAGAATGTGGGAGAATATGGGGAGGTGGAGGGGGAATGGGGAGGGAGAGGAGGAATGTGGGAGAATATGGGGAGGTGGAGGGGGAATGGGGAGGGAGAGGAGGAATGTGGGAGAATATAGGGAGTTGTAGGTGGAATGGGTTGGGAGAGGAGGAATGTGTGATAATATGGGGAGGTGGAGGCGGAATGGGGAGGGAGAGGAGGAATGTGTGAGAATATGGGGATGTGGAATGGGGAGGGAGAGGAGGAATGTGTGAGAATATGGGGAGGTGTTGGCAGAATGGGGAGGGAGAGGAGGAATGTGTGAGAATATGGGTAGGTGGAGGTGGAATGGGGAGGGAGAGGAGGAATGTGTGAGAATATGGGGAGGTGTAGGCGGAATGGGGCGGGAGAAGAGGAATGTGGGAGAATATGGGGAGGTGTAGGTGGAATGGGGAGGGAGAGGAGGAATGTGTGAGAATATGGGGAGGGGTAGGCGGAATGGGGAGGGACAGGAGGAATGTGTGAGAATATGGGGAGGTGTAGGCGGAATGGGGAGGGAGAGGAGGAATGTGTGAGAATATGGGGAGGTGTAGGCGGAATGAGGAGGGAGAGGAGGAATGTGGGAGAATACAGGGATGTGTTGGCGGAATGGGGAGGGAGAGGCGGAATGTGTGAGAATATGGGGAGGTGGAGGCGGAATGGGGAGGGAGAGGAGGAATGTGTGAGAATATGGGGAGGTGTAGGTGGAATGGGGAGAGAGAGGAGGAATGTGTGAGAACATGGGGAGGTGGAGGCGGAATGAGGGGGGAGAGGAGGAATATGTGAGAATATGGGGAGGTGTAGGCAGAATGAGGAGGGAGAGGAGGAATGTGGGGGAATATGGGGAGGTGTCAGCGGAATGAGGAGGGAGAGGAGGAATGTGGGAGAATACAGGGAGGTGTAGGCGGAATGGGAAGGGAGAGGAGGAATGTGTGAGAATATGGGGAGATGGAGGCGGAATGGGGAGGGAGAGGAGGAATGTGGGAGAATATGGGGAGGTGTCGGCGGAATGAGGAGGCAGAGGAGGAATGTGGGAGAATATGGGGAGGTGTCGGCGGAATGCGGAGAGAGAGGAGGAATGTGGGAGGAATGTGGGAGAATATGGGGAGGTGTAGGCGGAATGGGGAGGGAGAGGAGGAATGTGGGAGAATACGGGGAGGTGGAGGTGCAATGGGGAGAGAGAGGAGGAATGCGGGAGAATATGGGGAGGTGTAGCGGAATTGGGAGGGAGAGGAGGAATGTGGGAGAATATGGGGAGGTGTAGGCGGAATGGGGAGGGAGACGAGGAATGTGGGAGAATACGGGGAGGTGTAGGCGGAATGAGGAGGGAGAGGAGGAATGTGTGAGAATATTGGGAGGTGTAGGTGGAATGGGGAGGGAGAGGAGGAATGTGGGAGGAATGTGTGAGAATATGGGGAGGTGGAGAGGGAATGGGGAGGGAGAGGAGGAATGTGGGAGGAATGTGGGAGAATATGGGGAGATGGAGAGGGAATGGGGAGGGAGAGAGCGTCAGGGATCAGGGAGTGGGCGGGGCCTCAGCGTCGGCCTGACCCCGCCCTCCGCCCGTTACCAATTGGTTGACAGCCGCAGCGTTGCAGCCAATAAGCGAGCTCAATATTGGGTTGCCAAGGTTTGAAGCGTCAATGGCGGCGGAGGTGGAGACATCGCTGGAGAGAATGAGAGAGGAAGACAGATAGAGACGGGGGAAAAGAGAGTGTGGGACAAAGAGGAAAAGGAAGAGGAGAGGACCCGGGACATTTGACGGATATCGTGCGAAAAGCAGCTGATCTTTGTCCCTTGATGTTGATTGGATGATTCATCCGGTGGATACATTTCGATTGGTGGGTTAACATGTCAATCATGGATGATGCTGGGCCTAAACCTTGGAGCGATTGTTTAAAACAACCAGAATAACTAAAATAAAGAAACTTTAAACATCGCTGGATTTGATACCTTAATTCTACTTTTCTGTCGACAGATGCTGGTTGACCTACTGAGTTTCTCCATTTGTTTTCATCCCTCACTATCCCCATCAGACACTCCCAGGATAACAGCACGGGGACTAAATACGGAGTTCATCAACCTTTACTTTGGAGGGATATGGGTTGGCTGGTGGGACTAGATTGGCTTGGGATATCTGGTCGGTATGGACAGGTTGGGCTGAAGGGTCTGTTTTCATGCTGTACATCTCTATGACTCTATTCTTTGGCACAGTGTTGAGGTTTCAGTTTCAATCAAATACTCCCAGGACAGGGACAGCACTGAAACAGTGAATTGCATTGATTTATTAAAATAGAAATTGCTGGACAAACACGGCAGGGCTGATAGTATCTGTGGAGAGAAATCAGTGTTGACGTTTCATGATAAGTGACCCTTCCACAGAACTGATTGCATTGATTATTAGATATAATTATTGGGTAACGAGATTAAAGCGTAATGGGAAGAAAACAGGAACAGGCTGCAAAGATGGATGATAGGCGTGATCGTATTGAACAAGGGAGCAATATGAAACGCCAAATGGCCTACTTCTCCTATTTTGTTAGAGTCTGAGTCAGAAATGTACAGCAAGGAAACAGACCGTCCAGATATTTCTATTGACCTTATTTATGCAGATGCACAAGTATGGGTGGCACGGTGGCACAGTGGGCAGCACTGCTGCCTCGCAGCACCAGGGACCCGGGTTCAATTCCCGCCTCAGGCGACTGACTGTGTGGAGTTTGCACGTTCTCCCCGTGTCTGCGTGGGTTTCCTCCGGGTGCTCCGGTTTCCTCCCACTGTCCAAAGATGTGCAGGTCAGGTGAATTGGCCATGCTAAATTGCCCAGAGTGTTAGGTAAGGGGTAAATGTAGGGGTATGGGTGGGTTACGCTTCGGCGGGGCGGTGTGGACTTGTTGGGCCGAAGGGCCTGTTTCCACACTGTAAGTAATCTAATCTAATCTAATCTAATCTAAACCACACATCAGTTTATGACATTGCCTCTACTCACAACATTTCAAAGAATCAAAAGAAGCATGAAGAAAATCTTTTCTTTTACACAGAGAGTCTCTGGAGTGAACTACCTGAGAGTTTGGTGGAGGCAAATTCACGCAGGGCTTTGGAATTGAATAAATATTTGAAAAGTTTTGCACACCTGTGTGGAAATGGGATTAGCTAAATTGTGTTGGAAAGAGATGGCACTCATACAAATGGCTTCCTGCCTTGAAACTATTAGATTCAAAATATTTTATATAGCATATTTGACGTTTATAAGGAACTGAGAGTTCCAAAACCCTGCCTATCCTGAAAACCTTTGAGTAGGAATGAAAGGACAAGTAATGTCTATTTGAGTTAACCCTCGCCAATATCTCTTAGAGTTTGCAAGTTTAAAAATATGTTTTGATAGTTTCATCTGAGGGTATGACTCTCTGGTTCATTGGGTGCTTTACCCGAAATCTGTTTATAGTTTGTGTTGCCAGAAAAATGGAAGTAATGTGTGATATCAAAGAGTTTGATTGCTCTCTGCAGCGCTACACTTGGCTGAGTTTGCAACCTGTTCATAGCTTGATATCCTTTCTTTGCAGGGAGATGGCTGAGCTGCATATTATCGGACAGATTGTTGGAGCAAGTGGTTTCCCGCACAAAAGCCTGTTTTGTAAATGGGGGCTGCAGACAGGTAAGACCCTTGCTTAGGTGTGTGGAGGATGTTGGAGAACGTAGTGTACTGCATTTAATTTTTTACCTTGTCCTTTCATGAGATGGGGGTGTCATTGTCAAGGCCAGCAGTTTGTATCCCATCCCTAATTGCCCTTGACTGAGTGACTTGCTAGAGCCATTTTAGAGGGCAGTTAAGAGTTAATGACATTGCTGTTGGCCTGGAAACAGAAGTAGGCCAGATGGATTATTAATAGATGATCGTTTCATAGTCACCATCACTAATGATTAGTTTTACATTCCAAATTTATTAATGGAATTTAAACTCCATCGGCTGCTGTGATGGGATTTGAAACCATGTCCTAGATGGGGATGCTCTAGATTACGGGTTCGGCATTGCTATTGCTAGCATCTCCCTGCCAAACTGCATGTCGTGGTGGAGAAAGTGAGGATTTTATATGTTTCTGTGAGATCCCATCTCATTCTTCTAAATCCCAGTGAGTACAAGCCCAGTTGATCCAGTCTTTCCTCAGGTGTCAGCCCTGCCATCCCAGGAATCAGGCTGGTGAACCTTCGCTGGACTCCCTCAATAACCAGAATGTCCTTCCTCAGACTAGGAGACCAAAACTGCACCGAAAACCCAAGGCGTGGCCTCACCATGCCCTGTACAACTTACAGCAAGACATCCTCCCTGCAGGATTCCTGAAGAAGGGCTTATGCCCGAAACGTCGATTCTCCTGTTCCCTGGATGCCGCCTGACCTGCTGCGCTGTTCCAGCAACACATTTTCAGCTGCATGTCTTGGTGGCATAGCAGGGGTGCTGGGGATTTGCTGTGCTTGATTCCTGTTGGAGCCGTGGGTTTAATATGATTTTGTTCAGTAAAGGACATTAGTGTGAACCAATGGACTTACATGACCATGCGTTATAGTAGTCATGGAGATTGTTATTGACGCTAGCTTTATGTTTTGCGATTTATTAGCTCTAGCCTGTTTAATTTTTCAATAAGGAGAAAGTGAAGACTGCAGATGCTGGAGAATCAGAGTCGAAAAAGGGTGGTGCTGGAAAAGTATAGCAGGTCAGGCGGCATCCGAGGAGCAGGACAGTCGATGTTTCGGGCATAAGTGCTTCATTAGGAATTGAGCGGAACTGTCTCAGTTTCTCATTGTGTCAAGTCAGGTGCTTTCTAGACGAACTCATCAAGATCATTTAGAAGGATTAGTCTACAATTCTGTTATTGTCGGTTACCACGATAATTAAAGGTCTTTTCTTGTTCAGCAGGGAGAGATCTGCACAGTATGGTAATGCCACTGGGCTAAGATGCCATAGACCCAGGCTACCGCTTTGGGGACTCTGTTTGAAATTCTATCATGACAGTTTGTGAAGCTTGAATCATTTAATGAATCTGGAATATAAAAATCATCAGTATAATGCTGATTACTGTAATTGTAGCCATGACAATTATCCATCATGGATTGTTGTAAAAACTCAGTTGGTTCGGACTAGTTCTAAAGAAGAGTCATCCCAGTCTCAAAATATTAACTCCACTTCTGCCTCTACAGATGTGGCCAGACCTGCTGAGTTTCTCCAGCACTCTGTGTTTCGTTCACTAGTGTCTCAGGGAAGGAAATTTGCATCTTTGGCTGACCTACACATGACTCCACAGCAATGTGGTTGACTCTTAACTGCCCTCCGAAGTGGCTTGGCAACCCACTCAGTTTAAGGGCAGTTAGGGTTGGGCAATAAACGTTAACCTTGCCAGTGGCACCCACATCCCATGAATGATCAAAAAAAAAGTTAAGTAATTCCAATTCTCTCATTAACCAACATCTTTTTCTTTTGTAAAGCAGATTACTGGATTTATTGTCTCCTTTCTTCCCCCATCCCATGGTTACAGGCTGTGCTTGGAAGCTACTTTCTGGCTTAAGAGAAGGACAAACACAAGTGGACAACCCTGTAATCCAGGACATGGCCTACTGGTCACATCCTATTGATGTACATTATGCGACCAAAGGTCTCCAAGGTAACTACAATGTGCTCTAGTCTTATTAAGCTATACACTTCTTCCTCTGGGTTACTAGTCCAGTGACATTGCTCCTATGCCATCACCACCTCTAAAGATAAAGCGATTGAGGGGGGCAAGGCCATGGAGGAACTTGAAAAAAAAATTGAGAATTTTAAATTCAATACATTGTTTGACTAGGAGCCAAATTAGGTGAAGGAGCACAGGGGTGAGGCCAGAAACTCACCTTGCAGTAAAGTAAGACACCAAATGCCAAACAATCTCATTTAGTCTTTGTTGCCAGTAGCTGGGAATCAGAATTTGAAGCAGGCTTCAATTTTCCTAATGCTTAACCAGTTTCTGCTACCTTACAGGATGTCAGAAAAAGAGTCTGAGAACTGAACAGTAATAGAGGAGTTGAGAGAAGTGCTGGTGATTAGAGCTGGATGTTATTGGTGCATGATGTAGATGAGAAATAAGAGGCTTAGCAAGCTGCTTAGTCCAAGGGCAGTCAGGAATGATGCTGACCTTGCCAGTGATGCTCACATCCCAAAAACCCAAAAATAAAATCCCTGTTTCAGGGAGTAACCTGGGGTTCTTTACCTGGCATTATCCTACTTGTTGACCTTGTTCTATACCTGCTGTCTATTTTACAGACATCCTAGATTATTGTAGTCTAGACTATCTGTGCTTTTGTTCCTGGAATGGGATTTGAACCTTCAACCTTCCAACTTTAATGTGTGTGTTAGCACCGTGTCAAGGATGAGTGGTACTTGGTATCAGGACAGGGATTATCTTGCAGCCAACGTAAAGTTTTACCGTGTATGAAATCAGTGGCTGAAGAGCTGGTTAAGTTGTGTTTCTCTCTCTCGCTTTTGCTCACACACACACTTCTGGGTCCTCTCTGTTTCTGTCTAGTTGTAAAAAGAGCCAGAATTTCTGCACTGAAAATTAATAACCTGAATAGGAGCAGGAGTAAGCAATGTTTCCCCTCGAATCTTACTTTATTCCTTAAGTTCATGGCTGACCTACCACATCAGCTCCAGTTTCTTGTTTTAGCCTAATACCCTTTGATTCCCTCAGTGTCAAAAGATACATCTACTCAACCATAACAATGTTCAGTGACTGAACACTGGTGCTTTTAAAAAAAATTATAACTAATTGACAAATTTTAACTATGAAACAGCAATGACTTCATCATGTTGCTTCAAGATTTGTCTCTTAACCTTTGCAGGTTCAGTGGTGCCAGCAGGAAAAGGAGCCAGGACTGTAAACCTAATTAAACTTGTCACCTTCTATAACTAAATGGAGGTTAATGGGCTTTTGTGCTTTGTTCAGATTGCCTGAGAGAAAGTTTGTAATTATCGGCACTTTTTTTGGTTACAAATTCCAAAAGCACAGAAAGGATATTAATTAAAGGAAACATATAACAAGAGAGGCTTTCACTGAGTCTGGAACTTTGAAGTTTAGGTCTTTGTCTGTTCTTGTAACTATATCGAGGTGATACAATTACTTGGGTAAAAAAGGAATGCCTGTGGTTTGAAAAGGAAAACTGCGGGGAAATTAATCAAAATTGATGGGTATCTTGTGGAATGCTGCTGTAGAAAAGGAGGCCATACAACCCATCTTGTTAATGCTGGTTAGTTGGTCCCACTTTGCTTGCTCTTACCTCATAGTTTGGCATACATTTCCTTTTAGGGCTGACGTCCGATTCTCTTTGCATATTGTTGAACTTACCTCCACCCTTCCAGGCTGAGTTCCAGATGACAGCAACTCATTTTTTAAAACAGTAGAGCCTCTTTCTATTGTTTAACTTCTATGCCAGCGATTGAAGAACAGTGTTCTTTGGTTACTGACCCACATTTTTTAAAATAAAAAAGCGTGGGAATTGGGCATCACTGGCAAGGCAATCATTTCAAACAAAAAAAAAACAAGAATTATGGAAAGAATTCCTGTACTTTTCAAAGCAAGCTACAAGCACATACCGAATGTGCTATTTACATGGTTGTTTGCTCAAATAGTGAGGGAATCAGGTTGCAGATCAACTGGCGACTGGTTGTGTATAGGATGAGGTTCATCTGGCAGCAAGTAGCTGATTGGTTTGTGCAGTGGTGATCAGATGACAAACATGATTTGGAGATGCCGTTGTCGGACTGGGGTGTACAAGGTTAAAAATCACACAACATCAGTTTATAGTCCAACAGGTTTATTTGGCAGCACTAGCTTTCGGAGCTATGCTCCTTCAGGTGGTTGTGGAGTATAAGATCGTAAGACACAGAATTTATAGCAAAAGTTTACAGTGTGATGAAACTAAAATTATACATTGAAAAAGACATGGATTGTTTGTTAAATCTCTCACCTTTTAGAATGAACATGAAAGAACTGAAACCAACATTTTTAAAATCGATGACAAAGGCCTTCTACCCACCAAAAATTGTGTGACTGGCTTCCAGGAAGCTGAATAGCTTGTGGATGTGAATGAGATAGCCAGAAGCCTCAGACCTCTGGAAGGATGGAAATGTCCTTGTCCCTGTAGTTTAAAAAAAGCCTAAAGCCTGAAGAAAGTCAGTTTATCTTGCCCCACAAGTTGCTGTAAGCTTATGCTTTGAACTCGAAGTCAGAAACTTTGTAAATTGTGAACCAGTTGCTCTGTGCCTGCAAGTACCTGAAGAAGAGGTCAAGGAGTAGCAAGTCCTGACAGGCCAAAAGGAAAATCTGAATAAATCTCATGAACAGGAACTATTGAGCTGCCTTCTCAGTTTTCCCCTCCACCCATAACAACTTTTTTTTTTGTCTGGGATGAGGTTTGTAAGTGTTTTAGAGTTTTAACTGATAAAATTGGCACAGTGATTAGCACAGCTGCCTCACAGCACCAGAGACCCGGGTTCAATTCCCCCTTCAGATGACTGTGTGGAGTTTGCACATTCTCCCCGTGTCTGCGTGAGTTTCCTCCGGGTGCTCCGGTTTCTTCCCACAGTCCAAAAATGTGCAGGTTAGGTGCATTGGCCATGCTAAATTGCCCGTAGTGTTTGGTGAAGGGGTGAATTTAGGTGGAGGGGTGAATGTAGGGGAATGAGTCTGGGTGGACTTGTTGGGCCGAAGGGCCTGTTTCCACACTGAAGGTAATCTAATCTAATAAAATTATTTGTTGACCTGTTTACCTGTAACAATAATTTCTTTATTTAAAATAAATAGGAATTCTTGTTAAGAACTTCTTGACTTGAAAACTTGATTTCATGCTTTCTGTCAATCTAGGTTTAAAAGGCAGGTTAATTTGATATTTAACAGTTCGTATTTAACTTTTCTGACAATTCTCAGAAAAATGGCGCTTGATTTCTACTGGTTACCACCATACTGAAAGATTTACTTCCCTAAAGGACATGAATGAACTGGATGGGCTTTTACAACATTCAATAATAGTCATCTCTAAAATTAATGTTCAGTATGTTGAAATTCCAGATTGTATTAATTGAATTGAAACTTCACCAGCCCTGAGTATTTTGTTTTTGAAAGAATCAGCAATCAAGATTGAGACAATTATTTTATATTCCAGATTTGTTAACAGAGTTTAAACTAAACCAGTGCAGTGTTGGGATTTGAACCCCTGATCCCAGACCTTTATTATCCAGTGCCATTACCACTGTACTATTGTCTCATCTGTTCTGTTCAAGTTGATATCCTGATGAGGTGCAAGCGTCTGGTACTGCAAAGGTCGTGTCCAAAATGGCAGTGTCTCTTTTAGATGCTGCATAATGTACTGAGTGTGTCTGGCATTCTACGTTTCAGCTTCAGCTTTGTAAGGTCCGTCATTCCCACACCCTACTTTCAGTATGGTGTCTCCATTTTTGTTTGTTTCCAATATCATCACTTTTTGAAAATCTGGTTCTGCTGGTGTCTGTGTAGTTTTTTTTTAGCAAGTAACTGAGCCACCCAGGCCCAGAGGATTCGTGACTCTCAAGGTCTGATCTTCTTGTGTGTGTGGGTCACCCATTTTGTCAGTTGGACCTGCTGCAGTTGACTTCAGTGCCCAGGGTTGAAAAATCAGCCTGGGCCTGCTGCTGATCACCATCCTCCACATTCTCTGCTGAAATGTCAGGTAGATTGGCCCTGTGTTCTCTGGAATTTAGAGAAATGAGAAATTATCTCATTGGAACATCTAAAACTCTAGGACCGCATCCAAGAAGCCAATTTTTTCCCTACTGTGATGAGTTTAGAACTACGGGTCATGGTCTTAGATTGAGGGTTAGCCATTTTGGACTGAGATGAGATATTTCCACTCTTGGAGGTTTGAACTCCTTGGCATTTCTCTTTGGCCGAGGATTGTGGCACCTTGGTTCATCAGTGTATTTGGGACAGAAATGATAGAATTTTGGGCACTCGAAGACCTGACAGATTTAGGGTTTGGGTGGGAAAATAGAATATTAGTCATGATCTTACTGAAAGATGAGGCAGGTTTGAGGTCCAAATAGCCCCGTCTTGCTCCTACATCATATGTGATTGAATGCGATTCTCCTAATCGTGGCGGAATGGTTTCCTGACTGTGGGTACAAAGGGTGTCCAGTACATTTGGCTTGTATCTTTGTAAATCGGGAAAGGAAGAAGGGGAAGTCATGCCTTCACAGCAGTATTAATAATTCTTGCCTCCAACCAGCAAATCAAACTCATTCTGTCCCTATCTTTTGCACCAGGCTGGCCCAAACTGTACATGCAGGTCTGGCACCAGGATTCATTTGGCAGGAACGAGCTGTGTGGCTATGGTTTCTGCCACATCCCCAGCAGCCCAGGTACTCACGATATCCAGTGCGTCACCTGGCGGCCCCTGGGCACCTGGCAGGAACAGCTCTCCCAGATGTTTGTGGGCGGCGGTCCCCAGCTGAAACATAGTGACCTCATTTACACCGGGGCTGATCGCTATCGACTCCAAACCATGGCCATGGGCAAGGTCCACCTCCAGCTCAGCATCATTCTCCGTAATTTTGACCAGTATGGTGTGGAGTACTGAATGGATTGTCAAGGGACAGACTTCGTGGTGAACGGTGACTGGTGATCTTCAGTCCTCTCTCTGACTTTTTCCACCTCTTTCCTCATGCCTTCCAGAAGTTTCTGTCACCTTGGACTGCATGCAGAATTCCTGTTGCACATATTTGTCAGGCTCCAGCTTAGTCTTTTCTCCCTGCATTTATAAACAGGAATTGTCTGTATATCTTCCCAATGTGGGCTTGATGTCGGTTATCATTCCAACCTGATGACTGACTTGCATGGTAACATTGTGTTGGTGTTTTTCCCATTGGATACACTTCGTGCTGCAGCACATCAAGTTTATATATTTGGAAGATGTCACTTTTAAAATGTGGACAGTGATGGTGAAGTCTTAATCCTGTGATTTTATGAAAGCAGAGATGGCCATTTGTCAGCTATGCAGACTGGAATGTCAAGCTCCATGCAGAACCTGTGTTTGATTGCTGATATTGAGAGGGACCATAGCTTGTGTGGTATGGTTACCACTGGGTTAGGGGGTTTAGTGTGGGGATGGGGGCTAACAGTTCTTTTCGGGATTACTGGCAATCGTCTCTACTTGAAGAATGTCCAAGCAAAGACAGTGGAATGGGTAAGAGGTTGTGGGTTTGAATCCTTCTTTGGTCAAATTATTTAGTTATTCATTATTCTGACATCATTCAGAAACTGTCCCCCAGTGAGAGTCAGCTTCTTCAGGATTATTCATCCTAGTGAGAGTCAATCCCTTCAGGATTAACATCCCAATGAGAGCCAGCCCCTTCAGTAACTGTCTCCCCGTGAGAGCCAGCCCCTTTGTGAACTGTATCCCAATGAGAGTCAGCCCCTTCAGGAACTGTCCTCCAGTGAGAGCCAGCACCTTCAGGAACTGTAGCCCAGTAAGTGTCAGCATCTATGGAATGGATTGCAATGGGGAGTAAATATGGAACTGATGTAAAATGACTGACTATTGCCGTTCCAAACTAACACCCAAATAAGTCTCCATATGTGTCTTAGGAAGCTGATTAATTATCTTTGATTACATGATACTATAAAGCTTTTCTGAACAGAAATGTATTATTCTGCTTCGACTGCAAAACTAACTTATTGAAAGAGCAATGTGCATTTTATATAACTCAAGCCAATAAATCAATCGATTAATTTTTAAAACTTATTGAAAAATTAATTTCTTAAATCTGCTGTCCCTTTTTGAACATGGTTCAGACTGATGATTTGGAAGCTTCACTCTGCTGGTAATAAGTAAACATGGTAGGAAGTTTGACAATAGTTCCTGCTTAGTGGTAGGTGTGTTGTGTGAAATTACCTCTTTAATGCAAGATCAATTAGTGTCCTCATTTTTGAAATGGAAAGTCTCAAAGATACAACAAGTTGTGCTAATAGCAGAATATTGTGTACAGAACATAAGAACTAAGACCAGGTGTAGGTAATTCAATCCCTCTGGCTCTGTCAGTTGATCTCACTTCAGCTTTAATTCCACTTTTGTGCCCGCTTCCCATAACCCTTCAACCCATTACTAATTTAAAATCTTTCTATTTCCTCCTTAAATGTATTCAATATCCAGCATCTTGGGGTAGTGAATTTCACAGACTGACAACCCTTTGAGAGAAGTAATTTCTTCTCTTCTATGTTATAAATCTGTTACCCCTTATCCTGAAAATTATGTCCTCTCATTCTAGACTCATGAGAAAAAATCCTCTCCATATCTACTTCCCTTTAGCATCTGGTATATCTCAATTAGACCTCTCATTCTTTTAAATATAGGCCTAAACTGCCCAATCTCTCTTCACAAGAGCAATGGGGAAAGGGAAATAAATGTTACCCAGTCTATGGTGCCCACATTCCACAAATTAAAAATAAGACAATCTAGTGAATCATCTCTGAACTGCTCCCAGTGCAATTATATCCCTACTCAAGGATTATTGCAATACTCCAGGTGAATTTTAGTCTGTGTAGGAGTTTGAATGTTCATCAAACTTGAGTTACACCTGTTCTGGGAGAACTTGACTCTGTGTGATAGCAACTCAGCAGCCCACTTTACACCTCTCCCTGTTTTTAATTCTGCCGGATTTGTTTAGCAATCACCTGTTAGGTGCGTTCACCAATCCAGTTCTTCAGAGCCAAAATCTGTACTGATAATCCAGTGCCATACTGCTGTACTGTTACAGGTGCCATATTTTGAATGAGATGTTAAGCCAAAAGGATGTAAAAGATCCCAAGGCATTATTTCAAAGAGGAGCTGGGGGTTACCTCCAATGTCATGGCAAATAGTTATTCCTCAATCAACATCCCAAAACCAAAATATCTCATCATTATTATACTACTGTTTGTGGGAGCTTGTGTGCATATTGACTGCAGTATTTCCTACATTACAACAGTGACTATACTTCTAAAGTACTTTATTAGCTGTAAAGCTCTTTGGGACATAGTGATTTACAAAAAGCACAATAGAAATGCAAGTCCTGCTGGGGTTCTTGTGGTGCAGTCACTGTGTCTCTACTTCTGAGCTAGGAGCCCTGGGTTCAAGTGTCACCCCTGCTTTAGTAACATTTCTGAATGGGCTAATTAGTAAAATATCTAGAAAAACCAAGTCCTTTGTTTTACTCCCTGCGATTTTGATGCAGGAAGTCCAATGGCACACAAGGGGGCAGTCACACACCACAAATCAGTGGATTTTAGCCCCTTTCTATAACATGCCGTTTCCAAATACTGCATGCAGAAAGCGACCTGCACTTACCCGTCTGTATTTGCACTCTTTGCAGTGGTAATAATGTACCTCTTATACAAGTTACAAGAGAAACAAATCAATGAAGTAACTTTTTGAAACATAGTTGCTGTTGGAATGTTGTATTTCTGTTTGTAGCCCACTTTGAGCTATTACTGTTCTTGCCCTCTATTTTTCATAGAATCCTTACAGTAGGAAGCAGGCTCTTCAGTCCATCAAGTCGACACTGAACCTCCAAAGAGCATCCTACCCCATCCCTATAACCCTGTATTTCCCTTAGCTAACCTACCTGGCCTGCACATCCATGGTTAACATAGGCAATTTAGCATGGCCAGTCCACCTAACCTGCATATCTTGGACTTTGGGAGCCAACTAGAGCACCTGGAGGAAACCCATGCAGACGTGGGGAGAATGTGCAAACTCCTTACAGACAATAGTCCAAGGCTGGAATCAAATCCAGGTCACTGGGGTTGTGAGGCAGTAGTGTTAACCACTGAGCCATTGTGCCGTCCCACAGCCATTGCTGTAAATGTACCCTTGCCTCGTGTTAGAGTCATGTGGAAAGGTTTCTCTATATCATGGAGTTGCATTTTATCTCAGATTCTGGTCAGTCTAGTCTCTGTTTCAAATTCTGATGGGTCTCAACAGAGTATGCACTGAGAGACTGTTCTCTTTAGCACTGAGGTGAGGAGAAATTCCTTCATTCAGAGGGTTGTGAATCTTTGGCCTCTCATGGAACCAAGGGATATGGGGAGAGGGGGGGAAGGTAGACCTAAGCTGAGGATGTCATTATTTATGGAATGGTGAGATTTTTGTTCTCTCTAAGGATCCCTTTTGAGGATCCTTCAACGATACCTTCCAAACCTGCACTTAATGCCGTTTTAGAAGGGCAGCTGATACAAGGGAACACAAGCACCTACAAGTTCCCCTCTAAGCTACGTACCATAATAATTTGTAAATGTAATTGCTGTTCTTCACTGACTCTGGATCAAAATACTGCAATACTCTCTTTAACTGCACTGTAGGTGTCAATAAGCTACACAAACTGGAATGTGATTCATTGCCAACCTCTCTGGGGCAAATTGTAGTGGACAAGAAATGCTGACCTATCAAGCAATACCCACATGCCATGCATGGATAATATAACGGGAATGTGAAATTGAAGACAATATCAGCCCGATTGTATTGAATGGGGAAGCAAGCTTGGCAGTCAAATGGTCTACTGCTCTCTTATGTTCTAGTATTTGGTTCCCAGCATTTTAACAGCACAAACTGTAGGTGGTGCACGGGTTACATATAGCAGCTGTATACCTTGCAGCTCCCCTGAAGTTAGCACTTGTTTTAGCCAAACATGTGGGAATGCAATGATCACACTGGGGAAAATCTCGAAATGGATGGCTGTTTAGAGCATGCAGAACTAAGTTTTGCTCTGGAGTATCTACAGTTTTAGCTGCTGGCTTTCTGATTACTGTTTTTGGAAAATGTTTACAATGATTCCAGCCATTCCTCTCAATTCATGCATTCTCCACCCGCTCCTTCTAATAAGTTGATGCTGGTTCTTGTGTCCTGTGTTGAACTTGAGTTGCATGGTTTTTTCAGATTTTTCAAACCTATGTTTGGTGGCATCTAACTAATAATACGGCCTTAGAAATTCCACCTCACTTTCCACATTTGAAGGGCTCCTTAAATCCCACCTCTCTGACTAAGCTCATGATCACTTGTCCTAATATCTCCCCCTTTAGCTTACTGTCAGTTTATTGGACTAGACCTCTTATGGTGCAGTGGGTAAGGACCCCAACTCTGTGCCAGAGATGTAAGAATCGAGTCCCACTCCAGGACTTGGTGCCCTCGGAAAGTATGTTCTAGTTGGGGCCAAACAGATTGGTTAACAAGCTGCAAATTGTTCTGATGCATTAATGGCAGATTTCTCCCCACCCCCACCCTCCTCTAGCTTATCTCTCCACGCTTCAGGCTCTCTGCCTTTATTCCTGATGAAGGACTTTTGCCCAAAACGTCGATTTCACTGCTCCTTGGATGCTGCCTGAACTGCTGTGCTCTTCCAGCACCACTAATCCAGAATCTGGTTTCCAGCATCTGCAGTCATTGTTTTTACCTCTGGAGAGTTTCCTGGTTAGTCATAATCGTGTTGTAGCCTCTGTGTAAAAACAACCTCACGTTAAAAGACTCTACTGTAAATGCTTATTGTAGGCTGCACTCTGTAGCATGCCTCTTCCTCGTATGAAGGGACTGTCAGAAGATATCTGACTGATTATGCTTTTGTGAAATGCCAAGGGGCATTTGTCAATATTAAGAGCATGAAATGCAAATAGCTAACGGCTGATTCAAGCATTCTGTCTTTTGCTCATTTCATGCCCTTGTTGCTGCCTTGCGTGCTTGGCCTTCTTACACGACTTGATTTTCTCCAGCTATCTATAATATATTAAAAATATTGTATATTGCACACGCTCCTTCCTGTATTGTCTCACGCTTCCTGTCACTGTCACAATCTCTCAAGTAACACTCCCAGTTTACTTGTTAACACCTCCATTTGTTATGTGGTGAGTCACAGGATATACTGTTACCTGTGAATAATGCCTGAGTTGATCTACTGGTAATATGGGGAAAAATTAGTTTTCAAGGAGTCAGCCTAGATTGTAGACTGGGTAAGGTTTGGTAATTCTGTGGGCAATGGCCTATGCCTCTGGAGTCAGATTTACTCAAATGCCGATGCTACAAGTTGAACATTCAATCCAAAGCACCGGTTATAAAGGCTTGAAATGCTGCTGACTGTATGTTCCAAATGATGCTTGTCTCTAGGCAAAATAATGTAACATTTGTTAATATGGTTTGGAAAATAAAATGAGGACAGAGGGCATCTCCATATTGTGTTTCCAAAGACTCATGGCCTTTTTGAATAACAGGGTGATATTCCATTTCAGTGTAGACTGATGAGCAAAATTGATGACGGGCGGCACAGTGGTTAGCACTGCTGCCTCACAGCGCCAGAGACCCAGGTTCAATTCCCGCCTCAGGCGACTGACTGTGTGGAGTTTACACATTCTCCCCGTGTCTGCGTGGGTTTCCTCCAGGTGCTCTGGTTTCCTCCCACAGTCCAAAAATGTGCAGGTTAGGTGAATTGGCCATGCTAAATTGCCCGTAGTGTTAGGTGAAGGAGTAAATGTAGGGGAATGGGTCTGGGCGGGTTGCGCTTCGGCGGATTGGTGTGGACTTGCTGGCCCGAAGGGCCTGTTTCCACACTGTAAGTAATCTAATAAAAAAAAGCTTCTTGCTGTTTAATTACAAACTTCTGATGAGTCTGGTGCAATTGATACTCACTTTTCAGTTGCTGTTGGTCTGCAACAGAATTTAGTTGCCCTTATTTCTATCCACATGACTCTATTAAGATCATTAGGTCTAGGTGCAGGAGTAGACAATTTCAGCCTCTTGAGCCTGCTTCCCCAATTAATATGATAATGGCTGAGCTCATCTTGGCCTCAACTCCATTTTCCTGCCCTCTCCCATAACCCTTTAACCTGTAACTAATTAAACATCTGTATATTTCCTCATCAAATTTATTCACAATTCCGTATCTACCATGCTTTGTGGTAGTGAATTCCGGACATTCATGACACTTTGAGAGAAGTAATTCCTGTTTTAAATCTGCCATCCCTTAGCGGAAAAATATGACGTCTTGTTCAAGATATTCCTACAAGAGGAAACATCATTCTGCACTTACTTTGTCAATCCCTTTAAGCACCTTATACACCTCAATTATATCTCCTCACATTCTTCTAAACCCTGGCAAGTACAGACCTAAACTGCTCAATTTCTCCTCAAAGGTCAATCTTTCCATCTCTAAAACTAATCTAATGAACCTCTAAAATGGACTAGAAGTTGAAGAATTGGAGGATGGTAAGTTAAAGAAATGAAAAATTGCTTCACTTGCACATCAGAAGATACTTTTCTGAGGTTGAGATAAATTTCTGGAACCGCATCTGAACATGCACTGACCCTATCCTGGGTATGTTTGATGGAGACGATGTCGTGGAAATTTTCCTTTGAAAGTTTACTGAGTATTTGATAAGGACAGTGTTGAAGGAGCTTTGCTTTCAGTTAAAAAGAGTAGAGGACTCTTTATTCCAAATCTAATCCCATGCAGTCCCTATCCTCTGAATGTTTGATGGTTTAAAAGAGTAGAGGGAGCTCTACTCTGTATCTAGCCCTGTACTGACCTGACCCCGGGCTCACCAGTCCTGGGAATGGGTGATGGTGACGGTGAGGAGGGAGGTTTACTTTTCATTTAAAAATGTTGAACAACTTTTACTCTGTGCTGTGCCTGTCTTGGGAGTATTTGAGGCCAACACTTTTGAGGGAGCTTTACTATCAGTTTACTTTGAGTTTAAAAGAGTAGAGAGTACTTTAGCCTGTACCTAACCCAGTGCTGCTGCTGCCGAGAGAGTGTTTAATGAGGACAGTGTAAAGGGAGATTTACTCTATATCTAACCCTGAGCTATTGCTGCCCTTGAGAGCGTTTGATGTTGCTGTATGGTTTCCAAAGTAGACCATGGACATTAATCACATTTATCAACAGCAAATCAATTGACAACGGAAAAGGAACCACGAAACAATGTACTGCAAGGTCACTGAACCAGCCAAGCCAATCCCTCCTGTATGTTAACTTTCTAAGCAAGCCGATCCCTCTCGTACATAGAATGTATCTTGAAGCCCTTGATTCATTATGATTAACAACATACAACCTTTTCCCTTTATTTGTTTGTATTTAATTAATGTGTACTCTTGAAGAAAATAAGTTTTTACTGATAGTTTGATATTCACTTTCCGGATGCTACATAGATGGTCAGTGCTATGACACTCAGTCCTGTTTTTTTTAAACACACCCACAAACAGTGCTGTGACACTCAGTCCTTTTTACACGCATAGCTAGTGCTGTGCCATTTAGACCTGTTTTTCATACATTCACACACACACGCCATCAGTGTGGGAACAATCAGTTCTCTATTACACACGAACAGTCAATGCTGGGACACTCAGCCTTATACACATACAGTCAGTGGGACACCCAATACTATGTCACATATGTGGTCAGAATTGTACCCCCAGTCCTGTCTCACACACGGTAGTCAATGCTGGGACACTCAATCCTACTAGACACAATCAGTGTCAGGTCACTCAGTCCTGTCAAACACACAGTCAGTGTTGGGACTCCCAGTCCTGTTGCAAACACGAAACATAAGATTGAAAGCTGAATGTGTTTTTCTTCAACATGAACAAAATACTGTCCACAGACAGCAAGTGCAAGGATTGCACTAGTCTATTAATTGAATACGCTGCATAGTAAGGGCACTATGACCTAAACTGGTATTTTATAGGGTGAGGAGGACAGATATGTGGCAGACAGGTCCATGCCCATGGGATCAAGGATGCCTTGCTTCCAGTCTGGTTGATTGGGTTCTGAGATGGGTGCTAAATCCAACGTGAGATCTGCAGACTCTGCTACATATAGTCAGGTAGGTGAGTCATTTGGAGTCATTTCACTTCTGCCGTTCCTGATGAAGTCTTTGTGATCATCCCAGTTGAACCTTCTCCATTTCATTCATTCACAAGCTAGGGTCTCTTGTGAGTAAGAGGGGATATTTGTCCTCCTCAGGGAACCTTTGAGCATGTCCCTGAAGTGTTTCTGCTGTCCTCCAGAGAGTTTCCTTCCAAGAGCAAATTTTGAGTGGATTTGTTGCTTTGGGAGCCATGGTGTCAGACCTAAGAATACCTAATGATGCTGATTCTTTCCTGATTGGTGCCTCAATACTGAGAAAGGTGTATTTGGAGAGACCTGTGAAAGTGCCACTGGTGGGCTCTGCCAAGGCCAAGTTGTTTAAAACATATAGAGAGTGGATGCTACTGCTACCCAATACACCAAGTCCTTAATCTGTGGTGTGAGATCCTGGTCCTTTAATAGTCTTCTGCTCAGTCAGCTGACACTTAAACTGCAAAATTCCAGCAATGATTTGTTTTGACTTATTCGTGTGATGTGGGCGTACCTAGCTAGGCTGGCATTTATTGTCAAGTCCAAAGGATAATTAAGAGTCAACCATATTCCTGTGGATCTGGAGTTGCATATAGGCCAAACCAGATAAGAATGGAAAATTTCTTTCCCTATGGATGAGATTTTAACAGCAATCAACATTTATTTCATGATTGCCATTAAGCAATTTATTCCACATTTATTTAAGTTCAAATTTCACCATCCTCCATTGTGGGAATTGAACCCATGATCCCAGAACATTAGACAGATTAGCTGCATCTGATGCTAACCCAATGACATTACTACTACATCATTGTCATTTGTTATCTAATTTGTCATCTATGTGTCTAATCCCATTCTGTACCTGTCCTGGGAGTGTTTAATATTGATACCCCGGTCCAACACTGAAATGCTATCCACTCTGCCACTCCATTATTTTGCAGAGTAAATTTGTTTGAAAAATATATTGCTAGTGTTGGTTCAGTTCATAAGTGAAACCAGTAGCAGACATACAGGAGTTGAGTTGAAAGTGGCAGAAATAGTCTGTGATAATGAAATGGGTGATGTTGGAAAGCCCCTCATTACGTGAGGAGTCAGGAGTTTCAAAATAATTTGGGAGCATTAATTGGGAGGCACCTCCTGCTTCTGAATTTGTTCCGTGTCTGTTCAAAAACCACAAGTGAATCTCTGAGTTGGATCAGCAGCTTACCGGCAGCCAGAGCTCCTCATTACAGCAACCTTCCTGGAACATTCAAGAATATCGTGGAGAAATGGGGGGAAAGCAGGAGCGGGAGTATGTGAATCTTGACGTCTTCTGATGCATGCAATAGACAGTGGCATATTTTGAACCATCTGGTGGGGGTGGGAGTAGTTATGGAGGCATTTGTTACCCACAGGAAGATCCCTTAAACCGCATTAGGCTGTGAGTGACTGGCTACTCTAATCCAATGTTGTTCAAGGGATGAATATAAGCCTGTTTTGGGGCGGTGATTTTCACTTCTGTTCAGAGTGGACGACTGAGGTTTCCTGATTCTACAAACTCTGACCCATTTTCTGTGAAGTCAGTGTGGGTGAGGGTGAACTCATTCACAATTGTTAGGACAGTTACAGTATGAGGAGCAAAGCTTGCTCTAATATGATCTCCATTCAACACTCCCAGGACAGGGACAGTATGGGGTTAGATACAGAATAAAGCACCCACTCCTCTCTTAAACTGAAGGTAAAGTTTCATCTATATTGTCCCCAACAAACACTCAATGGTCAGGGACAGCATGGGGTTAGATATAGATGAAAGCTCTCTACAATGTTCCCCAAATGCTCCCAGGCCAAGTACAGCATGGGAGTACAATGCAGAAGTGATTTCATTGATTTTAATGTCTCATATAAAGAACAAGTCTCAATGGGGTGCACTCTCCACACTGCACAAGGGGCTCAGAGGGTGAGATATAATAATCAAGGATTTATCTGCCATCTCAGGTGATGTAAAATATCCCATGGCATGTTCTCAGGAAGCAGCAAGAACGTTCTCCTAGTTTTTTTAGGCCAATAGCTCAAAACAGATCATCTGCTCACTCTTACTGCTGTTTGTGGGAGCTTGCTGTGCACAAATCGACAACCGCGTTACCTATATTACACCGGGGGTGGCTGCACCTCAAAAATAAGAACTTAATTAGTTGTCGATCGTCCTGAGCTTGTGAAAGGCGCAGCAGCAATGTTGAATGTTCACTGACTGTTAACATGTAGCACTGGGCAGTCGTTAAAGTTGCTAAAAAGTAAAGGAAATACAGTCATTTGTGTAGAGAGAGACTGCTGGGCTCAGCAGTGCTGAGTCGCTTCCTGCCCTCCCTTCTCTGATCTGAGGGGCCTGTTTTGAGTCCAGCTTAGTCCCGGGTCCATTGCAGATTTAGGAGCTGCCTGAACACCCTTGTAGGTTGCAGAGTGTGTGGACTGGAGACGCATCACTGTTACGGGACATATCTACTGACTGAGCAGATCAGGCAAGCATCCGAGGAGGGAGAGAAGAGTTCAGATCTTCTATCAGAAAACAGATCAGTCTTTTCGACTAGCTGTCCGGAAGATTGTGTTTTTTTTAAAAAACAACATTATTGCTTCTGTACCGTTGAAGGAAATAATTTACAAATATTCTGAAATAGAGACGTTCTAAGTCAACCACAGCTGTTACACCACACCTATTTCCTGGGAGGAGTTACAGACCCGTAAGGCTTTATAAAGTCTCAACTTCTTGCCCACAACAGTTTCGAGTCCCCGGCACCAGTCTGTGACCTCTCGGGTGTGTGTGTGTGTTTTTTAAACTAACAAAACGCCGAGGCAACATTGAAAGAAGGTAGAAAAGAAAGTATCCCTTTTTTTGTATATCTCAAGTGCGTCTCAAAGTAAATCAAAACAGCAACAAAGTTGCATTTGCCTGAATTGCTTGGGATGAGATCGGAAGGTACTGGTTATAAGCCATCTCTATTTCAGCGAGTTTGAAGCCTGTTCCTCATTTCATCCTGGAAGCAATTAATGAAGATCTGATTTGCTGCTCTAGTTTGAACTTGTTTTTGGACTGCATCAATTATTTCTTTCCCCTTGAACTGCCGTTATAAACGTAACTGGTCAATTCTGAGCAAGCCCCAAGGTTTCACTGAGAAATTATATTTGTTCATAAAACTATAGGAAGTTTGACACTTTCTGCTGCCAAGTTCAACGGATGAGCTCCAGAACAAAAAAGATGCAGCTCCGGGTTCTTCTCAACCTGCTCCTTCTGTGGGACATTCTGCCCGTCGCGCTCTCCCTCTCCACTTGCAAGACCATCGACATAGAGCAGATCCGGAAGAAGAGAATCGAAGCTATCCGGGGCCAGATCCTCAGCAAACTCAAAATGTCCAGTCCTCCCAAGGCCGAGCAAGTGACAGTGACCAACGAGGTCATGGTTCTGTACAACAGCACCAAGGAGCTCCTGGGTGACCTGGTCAAGGAGCAGCAGCAGGTAACCACTGCGACTCAGTCAGACTATTATGCCAAAGAGGTGCACCGCTTTGACACTTTGGAGGTCAACTCAGGAAGCCGAGGAGGTCAAGGTAAGTGCCCCTTAACCACAGCATTCCAACATCCTTAGAATCTACATTAGCGCCTACTCCTTGGCAAATACCAGACCGAGTTCAGAGAGAAAAAACAATGCTGGGAATATTCAGATCTGGCAATAGCGCATCTTGAACTCCATTCTCTCCAACTGCCTGCTGAGTATTTCAAGTATTTTCTGACGTCCGTTTCCAACCCCGCGCCCATTTCAGCATCCGCGGTGTGTTTTTGATTTGGGATTGGGAGACCACAATGATGCATGTAAAAGGCTACAGGTACCCGGGGAAAGATTGGGAGCGTGTGCCACAGGTAACAGGGCTCATCCCACACGCTCGGGACCAACACCCCCCTCCCCATTTCCTTACGCCGGCCCCAGGCGCGAATGGCGGTCGTTTATTCGACTACAGGAGGCATCGCAGCCCGATCCCTCTATCTCCAACCCAGACGCATTTCGCAGCAAGCGATTCCGGGGAGGGGACGGTGGGTGACACTCTTCTTCCCCCGTCCCTTCCACACCCATCCTTTTCCTCTCAGTTCAGCTTTCTATTACGCCGTCCCACCCCCTCCATGACTCTGGCAATTCCCTCTCTTCCCCTACCCCCCACCTCTCGCCGAAATCAGCTACTCTTCCCACCATTGCCCGCCTCAGACCTCTCGAACAGAGGTTCAGTCCGACTTCAGATCCCAGAAAAGGAACATTAATTTTCACATACTCCAAATGGAAAGCTGTCCACGGCTGTTAAAGGCATTGTCCTTGAGCGACCCAGCCCCCCTAAACTCCCATCCGCTACATAACTGACTGGGACTGCAGGTTTACAGCTTCAGAAACAGAGGGCATATTCTCCTTTAGAATAATACAAATCCCTTTCTTAAAAAAAATGGTATGAGTTTTGCTGGTAAAACCAGAATTTGTTGCCGGTCCCAAATTGCTTTTGAACAAAGTAGTTTGTTTAGACATTTCAGTGGGCTATTATGAGTCAACCACAATACTGTTGATCTGGAGTCACATGTAGATCAGGCCAGGTTAGGACAGCAGATCGCCTTCCCTGAAGGGCATTAGTGAATCAGATGAGTCTTTATGACAATCAACAATGGTTATAAAATTGCCACTGGCTAGCTTTATATTCCAGAATTTATGCATTGAATTTAAATGTCAGAAATTTCTTCGCCCTGAGAGTGGTGAAACCATGGAATTCAGTGCCACAGAAAGCAGTTGAAGCCAAAACATTGAATATTTTCAAGAAGGAAATTTTTAGGGCTCAAGGGAGTGAAATAAGCAGGAGAAGGGGACTAAGTTGGATCAACCAGGATCATACAGAATGGCAGAGCAGGCTCAAATGCTGAACAGACAAGGGAGGCGCTGTGGCAGTTTGGCGCACTGACCTCTACACTGCTGAAGCACAGACACCTCCTCCTACTGCCTCCTCGACCACGACCTCACCTCCCATCACCAAACCATCACCTCCCAGATCATCCACAACTTCATCACCTCTGGAGATCCCCCATCCAAAGCCTCCAACCTCATCGTCCGCGAACCTCACATCGCCCAATTCTACCTCCTAACAAAGGTTCACAAACCTGATTTCCCCAGTCGACTCATTGTCTCAGCCTGCTCCTGTCCCACTGAACTCATCTCTGCCTACTTTGACATTGTCCTGTCCACCTTAGTCCAGGAACTCCCCACCTATGTTTGGGACACCACCTATGTCCTTCACCAAGACTTTCATTTCCCCAGCCCCCTACACCTTATCTTCACAATGGACATCCAGTCCCTCTACACATCTATCTGCCATGATGAATTTCTTCCTTTCACGCTGTCCAAACCAGTACCCTTCCACCAACACCCTCATCCTCCTGACTGAAATGGTCCTCACCCTTAACAACTTCTCCTTTTAATCTTCCGACTTCCTCCAAACCAAAGGGGTAGCCATGGGCACCCACATGGGCCCCAGCTATGCCTGCCTCTTTTTCGGGTACATGGAACAATCCATCTTCGCAACTACACTGGCACCATCCCTCACCTTTTTCACCGCTACATCAGTGACTGTATCGGCATTACCTTATGCTCCCACAAGGAGGTTGAACAGTTCCTCAACTTCACTAACACCTTTCACCCTGACCTCAAATTCACCTGGACCATCTTGGACACCTCCCTCCCCTTCCTGGACCTCTCCATCTCCATCTCTGGCAATTGATTAACCACGAACATCTACTGCAAACCCACAGACTCCCACAGCTACCTGGACTATACCTCCTCCTATCCTGCCTCCTGTAAAAATGCCATCCCTTATTCCCAATTCCCCCATCTCCGCTACATCTGTTCCCAGGATGACCAATTCCACTATAGCAAATCCCAGAAGACCACAGTTTCCCCTCCCATGTGATTGATGATGCCCTCCAGCACATTTCCTCCACTTCCCGCACCTCACCCCTCTTGAACCTCACCCCTCCCAATGCAACAAGGACAGAAACCCCCCCTGGTCCTCACCTTCCATCCCACCAACCTCCGTTGCATCATCTTCTGCCAACTACAAACAGATCCCACTACCAGGGCCATATTTCCCTCACCACTCCTATCAGTGTTTCGGAGGGACCATTCCCTCCACAACTCCCTTGTCAGATCCATGCCCCCCACCAGCCCTCACCCCATTCCAGGCACCTTCCCTTGCCACCGCAGGAAGTGTAAAACCTGCGCTCCCACCTCACCTCTGTCCAAGGCCCCAAAGGATCCTTCCACATCCGACAGAAATTTACCTGTACGTCCACTAATACCATCTCCTCTACACTGGAGAGACAGGACGCCAACGTGCGGATCATTTCCAAGAACATCTCCAGGACACCAGCACCAACTAACCCCACATCCCTCTGGCTGAACACTTCAACTCCCCCTCCCACTCCAACAAGGACATGCAGGTGCTGGGCCTCCTCGATTGCTGAACCCTAACTACCAGATGCTAGGAGGAAGAACACCTCATCTTTCACCTTGGAACCTTGCAACCACACGGGATTCATGTGAATTTCACCAGTTTCCTCATTTTACCTTCTCCCACCTTATCCCAGTTCCAAGCCTCCAACTCGACACTTCCAACTCTTGACCTCCCTTCTATCTGCTCCACCCTCCTCTCCAACCCTCCACCATCTACCTATTGCAATCTCAGCCACCTTCCCCCTACTGCACCACCTTCCCATTTATCTCTCAGCCTCCCTCCCCCAGCCCAGAAGCCTCATTCCTGATGAAGCGCTTATGCCCGAAACGTCAATTCTCCTGCTCCTCAGATGCTGCCTGACCTGCTGTGCTTTTCCAGCACCACACTCTCGACTGTGATCTCCAGCATCTGCAGTCCTCACTTTCTCCTCCTTTGACACCAGCTACCTTGGCAGGATTTAAACCAACATTTCTCCCGGAGAATTTGCTGGGGGTGGAATGGACTTTAGATTATTAGTCCAGCAACATTACCACTGTGCCACCATTTCCCTACCAATTTGCAATCAGACTGAATCCTATCGGAATTAGCAGTGTTGTTCGAAATCTGCAGGGATCAATATTTGTTTGAGCCCAGGGCTTAAAACCATTTTAAAACATCCAACCACCGCTTGCAAAAAGGTGATATGATTTGACAGGTTGGGGTTTTTTTCTGGATCTGTGGTACTGGCAATGAGCCTGAGGCATTCACATTATCAGTAATTCCCGAGACATGCACCTGCAGTTTCTGCTGTGAGTGTTCAGTTGCCAGTTTCAACTTCCAGTATCACTCCACTGGGAATTCTCAAACAACTTAAGTAATTGCCCAGAATTTTGGTGCCAGATGTTAAGTATCAGCTGTGACTCAGCAATGACCCTTAGCCAAGGACCAGAGAGTCATTGAGTTTTACAGCAGAGAAAGAAGCTCTTTAGCCCATCATGTCCGTCGATCACCTATCTACTCTAGTCCTGAAAATCTGTGAGATTATGTCCCACTTGAGAACAGAAGTCGAGGCTAATCCTGTCAGAGGTGTCATCTTTTGGATGAGGCATTAAATGGAATCCCAGTCTGCCCTTTGGGAGAATGTAAAAGACCCGAGGGGCCATTTAGAATAAGAGCAGAGGGGAGGTTCTCCCCTGGAATACTAAGCAATATTTACCCTTTAATAAATACTGCCATTATTATATTACAGTTATTACAGTTTGTGGGAGTTTGTTGTGTCCAAATTAGATGCTGAGTTAAGACTACATAAGTCCTTTACTGCCTGTAAAGTATTTTGGAACATCCTGTGGTTCTGAAAGGTGCTGTATTAATGCAAGTCTCTATTTCCTTTTGCATATAAAATGTTAGGGAAAATTGAACTGGTCTTTTTCTAACAGCAACAAGAACTTGCATTTATAAAGCAGCCTTATCATAGTACATCCTGCCCACCACTCAAGATGAAGCTCCTTCTTATGGTTCAGAGAGTGACACAACTCTCCTGCACTAAATCGAGTGTTTTAAATGACTCCTAGGCATTTCATTGATCAAATCTGTTTTTAGACTGAGGTACTTCCACATCTCCAGTGATTGGTGAGAGAAATGAAACACATTTACAAATTATAGCTGAGAAATTAGCCATTCTACCTATCAGGTTCACACCAATGTTTTTGCTCCTGAGGAGCTTCCTCTACGCCCCTCATCATCTGACCCCATCAGCATATGCTATTCATTTCTCCAGTGAGTATTGCTTTAGCTTCCTGTTTAATGCATCGAAAATCTTGACTACTCCATTGGGAGTGCAATCCATTCTCCCAGAACTTGGATTGGCTGAGCCCTTTGCTGTGTTTTATTGGTTAGTGAGGGATGAAACAGGACGCAGAAGCATATTAGGAGGAGCTAGTTGTTTGGAAACAGGAAGGATTGCACTTAGTCACATCTGTGAAATGCTGATGGTGAAAAATTCTGGGTGTTTGGCATGAATACATTCAGTGGGTAGGATGAGACTATCTTTTCCCACTGCCCTTGGCATCTCTGTGCTGAATGGTCAGATAAGGGTGGCAGAGCCATTTCAGACCTGGCCCGTAATTTGGCAATTCGGGGAATCTGCTCTCAAAAAAAAATTTGTATTGTGTTTATATAGCACCTGACACCAAGTCACATCAGGATATATAAGGGAAAATGTCTAAAAGTTTGGGGTAGATTTTAAAGACTGTCTTAAAGGAGGAGAGATGGAGTGGTTTAAGGAGGAAAGTTCAGAGCTTGCGACTACTGATAGGCGAGGGCTGAATGGAAGGTTATAAGGGTGAGAGCAAGTTTTAAGTTGGAGGATTGCAGAAATCTGGGAAAATTGTAAGGTTGGAGGAGGTTACAGACGGAGAGACAGAGATGAGGCTGTGGAGGTATTCAAATATAGGTGCACAAATTTAAAATTGTGAACTGCCGATCTGCTGTTTTTCTGTGGAATTTGGAATGGCAGCTGCCTCGGATGAGGATGTTTTGTATAAACATGCATTACATCGAACAGCTTGGGACAATCAGCGATGATCTTATGAAATGTATTTGTGTACATAAGGTATGACATTCCAAACATTCAGTAACTGCTCCAAGTGAACTGTAACTGAATCCTGCAGCTGGTGATAGTATGCGGGCATGACTGGCATTTAGAAATTTCTGTTTTTATATGTACGTATTAGTGTTTATGCATGCTTCTCCGAGTTTTCTGGGGTTTGGTGCTTGCATGCAGGTCCAGTATCCAATTTACATGGTCACTGCTTAGGTTTGTGAGTACCATCATGTTTATATGTACACGTAGTAGTGTTTGCCTGAGTTTTTAATCAGTGTTTGTGGGAAACGTCATTAATTTGATATGGAGCTGTGGGGAGAGAGTAGTGTTAGTCTGACCCATGCTATATTCTCTCTGAGAATATAGCTCTCTCTGAGAGTTTGATGACTCATTGCAGAGAGAGCTTTATTCTGCATGTAACCCCATGCTGTACTTCCCTGGGATGTTTGACAGAGACAACGTAGAGAAAGCTCAACACTGTAGCTAGACCTGAGAGTGTTTGAAGTGGACAGTGTCGAGGAACCTTTATTCTGTATCTAACCCTATCCTGTACCTATCCTAGGATTGTTTGATGGGGAAAGTTTAGAGGAAGCTTTATTTTCTGCTTTAAAAAAAGCAGAGGATACTTCAATTTAGTAAGTTTCCACTTCCTTGTATAAGTTTCCGTTAACTGTTCATTTGTATTATTTTACAGAGTATTTTAAAAAGAAATACAGGGAGTTTTACTTTCAATTTAAAATAGTAGAGCTTTGCTCTGTATCTAACCCTGATTAATGGGATTCTCCATTCTCTGATAATTCCCTACCTCTTTGTCTCACCTTCAAAGCTACCACCTTTCTCTCTATCACACTTGAAGCACAGACAATGTTAATTTTATCCTCGCAGCCCCCACAGCTTTTTACTTTGTGATATTTGGAGGAAGAGCTTTATCTCTGTCAAAAGCCCCGACCTGCCTGCTCCACCTAACCTCCATTCCGTTTATCCACTCCCAGTCGTATCTAGAGCCATCGACACTGGCACAAAGCCTGAGCTGAGATCATTTCTGCCATGAAAGTTTACGTAACAAAGCTGGTTCAACATTTTTGGCGCACCAATAGTCCTTTGATGTTTCTCTAATGAAATCAAATCTTCACTGAAGCATAATCAGACCAAATTTGACACTGATACTTAAAAGAAGATATAGCAGCAGTGATCAAAGCTTGAAAGAAATACCTCTGCAAGTAGTATCTTTCGCAATTACAGGGTTTTGCAAAGTGTTGCACACAGCAAAATATTTTTTGAAGTAGTCATTTAGTAGTACAGAACTCTTGTGCAATACAAATGTTGGTTTTCCTCTTGAATTGATATTCTTGCTAAGTATCCTGATGAGCGTAAGACAAATGTTTTGATAAAATGTGTCTTTTTTCAACAATATTCAATTTTTGAAGTGTTATACTTTAGGCATGTGGTGGGTATTAAGAAGTTTCTTAAAATAGCAGAGAATGCCCAGTAGTCAGAGATGGCTAGGGTGGGAATTCTGGAGGTTGGGGCCTAGGCAGATGAAGGATTACTCATCAATGAGGGTTGATGGAACTTAGATAAGGGGCAAGGATTGGAGAAAGACTGCAGGACTGAAGATGAGAAGGGATGACAGCCCAGAGGGATTCGAACACAAAAATAAGAATTTGAAGTGATTCTTATTCCCCTTATTTTGATGACCTTTCCTCCCAGACCCGTCGTGCTTGCCAACTCTTCTTGATTGGGTATTTGTACTGGCAACTGTCTGATGAAGGGTGTCAGTCAGTCTTCCCGCTTCAGTGACTTTTGATTCAGTTTGTGACTGATCAGTTTTGTCAGTAAGACTGAGTTGTGTTTCAGGGTGAAGACCCATTCCAGCAGCACAGACCCCTACGTCCCAGTCACCCCTCCTCTCCACAACCTGTTTCCCCCACAGACTCAGTGCAGTGTGAGAGCAGGCAGACCTGTGCCACTCTAAGTAACAAAACCGTGCCGGGGCGGTCTGGTGGTGCAGAAGTAGCATCCCACCCTCTGGGTTTGAAGCTCTGGGTTTGAAATTCCACAGCTGGACTTGTTGCTCATGGAAGGAGTGTTTATGATGTGGTTCAATGGGCTGTTAACGTCCAGCAAATCCTTCCCCAAATAAATAGTTCTGATACAAACACAGAGAATGCTGGAGAAACTCAGCAGGTCTAGTTGATTCTGTGAGTTAATCTTCTGAGTCCAGAATTACTCATCTTCAGAACTGAAGTTGGGAATTGTTTTATATAGTTTTGATAGAGGCAGAGACCATTGCAAAAGACAAAAAGGTTGCAAATGGTGGAGAAGAAAAAGAGATATAAAATGGGTCTAAATTGAGATGTGAAAGGCAGCGAGTGGGTTCTCTCTAAAAGTAAAATAACAAGACAAAAGCAAGATGAGGCAAGTAATTCTGATTCCATATAACCGTCAGTTCATTCTGTAACAAACCACATCCCACATTCTCTGTTCCCCGGACTCTGTGCATTTGTACATTTATTTCTGTTAGGTTGCCATGTCCTTGGCCCCATGCTCCATAAACAGCACAGCTTCTCCTCTGTTAAGATGTTCCTCAAAACCCAAACATTTCGATCATATTTGAAACTGCCTGGGGTAATAATGGGTGTTTTGTTTCTCACAGTCACAAGCTAGGTGGATTAGATTACATTACAGAGTGGAAACAGGCCCTTCGGCCCAACAAGTCCACACCGACCCGCCGAAGCGTAACCCACCCATACCCCTACATTTACCCCTTACCTAACACTACGGACAATTTAGCATGGCCAATTCACCTGACCTGCACATCTTTGGACTGTGGGAGGAAACCGGAGCACCCGGAGGAAACCCACGCAGACACGGGGAGAACGTGCAAACTCCACACAGTCAGTCGCCTGAGGGGGGAATTGAACCCGGGTCTCAGGCGCTGTGAGGCAGCAGTGCTAACCATTGTGCCACTGTGCCGCCCAGTAATATTGCACTAAATCTGGGTTCATTGTGTGAGAAAAAGATGGCGGTCTCAGGAACTGGAGTAGGCCATTCGACCTCCTCCACTATTCTGTAACAATCTACCTCAACTCCACTTTGATTCCCATTTCTATATTCCCAACAGATATGGTGTTAGCCAGATATGGAGTTAACATAGCGCCTGCCATGACACTAGGCTGTCCCAAAGTGCTCCTGAGTCAACAAAAGGCTTTTAAGAAGAACATCCACCGTTAGAATATCAGGGAATCTGCACAGAATGAAAGAATTGTTATGACACTGAAGGAGGCCATTCAGCCCATTGTGTCTGCACTGATTCTGTTACCTCATGCCAATTTCCCTTTTCCCATATCCCTGAATACCATTTCTATTCAAGTTATCATCCAATGCTGCCTTGAATGCCTCAATTAAATCTGCCTACACCACATTTCCAGGCAATGCATTCCAAACCCTAACTATGGCTGACTGAAAAAAGAGTTTTTCACATCATCCTTGTTTTGTTTGCACATCACTTTAAATCTATGCTGTCTCATTCTTTTTTTTTCCTTTTATGAGTGGTAACATCTCCTTCTCTACTCTGTCCAGCTTGCTAATGATTTTGAAAAATTCTGTTGAAACTCCTCTCTGTCTTCTCTCCAACAGTCCCAATTTCTTCAATCTATCTTCATAACTGAAGCTTCCCGTTCCTGGAACCATTCTTGTAGACCTCTTCTGCACTTTGTCTAATGCATTCACATCTTTCTCATACTGTGGCACCCGCAACTGTGCACAATACTCCAGCTGAGGACTAATGAGGATCTTTTACAAGTTCAACATCATCTCCTTACTATTATACTCCATTGCCCCTATGAGTGAGCTGAGAACACCATAGTTCTGAAGAACAGTCATATCCAACTCAAAACGTTAACTGGATTTCTCTCCACAGATATTACCAGATCTGCTGAGTTTGTCTGGTGTACTCTGTGTTTGTTTCAAATTTCCAGCATCCTAAGTATTTTGAATCACAGAATCTCTGCAATGTGGAAGCAGGCCATTCAGCCTATTGTGTCCACACTGATTCTCTGAAGAGTATCCCACTCACATCACCCAATCCTGTAACTCTTCATTTCCCATGGCTAATCCACCTAGCCTGGATACTATGGGTAATTTAGCATGGCTATCCATCTAACCTGTACATCTTTGGATTGTGGGAGGAAATCAGAGCACCCAGAGGAAACCCACGCAGATACGGGGAGAATGTGTAAACTCTACACAAAGGCTGGAATCGAACCCAGGTCCCTGGCGCTGTGAGGTAGCAGTATTAACCACTGAGCCATCATACCGGCTCCTAGACTTTGCTTTTATTTGAGAACACTATCCTGTCTTAAGAATGATCTGTGCACATATACAGCCAGATCCCTTTGTCCTTGCAAGCCCTTTAGAATTGTGCACCCTATTTTTTTTTTCAAAAACTTTAATTTTAAAAAATGCACAGTAAGATCCCAAAAGTGGCATGGTGGCTCAGTGGTTAGCACTGTTGCCTCACAGCACCAGGGTTCCAGGTTCGATTCCAGCCTTGGGCAACTGTCTGTGTGGAGTTTGCACATTCTCCCTGTGTCTGCGTGGGTTTCCTCCCACAATCCAAAGATGAGCAAGTCAGGTGAATTGGCCATGGTAAATTGCCCATAGTGTTAGAGCATTAGTCCGAGGTAAATGGGTCTGGGTGGGTTACTCTTCGGAGAGTCGGTGTAGACTGGTTGGGCCAAAGGGCCTGTTTGCACACTGTAGGGAATCTAATCTAATCAAGCAGCAAATGTAATAAAGGACCACATGAGTTGTGATTGACCAGAGGACAGCCTCCCTACAGTGTGGAAACAGGTTATTTGGCCCAACAAGTCAACACACACTTTCCGGACAGCATCCCACCCAGACGCATTCCCCTACTCTATCCCTGTAACCCTACATTTCCCATGGCTGAACCACCTAACTTGCACATCCCTGAACACCATGGGCAATTTAGCATGGCCAATCCACCTTAACCTGCACATCTTTGGACTGTGGGAGGAAGCTAGAGCACCTGGAGGAAACCCACAGAGACAAGGGGAGAATGTGCAACTCCACACAAATAGTCGCCTGCAGCTGGAATTGAACCCAGGTCCCTGGCGCTGTGAGGCAGCAGTGCTAACCCTTTGTAGAGGAGTGTAGAGTGAATATCCCTACTCGTTCTCCCTCATCCATACAACTGGAAGTGTAGATAGGATCACAGTTACATTAACACAGATGCTGGAGACCTGAAATTAAAAAAAAAGCTGGAGAAACTCAGCAGGTCTGGCAGTATCTGTGGAGTGAGAAATAGAATTAATATTTCAAGGCTGATGTCATTCTTCAGAACTGAGCCACAAGACGTGGCCAGAGCTGCAGAGTTTTTCCTGCATTTGCTGTGTTAATCCTAGTTTAACACCTTATTTTCGGGTGAAATACTTTGGGACAGTATTTAAGTAATTTGAGATGTGTAATTTGTGGAGGGTGCACAGAGGAGGAACAGGTAATTTTGGAACAAACTTTCCCAAAAGTTCCCCTCCACTGGGACTTTTCCCACCTCACGTCTTCTGTTTTTTGTCGACTGATTGCTAAATTGTATGATCACTGAGCCGTTTATCACGTGGCCATCAGTACAGGAGAACAGCAGCTAGGTTGACCTTGTCCTGCAAATTCCAAAGTTGCTTTGAAGTCACTGATGAGTCACATTATCTGAATTAACTGGAGGATGTTTGTGGATGGATTTGCTGAAACAAAGACAGTCCATGAGGAGATTACAGTTCAGCGCTTGAAGGAATTCATGTTGCTTGATATTCTGCCCACCCACAATGAGGAGTTCCCCAAGAATTCAGACCATCGACGCTGACTGTTCCTTAATGATCAGGGAGCTTTCCCCTACCGATTTCCTCATCTGTTGTTTGGGCACACATACTTGCTTGGTTACGATTCCACCTGCCTTTCTGGCATCTTGCCCATTTGAGATTTAGGAGCAGGAATTGGTCCAGCAGTGCCTCAGGTCTGCTCTGTTATTTGATGAGATCTTGGCTGACCTATCTATTCATATTTACCTGTGATTTCCCTAAGAGTCCCTTGGTTTCTTCTGCCATTTATTTTGCTTTAAAAATGTATACAAATTACCATATAGATATTTTCTAAACAATCTTCTCAGAAATGGTATTATGTACTTCAAGGGCAGGTGGGGTTTAAACCGAGGGCCTCTTGGCTCAGAGGCATGACACTATTGCTCTGCCACAAGGGCCCCTCCGTCGGACACAAAAACTGCAGACAAAAACTGAGTCTGCTCCTTTCTCCATGAAACATCTATGCGCACAGCTTGCCCAGAACTAGTTATACAGCTCTGGCAGATTTTTCTTTCTTCTAGTCCCAGGGCACAGAATGAAAATGGAATTCCTTCCCCCCTGCCACCTCCTTGGTTGGGTAGTGCTTTCAACATTGGGTCACAGGATTGTGGGTCCAGAATCCAATGTAACACTCTAGTACTACATTGTCAGAGGTGCTGCCCTTTGGTTGATGCATCAAACTGTAGGCCCCATTTCAGCTGATTGTCAAATTGTACAACTTTGGGGAAGTGAAGTGAAACAGAATTATCCTGAGCAATATTTATCCATCAACTGACATTCCTAAAACTGTTTATCACTTTGCTGTTTGTTGGATTTTGCTGTGCGCAAATCAATTGCTACAGGTTCTACATCACAACAGTGAGTATCTGCCAAATGTGGCTTCACTGGCTGCTTGTAAAGTGTTTTGGATGGTTTGAAAGGCAAAGTGTCTTGTGTGTTATTTGCTTATGTTTATTTGGAAAAGGATATCATTGTGTTAGAAGCAGTGCAGAGGAAGTTCTCTCAGCTCAGTCTTGAGATGAAGGGATTATCTTGTGGAAAAGGTTTGCAGATTGGACCTTTATCTGATGGAGTTTTGAAGAGCGAGATGACCCTGAGGGGACTCGCTAGGATGGACATTGAGAGGATCCCCTCATGGGAGAGACTGGAACAAAGGAATCACTATTTACAAGGAAGAGGCCCTCACTTTTAAAATGAAGATGAGGAGAGATTCATTTGCATCAGAGGATTCTCTGTCTGTGGAACTCTCTTCCCCTGACAGCAGTGGAGGCTGTGTCATTGAATTTATTCAAGGCTGAGATAGATTTTTGATAGACAATGAAGGCAAGGGTTATGGTGGGGATGAAGACAGGAAGGTGGAGCTGAGACCACAACCAGATCAGCTATGATCTTATTGAATGGTAGAGAGGGCTCGATGGGCCAAGTGACCTCTTCCTCATCCTATCTGCAACGTTTTTACCTCCTCAAACTCTGCTACATTAAATAAGTCAGGACAGACTACAGATTTGGCATGGGAAGGGCCTTGAAATGCTGACCTCAAACCCATGCTGTGAATGGGTGTTCCTCTTGAAATTTATAGATTAATTTATAGATTAATGAGAACTGATCTAGAAAAATCATGAGAATTAACAGTCCAAGAGGAGGTATAAAGGCATCTTTGTAAAATTGCCTGGAGTCATTGGCCAATGTGGAATACATAAGTATTTGTATTGAATGGCAGGAAATTTTAACTTTGAGAAGTTGTGGGGGGGTGGAGTGGTGCAATTCCTAATCAGCAAATTCTCTTGGAATTTTCTGTTTGTGTTCTGCGGCCAGTCAAAAACAGGAGGACAATGAATCAGCTGGTAAATGAGTGACAACTTCTGGGTTTTATTTCTGAAAACTTCTCCTGTTTGCTACCACAGGGGAAGTAGATCATTTTGGGAAATTGCATAGTAGCAACAACAATAGCTTGCATTTGTATAGTGGCCCAACAAGCTGCACAGGAGTAATTATTAATTCAAATTTGACACAATGTCAACCTTGGCATGTACCATATACACATCTCTCTCCCTAACCGCCAGATCTCTCTTGTCCCCTCTACTGCTGATGTCTGGTCAAACTGCTTGTATGGCATCCATTGTTGAACAAACAGGAATTCTTTTGGGTCCCACCCCACATTAGATGAGGAAGAGGTGGGGTAAAGGATTTTCTTTTGGCCAGTCTCCTATCTTCCATAATCTTGACAACATCAAAAACTCGACGGACCATGTCCTAATTTGGCCGCTACAAATCCTTTCACCTGCCACCCATCTAGTCACTGACCTGCTTTGGTTTCTGGACTTGCAAGGGCTCAACTTCAGAAAATTATCACCCTCGTCTTCAAATCTCTGCATCGTCTCAGTGCTTCTCTTCTTTCCCTGTAGCATCCTCTAGCGCAAGTACCCTCTGGCGTCTTGCATACTCCTGCTTTCCATCATTCGTTCAATTGGTGACCCTGCCTTCAATGACTGAGGGAATAAGGTCTGGAAGTCCACTTCTTTTGAGATGCCCCACAAAATAGAACAACTGCTGCCTGCCTTAAGAATAACTTTCATGGCTCAGTGTCTAAAACTATGTTTGCTAATGCTGCTGTGTAATGACTTGGGATGTTTCACTAGGTCACTGGTCCAGATATTTTCTAATCAACCTGTTCAGAGACACTTCCAAAACAAATGGGACTTAAATCTGGGCTTTCTATCCAAGGATATGTTACAATCACTACCATGGTGCAAAAGGGCCCTTGGTACACACCAATTTTTATTTATTCATTAATGGGATGTGGGTGTACCTGACTGCACAGCATTTATTACTGATCCCTAATTGTCTAGAGGGCAGTTAAGAGTCCAGCACACTGCTATGGGTCTAGAGTCATATGTAGGTCAGACCAGGTAAGGATGACATTTTATTCCCCAAAAGAACATTAGTGAACCAGAGGGCTTTATCCTGACAATTGGCAATGGTTTCATGGTCATCAATAAGTTCTTATTTCCAGATTATTATTGGATTCAAATTCCATGATCTGCACGGCAGGATTCCAACCCAGGTCCTCAGAAAATTACTTGGGTCTTCTGATTAATAGTCTAGCAACAATATCACTGGACCATCACCTATCTGATACCTATCTCAGCTGAGATTATTTAAGGATACTGAAATGAGCTTCAATAATGCTGGTTATGACAGATGTCATCAATGGTTGAAAAAATCCATCTCACTCCACTAATGGCTTTTTAAGGGTACTAATTTGCTGTGCTTACCCAGTCTAGTCTGTACATGACTCCGGACCTGCAAAAATGTAGGTGACTCTTGTCTGCCCTGTGAAATGGTCAAGCAAGTGACTCAGTACAAGAGGCCCCCTCTCCACTTTGAAAGCCATCTGCACCATTCAACATGATCATGACTGATCCTCTGTCACAATACATTTCCATCCCATGCCCATATACCTTGAATCCTCAAGAGATCAAAGAGCTATCTATTCCCACATTTATATGCTCAACACTGGAGAACTTAGCATGGCCAATTCAACTGACCTGCACGTCTTTGGATTGTGGGAGGAAACCCACACAGACACGGGGAAATGTGCAAACTCCACACAGACAGTTGACGAGGCGGGAATCGAACGTGTGTCCCTGGCACTGTGAGGCAGCAGTGCGAACCACCGTGCCACTTGCTTGATCATTTCACAGGGCAGTCAAGAGTCACCCACATTTTTGCAGGTCTGGAGTCATGTACAGACCGGACTGGGTAAGCACAGTAAATTAGTACCCTCAAAAGCCGTTAGTGGAGTGAGTTGGATTTTTTCAACCATCGATGACAGCTGTCATAACCAGCATTATTGAAGCTTGCTTTAAATCCCAAATTTATTCATTGAATTTAAATTCCATCAGCTGCTGTGGTGGGATTTGAACCCAAGTTCCAGAGCTTTAGTGTCTAGGTAACCAGTCCAGTGACATTGCCTCATCTCCCCTCCTGAGATTATGGCCTCCCTGTCTCTTGTTCCAGATTTCCCAGCCATGAGGGAACAACACCTTAGTGCCTAACTTGTCAAGTACCTTAAGAATCCTTGTTGCATGGGCTCATGTGGAGGATGAAGACTGTCACAGACCAGTTGGGCATTGGCTTCACCATGAGTTGTAAATTTGAAGTTATTCTCCATAGTCATGTCCTCAGAGGAGATTTGGGGATTGAGAAACTTGTGTTTTTTTTTAATTGAGCTGTCATAAAGTGACTGGAGTGTTTAATCATTGGGTATTTCCATTTCTGATCCTCAATTCAACTCATTGTTCCCTGCTTTCATTGCCTTGCCAGCAGACGTGTGAGAGAAATGTGCCCTGAGTATTCAGGCTCTCAAAAGCCACACACAGCTGGGCCTCTCAAAGTTATCATACGTTACTCTGCTTCCTGTTTCAAAGAGGGGGCTAAAAAAGAAACAGCACTTGGTTTATCATCCACAGCTATTCCCCTTTCACTGAGTGTTCGGAAGCACAGGAAACAAGGCTTTCATTTCGAATGTGCAGTACACAGAGAGAGACCTTTTGCTTGACAATGCTAATGTTGGGGCCTCTCCCACAAAAACCATCCAACTCATTCTTCAATATTTTGTTTTCAAGTTAGCACATAAATTAGGAGAGCATGTCAGAGGTTTTTACAGATTAGTAGGTATAGGCTACTTGATTGCTTGAAACTGCTCAGCTGTTCAATAAGATCCGAGCTGATCTGATTACTCCACGTTCCCACCTACCCCCAATAACCTTTCACCGCCTGCTTATCAATAATGTACCCATGTTTGCCTTAAAAGTATTCAGAGTCTGCTTCTATTGTTTTGTGGAAAAGAGATCCAACAATCCTCTGTGAGAAAGTAATTCACATTTCTGTTTTAATTTGGTGACCCCTTATTTTCAAAACAGTGACCCCTAGTTCTATATCCTCTCTTAAGTGGAAACATCTTTCCAAATCCACAATGTTGATGTATGAACAGCAGGGTTTCCTGAAGTGGGGGGTCAGGATCTCGAGTGGAGCCTTGACCTCTAAGGTAGTATTGTTCACTATGGAATTCTGGCTCTGTTATTAGAGCTGTAACAGCTCCTTCACTGTAACAGGCCCCGAATCTCGCTTTGACAGGGTCCACACCCCATTCTCACAAACTCCACTCACAGCCACTTATTGAATATCTAACCCTTTGTTGAACTTCTCCTGGGAGTGTTTGATGGGGACATGTAGAGGCAGCTTCACTTAAAATTTAAAGGTGGAGAAGGAGCTTTACTCTGGATCTAATATTATGTTGTACCTGTCCTGGAAGTGTTTAATGGTAACAGTGTAGAGGTAGTTTTACACTGTATCTAACCCCATGCTGTACCTGTCTTGGGAGTGTTTGATGGGGACAGTGTAGAAGAAGCTTCACGCTGTAACAAACTGTGAGCTGTACCTAGACTGCTCCACCTGGACAAGATTTGTGTTTCGACCGGTTATTTAACCTATTATATTGAATGGGCAACATAGCTACAGATATGTTATTATTTGGATATTTTGCTGACCTGCTCACTGTGCTTTCATGTAGATGCTGACTCTTTTCACAAAATCTACCAGTTCAACATTTCGTTGAATATTTCCAGTGAATACTCCCTGCACCGAGCTGAGTTCCGACTGTATCGAATGCCCCGGGATGTAGCAGATGTTTCAGAACAGCGGGTGGAACTTTATCAGGTAAATCCCAGGGATGTTCGCGTGTGCTGTACAGGAATCATGGAAAGTCTGTCATCTCTTTACTGTGCCGTGAACATGAAACATTGTCAGGGTCAGACTGCAGTGGAAGCAGTAAATACTGAAGTGGAGTGAGTGACTCCCTTTTACTGTCAGTGCGTTGTGTAGGAGTTGACATTGAGACACTCAAGCGCTGTATGCACGGGACAGGAGCAAGTCAGACCTGTTTACCTGCTGCGTGTTGTACAGGGTCAGGAGCTGGTGGAGTGGTATTGTCATTGGACTGCTGATCCAGAGGCCCAGGCTGAAGCTTTTGTGGGTGGTGGGGGGGTGAAGAACATGGATTCAAAACCGATCACAGCAGCTGGTGGAATTTAAATTCACTTCTTAAATTTGGAAGTAAAAGCCATGATCCTATAGAATGCTGGAGCAGGCTCCAGGGGCCGAATGGCCTACTCCTGCTCCAACATCTCTCATGATTGTGGTCTTAATAGTATCTGTGAAACAATCCTTAATTGTGTGGTTCACTAATGTTCTTCAGGGAAGGAAATCTGCCTACATGTGACTCCAGATGCAGAGCAACATGGTTGAGTCTTAACTACCCTCTAAAACGGGCTAGCAAGCCATTCAGCTGAGAGGTGGGCAACAAATGCTGGCCTTGTTGATGAAGCCTGCATCCAATCAAAGAATACGGAGGAAGAAAGCTGACAGGGAGTCATATATGGAGCATATTGTGTCAGATGATAGTGAGTCAAGGTTAATAAACAAGAAATACATCAGTGGTTTGCCTTTAAATCACATTTAAAATGGTGTGCAAATGAAGGAAGAGTTAAGTTTAAAAAAAATTTTTGCACAGCATATAGTTAGACTATGCAATGCACTGCCTGGAAATATGGTGGAGGCAGATTCAATTGAGGCATTCAAGACAGCACTGGATGATTACTTGGATAAAAATAATGTGCAAAGGTGTGGTGGGGGATAAAGCAGGAGATTGGCATTAGAGTCTAGAGATGTATAGCATGGGAACAGCTTCTTCGGTCCAACTCATCCATGCCGACCAGATATCCTAAATTAATCTAGTCCCATTTGGCAGCATTTGGCCCATATCCCTCTAAACCCTTTCTATCCAAATACTCATCCAGATACCTTGTAATTATTATAATTAAACCAGCCTCCACCACTTGCTCTGTCCGTTCATTCCATATACGCAGCACTCTCTGTGTAAAAAAAAGTTGCCCCTTAGGTCACTTTTATATATTCCCCCTCTCACCTTAAACCTATGCCCTTTAGTTTGGACTCTCCTACCTTGGGGAAAAGACCTTGGCTATTCACCATATCCGTGCCCCTCATAGGTAATGATGCTCATTTAACAATCGGTTGCAGGCAGAATGGCTTCCTTTTGCACTGTAATACTTGTGTGATTTTGTGAATTGTTTGTTTCTCCTGCTAGGTGCTCTGCAGGAGCTCACACTTGGGCTATACTATATCAGACAGAGTGAATTGTTCTCTTACTTTCATTGTGTGATTTTACACAGAGATGCTGACAGTGAGGTGTACATACACATGGCAATGAATTTTCCACTGCCCCTGGCTATTGCTACTCATCACTCAGGTTCCAATAGAGGATTATTATCTGAGTCACAGTTTGTCTTATTTACCTTCTGAGTGATATAATGATCCCTGGGACCTTCCCTTCAGCTCTCTCTGTGTTGAGAACTCTGAATGAGGGACAGGTTGGAACCTGACCAGAGTCTGATGAACGAGGGGCCTCCCTCTCTACTGTCAGACCCATGTGTTGCACTCACAGTAGCTACTCTCAACTGCTGCCGAATTTGGCAATAGTGTCCCACCTCACGCTGGTTTAGTCTTTGGGAGCGGCTGACTAGCTAACACAACATAGAATATAGAACATAGAACATTACAGCGCAGTACAGGCCCTTCGGCCCTCGATCTTGCACTGACCTGTGAAACCAATCAGAAGCCCATCTAACCTACACTATTCCATTCTCATCCAAATGCCTATCCAATGACCATGTAAATGCCCTTAAAGTTGGAGAATCTACTCCTGTTGCAGGCAGTGTGTTCCATGCCCCCACTACTCTGAGTAAAGAAACTACCTCTGACATGTGTCCAATATCTATCACCCCTCAATTTAAAGCTATGTCCCTTCGTGCTAGCCATCACCATTTGAAGAAAAGGGTTCCCACTGCCCACCCTATCTAACCCTCTGATTATCTTATATTTGTCAATTAAGTCACCTCTCAACCTTCTTCTCTCTAATGAAAACAATCACAATTCCCTCAGCCTTTCCTCGTAAGACTTCCCTCCATACCAGGCAACATCCTAATAAATCTCCTCTGAACCCTTTCCAAAACTTCCACGTTCTTCCTATCATGCAGTGACCAGAACTGTACACAATACTCCAAATGTGGCTGCACCAGAGTTTTGTATAGCTGCAGCATGATCTCATGCTTTGAAACTCATTCCCTCTACCAATAAAAGCTAACTCACCGTATGCTTTCTTAACAACCTATCAACCTGAGTGGCAACTTTCAAGGATCTATGTACCTGGACACCGAGATGTCTCTGTTAATCTACACTACCAAGAATCTTACCACTAGCCCAGTGCTCTTTCTTCCTGTTGCTCCTTCCAAAGTGAATCACTCCACACTTTGCCACATTAAACTCCGTTTGCTATATCTCAGCTCACTTCTGCAGCTTATCTATGAACCTCTGTAACCTGCAACATCCTTCAGCACTATCCACAACTTCACCGACCTTAGTATCATCTGCAAATTTACTAACCCATTCTTCTATGCTCTCATCCATGTCACTTATATAAATGACAACAGCAGTGGACCCAAAACAGATCCTTGCAGTACCCCACTAGTAACTGAACTCCAGGATGAATATTTCCCATCAACCACCATCTTCTTTCAGCTGGCTAATATCTGAATCAAACAGTTAAATCACCCTCAATCCCATGCCTCCATATTTTGTGCAATAGCCTACTCTGGGGAACCTTATCAAACCCCAGACTGACATCCACATACACCACATCAACCGCTTTACCTTTAATAAGGGCTTACAGATTGGCCTGTTTCTACATGGGGCATGGGGTTTTTTCCAGTCTTCCCAAAGTTGGCAGAGGATTGAATGCTCATGGTATTTGCTCTCTACCTTTGTTAATGCACTTTGTACCTGTGGCTGCTTCAGTTTCCGGCAACGGGCCCTGTGATTAGAATCTCATAAGCAAGCAATGAGGCCAACTTGTTCGTGGTTACATTGAAATTTGGTTTCAAAGGGAATGAAACCAAACAGTATCAAGATCAGGGACAGGACCGTAGACTCTGTGACCTTTTCTGTACCAGGTATCTTAAACAGCAGGAGCGGCTGTTGCCTTTTGATCTCTGAGACTCAGCTTCAAATGCACTGTTTGCCCATTGGATCATCTGGAAGTTCAGTTTTTCTCTGCTGGGTAAGTGCAGATGCTGAAGAAGCCACCGTGGAGGAAACGTGTTCATTTAAACACAGAAACATAGTATTGGGAGCAATTGGAGCCAGTGGCCCTTTGAGTCTGCTCCACCATTATATATGATTATGGCTAATCATACAACTCAGTATCCTGTTCCTGCTTTCTCCCAGTACCCTTTGAACCCTTTAGCCGTAAGAAATATACTTAATTCATTCTTTAAAAATATTCAATGTTTTGGCATCAACTACTTTCTGTGGCAGAGAATTCCACAGGCTCCCCACTCTCTGGATGAAGGAATTTCTCCTCATTTCAGTCTGAAATGGCTTACTCCATAACCTCAGACTATGACCCTGGTTCTGGACTCCCTAGTCATCGGGAACATCCTTCCTGCCTTTACCTGTCTAGTCCTGTTAGAATTTTATAGGTTTCTATGAATCCCCTTCCTCCCCCAGAGGAAGTGAATATAATCCTAATCGAGAGGACAGGAGCCCATTATCAGAGCCCTTCATGATATTCAAAAGCACTTTGTGGCCAACTAAACACTTTTGATGCATATTCCCTGTTGTCATGGAGGGAACATGACATGTGATTTGGTCACAGCAAGACCCCACAATCAGCATTGTGGTAATGACCAGATCACCAATTTTGCTTTTGATGTTGGATGAAGCTATGACCCCTGAGAGGTCTTCCCTGGTCATCCTCAGAATACCATCACAGGATTTTTTTTTTAATGCCCACTTCAGATGGCCAACTTTGTGTTGGTTCAATAGCATATCTGAAAGACAGGCCTCCAACAGCACAGTGCTGACTATGCCTGACTCAGGTTTTGTGCTCAGGTCAGTGGCATGGGGCTTGAACCCATGACATTCTGGCTCCCAATACAGATGCTACCTGCTCAACTGCAGCTACAGGACTATGTCGTGGGATGTTTGAGGATTATAGTGAGGAGGAAAATTGGCAGACCCACCATCAGAATTGACCTGTGCCATTCCTTGCATGTGAAGATGGTGCACATCACAATATTGCAAATATCTGGTGCCCATGGTGCGGAGGTGACAGGCTGCAATATTTACTCAGGATTGGAGGGGATGGATGGGGGAAGTTCTTAATGAGATCACCAAATGAAAGGACTTTTGAAGCAAATTTCAAAGTCCAAGACCCAGTGTGTCCATACAAAACACTCATCCACTGTGCCTCCAATATATACAGGATAACTGGCAGACACAAGCCCTAGTCTTAGCCATCTCCAACCCTTAGATGGGGAGGCTCCGCGCCCAAGTTCTATTTATAACCTACACAGCACGTCTTGTTAGAATGTGTTCCATGCGCTGTCAGCAATCCCAGAACCATCAGTGTGTCCTCTACAATCCCTCTTGACTTCAGTCGAGCTTCTGTTGATATGGAGAAGCTTTGCACAGAAGCTGTTGGCAAGCATTCCATCTTGGAACAGACTGGGCTTACAAACTGCAAATGTCAATCCAGGAGGGAGATTCCAGGTTTAATCACTTGGCCCATACAAAGTTAGCTGGAACCCAGCTGGGAACAACGCAAGCTGTTTTCATTCATGGATTTAATGCATCACAAAAGACATTTGTTGTGTCTGTGCCAGCCCTTTTGAGAAAGTTATCCAATTTGTACCAATCCCCTCATAAAGCCTGGAAATTATTTTCCCACTTTTTCATGCATTTATCCAATTCCCTTTTGAAAATTATGTTGAAAGTCCTTGTACATCACTCTCTCAGATCTGTAATCTAGATCACAGCAATCCGCTCTAGCAAAACATTTCTCCTCATTTCTTCTCCAATGCTTTTGTCAATGGTCTTAACTTTCTGTCTACTGCTTGGAACATAGGAATGGGCCACTTATCCCCTTGAGCCTGCTCCGCCATTCAACTAGATCATTTAAAAAATATTTATATGCAGTTGTGGTATTGCTGATTGGGCTAGCATTTATTACCCTTGAAAAGATGGCGGTGAGCTGCCTTCATGAACTGCTGCAGTCCATGTGTAAATGTTGGTTAGTGGGTACATAGAACATAGAACATTACAGCCCTCTGTTGCCCTGACCTGTCATACCAATCTGAAGCCCATCTAATTTACACTCTTCCATGTACGTCCATATGCTTGTCCAGTGACGACTTAAATGTACTTAAAAAATAGGCGAATCTACTCCCGTTGTAGGCAATGGTTCGATGTGGATGATTACTGTGATATTGAGTATTTGCATCAGATCTAGATGCAGGTCCTTAGAATTGTAGAAGCTTTGGAAAGATTTGGAAAGACTTCAGTACGGCACCACATTTCTTTCGGCACAGACATAAATATTACAGGAATAAATCATCCCCATTATTAGTCCCAGCTTCATTCCTAAAATATTAGCCTTGAGTCATGAAACAGAAAATTTCAAACACATTTTTAATCATAAATCATTTCATCCACTTTTTATCTGGTAGAAAATGCTGAACTATACAGCAGCTCATTCTGTACTTTGTGCCTAGGGTGTGAAGTTTCAGAATTGAGAACATTTACAAGCAGTCCCTGATTTACGAACACCCGACTTCAGAATGCACATACTTATGAACTTGATCCCTTACAAGGGTATATTAATATTAGTTATAAAGATCCAACATGTGAACATTTCCTCAAATGCATGAATGGCTATTTTATACCATCTTGTATTGTGTTCCAACTTGTGTAAATTCTACTTGCGAACAGACCTAGAAATGGAACCCATTTGCCACACGGGGATTGCCTGTAGATGAATGAGCAGGAGAAGTGGGTGAGAAGCGATGTGCAGGAAGTTTGCCGCACAGAATCACAGTGCAATTCTTGATCAGAATAGAGATCATTTTCCTGTCAAAGTGGCTAGAATTGCTCCAACCCCCAGAATTTGTATTGCTTCCTGCATTTACTGTATTTAGCTAGAGTAAATGATTAAGAAAGCATATGGGAAACTTGCCTTTACTACTTGAGACATAGAGTTTAAGAACAGGAAGGTTATGCTGGAAGTACTGTATATAAAATGTTGAACATGCTACAGCTAGAGTATTGTGTGCATCCTGGAATCCATACTATATGAAGGATGTAATTGCACTGGAGAGGGTGCAGAGGAGAATTACCAGAATGTTCCTGGGCTGGAGAGTTTCAGTTATGAAGAAAGTTTGGATAAATTGGTGCTGTTTTTCTTAGAGGAGGGGAGATTGATTTGAGATGTATAAAATTATGAGGTGCATAGACAGAGTAGACAGGAAGAAACTCTTCCCTTGGTGGAGGGATCAATGACCAGGGCTATAGCAGGAGATTTAGAGGGGATGTGAGGAAAATGGTTTCATCCAGAGTGTGGTGGGTATGTGAAATTCACTGCCTGTAACGGTGGTACAGGTAGAAACCCTCCTAACACTTAAGTATTTAAATGTGCCCTTGCAATGCCAAAGCATATAAGGCTGTAAACCTATAGCTGGAAAATTGGAATAGAATATTAGGTGGTTCTTTTTGACCAGCACAGATTTGAAGGGGTGAGGGGCCTTTTTCTATGCTGTAGATCTCTAAGACTAAATAAGCCCTAATCAGGAAAGATTGCTGCAGTTTCAGTCATGAACGCCGTTTACTGTAGTCCACATTGCAATCTGTAAAATCTATTTAAAAGGCAGCTATGTCATTTGCGTTTTAGCATTTTGTTTGCTGAGTGAAAGATTGCATTCACTGGAATATAGACTGCTGCGAGCATTCAAAGGGCACACAGGATCTGGAAATGGATCTTTAAATCTTGACACTGCTTTACAGAACTCTCCAGTATTGTGCAACCCCAGCAGTTGCCATGAAAACATAAAACATTGTCAGTGGCCATTCAGCCTCTGAAGCTTATTCCATTATTCAATTAGATCATGCCTGATATGTATCGTAACTCATCTACCCAACTTGGCTGTTACTCTTAAATGCCCTTCCTTGGATGAAATTAGAAACCACAGATGTACAAGTATTAGAATATATTTAATTAAGTAATTACAGCTCCAAAGGAAGTCATTTAAGATGGTCTCTGTGGGCCAAATTTCCTCCTTCTGGGCCCTAATGAGTACGTCCAGGAATTGTTGGGTAAAAACGCCATATGCAAAAAATCCATGACATTGGAAGTCTTTTTAAATCTACTGATAGCAAATATTATTAAAATAAGGTGGGGAAACCGTCGAAAGCAACCACAATTGCAAGAATTCTTCACCCAGCATTGCAACTGCTGATAACTTCATCATTCTTAACCAGTTCCAAATGCATCAAGCATAATACTGTTAGTATAAGTTTGAACAAAATAGAAGTGGCATTTCTCATTCTGTGCAACCACAAAGGAAGCTGGTGCACATTTAGTCTTGTTACTGTAAATGACCTGGAGAGGCGCGCTCAGCACTGCAGCACATATTTGTGGCATTTCCTTTGTAACATCCCTCTGTATGTCATGCGATGGTGTAACCCACCAGCATTAACATCACAGAGGATTGTGAGTCAGTCATTCTGCTGTTAAGTTTTTGCATTTAGAATCTAAATACAGGGAAGACTCAGAACCATGAGTTAAAGTTGAGGAAATTAGAAAGCAAAGGCTTGTGAGCGTATATTCATTTTGGTGATGGTCTTTGATGGATAATTGCCCAGAATATATATTTCTTTCAAGAGCTCCATGGGTTCTACTGCGATCCAAGAAGTCCATAGGGCTCTGGTTTAATGTCTCACCTGAAAGACTGAACCTGTGACAGTGATTGCACACACTTCGCATTACGGTGGAATGTCTCAGCCCAGATGTTAACTATTAACCCAAGAAAGAAGGGTAGTCCAGAGACCTTTACAGACAGAATTGCAGGATAACTTTCCAGGGCAGGAATTGGGAGTGACTGTGTGGGAGCATTTGAGGCACAGTTGGATGGGGTTCCAGAGAGGGAATGGATGGAGGAATTTGTCATCCCGGGCTGTGACACTGAGGACAACACTGTCACCTCTCAGTCACAGGTCAATGAGTCAGGTCCTGCCTCAAAGACATGAGCATATCATCTAACTGGACATTCCAGCATAATTGAAAAGAAAAATTTGTATTTGTATAGCTACATACATGACCACTAGACATATCAAAACACTTTGCAACTACTTTGAAGCATAGTTGCCATTAGATTAGATTAGATTTCCTACAGTGTGAAAACAGGCCCTTCGGCCCAACAAGTCCACGCCAACCCTCCGAAGACTAACCCACCCAGGCTCATTTCCCTCTGACTAATGCACCTAACACCATGGGCAATTTGGCACGACCAATTCACCTGACCTGCACATCTTTGGACTGTGGGAGGAAACCAGAGCACCCGGAAGAAACACATGCAGACATGGGGAGAACATGCAAACTCCACATAGACAGTAACCCGAGGCAGGAATCGAACCCAGGCCCCTGGTGCTGTGAGGCAACAGTGCTAACCACTGAGCCACCATGCCATCCCATTATAATGTTGGAAATACAGCAGCCAGTTTTCACACAGTAAGCTCCCACAGTCAGCAATGTGATAGTGATCTGATGATTGAGGGGACACCTGGGAATTACTCCCTTGATCCTCTTTGCAATAGTATCATGGGATCTTGGACATCCACACAAGAAGACAGGTGGAACATTGGTTTTAGAGCCCTTCCAAAAGCTGACACCTGCAGCCATGCAGCATTAACCTGGATGTGTTTGTTCTAGTTCTGAAGTGGGATTTGTTCAGACTCAGAAGCAGGAATGCTACCCACTGAGCCACTGCATGTCATACTGTTTGGAATTATCTTTCAGCTGTTATGTTAGACTGATGTTACACCTCAGCAGATAAAAAAGACCGCAAGATACTTATGGAAGTTCTTACCAATAATTAACTCTCGACCAGCATCAATAAAAAAAGATAACCTAGTTGTGATCAGGCTATTGCTTGTAAAGCTTGCTGCATGCAAATTGAATACAGTGACAACATTTCTGAATTACTTAATTGGCTGCAAAGGTCTTTGGACATTCTGAGATTGTGAACAGCTCTACAGAAGTTCAAGATCTTTCTTTCTCTAAGTGATGTTGACTAATGGATAGAGTTTGCATACCTTGAGTCATAGATCTCGATAGTTGGGTGTGAGGTTATTTTGATGACTGCTGAGTTGTTTATGCTAATTGAAACTCAAGATCTTTTTTTGGGATTGGGACAGGTTGATAACTCAGAGTGGTTTCTCCGTTTATATCAGTTTTGGGAGCTTGTGACCAACAGCGAGCCAGGACTACTGAATTACAAACATAGGAAGTAAGAGGTAGGCCACTCAGCCCCTCAGGGTTGCTCTTCCATTTGATAAGGTCATGGCTGATTTGGTGACTCCATGTTCCTATTCATCCCTGATACCTGTCTACCCCATTGCTTAATGAGAATCTATCCACTTCTGCCTTAAAAACATTCAAGGACTCTGCTTCCACCACCTTCTGAGGAAGTGAGTTGCAAAGACTCAAGACCTGTTAAGAGAAAAAATCGTCCTCACCTCTGTTTTAAATGGAAGACCTCTTATCTTTAAATAGCTGTGATTTTGTCATAAATATCTTCTTTGCATCCCTGTATTGAAAACACCAGGGTGTTATTTATTTAAATAGAAACAAACGAGTATGATTTAATGCTCAAAAATTCATTTGGACCATCTGTTCTATACTAGTTCTATACTTTATGCTTCAATGCTTGAGCCACTTTAATTATTACATATTCTTACATATGTGTAAAACCTTTTCTTCCTTTTTCCCTTGTGTACATAGCAAGCTTCCTTTACATGTTGTTTTGCTATTCACCTCCTTATGATAAGGAGACCCATATCTGACTACTTTCCGAGAACGACTGTTTTCCTGAATTTATTAGTTATTATTATCTTTCATGGCCCCTTCACTTCAGATACCTTCTCCCATGAGTAAAAGCAGGTTTTCTATGCCCACCTCTTCATGATTTTAAGGAACTCTATCAGATCATTCCTTTACAACGGAAAAGGGGTCCCAATCTATTTTTTTTATTTATCATAAGACTGGCTGCCGCCAGCATTTACTGTTTATTTACTGAACTTGTGGTGGTGATGTTCCCATGTATTTGGTGCCCTGTCGTTATATCAGGGTAGAAGTGGCAGGTTTGGAAGGTGTTGTCAGATGAATCTTGGTGAGTTGCTGTACTGCATCTTGTAGATGACAAATCTTATTCAGATCTGTTCAGAAATCAATTTCAAACATTTGTTCATGGGAATGTGAATGTCACTGGCAAGGCCAGCATATGTTCCCTATCCCTAATTGTGCTTGAATTGATTGGCATGCTCAGCCATTTCAGGGGGTAGTTAAAAATCAACCACATCACCGTGGATCTGGAGTCATATGTAGGCCAGACTGGGTAAAGATGGCAGATTTCCCTCCCTGGAGGACATTAATGAACCAGGTGAGTTTTATAACAATCGGCTGTGGCTTCATAGCACTATTACTGAGTTTAACTTTATATTCTAGATCTGTATTAATTATAATTAGTAAGTAATTTAAGTTAAATTCTCCTCTGGCGGAATGTGAACCTATGTACCTCTGATGAACTAGACTGTGACATTACCATTGTGCCACCAACTCCCATTGTCTAATGGATGGGTGATGAAGGGGTTCTATGGCCTTTATGCTACAGACAAGACTATTCTTGATGTTTCCATACTGTTTAACTCAGGTTGATTCACATACCAACACATATCTAGACAACCGCCTGCTGAAAACCAAGGGGGAAGAAGAGTGGATCTCATTTGATGTAACAGAGACAGTGAAAAAGTGGCTGTTGAATAAAGGTAAGAGGAGACAGAGATGAACTCCAGTTTCCGGAGAGAGAATAAAAGAGGGAGCATTATGTTCATACTGTGTATTTCATGACCTCCGCATATGCTGAAACACTTGTTGACAAATGGAGTAATTATTTTGGGGTTAGTCACTGTTATCAAGTAGGACCTGTAGCTATTTTGCACATAGTTGACCTGCTACACTGGCTAGGCTCCTAAATGCTTTACAGTCCCCAGACACTTATAGGAGGAAGAATCCGCTTCTAGTTGATGTTATGACTTTTTTTCCTTAAAGAGAGTGGTCACCAGATTTCAGTGCAGAAAAGATTATTAATCTTGTGGATCCAGCATGAAATGGGTTTGGAGAGTTTCAATGCGTCACTTTCATAGATCACCTGTACTTAACTACAAATTGACAACAAGCCAACATCTCCCCTAGAGTAAGAAAGACCAGCATAGCACATTGTAACATTAAATTCAGTGTGGGATGTGCCTGTGAGATTGGGGAATCAGTAGAAATGATTAGAGCAGAAAAGAGAGAGCTTTGCACTCTAAATAACTCCGTGCTGTCCAGGTCCTGGGAGTGTTTGGGACAGTGTGTATGGAGGTTTACTCTGTATCTAACTGTATCTGCTGTACCTGTGTAGGTATGTTTGATGGGGACAGTGTAGAGGGAGCTTTAATCTATTTTCGACCCTATCTCTGCTGTGGAAGTGTTCGATGAGACAGTCTAGAGAGAGTTTGTGCTGAAATTGGGCATTTAATTGTGTAGAGCTGGCTTTACTCTGTGGTAGTCAATATTGAGAGTTTGTTGCTGGGAAAGCACAGTGGGACAGGCAGCATCCAAGGTGCGGGAGAATCAACATTTCGGGCATAAGCCTTTCATCAGGAATGAGGCTTGTGGGCTGGGGATGAGAGGGGGCTGGGGTTGAAAGGAAGGTAGCTGAGAAAGCAATAGGTGGATGAATGAGAGGGAGAAGGTGATAGGTCGGGGGGGGGGGGGGGGGGAGGAGGAGGTGATGGACAGGTCTGGAGGGCAGTGCCGAGTTGGTGGCTTGGGACTGGGATAATTTGGGCGAAGGAGAAATGAGGAAGCTAGTGAAATTCACATTTATCCTGTGTGGTTGCAGGGTCCCGAGTGCTTTCCCAGCAACACACTCTTGACTCTGATCTCCAGTATCTGCAGTCCTCACTTTCTCCTCTGTGGTAGTCATTAACAGGATATAGAGATATATTAGTTATGTCACTGGTGTAACAGTTCATTTGAAATCTGATTAATGATTTAGTTATAATTTTGTATAAAACACAGGTAACAATAAAATTCATGGTGTGTTGGTTTGTTATTGTAGCCATTTGAAGGAGATGGGACACTGGGGAATCAGAGAAGATAAATAAATGTGTTTTTGCATCTGAAGAATGAGTTTTAAAATTTAAAAAAAGGTCAGGTTTGGTCTCCAACATCTGATGAAGACTTCTGAGCCCTGCACTTTAGACAGAATGTGAAGGAATTAGACCATGTTCAGAAAGGATTTACCAGAATGGTTCCAGGAGTGAGGGACCGGCTGCAAAGAGATGCCACTGTGGGGCAATGACACCATGCTTAATGATCCATGTAGTCCACAGCACCTTCATGAAGGTTCACCAAAGTCATTATGGGATGAAGCTATTGTCTGATGAGGGAAGACTAAGTAGACTGGGCCAGTATTCTCTGGTTCCTGATGAAGGGCTTTTGCCTGAAACGTCGTTTTCGCTGCTCGTTGGATGCTGCCTGAATTGCTGTGCTCTTCCAGCACCACTGATCCAGAACCAGTATTCTCTGGAGTTGAGATGAATGAGAAATGATCTCATTCTCAAATAAGATTCTTTCAGGGATTTACAAGATAGATGCAGGCAGAATGTTTCCCTCTAGGCTGGGTGGCTAGAATCAGAGGAGACAGTCTCAAAAAAAAAAGGAATAGGCCATTTAGGATTGAGCTGAGGAGGAATTTCTTCATTTTGAGGATCTGGAATCTTTCAAATTCTGCACCCCAAAGAGCTGTGGAGGATCCATCATTGAATATGTTCAAGACAAAGATCAATAGATTTCTAGATATTAAAAATAGCTAAGGATATGGGAGAGTGCAGAAAAATGGTATCGAAATAGAAGATTAACTACAATCACATTGAACTCGAGGGGCAGCACGGCTTCTTGTTCTTATTTATTCTGTTTTATGTTCACTCCCAAGCGCAGATGAGGATATTGGCTTAGGAGTCAGGCGTCTTCCAAATCCAAGTGCCATACTCGCATTTAGTGTGTGAATCTCTGTGAGTTAATATGTTCTGTGGTTTGTGTGGATCAATAATGCTAACTAATTCTTGTTTAATCCCTAGGATTTCTGCTTCCCATAGAATGTTAGAAACCCTGTCATTTGAACTAAAAGTTTCCATCTGCTGAGTACAGCTGCAGACTGTGTGATGAAAGAATGTTCATAATACTTTAAATATAAATATTCTGAACCCACAAATCAACCATTTGTCCTTCTGTAGATTCAAGAATTTCCACATATGTGAAAGGTGCACAGGAGCGGATTATCGGATTAGAGTTGAATGACAGCCCCCACTGCAGTGCAGTATTGAGGGAGTGCTGCACTGTCACAGATTCCAACTTTCAAGTGAGACCCTATTTGCCCTTAAATCAGATCTGCATCTAAAAGATCCTGTGGGCAGTTATCGATGAGAAAGAAATGGGGAGAATCCTCTGATGTCCTGGTCAATATTTATCCCAGCAACTGGAATCACTAAAAACAGATTTTCTGAATATGATTTCACTGCTGTTTGTGGGAGCTTGCTGTGTGCACATTAGCTACTGCATTTCCTGGATTACAAAAGTGAATACAATTCATATGCAATCTCCATTTCCTGAGGTTAGAAACAGCACTATACAATACAAGTGCTCTTTATTATTCACCGATAGTTTGGGGTTAATGCTGGAGTTTGATTGAGGGCACCATGTCTTTTTCATAGAGTCATACAGCATGTTAACAGACCCTTTGGTCCATACTAATCCATGCCAACCACATATCCTAACCTGATCCAGTCCCATTTGCCAGCATTTGGCCCATATCCCTCTAAACCCTTCTGATTCATTTATCCATCCAGACGCCTTCTAACTGTTGCAATTGTATCCACCTCCACCATCTCCCCTGGGAGCTCATTCCATACATGCATCATTGGGTGAGAAAGTTGCCCCTCAGGACCCTTTTAAATCTTTCCCCTCTCACCTTAAACCTATGCCCTTTAGTTCTGGACTCCCTTACCCTGAGAAAAAGACCTTGGCTATTCACCCTATTCATGCCCCTTTGTAAACCTCTATAAGGTCACCTCTCAATCTCCAACACTTCAGGGAAAATGTCCCGATCTATTCAGCCTTTACCTATAGTTCAAACCCTCCAATCCAGCAACATCCTTGTAAATCTTTTCTAACAGCACCTTTCCTATAGAAGGGAGACCAGAATTGAATGTGGAAAGTTGCTTCATCTGTGGTACTGGACTATCTTTGATCACCAATAAAGTCTGTACATTTCTGATGAACTCCAGGATGTTGACAGTAGGGAATTCAGTAATGGCAAGGGACAACGGATACAATATCTCTTGTTGGAAATGGTCAATTCTGTGCTACAAACATTACTGACTAATGTGATCCAGTTCTTGCCTAATATGAGTGCAGAGTGCTTCAGTATGTGAGAAGTTACACATGGAACTGAATACTAGTGTGGAATTGTAACGGGATTGATTGCAAAACACCTCAGTTGGTTTACGCTGTTGGCTGTGCTGTAATAATTTTCGTTAAGTGTACATTGTGACCCAAAATAAAATCTTTTATCCAATGAATTTGACTTTCTCTACACAGCGAACAACAGCCTCCTCCCTCACCCTGTCTTTCCTTGCAGAGACTGACCAAAGATTGAAGATCAGCGTCCACTGCTCCTGTGAGTCTTCCAACCTGAAGAAAAGCCTTCAATTGAAATTCTACGGTAATAAGACCATCCAACTGTAATGTAGCTTTGTCCCAGATAATGTGGATCATTTTACTTTTCCAATAAACTGTTACTTTGTTCCTCATAGAGACTAGCAACCTGAACCCTTCAATTAGCTTTCTGTCTGTAACTCATTCCTAGGTATCGGTTATTCCATAAAAAATCTAAACTGAGCGATTAGATTCAAGTCTGTAACACACTCCCAGGTATCTGTTACAATTTATATAAAGCCATCAAATCCTTGATTAGACTGTAGTCTGTAACTCACTCCTGGTTATCTGTTACTTTATATATGGAATCAGGGATGTAGAAAGAGCATGGGAATGGGAACAAGAATGGGGAATGGGAATGGAAATTGGGATAGGGATAGGGCAGGATGTATGATCTCTCAGGAGGATTCCATCACTTTCTTTTGTTTGACAGAGTCACCAAGGGGGGACTTGCAGGCCCTGGCAAAGCGGAACCGGAAGATGGCACACATCCTTATCATGTCCACCCCTTCGACCAGGGCTGACACTCACAGTAGAAGAAAACGGGACCTTGACACAGACTACTGCTTCGCGTAGGTGTCCCTTTAACTATCCGAACAATAGTGATGGTGGTGATGGTGCGTTCAATTCAATCCAAACAGATGGCCACGGCTCCAGTCCCTAGACTCTGCTAGTCCTGGAGTTGGAGAAGGCCAGTCAGCTCCTCAAACCCATTCTGAGAGTGAACTGGATTATACCTGATGTGTTTTTCTATCCCTTGAAACCCTTACCCCCCATTTAAAAAAGTCTCATGTTTGAAAATTGCTGTTGATCATACAGCCCCCTCCTCCTCCTAAACAAAGTTCCAGATCCCAGAATTAGCTGATCTCAGCCCCAACCTGAGGACCACAGTTGGCACTTGTGTTGTAGGGGAGCCAACTGGTAAGTACTACAACAATAATTTGAATTTACATAGCTTCTTTGGTGGAGTACAAACTCCCCAAGGTACTTCACTGCATTATGATTGGATTATATTAAACCTTGTGCTACATGTGGAGAAATTAGTATAAGTGGCTAGAATTTCGAATTGGACAGAGAAAGAAAGAAGGCGCAAAGGTCTGAGAGAATCCCAAGTTTAGGCTCCAGGCTACCAAAGAATTTTTAAATTCAATTCATGCAAGTCCAGCGTTCATTGTTAAGGGGAAAATCAAGAGTCAAACACATTGCTGAGGGTCTAAAGTCACATGTAGTGCCAAACTGGGACAATCATGTAAGGACAGCAGATTTCCTTCCCTAAAAGGCATTAGTGAACCAGGTGGACTTCTATAACAAACAACAGTGGCTACATTGTCACTATTAGACCTGCTTTTCAATACAGAATTGTATTGAGTTCAAATTCATCATCTGTCATGACAGGATTTGAACCATATTTCTTAGGGTTCTGCACTACTAGTCCAGTAACATTACTACTACTGCACCATCACCTTCTCTGAAGCAATGATGGAGCAATGAAAACTGATGATGCACAAAGGGTCAGCAATGGCAGAGTGCAGCAATCTTGGTGGATTGTTGGGTTGGCGGAAGTTTCGGAAATAGGCAGGAGGTGAGGTTTTTTGGATGAGGACTAGATTGAAGAGTCTATCATTCTCAGACCATGCAGTTGATCTGGAGGACGAACTGAGAAAAGCATTTTGCTAAAACCCTCTATAATATGCACCATCATAGGTCTGCTGAGGAGAAGAACTGCTGTGTACGGCGCATGTATATTGATTTCCGAAAGGATCTCAACTGGAAGTGGATCCATGAGCCTAAAGGCTATTATGCAAACTTCTGCATGGGACCCTGTCCATACATATGGAGCTCAGACACCCAGTACAGCACTGTAAGTATCAGGAGAATCTCAAACACATATACACTGATACACTGGAATATCAAAAATAGGAGCAGGATGTTCCATTTTGCCCATCAAGTCTACTCTGCTATTCTTGGCTACGAGAACCTACAAAATTCACACGTACAACAGCTCACTACATCAGTTTTGTTCTGCCTTTAGTGTAATTAATAGCAGCAGTTCCGGTACACAATCCCTTAACACTGTTTCGACAAACACTCCCCCACCGTCATACTCACTCCCCCACACACTCTCTCAACATCATGCTCACTCCCCCGCAGACTTCTCCACAATCACACACAGTGCTCCACACACTCCCCCACCGTCACATTCACTCTGCCACATGCTCCCCCACCGTCACAGCACAGAGCAACATTCCAGTTGGATCTAGGTGATTTTATGGACCTCATTTATTTCCACATATTTTTTGAACATCCACTTAAGATACTCACATGGTTCTGCCCTTCCACAACTTTGAAATGTGACACTGATTCCTTCCAACCTAATAAGTTGAAAAGGTTATCCATACCCACACAATGTTTTCTCATCATTATCTTACAAGTCTCAATGAAATCGCCTGGTGTCAGGTCCAAGTCGATGAGTCCAGCTGGCAATTTTAAATTTGGGAATTAATCCTGAGGCCTCCTCTGCACCCGTTCCAAACTCTTGTGCCTTTTGCAGATAGTGAGAAGAGTGAAATGGGTAATGGTACAATATTTAACTGATGTCCAGCATTTTTGATTGACAATATGACATCTTCAGCCTGCAACAGAAGGCTATAAGCTGGCCTCTGCAAACAGCCACTGCTGTGAACAGGAAGGATGGGCTCATCCTGAAACCTGTAGATAAAATAATGAAGGCTGATTCGAGCTGACTAGGGGTTAGACACTGAGTAGTCAGGCATCTGAAAGGGAAGGCCTGTGGTGAATGGAAATTCCCTATTGATTAATTTCCATTCTGAGCATTCAAAATTATGCTACTCAGAAAGCTTAAACTGCTGAATACTTTATTTTCGATAAAGATTTGGGTTTGAAACCCCTTTTTTAATTATGGCTTTCTCGGGGGAGAGAAGAGGTTTGTTTCAATGCAGAATGATGATGGGTGGTTTATATTCCTTCAATGTGATGGATGGACACACAGAAATCTGTACACACTGGCACAGAGCCACTTGTCCACAATAAAAGGATGCACTGGCACAGAGGCACACATCTACACTGATACATTGAAACATCAAAAATAGGAGCAGGATAAGTCCACTTGGCCCATCAAGTCTGCTCTGCTATTCTGTTCCCTGGATGCTGCCTGACGTGCTGCGCTTTTCCAGCAACACATTTTCAGCTCTGATCTCCAGCATCTGCAGACCTCACTTTCTCCTCTGCTATTCTTGGCTACTTTAATCCAAAACATTTTGCCCAAATTATCCTGTTATCTTTAATATCTTGAACTACGTAGTTAAAAACACATACGCGCACACCCTTACAGAGGGTCATGAACACACTGGCACAGAAACACATAGAGACATTTTTATTTGTGTTGAAAGGAATATTGTGACCATGAGTTGCATAAATCTACCGTGCATGTAGCTTTTATGTGGCTTTGAAACAGAATGATAGGAGTCGAAGCTGAGAGCTAAATGTTAGCAATGATTCAAGTGGAATTTGAAAAAGCAAATGACAGATTGATCTTTGTAACCTTGACATTAGTCTGTCAGCACTTTGGCCTGGATATGTCTAAATTTAACAAGTGCACCAACTTTATACTGCAGATATACGGGGGCTTTCCCCACACTGAAATCCCTAGGAATTTCTTCGACTATCATTATTGTATTTGATTTTCCTTAGCGTAGTCTGTTTGAACCAAACTGCCTTCTGTTTCTGATGGAGCTGGGGTTTTCCAGCTGGTCATGAGCATCTTTCTGTTGCCAGGCACCAGCTTTGATAGCCTGCTGCACAGAAACAGAAGAATGCCATTTAGACACTCCAACATGTTACTCTGTTCACTGAAATCATTGCTCATTTGCACTGTCACTCCCTTTATCTTGTTGGCCCCCTGTTGCTAGATACTCCCCGATCTGACAGACATTTATTGGGATCAGTCTTTAAAGTTTCAATTGTCCCCAGATTTTGGAGGGACAGGGTTCCAGATTCTCATTACTGTGTGAAACGAAATGCTTCCTGATTAACTGCTTAATTCTAAATTTAAAAATTATGCCCAACTCCCAGAACAGGTACAGCAAGAGGTTAAATACAGAATGAAGATCCCTGTACACTTTTGCCATCAAACACTTCCAGGATAGGGAAAACATGAGGGTGGATACAGAGTAAAGGTCTCTGTACACTGTCTCATCACTCTCAGGACAGGAACAGTTTGGGATTGGATACTTAAACTGAAAGTAAAGCTCTCTCTGCACTGGCCCATGAAACGCGCCAAGGATAGGAAAGATGTTAAACTTGAAAGGGTTCAGAAAAGATTTACAAGGTGTTGCCAGGATTAGAGGGTTTGACCAAGAGGAAGAGGCTGAATTGACTAGGGCTTCTTTCCCTGGCGGGTCAGAGGGTGAGAGGTGACCGTCTGGAAGTTTATAAAATCATGAGGGGCATGGATAGGGGATAGCCAAAGTCTTTTTCTAAGAGTAGGGGAGTCCAGAAGTAGAGGGCGTAAGTTTAAGGTGAGAGGGGAAAGATTTAAAAGGGAACTTTTTCACGCAGTGAAATGGTACATGTATTGAATGAGTTGATAGAGGAGGTGGTGGAATTGGATACAATTACAATGAAAGGAAGGATTTAGAGGGATAAAGGCCAAATGCTGGCAAATGGGACTAGATCAGTTTAGAAATAGATGAGTTGAATTGAAGGGTCTGTTTCCGTGTTGTATAACTCTATGACAAGTACAGCGCCTGGTTAAATACAGAATAAACATCCCCTGTTGTTTTAAATTGAAGCTAAACCTTTCTTTCCAGTGTCCCCTTAAACACACCCAGGAGATGGACTGCATGGGGATAGATACAGAGTAAAGTACCCTCTACACTGTCCTCATCAAACACCCCAAGGACAAGGATAGCACTGAGTTAAATACAAGACTGTTTACAAAGTTGAGAACCAAGATCAGAATTGACACTGCCCAAAAGTATTTCACACAGTGCTCTTACAGCCATGACAGCTTGTTAACTATGTGATAGGTAAACTGCATTTGTTTTTGACAGAGTTATAAGGAAACAGGCTATTCAGCCAATCTGGTCCATTCTGCTGTTTATACCCACATATACTTTCCACCAATCTACTCCTTTCACCCCTTGTCTCTCCACCGTCCCCATAAATGCATCAATATTACTTCACCACATTCTCATCACTTTTTGCCTGATGGATTTTCTCCTGAATTCCCAATTGAATTTACTGTTGACGTTCATAGCTGCTATTTGTAGTCTCTCCACTATTGGAAACATCTTCCCTACGTACAGTCATTGCAGGACAAATGAAAGCCATTCAGGTGCAGCATGTTGGAGGCCACTCTGGTCCTGGCAGTGTCATTGCCAATGCTGGCCCATGTGCTTGTGCATATAAAAAATTAATGAGGTTCCCACCTCTCTCTCTCTCTCTCTCCCCTTCTTTTACAGGTCTTGGCTCTGTACAACTTGCACAACCCTGGAGGCTCCGCATCTCCTTGCTGTGTCCCCCACGTCCTGGAACCTCTGCCTATTCTCTACTATGTGGGTCGGCAGCCCAAAGTGGAGAAACTCTCCAACATGGTTGTGAAGTCATGCAAGTGCAGTTGAAGGTCCAGCCGAGCAAAGAGGGTCCAGTGCCAGCAAAATCTAGAGCCAAAGTCGAACCAACTCATAAGCCTCCAGGTGGATTACATCTGCACGAACATATTCAGCACACGTCAAATTGTGAAAATAGAGGCTTTCTGTTTGTCTTTTTATATTCAGAATGTTGTCCACTAATTCCTGCCAGACCACACTGGACAATCTGACTCATGTCTACACCGTTCCAGGCTCCAGAATTCCAGCTCCAGCTAAGTTGGAGACTGCATTTCAGTGTTTTTATATTTTTAAATGATCGGTGTTCTGATAATTTATAAATCTAGGGGTCTTTTCAATCTGGTTTGTCCCAGAATCTGCTCCATGTAGTTCAATTGATTGCCACCTTCTACACTAGGCCCTGATCTCTTGACCTTGAACGCAGCATTGAATCACGGGCCGATAATAGAAGTGTCTTCACAATAGAAGTGTCTCATTGTGCTTTTACATTTTAAAAAAATGATTCAGCTGCCTCCCAAACTGGTTCAAAAACTTTAGGCAGCTGATTAAAAGGCAGAGAGTCATTACATGAACTTTATAATTCTCCCCTGGGCAGCATTTTGATGAGTGTGTTGCCTCAAGGTTGGGCCTTAGGCCTTAGCCTGACAGGAGAAAAGATTCAAAAAACAAAAATAACAACAGGAGAAAAGATGGTTACACCATGACAGACTAAATACTTCCAACATTAACTTGAAGAGGACTGTGAAGCCATTTCAAAACATACCAAAAGTGGATTTCATCAAGACAACAAGGACTTGAGGATGGGCCTATTCAGGAAGATTGAAAATCAAACTCCTGGTTAACACCATCTATTCTGAGTATTTATTTCTGGGTCTTAGGCTGCAAACAGGATAAAGGCCTCAATCTGGCATGTTGACTCAAGAAATACGTGCTGCCAAATAAGCGTATGTGTTTCTAAAACTAATTGTTTCTTGATGAAATTGTGCATCAGTTCTCCTTTTTATACAGTATTTTTTGGGTTGAAGGATGGAATTTGTTCATGATTAACTTTCCTCCATTATTCTTATTCTTGGATGTTCTGATAGAATTGAACATTGAGAAGATTAAGTTGGTGCACGGACAACACCCTCAACAAGTTGTCCTCCATCTCCACCACTTATCCATGCAACTTCATGTCCTTCATGTGACGATATGTAGGGGCATCTTAAAATGATTGTTTCAATGTTTGAACTTTGCAGGGAGATGGTGGCACTGATACTGGGTTAGTAACCAGCCAGCCCCGGTTAACTGTTTGGGGACATCGGTTCAAATCCCACCACTGCAAGTGGTGACATTTAAATTCAATCAATAAAACTGGAATTGAATGCTAGTCTCAGCATCAGTGATTGTAAAACTACTGTCAGTTGTTGTTTTAAAAAAAAAACCCATCGGTTTCATTAATGCGCTTTAAGGAAGGGTATATATCATTCTAACAGAATCTGGGCCCAGATTAGGTAAAGATGGCAGATTTCCTTCCCTAAAGGACCTTAGTGAACCTGACAGGTGTTTACAATAAACAATGATTTCATGGTTGACATTACTGATGATTAGCTTTCAATTCCAGATTTTATGAAATGAATTTAATGTTTTAGTGGAAATTTGTTCCCAGCACTGGTCCCAGCCTCTGGATTAGTGGACGAGTGATGTTACCATTACATCACCATTTCACTATTTTTTGTACTATGAATTTCTCACTGTCACTCAGAACCAGCTGCAAATGGAAGGTTCTGGATTTATCTCCCATCACAGGGCAGCAGCAACAAGGGTAAAGAATCTGAAGATCTCGAGTTTCTGCTGTATGGTCAAAAGTCAGAAACCAGAGGGCAGGAGCCTTCCAAGGACATAGGAGAAGCATCAGGGACTTTAGACAGGCAAATAGATAATCCAGACAAGGACATAGGAGAAGCATCAGGGACTTTAGACAGGCAAATAGATAATCCAGAAAAAAAAATGAATTTGATCAGTGAAAATGAACTCATTGGCTAATAGCTTTTTGGGTTGCCAACAATGATTAATATTAGTCCTGGAGGTTTCACACATGACTTGCCCTTGCTCCCAGGCTTCAGCCATTGGTGGTCCAACACATCCATCCTCATTGCAGAAAGGCCAATCAGAAAGCAAAAAAGACTCAGCCATTTGGATGAAACCTGACAGTCAGCCAAACAGCTATTTCCCATGTTTTCAATATTTTTATATCTGGTAAGGTGAAACGTGCCAAGACAATGACAAAAAAAAACCCCACAATCTTCCTGATGTATCAATGATTTTTCTCCAGATTTGCAAACAACAGTGTCCTGGAGATTGATAATCACATCCTGGAAGCTCCAGGCATCAGAGGGTTGGCATTTGGCAAATGGCTTTGTATTTGGTGTGTGTTGAGGTCTGAAGTCATTGGAACTGATGACATATGTCATGTCCAGTGTTCAAGGTGGAATGAGGTGAATTCTTTTTCTCCATGTAGGTCATTCACTTTTGGAATTCTCTTCCCCAGACATCAGTAGAGACTGGGTCATTGAATATGTTCAGCGCAGAGTTAGACAGATTGTTGATTGACAAGAGAGACCCAGTTTATGAAGTTGTACACAGGAAAGTAGAGTTGATCTGCAATAATCTGATTGAATGTTAGAGCAAACTTGAAGGGCTGAATGGGCTTCTGCTCCTTTTTCTTGTCTTCTTGAGTTAAATAATTGAATGATGCAGTTGTAGAACTTCGCCCTAACCACCGGCAATCCTTTAGTAACATGCCTCTGTTTATCCCCATTAGTGGAGATATGTAAAGGATTTAATTACTTTGACTCTCATCCCCGCCTATTCCCACACCATTCAATCTAACCAAGTGTAGGTGTTGTAAGAGAATGTGATGACTTTAACAGTGTGTAACCCAACATTACTTTGTGTTGCTACTGAATTAGCTCAGTTGCTACTGTTACCAAGATCTCACCAAGAGGACGGAAGTTTGAATTGCTAACCAAAGTATATTGAGAGTACCACATTGCCCCCATTTTATTTGTCCATCCAACATGCAGCTGCTAGTTCCTGTTTGGCACCATGTCCCATGCGTTTGGTTTGGTCAAGAGTTGGCTGTTTGAACTCAAAAGTGACTGTAAGAGTAAAATCGCATTATTTGATGATTTTCCAAGTATATAACCCTCCAAGACCTGGGCCCTCCCAATGTCTGTACCTCCTTCAGCTGTAGAATGTTCCTAAATCTTGATGTTGCTCCAAGTTAAGCCTCTTGCACATCTCTGATTTCTTCTGACCACCATTGAGGCTTGATCCTAGATTCTGGAACACATTTCTCCCAACATTTCTTAAAACCTACCTCTTTGACCAAGCCTTTGGTAACTCTGCCTAGTCTCTTCCCTCTGACTTGGAATCAGTTGTTTTTAATGCAAATTCATTCATGGGATGTGAGCATCACTGTAAGGCCAAGATTCATTGCCCATCTCCAATTACCCTTTGAGGAGGGTAAAGAGTCAGCCACTGAGTCACATGTAGACCAGACCGAGTAAGGATGGAAGATTTCCTTCCCTAACTGGCATTGGTGAACTAGGTGGGTTTTAATAACAATTAATTATACTTGCCATGGCCACCATTATTGAGGGCAGTTTTTAATCACAGAACCTTTTTAAAAATTGAATTTAAATTCCAGTAGATGCTACAGTGGGATTTGAACTAACGTCTACAGATCATTAGCAAGACCTCCTGGATTACTAGCTCTGAAGATACGAAGATATCATCACTTTGCTATTTTGTTGTTGTTCTCCAAGTTTCTCTATTAATACTTCAGTGAAATACCTCAGGACAGTTTTACTGTGCTTAAGAAGTGCTATATAAATGTAGTTTGTTATTGTTATGTGATCTCAAAGATACCAAAGTGAAAAGCATCAAATGCAAGGGTCAAGGCCTGCTGAAGTGCAAAAGCAGGCCCTGGTCAGTCAAGTTTCAGAGACCATTGTGACCCTTTAACATATACAGAACCCAGGTGACACTTCCAGTAACTGAAGGATAATTGCCCTGCAGATGCACTTTCATTTCAAGGCAGAATGTCAACTATTTATCGGCAACCTAAGCAAACTAAACTCCAGATATAACATCAAAGATTCAAAAGTGGGGTCAGTCTATTGCTACCTAGTCTTCCTTGGATTGTTAGATTATTTATAATCAGTATCTCTAGCAAGCAATCAATAGCTGGAATGTGGTTTACCAGGACAAGGACAGCACTGAACTATTAATGACAAGTGTTTAATGATCTATGGTTTGGTGTCTCAGATTATGGATAGCTCAGGCCATGACTGATGTCAACTAGTTACCTTTTTCCAAATTTGATCTTTCACGACCATCACTGACTGGCAATGTCAACATTTGTAGCCCACCCCTATTGCTTCTGAACTGAGTGCTTTGCAAAGACCATTTCAGAGTGCAGTTAAGAGTCACCTAGATTTCTGTAGATCTGGAGTCATATATAGACCAGACCAGGTAGAAATTGAGATTTCCTTATCTAATCTCCCTAAATGAACCAGATGTCTCTCCCCACCCCAACAATTGGTAATATTTTAACCTAAGATCAGGTTTCATTCAAATTCACCTGCTGGTTATGAACTCAAGACCCACAAACAATTGTCTGAACCTCAGGATTAATCGTGTTATAACCTTATCACTAAGCCATTCTTTCCCCTGCTTTAGGAAACCTAGCACAAAACCTCCACTAGTACACAGCATCTGCTTGTATGTGGAGGAAGGTGGTAAAGTGTTTCATTTTAAAAGCAGTATCGGTGTTGTTTACCTTGCCAGCTGTCTGCCCTGTTGGAGAAGGTGTGGGTTTGTTCTGATGTAGACAGATCATTTTAGGGGTGTGAAAAAATGTCCCAGATAACTGCAAGCTCAATTATAATACCCAGCAAACAGGCATAACCTTACTTTTATATTTGAATCTTATTGAAACAAAATCTCTGACACCCTTGGTAAATATCTTTAAAAAGAGGGCTGGTGGTATACAGGCAGGAACTGCACATATCCACCATCTGAATACTGTGATGTAGTGCTGCTTTCACTGCAAATGAACAGTAATTGGGTAGATATAATGGAATCCTTTTTACAATAATGGGTCATGACAAACTTTCTTGACAGTCTCATTATTTGACAACACAACCAGAAATCTCAATATTTTCAGTAGGATGTGAGCTGTGGTTCGGTTGGTAGCAACCTTGCCCCCAAGTCACAAATCTCTGGTTTCAAGTCGCACTTCAGTTTACAAATTAATGCTGATTCTCCAGTGCAGTACTGAGGGAGCACAGCGCTGTCCCAGGTACCGTCTTTCAGTTTAGACATTAAACTGAAACTGCATCTACCTGCATGCTTGGCTGGATATTTCAGCTCTCCCCAATGTCCTGGCTAATATCTATTCTATGACTCTATTCCTTGAGTAACATCATAATGGAGTATCCGATCATTCCCCCATTGCTGTTCATGGGAGCTTGCTGTGCACAAATTAGCTGCCTCATGTCCTATATTTCAACAGTAACTCTACTAAAACATACCTCAATGGCTGTAAAATGGTTTGAGAAGTTCAGTGATCCTTGCAGACTCAATTTAAATGGAAATTCTTCTACCATCCACAACATGAACCCAGGAAAGACCATAAGCGAGAAAATCAGTGGACACAATACATCAAGCTAGATTGTATCTCTTGAGGTTTCTTTACTACTTTGATTCCATTTATAGGTTGTTTCAATTGATATGATTACTGAGACAGGAACTCGATGTGGAAACAATATTGAGTGCAGCTGTGAACTAAGGGATATTTGAGGGAAAAGAAAGCCCATATTGGTATCTTGTGGCACAGCAGTTGTGTCCCTCCCTCTGAGCCAGGAGGTCTGGATGTATAGAGCTGTATAATAATATCACTGAACAGGTTGGTCAGAAATTATTTTTTAAAAGGCCCATGAAGAGGATTTCTAATGTGGCCCCTTTCTAGAATGTATGGGACAGCAGCACTGTACCCAATATGTATTCTCAATGTTAAAGTCATTTTTAGTTATAGAATTCTGAAATCTAAAGCATCATTTTTAAGGTTCAAATCCCATCATGGGAGCTTGGGTTGGTCTTGGGGCTGTGATAAGAAAGTCAGTGTTGATGACTTAGTTGAGCTCAGAGCCCATCCAACTCTTCTTTTTCCTCACTGTTTAGTTTTAATGAGTTCAAACTTTGATCCAAGTATTGAGAGCTGTGAACATTTTTCAGAATTACAGAATTGTTACAGTGCAGAAAGAAGCCATGCAACAGCTCATTAAATAAGCATCACTACCTAGAGCTAATCCACTGCTTTTTTTTCCCCTTGCACACTATTTCTATCCAAATAATCATCCAATGCCTTCTTGAATGCTTCAGTTTTTGTGCCAAAATGTCTTGGCATGATATTGTAAACAGAGAATAGGATGAGAGTCAAATTTTCGATTGTCTTGCGGAAGTGCTTCTTCAGACTTTCGGTCTGGCAGTGTTTCCCAAGCTGCTGTAGTGGCAAAGAGGCAATTTCAGTTGGTCATAAAAGCCAATGAGCAGTTGGGACACATAGTCAGGCTCAAGGCTCAATGTGCACAGCTTATTGGGCAAGGGAACGTGGTTGTTGGTGTTGGTGTTGGGGGGCAGAGGAGGGTAAAAGAGCCAACAACAAAAAAGTAAATGTCCCTTCTTTAATCTGATCGTGCTGGGTGAATCAGAGGGAATATTCCTCATTAGGTCTCTGACCTAGCCAAAATTTTGATTCTTTTAGAATTGCACTAAGAGTTTGACATGTAGTAATATTTTTGAAATGAGGAAATTCTGAAAACTTTTATAATGCTGTACATTTGTTTGGGGTGTGTCTGTGTGTGTGTGTATGTGTGTGTGGCTGTGTGGCTTTCTCATGGGGTCCAGACAGCCAGTGACTGCACAGAAAGAGGCTGATCTACTGTATTTGCTCATACATAAACCACACCCCAGATGTGAGCTGCCTTTTTTCATCTGCATCCCCAAATTAAAATGATTTGTGTTTGTATTCATATAGCATAGATGATTACTGAAGGTTTATAGACTTTAAAAACAGTGTCCCCACCCATCCCCACTTGATCTAAGATGCAGTGGTTTCTTTGCAAAAATGTACACCCTGACTTTTGATTTTTATTTTCCAAGAATACACAGTGGTGTTTCATGACTAACCAAACACAGTCACTGGTTTGTTTAGATACTCAGTGTAACCAATCTTTGATCCCTCAAGTTGTGCATTGGTTCAGTATTATCAAAGTTCCTGTCGTCTCATGTCAATGGTATTGCCCTCTGTGTTTTGAATGTTTGCAATGTATAGAACCACAATGTAAATAGTGAATAAAGAATTTTACTAATGCCTCCAGATACCTGTCTTTATTTTCCAAACACCACACATGTCTCCTACACTCAACATACTGACTTTCTGCAAGTAAAACTTTTACAGATACTTTACCTGAGACTTCATCAAGGCTCTGTCTAGGCTTGCGATGAAATATCCACCACTTCATTCTGCATATACATCCTACCAGTTTTCTTTCCTTATAAATTTTTATATCAATATTTATAATAGTAACTACACATGTAAACTTGTCACACTTTTCTTGCACACTCCAAACAAGCAGGGGCACTGTAGTGTAGGAGTTAATAAGAGCATAATCAGCTTACATGGGGTGACTTCCTGAAGAAGGGCTTATGCCCGAAACGTCGATTCTCCTGTTCCCTGGATGCTGCCTGACCTGCTGCGCTTTTCCAGCAACACATTTCCAGCTCTGACTCCATAACACACATGGAAATAGAAACACAAACATAAATTGCTGGAAAAACTCAGCAGATCTGGTAGCATGTGTGGAGAGAAATCAGAGCTAAAGTTTTGGGTTCAGTGACCCTTCTTCAGAAATAAAATTTGTTATGGAAATATGTCAAAATGAGCTCAGAATATATGACCTTAAAGTGGGCCTTGAGTTCTCAGAGCTATATAGGCCTTTCAGTCCATCAAATCTGTTCTGTAATGGAATGAAATTATGCTTGCTGTGTATCTTAACACCATTTAACTACCTTGGTTGCATAACCCTTATCAATGGCTTAGAAAATTTGAACTGGAATACAGAGGCATGCCTAATTGCTCTTTTCAAGGGATAGATTTCCAGATTACCACCACCTTTTGCGTAAGCGTGCTGCTTGACATCAATCAGGAAAACTAATAGGGTGGCACGGTGGCTCAGTGGTTAGAACTGTTGCCTCACAGCACTAGGGTCCCAGGTTTAATTCCAGCCTTGGTCTGTGTGGAGTTTGCATATTCTCCCTGTGTCTGTGTGGGTTTTGTCCGGGTACTCCGGTTTCCTCCCATAGTCCAAAGATGTGCAGGTCATAGTGTTAGGTGCATTAAGGAAATGGGTCTGGGTGGGTTACTCTTCGGAGGGTTGGTGTGGACTGGTTGGGCTGAAGGGCCTGTTTCCACACTGTAGGGAATCTAATCTGATAGAATATTATTCTTTATTCTAATTAGAATTGAATACAAAAATAGGGAAATCAAATCTTGAATACAGTATTGTCACCTTATTAAAGAAAGTGTGTTGGAAGCAGTTCAGAGAAGATCTGCTAGACTAATATTTGAAATGAATGGCTTGTCTTTTGAGGAAGGGTTGGACAGGCTAGGCCTGTATCCACTGGAGTTTAGAAGAGTAGAAGGTGACTTGACTGAAACATATAAGGTCATGAGGGGTGCCCACAGGGAGGAAGTGGAGAGGATGTTTCCTCTTGTAAGAGAATCAAGAATGAGGGGTCAGAGTTTAAAAGGGATTGACCATTCAATACAGATAAAGAGAATATTTTCCCAGAGGGTCACAAAGTTTTCTAACTCATTTTCTCAAAAGGGTGGAAACAGAGTCTTCAAATATTTTAAAAGCAGAGATGTATAGATTTTTGACATGCAGCGGAGGAGCAGGCTGGAAGAGAAAAAGTGGCCAACTTCTATTACTAATTCTTTTGTTTGTATCACTCAGCAGACTAATTCTAATTTTATGATTTAATTTCCTGTTCTTGGCTACATGCACCGGAGGAAATAGTTTTTCTTCACCTTAAATTCATTCATTAAATTACCCCAGAATCTTCAATACTTGAAAGAACTCAAGCTAAGTCCACACAATTTATTCTCATGATTTAATTGTTTTAAGTGATGGGCTGAATGGCCTCCTCTGCACTATAACACTTCTGTAATTCTATGTTTATATGGGTGAGTCTGAACTGCACCCTCTCCAAGGCCTATATATGCTTATTGAACAGAACTGAAGGCATTGCTTCAGAGCTGGTCTGATCAGAACTCCATCTTAAGGAATGTATGCTAAACCTATATAAAACACTGCTTCAGCATGAACTGTAATATTGCATTCAGTCAGAAGAGGTAGTGGTAATGTCATTGGATTAGTAATCCAGAGCCCCACATTAATGCTCTGGGGACTTGGTTCAAATCCCACCACGGTAGATGGTGAAATCTGAATTCAATAAAAAAAACTGGAAAAATAAGTTAGTCTAATGTCAACCATTGTCAGTTGTCATAAAAAACCATAAGATATAGGAGCAGAATTAGACCATTTGGCCCACCGAGACTGCTCCATCATTTGATCCTGGCTGATATGTTTCTCAAACTTATTCTCCTGCCTTCTCCCTGTAACCTTTGAAACCACTACTCATCAAGAATCTCTCTATCTCTGTCTTAAATACACTAAATGACTTGGCCTTCACAGCCCTCTGTGGCAATGAATTCCAAAGAGTCACCATCCTTTGGCTGAAGAAATTCCTCCTCATCTCAATTCTAAAGAATTGTCCTTCATTCTGAGGCTGTGCCCTTGGATCCTAGTCTCTCCTACTAGTGGAAACATTTTCTTATGTCCAGTCTATCAAGGCTTCTCAAAGTTCTGTAAATTTCAATGAGATCCCTTCATTGAATACAGACCCAGAGACCTCAACACTCTTCATATAACAAACCCTTCATCCACAGGACACCTCCAACCCCAGCACATCCTTCCTTAGATATGAGGCCCAAAACTGCTCACAATATTCCAAATGCAGCCTCAGCAATACTTTTATATTCTAGCCCTCTTGTAATGAATGCTCATACTGCTTTTGCCTTCCTAACTGTCAACTGAGCCTGCATGTTAACCTTAAGAGAAGCCTGAACCAGGACTCCCACATCCATGTATGCTTCAGATTTCCAAAGCCTTTCCCTGTTTAGAAAATAGTCTACATTTCTATTCTTCCAATCAAAGTGCATAATCTCACACTTTCCCACATTGTATTCCATCTGCCTCTTCTTTGCCCACTCACCCAATCTGTCCAAGTCCTTTTGCAGCCTCCCCACTTTGTCAACCCTCCATTCATTTTTTAAATCATCTGTAAATGTAGCAACAATGCCCTCAGTTCCTTCATCCAGATTATTAATGTAACATTTGGTTCAGGGAAGAAAGGCTGCCAACTTTACCAGGTCTGATCTTCACATGACTCCAGGCCCAATGTAATGTAGCTGACTGCTAACTGGACAATTAGGGATGGACAAGCCAATGACGCCCAATCCCATGAATGAATAAAGTTGTATCCGCTTCATTTTAAGAGAGATGTGACAGCATTAGAGATTTCCGAGAATGTTTCCACAGATTAGAGAAGCTGGGACTGTTCTCCTTGGAGAAGTCTGAAAGGAGATTTGATCCCAGTGTTTGAAATCATGTGGGGTTTGAAAAGAGCAAGCAGGGACAAACTGTATCTATTGATAGAATAGTTGAAGGCACAGATTTAAGTTACCTGCAAAAGAAGCAATGTAGACAGGAGTAAAAACATTCTCATGCAGCGAGTGGTTACGTCTGGAATGCACTGCTGAGAGTATGGTGAAGGCAGATTCAGTCGAGGCTTTTGTGAGGAATGTGGGCCATTATCTGCAAAGGAATAATGTGCAGTGGGGAACATAAGAGAATGACACAAAGAGAATTTTTTCAGTGCAAATATGATAGACTGAATGGCCTCCATCGATGTGGTAACTTTCGATGAGTATTTTAAATTATAATTGTGTACTTAAGGAGGTATTATGGTATAGTGGTTAATGTCCCTGCCTCTGAACTAGATGCTCTAAGTTGCAACGCCACTCCAGAACTTGACAACTTAAGATAGTGTGTTCATAGAAGTTTTCTAATCAACAAGACATTATGTGACACCTCTGGAGAAAGTGGGGCTTGTACCCAGGCTTCGTGGCACAGAGGTTGGACACTACCACTGCACAAGAGCCCCTATGACACTTTCACAACTCATAAGTTGATTATCATCAATAGCTGGAGGTAGAGTGATATTTCTGGGGATGGAAAAATTGTTGGAGCCACCACTATCACTGTCCAGAGCTCCAGACTCTTAGGTGCCCTCTAAAACAGCTGAGTAACAATCCCCAACCCCACCCCCGCCCAAGGATGGGCAGCAAGTGATGGCCTTGTCAGCGATGCCAATCTCTCATGGAAGAATCAAAAAAAGGAGGGACTCTTTATCTTCGGCTGCAACCCACCTTGGAGCTGCAACTGGGATGAACAAAATCTTGAAGAAGGCCACTTGAATCCACTGTTGTTGCTTCTCCCAGGGAGGTGTTTCAGTGCGTAAGAGACTGCATGCAGGACTGTCACTGGGAAGCAGAGCCTAATGACTGCATGAATACGAGATTGTAAGTTTAAAGAAAAATTACAGGATTTGATGTATTGGAGGCCAGCTAATATAAAAATGAGAGTTTTGCATTTCTATAGCAGTCTGTCACATTCTGAGGATCTCCCAAAGTGCTTTGCAGCCAGTGAAGTACTTTTGCAATGTAGCCATTGTTGTCATTGCAGGAAACCAATGTTTGGACAGCAAGCTCCCACAAACTGCACTGCTGTAATGATGCAGAAGGATAAATATTGGTTCAGGACGATGATCAGCATTTTTTGAAAAAAAATCATTCATGGAATGTGGGCATTGCTGGCTGGGCCAGCATTAATTTACCATTCCAAACTGCCCTTGAAAAGTTGGTGCTGCAGACCATTTGATGTAGGAAGACCCACAATGTCATTCGAGAGGGAGTTTGAGAATTTTGATCCAGTGTTATCAAAAGAACGCTGATTATCTCCAAGTCAGGATGGTAAGTGATTTAAAGGAGAACTTGCTGGTGGTGGTTCCCGTGTATATGTTGCACTTGTCCTTTTGTATGGTAGAAGTCATGAGTTTGGAAAGTACTGTCTAAGTCTTGGTGAATTTTTGCAGTGGATCTTGCAGCTGGTATACATACTATTGCTACTGAGCACTGAGTGAATGTTGACATGGTGCCAATCTAGTGGTTTCTTTATCCCAGATGGTGTCAGCTTCTTGTGTGCTCTTTGAGTAGTGCCAGTAAATCTTATAGGCCGTCGTGAGAAGATAGACAGGATCTTGAAGGCTGATGATGTGATTTGGATCTTGTCATGACTTTCATCATGGATCAAGGCAGAGATCCCCCAGTATAAGATCACAGACTTGTTAACAGTACAGAATCAGGCTGGTTGGCCCATCTTGGTTCTTGATCTGAATTCTGACACTGTGTTTGGTGCAATGTATCCCTTGTGTTCGGAATAACTAATAGCCCCACCAACAGACTGTGTATTCATTGTGTTTGTTGAGAATCAGTTTCTGCTCACATTCCCAAACGCTTGATTCGAAATATCAGATCTCGGCCAGTACATGACCTACACGGCCTTTCCTGAGAAGATCTGGCCCATGGTGGAATCAGGTGGAAGCCAAGGAGGAATTGGCAGCTCCAATGGTGCCTAGAGGAGAAAAAAAAATGAAGAATTTCCGATGGAACAGGGAGGCAGCTCGTCTCCCAGCCCAGAGGGGAATTATCTATTATAAAGCAAGTTGGGTGAAGAATGGATCGAAGGGCGTTTAGCCTGTCCTCGGGGTCAAAGGTGTTAACGGTCCGCTGACACGCGGGAGCGGTCACGCGAACAAAATGGCTGCTGCTCCAGGTGCTTTCCCGGCGGTTGGCGAGTGAATTATTTCTGGTGAAAGTGGCAGTTATTTACTGCAGGTAACTGAGCGGCTAGTTTATATTTAAATATTGGGGATCTGATTAATGTCTAAAATGTTTACCTAGGATATACGGTACGGAAACAGGGCATTCGGCCCAATCAGCCTGTATCGGTGACATGTTCCACCCGGGCGTTCTTGTATTTTTCTCCTATTTGAATTTATCATATGAACCCTCTATTCCTATCTTCTCTCAACTGCTTGTCTTGCTTTCCCTGAAGTGAGTCCCGATTATTTGTCCTCGTCGTTCTCTGTGCTGGCAAGCTCCAGTCTTTGAGTGTGAACATGTGATTTGGATCTTGTCCTGACATTCAAGGCAAAGATCCCCCAAGACAAGATAACAGATCAGTTTACAGTGTAGAAACAGGTCGCTTAGCCCTCTGAATGAGCAATTTATCTGGAACCATTCTCCCAGCCTTTTTCCGGTAATCCTGCGCGTTCTTCCATTCCAGATTACAGTCCATTTCCATTTTGAAAGTCTTGATTGAACTTGTTTCTTCCACACATTCAGGCAGTGCTTTACCACACCCTGCATGAAGGATATTTCCCCTGGTATCCCTTTTGCTAATTACGTAAATCTGTGCCCCCTCTTGAAGAAAGACCATCTTCTAAACAAAGTTGCCTGATTGAGAATCTGTATAAATTAGGAAGCTCAGGCACGTGAATGAACTTGTTAGCAAGCTGGCACAGGAGCCAATATAAATTAGTGAGTTCAGGGGACATTTAGCCGAATGAGACTTGGTGTGAGCTAAGACACAAGTGACAGAGTTTCTGCTGACCTCGGGTTTATAGAGTATGTGTACTAGAGCGCTTTTGAATAATCCAGCCTGAAGTAGCTGAGGAGGGGGTGGACAGTCATCGGGTAGATACAAGCTATTCAGTTGAAGGTGTGTATTTGTGAATGTAGGGTCATCATGGGACCAGTTACGACTCCAAGGTTGCAAATAGGCTGATTCTTTTGCATCAGACAGTTGCTGGGAAGATGGAGTCAATGGTTCGGGAGTAGATTTTCTGGCAGGGACCCAAAATAATGGTTTCCCTCCTCCCAAAAGTTAATGGGACTGAGTGGGGGGAAACTTTGCTTTTGCAGAGCTGGATGTCTAAACGCCTATATGGTACTTGTTTATTATATGTACATTGACGCACATAATTCTTTTGTATATATATTTATAGCTATATATATATATAATTATAATTGTTTTCGCTCTTTCTCAACTTGTTTGTTATCTGTCTGTTCCCTCAATGCATACCAAGGCCCTGCCAACAAGTTACATTCTGGTCCTCTTGTTGCCAGAACAAGCTGCTGCTTGCCCCGAGCTCACTCACTGATGTGAGGTGTCATCATAGGACTGCTGGTGTCTCTCTCACTAATTCTGCACAATCTGATGCACTGAAGTCCCATTCTGCATTTCAGATTTTGGCGTATTCTGTGCCTTTTAACCCCTTGAGTGGATTCAGCAGCGAATGGCTGTGTAAGGCATCTCAATTTTTTTTCTAAGATTGTCCACAGAGATTTCCCCTGCAGACTTAAGAATCCAATTCTTTACCCTCTTGTGGGTACATATAGATATTTACAGCACTTGGCCACTTCCAGATGGTGGCGGAGTAGGGCTCCTGTGCCAGAGATTGCCCACTCAGTCTATTTTTCTTGCTCTTTTCGTTTTTTACTGTCTTTTATTTTCCTTACTTACCTCTTGAGCTCAGATGGCAACTGCGGCAGACCTTGAGCGACACCAGTGCGGAGGAGAGTAGACCCAGCATGAACCTCAACAAGCCCAGCATGGAGGAGAGTAGGCCCAACGCAAAGGAGAGTTGGCTGAGTATGTACCTCGAGCAACACCAGTGCAGAGGAGAGTAGGCCTAGCATGGACCTCAAGTGAGCCTAGCGTGGAGGAGAGTTAAGCCAAGTGTGGAGGAGAATAGATCAAGTGTGACCTCAAGCAAACCCAGCGGGGAGGAGAGTAGGCCGAGTGCAGAGGAGAGTAGGCCAAACGCAGACCTCGAACATTTGTAAAACTGGAGCTGTGGAGCCAGAGCTTGGTAGTGGCTGGGGCCTAGTGTGAGCCTTGATGGCAGCGTCCTCGATTGGTGACTGGCATTAGCAGTGGCCAACGGCGAAGGATGACGGCTGCGAGGAATGGGGAGAGTGACAATCAGCAAGTGGTGAGTGGCAGCGAAGCCTGGCATGCCCAGACAGGTCTTAGCCCAGCATGGATGAAAGCATGCCCAGCGTGAGGGAGAGAGAACCCTCTTGGAAGGTTTGGAGCATCATTAGAGCCACAGCTGAAGAAAGGACTGTAATGTTTGACATTGAGTCATAGAATCATAGAGATGTACAGCTTTATTTCTCTTCTTTTTACTTTTATGCTGAGAAGACTATAGTGCTGCATGTTATTACTTAGTTACAGAAATAGAGAAATAAGAAATAAGATTTGTACCTGGGTACTTTGTACCTAAGATGGCACCATGTATGGTGACATTGTATACTTTTCATTGTATTCTTGTACCCAGTACTTGAGTAAATATAACAATAAAACCTAGATCTAAATCTTGGCCCATCTGGTCTTGCTGGTCTTTATACTCCATGTGCTTTGAGTACAAACAATGTTTTCCTTTCCACTCTGTCCAGACGCCTCAAGATTTTTGAATACTCAATAAATTAAAGGAGTGCCTTATATTCCAATCATTCATTGACTTTCTATTGGTTTGTGGTCCAGCTGCACTTTCATTTTGGAATCCTAATCTTAGCTTTCAAATTTCTGTGACTTTGTCCATTCCCTACCTTTGTAATCTTCTCAAGCCCGGGAATATTTTAAGCTATCAGCCTTCATTTAATTCTGCCCTCTGGTATATAGGAACATATATCAGGAGTAGACTATTCATCCCATCGAACTTACCCCCCCCCATTCAATACAATTCGGATTGATCGAGCACTTCAATGTCTTTTACTCATCTCATCTCAATAAAGTAAAAAGTGGGAATGTTTGCCAGTATTTTCATCATGTTCACCACCATTCATCACTCCTAAGGTACTAAAGCAGTCTGCACCCAAATGCAGCAAGGCCTTAACCATATTCAAGCTTGGATTGACAAGTGCAGGTAACAGTCATGCCACACAAATGTCAAACAATGACAATCTCTAACAAGAGACAATCTAACCATCACCCTTTGATATTCAATAGCATTACCATCACTGAATACCACACTATAAACAGCCTGCGATTACCATTGACTAGAAACTGAATGGGGCTAGCCACATAAATACGGTGGCAATAAAGGCAGGTCAGAGACTAAGAATCATGCAATGAGTACCTCATCGTCTGACTCCCCAAAGCCTGTCTACCATCTACAAGGCACAAATCAGGAGTGTGAAGGAATAACCCCACTTTGCCTGAATGAGTACAGCTCCAATAACTCTCAAGAAGTTTGACACCATCCAGGACAAAGTAGCCAGCTTTATTGGCACCACATCTATAACATCCATTGCCTCCATCACCAATGCTGAGTAGCACTGTGTACCATCTAGAAGATGCACTGCAGGAATTCACCAAGGCTTTTTAGACAGCAGCTTCCAAGCCCACGACCTGTACCATCTAGAAGCACAAGGGCAGCAGATAAATGGAAGTACCACAACATGCAGGTTCCTATCCAAGCCACTCACCATCCAGACTTGGAGATATATCATTGTTCCTTCAGTGTTGCTAGGTCAAAGTCCTGGAACTCCCTCCCCAAAGGCATTGTGGTTCTACCTACAGCAAATGGACAGCAGTGGGTCAAAAAGGCAGCACATTACCACCACCTCATGGGCAATAAAGAGTAGACAATAAATGCTGGCCCAGCCAGCAATGCCCACATCCCATGAATGAATTAAACAGAGTAACCACTCTTGACAGGAGTCAATTTTGGAGATGGCTCAAATTGTCCTCCTCACGTAAACAAAACTAACCATAATTATTGTCTTGTGGGTTCTGTCCATGGCTGGTGTTTAAGAAGGAGGTTCGCCTCTAACCTCCTCAAGTGCACTGAGGGGGTGGGGCTATGAATACTGGTTTCGTCCACATTTGCTCACATCCTAAAATCCAAATTCAGAACTGCCACCAGCTGCCTGTGTGACAAAGCTCAAACTGTTGGATGGCGACAACAGGAAATGATTATTCTCCTTCCCACCCATGGGACCTCCTAAACGTTACATTTCAGGTTCTCAGGTGACACGTTATAAACACATCCTGTGACGACCTCCTGTTTATGAGGATCTAACTAGCTTAGTCATCAGTTCTGAGTCACTAGGAGGTGTTCTCCACTAGTTTGGGCTTGCCTCATGCTTTGGAAACCATGAGTAGGTCCTTGTGGATATTGTTTGTATTATACCAACTCCAGTAATTACATACTCATTACTCAGGAGGAGTTGTGGTTTGCAGCCTCAAATCATTCAGCTACTTCACCAGTTGTTCAATTGCAGCATGATGGTTTGTTCCAAGTATTTACTTTTGCACCAAAGGCAATTGTTTTGTTTTTATTCACTCTCATTCTTTGACTTTCACTGGCATAGTCAGATACAGAGAGTCTGAACTGAATTGAGGGTCAGGTGAGTGAAGCCAGACCCTCTACCTTGATAGGTTCTCCATGTCGCTGATATTTGCTCACTGATCTTCTCTCGATTGGTGACTGATATTGCGCTCTCTCTAGATTCCACATAACCTTCAGCTCACATCCACACTCCATTCTCTCCCCCACATCTACATTCTATCCTCTTTCCTATATCCACACTCAGTCTTCTTCCCCTATATTAACAATCCGTTCACTCCTCCCCATTCACACTCCATCCTCTCTTCCATATCTATATTCAATCCCCTCTCCCATTTCCAAACTCTGACCTCTTCCCCATTTCCACATTCCATCTTCTTCCCCTTATCCACATGATATTCAGTCTCGCATATCCAAGCCATCCTCTCTTCCCCCATATGCACTCTCTATCTGCTCCCTCAAGTACACATTCCTGATTCTTCCTTCAAATCCACTTCCCATTCCCTGATACCTTCTCCTCTCCTTGATACCATGCAGGATAAATCGGTTGCATTGGCAGGTGCTGAGGAAGGAGACATGGCTGTATTAGTGGATTTGCTTCAGGACGAAAAGCTTCATGGCAGAGGAGATGACCTGGGGAGTGCAGTCGGTGAGAGACTCACAGATCCTTGTGGAGGGAGGAGGAGAATGTCAAGGTGGGCATCCTTGAAAGAGGCTTCACAGTAAGGTTTCAGCAACTGGGAGAAAGTGAGGACTGCATATGTTGGAAAGTCAGAGTCGAAAAGTGTGGCACTGGAAAAGCACAGCAAGTCAGGCAGCATCCGAAGAGAGTCGATGTTTCGGACATAAGCCCGTCATCAGTTTCTCACTTTCCCTCTCGCCTTGATACCCTGAGTATTGTTGCCCTCAAGGGAAAGAGTATGCCCATTCAAGGACAAAGGAGGGAAGTTATGCAATGAGCCACAGGAAGTGAGAGAGATCCTTAATGAATACTTTTGTATCATTATTCACTGAGGTGAAGGACATGACTGATGTTCAGATCAGGGATGAGTATGTGAAAACTCTAGAGAATATCAACATATTGAAGGAGGAAGTTTTGGGAATCCTAAATTGCATTAAGGTAGCTAAGCCCTCAGGGCCAAATGGAAACTCTCCCAGGTTACTGCGAGAAACAAGGGAAGAAATAGCTGGGGCATTAGCAGGTATCTTCATGTCCTCTTTGACCACAGGTGAAGTTCCAGAGGACTGGAGATTAGCCAATGTTGTTCCCTTGTTAAGGAAAGTAGGGATAATTCAAGAAATTATAGGCTGGTGAGCCTGATGTCTGTGGTGGGGAAGCTCTTGGAGAAGGTACTGAGGGACAAGGTATATGCACATTTGGAAGAAAGTGGATTAGTAAGTGACAGGCAGCATGGTTTTGTATAGGGAAGGTAATGTCTCGCCATCCTGATTGAATTCTTTGAAGAGATGACGAGGATTATTGATGAATGAAGGGCTGTGGATGCAATTTAGATGGACTTCAATCAGGCATTTGATAAAGTCCTACAAGTATATAAGTGCAAAAATAAAAATCATATGGGATTTGGGGTGGGCTGGCTAGCTGGATACAAAACTGGCTTGGTCCCGAAGACCGAAGGTAGTGGTGGAAGAGTGTTTTTCAGAATGGAGACCTGCAATTAGTGATGTTCCACAGGGATCAGTCTTAGGTCCTCTGTTGTTTGTAGAATATATAGATGATCTGAAGGCAAACGTGGGTGGTCTGACTAGTACGTTTCTGATAACACGAAGACTGGTGGAGTTGCGGATAGTGCTGACGACTGTGAAAGGATACAACAGGATACAGATAAGTGACTTTTAGAATTAGAATCTCTATTGTGTGGAAACAGGTCCTTTGGCCCAAAAAGTACACACTGACCTGCCAAAGAGTATCCCACCTAGACGCATTCCCTGACTTTTACCCCTGACTCATGCACGTAATCTATACATCTTTGAACACAGCCAATTCACCTAACCTGCACATCTTCGGATTGTGGGGGGAATCCAGACCACCCAGAGGAAACCCACGCAGACACTGGGAAATGTGCAAACTCCGGAAAGTCGCCTCAGGCTGGAACACCAGGCAGCAGTGCTAACCACTGAGCCACCGTGCCAACCATGGGCACTGAAATGACAGAGGGGGTTTAATCCAGACAAATGCGAGGTGATGCATTTTGGAGGACCAGACTTAGGTATGAAATGTACTGTAAATGGCAGAACCCTTAGGAACAGTAACATTCGGACAGATCTGGGCGTGCAAGTCCACAGTTCCCTAAAAGTGGCAACACAGGTGGCCAAAATGATTAAGGCGGCATATGTCATGCTTGCTTTCATCGGCCAGGGCATGAAGTACAAGAGTCAGCAAACCATGTTGCAGCTACGTGAAACCCTTGTTAGGCTGCATTTGGAGTATTGTGTGCAGTTTTGGTCGCCACACTACCAGAAGGACGTAGAAGCTTTGGACAGAGTGCAGAGAAGATTCACCAGGATGGTGCCTGGTCGCGAAGGCTTTGGCTATGAGGAAAGATTAAAAAGACTAGGATTGCTTTCACTGGAAATATGGCAGCTAAGAGCAGACCTGATAGAGGTCTACAAACTTATGAGAGGCATAGATAGAGTAGATAGTCAGACTCTTACAATTACAAAGGGGCACAGGATCAAGGTGAGAGGGGGAAAGTTTAAGGGAGATGTGCTAGGGAAGCTTTTCATGCAGAGAGTGGTAGGAGTCTGGAACACACTGCCAGAAGAGGTGGTGGAAGCAGGCACATTGGCAACATGTAAGAGGCATCTAGATGGTTACATGAATAGGGAGGGAGTAGTGGTACACGGACTGAATAAGGGCAGAACATTTGTATTTTAGTTTAGTTAGTGCGTGATGATCGGCACAGGCTTGGAGGGCCAAAGGGCCTGTGCCTGTGCTGTACTTCTCTTTGTGCTTTGTTCTATTTGTTTATCCCCCACCTTCTCTGAGGTGAGTTCTTTACTTTATTACTGTGAAGAACTAAATGGTATTTCTGGGTACTGAATGGTATTTCTATAAACCAATACCTCCATCTGCTCATTGGCCTACAAGTAGCCCAGGTGTAGCTACCTGTTGGCAGCAATTCCCAGTTTCAAGAGTGAAGGGACAGAGTGGGGCCTCTGCCACTGTCAGGCACAGTCACACTAGGAGTGTAATTAGCCACAGGTGAACACTGCAATCTGTTCAGGTGCAGTGTTCCAGAAGATACTTTATTCACAGTTCCTGCAGGGGGATTTACACCACTGCACAGATCACCAAACATTTATGGAATTTTTTCATTCAAACATAGAATCAAATGTACTTCAGAGCTGGGTGAAGAGCACCTATCCTATTTCTGATCTTATGTGAGTGCATCTGTCTGTCTGTTCAGTTTGAAGTGAGCGCAGGTGTATGTGATGAAACGAGCTCCATTAGTGTGAGTGAGTTTGTGGATGTGGAAGTGCTTGTTTGTGCCACCAAGTGTGTAAATGATTGTGTATCAAGGTATTTATTTTTATCTGTGAGAGTAATTGTGCGCATGTATATATGTGTATGGGTTTGCCTTTTCTTTCACTGTCTCGCTCTCTTTTCTATCTTGCAGCCTGCCTCGAGCATTAACTGTGAATTCTTTCTTTCAGTCTGCTTCTGTCATTCTCTCCAATATTCCTTTTGCTGTCTGACTGCCTGTGTTTCCTTATTTCTCTCTTTCTCCATCTCTTCACTTGCATCAGACTCTCTGTCTTTCTCTGCCTCTCACTCTCCTCCCTCCACTTATCTCTCTCTGTTTCTTCATCTGTCTCAGCTTTTGCTCTCTCTCTCTCGGGAGATGAAAGAATAGGGGAGGAGGGGGAGGACGTTGTAAGAGTGTTGGGTGGGGCAACATAATTGTGGAGAGGGAGGGTTAAGAGTTCAGGAAAAGGGACATGTAAGAGTGGGGAAGGTGGAGCACCTATTAGAGTTGCGGAGGAGACATCAGTAAGTGCAGGGGAAGAGAGTTACGTGTAGATGAGGGGGAGGGGAGACCTGTACGTGTGGGAGGCGTGCAAAAAGACACTAAGTGGGAGGAAGTAAGGATCTGCAAGTATGTGGGAAGGGGATGAGGACCTGTAAAAGTGGGGAGAGGACCTGTTTGGGCTTTTGGGGGTCTGGCTAATTTGGGAATCTGTAAGAGAAGGGGGTTGTGGGACAGAGAGCATTATGACAAGTGTTTTATAGGAAGATGTATAACATCCACTGTTGAGAACTTAGTTGACATCTTCCAGATTCCAACTCCATGTGATCTGACATTGCCAATGACGCATTTTTACAATGACCATCAAACCCTTCTATTACACAGGAGACTGGAGTTTCTTTCCTCACGTATTTGGATGATGACAAGAGCACTAAGCCTACTCAATTTTCCTGCTCATGTTAACAACACCTAGGATTTAAAATCGGCATGGCCTCTGCCACACTGCAGTGTGTCCAGGAAACAAAATAAGGACGGTGCCTTTCTATCAGAAATCCCACTATGACACCCTCAGTCCTGTGTTGACTGCCCCCCTTCTCATCGTTGTCCCTTTATCTGCTATGCCTGAAGTTAGATTCCTGACATTTACTGTACTCTCTATTGTATTACTTGTTCTGGAACTAGAGTCATAGAGATGTACAGCATGGAAACAGACCCTTCGGTCCAACCCGTTTATGCTGACCAGATATCCCAACCCAATCTAGTCCCACCTGCCAGTACCTGGCCTATATCCCTCCAAACCCTTCCTATTCATATACCCATCCAAATGCCTCTTAAATGTTGCAATTGTACCAGCCTCCACCACTTCCTCTGGCAGCTCATTCCATACCCATACCACCTTCTGTGTGAAAAGGTTGCCCCTTAGGTCTCTTTTATATCTTTTTCCTCTCACCCTAAACCTATGCCCTCTAGTTCTGGACTCCCCGACCCCAGGGAAAAGAATTTGCCCATTTATCCTATCCATGCCCCTCATTATTTTATAAACCTCTAAGGTCACCCCTCAGCCTCCGACACTTCAGGTAAAACAGCCCCAGCCTGTTCAACCTCTCCCTATAGCTCAAATCCTCCAACCCTGGCAACATTCTTGTGAATCTTTTCTGAACCCTTTTAAGTTTCACAACATCTTTCCGATAGGAAGGAGACCAGAATTGCACGCAATATTCCAACAGTGGCCTAACCAATGTCCTGTACAGCCACAAAATTACCTTCCAACTTCTGTACTCAATACTCTGACCAATGTCTTCTTCACTATCCTATCTACCTGCGACTCCACTTTCAAGGGGCTATGAACCTGCACTCCAAGGTCTCTTTGTTCAGCAACACTCCCTAGGACCTTACCGTTAAGTGTATAAGTCCTGCTAAGATTTGCTTTTCCAAAATGCAGCACCTCGCATTTATCTGAATTAAACTCCATCTGCCACTTCTCAGCCCATTGGCCCATCTGGTCCAGATCCTGTTGACATCCAGCACTTTCTCCTATGTAATCATTTTGCAAGACGTCACCATCTGTTTCCCTACAGTCTATATCTTCCATATCTTTTTCCACAGTAAATGCTGATGCAAAACATTCATTTAGTATCTCCCTCATTTTCTGTGGCTCCACACAAAGGCTGCCTTGCTGATCTTTGAGGGGCCCTATTCTCTCCCTCGTTACCCTTTTTGTCCTTAATATATTTGTAAAAATCCTTTGGATTCTCCTTAATTCTATTTGCCAAAGCTATCTCATGTCTGCTTTTTGCCCTCCTGATTTCCCTCTTAAGTATTCTCCTACTGCCTTTATACTCTTCTAAGGATTCACTCGATCTATCCTGTCTATACCTGACATATGCTTCCTTCTTTTTCTTAACCAAACCCTCAATTTCTTTAGTCATCCAGCATTCCCTATACCTACCAGCCTTCCCTTTCACCCTGACAGGAATATACTTTCTCTGGATTCTAGTTATCTCATTTCTGAAGGCTTCCCATTTTCCAGCCATCCCTTTACCTGCGAACATCTGCCTCCAATCAGCTTTCGAAAGTTCTCGCCTAATACAGTCAAATTGGCCTTTCTCCAATTTAGAACTTCAACTTTTAGATCTTGTCTATCCTTTTACATCACTATTTTAAAACAAATAGAATTATGGTCGCTGGCCCCAAAGTGCTCCCCCACTGACACCTCAGTCACCTGCCCTGCCTTATTTCCCAAGAGTAGGTCTAGTTTTGCAACTTCTCTAGTAGATACATCCACATACTGAATCAGAAAATTGTCTTGTACACACTTAAGAAATTCCTCTCCATCTAAACCTTTAACACTATGGCAGTCCCAGTTTATGTTTGGAAAGTTAAAATCCCTACCATAACTACCCTATTATTCTTACAGATAGCTGAGATCTCCTTGCAAGTTTGTTTCTCAATTTCCCTCTGACTATTGGGGGGGTCTATAGTACAATCCCGATAAGGTGATCATCCCTTTCTTATTTCTCAGTTCCACCCAAATAACTTCCCTGGATATATTTCCAGGAATATCCTCCCTCAGCACAGCTGTAATGCTATCCCTTATCAAAAAAGCCACTCCCCCTCCTCTCTTGCCCCCCTTTCTATCCTTCCTGTAGCATTTGTATCCTGGAACATTAAGCTGCCAGTGCTGCCCATCCCTGAGCCATGTTTTCGTAATTGCTATGATATCCCAGTCCCATGTTCCTAACCATGCCCTGAGTTCATCTGCCTTCCCTGTTAGGCCCCTTGCATTGAAATAAATGCAGTTTAATTTATCAGTCCTATCTTGTCCCTGCCTGCCCTGACTGTTTGACTCACGTCTGTTCTCAGCTGTACCCGTCTCAGATCAATCTCTTTCCTCACTATCTCCCTGGGTCCCACCCCCCCCACCTTACTAGTTTAAATCCTCCCAAACTTTAATGATGTCTGCTGAGCCTTACTCCACTTGAACTTCTTCTATAATTTTCCATGTAACTGAATCCATCCATCAGCTATTTAGTTTAAAGCCCTGTCCACAGCCCTAGTTGTGTAATTTGCTAGGACTCCGGTCCCAATGTTATTCAGATGGAGCCTGTCCCATCCAAAACAGCTTCCCCAGTTCTGGTGCCAGTACTCCAAGAATTTGAATCGGTTTCTCCCACCCCAATCTTTGATCCTAGTGTGAATAGCAGACAGGTCCTACATTGAAATGTGATGTTAAAAATGTGTGTTAGAGTCACATTCTTTCTTTAAGTAAAGTCCTAGTAGTGACATCACTTCTGCAAAGTTGTCCTATGGACAAAACTCCCACTTTCACAAGTCCCCAATGGTAAAATTCCATCTTGGAAGAGACACCAGGATTCATTTGAAGAGATCCAAGTGGTCAGACTGTCGCTTTACAAGGATCTGGTTGTTTGGGTTGTCATTCTGAAAGACTCCAGATGTTTGGACTGTCATTTTAAAGGGATCCAGGTATTTGGACTGTCACTTTGATGGGTTCCTGTGAGAGATTATGAAGCATAATTCCGATTGGGTGATGATTTTGCAACATTATCATCAGAGGCAGACAGTAAAAATAATAATTAAAAGACAAGTTGGAATTATCTCTGTAATTATGATTATAATTATGAAAGTGATACTCTTGTGCATCAGATCCAATATCACAGAAAACTAAGTGATGTTTCAGGGAGTCAAACACAAGGAGCTCCCGAGGTTTGTATTGAGTCTTTCATTGTTTTGTGTGCAATTCCCATCAGGGTCTATGGACAGATAAAGCCCTCTTTCATCGAAGCACTATCACCAGCGTCTCATAACAACACGCCCTTGATCTGTAATCATTCACTTTCTTGTGTTCCTTTAATTCTCTCCTAGTTACAGCCACATTCCTTTGGAGACATATGAATGGATTCTAAGTGCACAGGTTAATCATTGCCACTGCAGTGGTGGCTGAGGAGTGGTGGAGGAGGGAGAGACCGCTTGCTGGGAGGTCAAGGACGAAGGCAGGATTGCCTACTCCACGGATACCTGAACACAGCTATGACTACATAGCTCAAAGGGAAGTGGGTCCATTTTTTATTCAATCACAGGATGTGAGTATCGGTGGCTGGGACATCATTGGTAGCCAGTCCCTAAGTTTTCCTTTGAGCAAGTAGTGGTGCACCACTTTCTTGAACCATTGCAATCTGTTTGGTGTGGGTAGATCTACGATGCAGTTAGCGAGGAAATTCCAGGTTTTTCAGCCAGTAACACTGAAGGAATTGCGATATATTTCCAAGTCAGGATAGTAATTGTCTTGGAGGAGACCTTGCAGGTAGAAGTGTTCCCATGTATCTGCTGCCCTCTTCCTTCTGCATGAAAGTGGTCATGGATTTGGAAGTCCAAAGTTCTCTTGGTGGGTTGTTGCAGTGCATTTTATAAATGGTACACAATACTGTGAATGAATGTCAGCGGTGAAGGGAGTGAACAGGAGTGAAAGATGGTGGATGGAGTGCCAAACAAGCAGGCTGCTTTGACCTGCATGGTGATGAGTTTGTTGAATGTTGTTGAAACTGCACTCATCCAGACAAGAGGGAAGTATTCTATCACACTCCAGACTTGTGCCTTGTCGATGATAGACAGGGTTTGGGTAGTCAGGAGGTGAGTTATCCACTGCAAGATTTTTAGCCTCTGACGTGCTGTTGTGGCCAAAGCATTTATATAGCTGGACCACCTCCTGCAAGCACCCTCCCAGTCACATACAATCCTTGGAAATATATCACCATTTGTACACTCTCTGAGTCAAAATCATTGAACTTGCTCTCTATCATCACTGTGCGTGTCCCTACAACACATAGACTGCATGGGTTCAAGAAGATGGCTCACCACCACAGTCTCAGAAACATTTAGGGATGGGCAATAAATTCTGGCCCAACCAGTACGTATCCAAGATTAAAAGTAATTGTGCACTTGTATAATGTCTTTCACAACCTTGAGATATGCGAAAGTGCTCCCTCTTCATTGGACAATCTGGAACCAAGCACATGGCTTTGTTCTGCATGTATGTTCTTGACATAAAAAGCAGGATAAATCCAACCTGGCCAATTACTGTAAAGTGATGGAAGTTGTCATCAACAGCATTATCAAGCAGCGCCTGCTCAGCTATAACCTGGACAGTGATGCCCAGTTTAAGTTCTGCCACAGCCACTCAGCTTCTGACCACATTACATCGTGACCTTGGTTCAAACATGGACATAAGAGCTGAATTCTAGAGTCAAGGTGAAAGTGACAGCCCCTGACATCAAGGCCACATTCAACTGTGTGAGGCATCATGGAGTCCAAGAAAAACTGGAATCAGTGGGCATCAGGGAGAAAGGTCTCTGCTGGTCAGAGTCAACTTGGCACATAGAAAGATGGTTGTGGATTTCTGCAGCAATTCTTCAAAGTTGTGTCCATCAGGTGCAACCATTTTCAGCTGCTTCATCAATGACATCCCTCCAATATAAGGTCAGAAGTGGGAATATCCATCGATGACTGCACAATATTCAGCACTATTCACAACTCCTTAGATACTGATGCAGTCCGAATGCAACAAGATCTGGACAATCTCCAAACTTGGCTGACATTCATGCCACACAAATGCCAGGCAATGACCATCTCCAATAATAGACAATCTAATTACTGTCCTTGACATTCAATGATGCAACTATCACAGAATCACTCACTGTCAACATCCTTTGGGTGCCATTGACCAGAAAACTCAAAGGACTTACCACACAAACATAGTAGCACAAGAGCAGGTCAGAGACTAGGAATGCTGCAGTAACTCACTGCCTTACTCCCCTAAGCCTGCACACCATCTAAAGGTACATGTCAGGAGTGTGATGAATGCTCTCCACTAGCCTAGATTGGTACATCTCCAACAACATTAACGAAGCTTGACACCATCCAGGACAAAGCAGCCCACTTGCTTGGCACCACATCCACAAGCATTCATTCCTTCCACCACTGACACTCAGCAGCAGGAGTAAGCACTATCCACAATGCACACTGCAGAAATTTGCCAAAGATTCTTAGAAGCACTTTCCAAACCACGACCATTTCCACTGGAAGGTCAAGGGTACCAGATATGTAGAAACATCACCCCCCTTCAAGTTATCCCCCAATCCATTCACCATCCTGACTTTTCCTATACCTTTACTGTTGCTGGGTCAAAATCTTATTTCCTCCCTAAAGGCAGTGTTGGTCAACGTATGGCATGTGGATTACAGCGGATCAAGAAGCATCCATCACCATTTTCCCAGGGCAACTAGGAACTAAATGTTGGCCACGATACCACGAGTGAATAAAAAAGAAATCATATAATACAGTCATGAAGTGGAATTTCTTCTCGAGGGTTGTGAGACCTTGGAATAGGGGTGTCACTGAAAATACCCAAGGTGTAGGTGGACAGGCATTTGATTCTAGAAGAGTCAAGGTGATGGGAACAGGTTGAAGTGGTGTTGAGATCAAGATCAAATCAATCATGATCATATGGAATGGTGCTACAGGATCATATGGAATAGTGCTACAGGCTCAAGGGGCCAAACAGCCTACCCCTGCTGTTATTTCTAATTTTCTTTTATACCCTACACCCGGCATCTCTTGTAACTCTCGCCAGTGTAAATCCTACTCTCTGGTGACTTTTGATCACACAACTCTCACACTTCCCACATAATGGTCCCCTCCCATTTCTTTACGATGATCTGGCCCTCAGTAACCAGAGAAATCTTCAACTTGTCAAACCACAAAAGAAATGTAGGTAAAAGGTAAAGAGTGAATTGGACACCACTGCTAACATTCTATCTTGATCAGAATCTAAGAGCCATTTGTTTGAGCATTTGACAGCAGCAGCTGATGTGAGCAGATACACAAGATGCTGCTTTGACTCAGCTGTGTCAGGTGTAGACAACTGATAAGGTACTATAGTTTACTGCTTTTGAAGACCTTTGAAACCAATGCACCATGACAACTCAAATACAGGGTGTTCACCAATTCCCACCTTACTGAGAACATTTGGAAATTATTTCAAAATTCAGTTGAAGACAAGCTGCAGAGACAGAGGATTCTGTTGCGGAACAGAGAGAAAAAGCAAGAAAGGAGAGACTAAGTAAAAAAGATAGTGAGAGTTGGGGGGGGAAGCATGAAAGGAAGAATGGACAGGGGTGAGAGACAGATAAGCAGAGACACGGAAAGAGAAGGGAGATGGACTTTTAAGAAGTGCAGACAAACTGACAAACAGCAAGAGAAAAAGGAACAGGAAAAGGGAGGGAAAGAGACGGAGAGAGCAAAAAGCTGAGAGACAAATAAAGAAAATGAGGGAAAAGAATAGGAAAGGGCAAGAGAGATACGGGAAGAGTAAAAAAACTGAGACATGAAGAAATAAAGATAAGAGGAGGGGAAGTGAGAGGCAGAGAAAGACAGAGTTTGATGCAAGTGAAGAGATGGAGAACGGGAGAAAAAAAAAGTACAGGCAGTAGAGCAGTGAGAGGAATATTGGAGACAATGGCGGAAACAGAGATTGGAAGAAAGAGTTCACATTTAATGCTAGAGGCAGACAGTGAGATAGAAAAGAGAATGAGATAGTGAGAGAAAAGGAAAGAGTAAGCAGACAGAGGTAAGGCAAGAAAGAAAGAAAGAATCCTCATTTAAATTAAAAAACAAACCCAGATCATAAACATCCAAGAGCACAAAGACTTCAGAAACGTTTGGGTTGCCATGAGGTCCTGAGAAAGACTGGAAAAGATGTGCAGAGGCTGACGTACAGATCATTCCAATATTCAGACTCAGTGTTATTTTCTGATATTGACCTCTATTTGTCCTATGAAGTTCAACTCTGAACTTCCTTTTTGGTGGTTAATTGACAGATAGCTTGGTTTTTGGATCAGTGAGATTGGAGAGCGATAGGGAGGAGACGGTACTACCGATAAGCACATACCTTTCAGATCTTTATATCTTGATCAACATCATGATTTCTGGAAATCCACCAAGTCAAAGTGTGATCCATTTTAATAAAGTCTGATTCTGTATGGATACACCGTGAGTGACCCATACCCTGCTGAATAAATACTGACTCTGTACAGTTACACAATGAGTATCTCTTACTCTGCAGAATTAATACTGACTGTATACAATTACACAATAACTGATTCTTACCCTGTTCAATAAACAGTGATCTGGTAGTTACACAGTGAGTGACCCTCATGGAGGTCTACAGCACAGAAATAGACCCTTCTGCTTATCAGGAAGAAGGGCTTATGCCCGAAACGTTGATTCTCTTGCTCCTTGGATGCTGCCTGACCTGCTGCGCTTTTCCAGCAATACATTTTTAAGCTCTGATCTCCAGCATCTGCAGTCCTCACTTTCTCCTTCTACCTATTGAGTCTGCATCAGTCAAAAATTGATTTGGAGATGCCGGTGTTGGACTGGAGTGTACAAAGTTAAAAATCACACAACACCAGGTTATAGTCCAACAGGTTTAATTGGAAGCACTAGCCTTCGGAGCGCTGCTCCTTCATCAGATAGTTGTGGCACCACCTGATGAAGGAGCGGTGCTCCAAAAGCTAGTGCTTCCAATTAAACCTGGTGTTGTGAGATTTTTAACTCGGTCAAAAACAATCGCCTAACTCTGCAATTCTGGTCTCCTTCCTATCGGAAAGATGTTGTGAAACTTGAAAGGGTTCAAAAAGATTTACAAGGATGTTGCCAGGGTTGGAGGATTTGAGCTATAGGGAGAGGTTGAATAGGCTAGGGCTATTTTACCTGGAGTGTCAGAGGCTGAGGGGTAACCTTATAGAAGTTTCTAAAATCATGAGGGGCATGGATAGGATAAGTAGTCAAATTCTTTTCCCTGGGATGGGGGAGTCCAGAACTAGAGGGCATAGGTTTAGGGTGAGAGGGGAAAGATATAAAAGGGACCTAAGGGGCAACTTTTTCACACAGAGCGTGGTACGTGTATGGAATGGGCTGTCAGAGGAAGTGGCGGAGGCTGGTACAATTGCAGCATTTAAAAGGTATCTGGATGGGTATATGAATAGGAAGGGTTTGGAGGGATATGAGCCGGGTGCTGGCAGGTGGGACTAGATTGGGTTGGGATATCTGGTCGACATGGACAAGTTGGACCAAAGGGTCTGTTTCTGTGCTGTACATCTCTATGACTCTATAACTAATCTAATCCCACTTCCCAGCACTTGGTCCACAGCCATGAATGCTATTGCATCAGAAGTGTGCATCTAAAGACTTCTTAATGTTATGAAGATCTCTGCCTCTACCACCCTTACTGGCAGTGAGCTCCCTCTGGGTGAAAACGTTTTTCCTCACATCCCCTCTAAACCTCCTGCTACTTACCTTAAATCTATGGCCCCTGGTCACTGACCCCTCCATCAGGGGCAACATTTCTTTCCATCTACCACATCTATGTACCTGATAATTTTATACATCTCAAAAATGTACTCACCCCCCCCCCAAACTCCTCTACTCGAAGGAAAACATTCCCAATCTAATCTCTTTTCATAACTAAAACTCTCCATCCCAGACAACACCCTAGTTAATCTTTGCACATTCTCCAGTGCAGTCATATCCCTCCTTCAATGTGAAGTCCAGAACTGCACACTGTACACTAGTTGTGGCCGAAACAACATTTCACGCAGTTCCAGCTTAACTTTCCTGCTCTTCAACTCTGTCCCTTGACTCATAAAGGCAAATATCCCACATGCCTTCTTCACCACTTTAGCTACCTGTCCTGCTTCCTTAAGGCTCCTCTCATCCTTTGTACTTCCCAGGATCCCACCTTTCATCATGTATTTCCTTTCCTTGTCTGTCCTGAGCAGGATCATCACCTCACACTTGAGGTTTGAATTACATTTGCCACTGACCAGCTCATTTATACCCTCCTGAATAAACAATGACTCTATACTGTTACACAGCGAGTGTCCCTTATCTTGCTGCATAAATGTTGACTATTTGCACTGTAGGCTGCTGTCAAAAAATGTCTTCAACTGGAACTAACTGTAACTATTCAATTCCAGATGTCAGCGAGGAGGCAGTTGGATGCACTAGCTGCATAAAATGGATAATCTTTGGGCCCAAAAGTCATTTCAATTGGTAAAGCTTCTTCTGTGCCTTTGTTATAATCTCTCCCTGGTCCCAAACTTCACTGTCAGACTCAATCAACTCGTTCCCTGCTGACTGATCTGTCCTGAAATCTGCCCACTCCTCATTTGTTGGTGATGGGAGGAATGTGAAGTTGACCAGAGACTGAGCTTACCTGGCAGTAGAGACTGAGCATGTCCTGTGCTAGTGAAGGGAAGTCCAAACCCCTTAAATGTTGCACTGATCTAAGTCAGATGGTGAAGAATAGATCTAGACACCAATTCTTTTCTCAATAGTACATTTACTGAATGCAGCATTATGTATGTCTGCCTTGTATACACCAATGTGCCAACCCAACCCTCTGCATAACCCAGAAGTATTTTTTTGTGTGTGCTAAGATACTTATTCAAACAGTACTCTCCACCTGTTTACTCTTAACCTGAAAAATACAATTAACAAGCATCTGGTGATCAAAATGGTCAGTTACACAAACTGGCCAAGCAGATACATCTGCACACAAGCATTCACATACACAAACATAAACATGTACACAGGTACACAGACAAGAAATATTCTCACAAACACACACATGTACAAACAACCATATACTCAAAAACAGAAACAGAGCAAGAGAAAAAGGAACTATGACTCTATGGTGGGGGGGAAGCGGAGAGAGAGAGAGAGATGGAGACAGCAAAAAGCTGAGAAACAGAGGAACAAAGCAAGAGGGAAAGAGAAAGAACGAGGACTCTTGTCTCCCAACTCTGCTGTTTATTCACCCTTTTTGCACTCCTACAATTTCCTCGCAGTGCCCACTCAATGTAACCCCTCCCCCTCTCTTCTAGGTCCTCCCCGTACCCCTATTCTTATACATCACCCCCTCCTTCCCACCCCAACCTTTACTGTTTGCTCCATTTCCATCCCTCCTCTTACTGGTCCCTCACATTGTGTTCCCTCCTCTTACCTGAATCCTCACCGAGGAGTCCCCACAGTTTTCCAGCCTTGAAATGGTGGGAAATTAGTTTGGGAGCCCCGGTCTATTTTCTAAATGTTCTAATTTTTCCCTCCAAAAAAATTTTGTTCATTTATATCTGCATAGTGCTCACTGCCTTCTATTGAAGGCCCCAGAATTCAGCAGTGATAATAATGCATCCTGTGCTATGAAATGAAGTGAAAGATCTGACTAAAATCATCCCTATTTTCCAACTGTCTTTGCTCTGGTCAATTTGGAACCGGACTGTCATTTTTTAAAAAACTCATGAGACATAGTATGGCGGGATATGATAATTTTACTGAATTGTAATCCAGAGGCCTGGGCTGCCTTGATTCAGGCATGTTTCTGGGAACGTCAGGATTTATTCTCCAGTCTTAATTGCCCTTCAGAAGGTCATAGTAAGCCATCTGCTTGAATGGTTTGCTGAGCCACTGCAGAAGACAGTTAAGAGCTAATTACATTACATTGCCTGATGGTCTGGAGTCTGGTATTCTCTTGACCAGGTAAAGATGGCAGATTTCCTTCCCAAAGAGGGGCTTTACTTCCATTCAGCGGTTTCATGGCAACATGTGCTAGCATTTATCTAAGTCCCCAAATGTATTTAACTTATTGAATTTTAATGTTTCTGAAAGAAAAAGGAAACAGGCTGTCAAGGTTTTCTGTCTTGCAGTCATCAGGACAGACGCAAGAATGCCACATTTCAAAGGGAACAACATTTACACTGACTGCAAAAAGGTTTGTCGAATCTACTCCGATTGATAAAGGTGTTGCCATTGGAGACTGCATTAGGGATACAGTTGCCAGGTTGTGACTGGAACTCATTGATTCATTATAGACCAATCTCTGAGTTACTCTTCAAGGAACATAACCCATCTTCTCTAATATTGTTGCAGTTGGAGTGAACAGCAGCACAGGCCCAATGGGTCAAAAGGCCTTCTATTGTATAAAGTTCTTTCTCTGATTCTGTACACTGCCTCATCACCTTTCCTAGGATAGTTAAAGTGTTTAGCATGATGAATTGCTCTGAAGTGCATTCATTTATTGCAGTGTGATGAAATCTAGCATTTAGCATGTCGATATCTTAAAAATTGGTTTGGATTATCTGCATTGCTGCAACTCCAGGTTTGATCTGTCTCTTTTGAACCTCTGTTGTTTAGCCACCATAGGTAGGCTGCTTGACATTAAAAACTCATGAATTTGATCTTGCATTGCTGAGAGACTGCTGCCTTATGCTGTTCTGATGCACATCCACTCAAGAGTAACAGATGAGGCCTGAACGTGACATCTCATCGGTAAGGTGGCATTTCCAATGGTGCAGCACTTCCTCAGGACTGTCACCTGAGGCTGGAATTGAACCCAGGTCCCTGGTACTGTGAGGTAGTAGTGCTAACCACTGAGCCACCATGCCACCTCAAATGTTATTACACCTGTTAATGATAACTGTTTAACAATGGGTTAATACTTCCATCATGTCCCTGGAGTGGGGCTTGATCTCTTCACGTCTTGACTGCATGGGGAGGGAGAGTTAGGAAGGTGATGGGCATCTACCTTGACTTCAGTGGTGATGGAAAGAAAAGTGGATTTAATTATTAAATGAGCTTACTTTTATTGTATTACATTATCACAGAAAGCCAAAACCTACCTCTGTTATTTTGATTGTAGACTTTCAACTGGACAAATACAGTGGCTGTAATTCGAGAGGCAGAGTGGGGATCTTGCTTGTGAAACATAAATAAGCCAGAAACCCACAAAGTGGAATCTTTGAGTGTTTAGACTAAGTAACTTTGATTATAGAAACCTATTTATTTAAAGGGAATTTTAGAAAGTGCAACAAACTGATACAGACTTAAGCCTGCTTCATCAAGCTCTTGGGTTTTGTGCAGTGGACTGGGGCTTTGGGTTCTAGTAAGGCTTTGAATAGGCTGTATAGTGTATTCAGAGTCAGGAGCTGAGAGTACTACTGCTACCCCAAGGGGTGGTGAAATGGTAATGTCATTAGACTAGGAGTCCAGAGGTGAAGGCTAATGCTTCAAAGACTATAGGTTCAAATCCCACCAAGGTGCTGTTAGAATGGAAGTTAAATTAATCAGAATTGAAAACTACTGTGATGATAGTTCTCAATCTGTCATTTGATCATTTAGATTCTAAGGTGAAGGGAGATTAGGTTTTCAGTTCTGTGTAAATCTGATTTGTTATTTTGCTTTAAGGATTAGAGATTAATTTTGAGCAGCAAGATCAAAACAACATTTATGAGAGGTCCTGTGGTTTCAGCTAAATGACCAGCAAGCTTGGGGAGGTAATTGTGAAGATGTTACTGACTTGGGTTTTATAAGTCAGAGAGAGAGGGTGGGGTCCAGAGCAGGTTCATGGAGAAAGAAGAAGTCCAAAATAGAGGTGCTGTTGTTAACAGTCTCCAAGTAGGCAGGGTAGGGGGAAAGTCCTGAGAAGAAAGTTCCAGAATCAGAAGCCTATGCAAGTATCAGAGTGGAAGATACTGTACAAGCATGTTGAAGATATGGGCTTAGGGAATCTATGTTAAGTAATAAGTGAGCTGAGTTATCAACTTGTTTCAATGGTCTAGGGAAAGATGTTACTGAGATAAAATTGCATCTAGTGAATGCTGAGAGATTTGTGGAAGGAAAACTGATAGAAGTCATAGCAAGAGTAAAGAGTTTTTAATATGGGAATAGGGGCTGAGTCTTCACCAAGGTTTGAGTGTCTGTATGGTTGTTGCTGGGGTTAAAGGAGTGAGTTTTTCCAATGTTTGGACTTCAGTTGTTCTAATAATTCTTTTCTCATGTATATAGTTTATGTTTTTCTTTTGTGTAATTAACTAGTTTTTCTTGTTAAAAGTATATTGACAATCTCTTATGACTATGTTCAGTGACTCACTTCTACAGTAAAGGGGGTCATTGAGCTCAGTTGGCTGTATGACTGGTTCACAATATAGAGTGATGCCAACAATGCAAGTTCAATTTCCACTGACTGAGCTTACCATGAAGGATTATCCTTATCAACCATTGCCATTGCCAAGGTGTGGTAAACCTCAGGCTAAACCATCACCAGTCACCTCTGTCTAACGAGAGAATAGCCCATGGTCTGGTAAGACTAAGGTGACATTACCTTCACAGTATACAAAAAGAAACAATAAAACTATATTGTCTATCAAGCCAGTTCTACTTTGGAATCTCACTTGTCTTAGATGACCAAACATTCGGATTAAAATATTAGTCTTATTAATGGTGAATGATAATTATCATTGATTGTTGTAAAAGCCCATCAGGTTTACTAATGTCTTTTAAGGAAGGAAATGTGCTGTTCCTTGTTCGGCCTACGCATGCCTCCAGACTCATAGCAGTGGATTGACGTAGCCATGATTGAATGGCAGAGCAGACTTGATGGGCTGAATGGCCTAATTTCTGCTCCTATGTTGTATGACCTTATGGACTGTTCACAGCCCTGAGGTCAGTTAGGGGCAGACCCACATATTCCCTGACAGAATAAAGGAAATAAAAACATTATTGGAGAAAGTTTGACTGTAACTATATGCTTGTGATTTTACTTCTGGGAGTTTGACTGTGAACCTGGTTATATAAGACCATAAGAAATAAGAGTGGAAGTAAGGCCATTCGGCCAATTGAGTCCAATCCGTCATTCAATCATGGCGGATGGACATTTCAACGCCGCTTACTCACACTCTCCCCTATCCCTTAATTCCTTGTGAGATTAAGAATTTATTAATCTCTGCCTTGAAGACATTTAACGTACCGGCCTCCACTGCACTCTGTGGCAATGAATTGCACAGGGCCACTACTCTTTGGCTGAAGAACTGTCTCTTCATTTCCGTTCTTAATTGACGCCCTCTAATTCTAAGGCTGTGCCCATGGATCCTAGAATCCCTGCCTGACAGAAACAATTTCCCAGCGTCCACCCTTTCTAAGCTATAAGTTATCTTGTAAGTTTCTATTAGATCTCCCCTCAATCTTCTAAACTCTAGTGAATACAATCCCAGGATCCTCAGCCATTCATCATTTGTTAGGCTTATCATTCCAGGGATCATCCATGTGAATCTCCGCTGGACACACTCCAGTGCCAGTATGTCCTTCCTGAGGTGTGGGGTCCAAAACTGGACACAGGATTCTAAACGGGGTCTAACCAGAGCTTTATAAAGTCTCAGTAGCACATCACTGCTTTTATATTCCAACTCTCTTGAGATAAGTGACAATTGCTTAGGCTATATACTGCATTGGGTGGTGAATATGTTTGTGATTATTTCTATTATGATATTATAGTTATTTTTAATCAACTTATTCCCACCCACATCTGGGACATGAACCTGGACTTCCTGGACCCCAAGGTAGATACATTAACACTATATCACAAAACTCTTTTGTAAATTATTCTCTCTATTTTGTACATTAGACAATCTCTTAAAAGTTTCTAGAAGAGACTATCTAAGCAGCTGATTCTGACAGGTTATGACACATGGCTGGGACAGATGGGACATGAACCTGGACCTCCTGGCCCAGAGACAGGAACATTACCACTGCTCCACAAAAGCATTAATATATTAGACATGACCAGCTACTATGGTGGGATTTGAACCCATTCTTCCTACCTGAGATACCACAACATCACAGTCTTTTTTGGTTAGGTTTGTGAATTTGCATTTTAACCATAATCTTCACTTGTATTGTAGGGTTCTTGTGGCACAGTGGTAGTGTCCCTAACTCTGAGCTAAAAGGCCTGGCTTCAAGTCTCATCTGTTCCATAAGTGTATAATAACATTTCTGAACAGAATGATTAGAAAATATCTAAGACTGGCGTTGACCAGCAAGCAGATTAATGAGTAGGCCAGCAGTTCTCCTGAAGTAATTTTTAAACTGCATCTTTTGGGTACGAGTCTGGATTGACACTCAGTCACCAGTGCCCTGTCATTAACCTAGGGATAAGTTAAAGAGGAGAGAGTAAAAGACACTTTATTCACTGCAGGTGCAATGCTGCCTCTGTCAGCTGACAGGATGTGCCACATGAACAGACGTGGGGCCTATGAGCTCTCCCACTTCCTGTTGTACTATTGTTAGACCCTGCACGCAGTTTGGAAATGGACCTTGTACACTTCCTTCACTTGTGTTTTGTTTTTTGAAAGCAAGTGGTCAGCTGATTACTGAAAGGCTGGGGGTGGGGAAGCACAATGCGAACATCTGGGTGGTGTGTGCGCGTGGCCATTTGTGGGGATTTCTGGGAGGGTTTGGGGTTTGTAGCATGCCTTCCCAGTGAAATCACATCAATAATGACTAACAGCTCTGTATTTATAGCACACTGTTGTTGATGACCAATTCGGAAACTGCCCAACAAGGAACAGGAGGAGGCCATTGAGCCCCTTGTATCTGTTTCCTATTTCAATTCAATTACGGTTGCTCTTTGTCATATTGACTGCCTTCCTAGAAATATGAACTCTCTAATACAATAGGCTTGCTTTCATAACTTTCAATTGACCTTTCACCTCAATATTTTTGTGGGTACATGGATGGGAATGGAGTTAGTGTTTCACTCTCTTATGTGAATAAGTGTTTCCTGACATCAGCTACATTTAATATGAGGCCTTAATCATTCTGGACAGCTTCCTGCCCTCTATCCTCTCCCCTTAACAGAGGGAACCATTTCTCCATCTCCTCCTGATGGAATCCTTTCACCTCAATTAATTCATTGTTAGTCTCTCAGACTGTATGCAATCCACCCTCATAACACCATAAAATCTAGGATGAGAAGGTGGCCATTTGGGAGGAGGGCCCCTTGTATTCTTAGTGCACGCCGCGTCCGAATTAGATTTGTTTGGCCATAGAGACACTGGAATTTCTCTGTGATTGGGGGAGAGAGGGAGGCATAAACAGAGGTTAAACCTATTTTTGGATCTCAAACCTGAGCAGGCCTGGGATGGGTAGCGGGGAGGCTTGGGAGAAGGCTGCATAGAAAGCATCTGTCTTCGTGGATTTTCACAGGGCCTTCATCCTTCTCCCCCTTTGTTGACCTGGAGACCATCCAATAAAATGTGACAAGTGGGCCCTGAAAGCCAGATTTTGGAAGCAACACATTGCTCCAGTGTAAAGTAGGGGTCTGTTGTGGTGTCCTTATCTGTGATCCAAGAGGCTTGTGTACAAGCCCCACTCCTCCAGAGACACATTTGGACAGGTTGATTAAAGATATCTTGAGTAGAAAGTAGAAGAGAAGATGCTTCAAGATGGAAGTGTCTTCTCTCCAACTTTATTTAAGTTTTTAATGGTTTATTGCAGCCAGGGTGTAAATTTGAGAGGGTTTTGGGGCTAAGGGTTGATTAGATTCCCTACAGTGTGGAAACAGGCCCTTTGGCCCAGCAAGTCCACACCAACCTTCCGAAGAGTAACCCACCCATTCCCCTACCCTATGCAATATTTACCACGACTAATGCACCTGACAGTATGAGCAATTTAGTATGGCCAATTCACCTAACCTGCACATCTTCGGATTGTGGGAAGAAACCAGAGCACCCGAAGGAAACCCATGCAGACACGGGGAGAACGTGCAAAGTCCAGACAGACAGTCACCCAAGGCTGGAATTGAACCCGGGTCCCTGGCATTGTGAGGCAGCAGTGCTAACCACTGAGCCACCGTGCCACCCCCAAAGATTAGATTAGGTTCCCTACAGTGTGGAAACAGGCCATTCAGCCCAAGTCCACACCGACCCTCCGAAGAATAACCTGCCCAGACCCGTTTTTCCCTCTGACTAATGCACCTAACACAATGGGCAATTTGGCATGGCCAATTCACCTGGCCTGCACATCTTTGGATTGTGCGAAGAAACCAGAGCACCCGGAGGAATCCCACGCAGACACATGGAGAATGTGCAAAGTCCAGACTGACAGTCACCTGAGGCTGCAATTGAACCTGGGACCCTGGTGCTGTGAGGCAGCAGTGCTAGCCACTGAGCCACCGTGCCACCCTCGTCAAAGAGCTCCTTTCAAGGACAAGATTGTGGTTACTCCTACACCCAGTCAGGCTGCATGAGCCTGGAGGCCCAATTGAAAATAGTCAGTGTTCATGAATAGGCCTTAAGCTTTCAAGTGGCTTTAAAGACTATTTATAGGGTGTTAGGCAAGGCTTGCTCCTCCCCATCTGGCATCCAAGAATAAAGAATTGGCAGAATTTCACAACTGTCTTTGCTTTCTGGTCCTGCCCCCTTCCCAATGGGACCAAGAATCCAATATGTGTTTTGCCCATATATACCCCTGGCTAAAGTATATTCTTAAATAATTTTCACCCCACCAAGTGTTGCAGGAAATATAGAATCCTGAAAATGAAATAAAATTATTCAAACACAGAAGAGGTGTTTCAAAACCAGAGACAAGTTTAAACATTTTGACAGCCGACTGCCACGTGGAGCTGAGAAGAATAAAAACGAACTAATCATAAAACCTGCCTTACTGCAGAATGTCCCAGAATGCTTTTCAATCACCGAATTGTCATTGTTCCAGATACAATAAGATTCCACAAACCACAATGTAATACATGATCATATTATCTGCATCGTGTATTTGTTAGGGGGATAGATTTTGGTCAGGAAATGGGTAGAGAAACTTGCCTGCTGGGACATCAGAGACAGGAGATGAGCGGGGGTAATGTACGTACAGGGAGGCCACGGCTTGACATCTCATCTGAATCAGTGTTGACCTAGACGATATGGTCCAGACTCTGGAGAGGAGTTTGAGCTCATGACTGTGAGATTTTGACTATGGAAGGGTAGTTAGAAGGAGTTAGGAATTTTTTTGGAAAATAGTCAGTCACTGAGCCCCTCAAGCTGTTCTGCAACTATAGTCACTTGTCTATTTGTGATATGGGACTTGGTTTGATGATTTGAAACCAAATTTGTTTCTGGGTTGTGGTGAAACCTCAAGTATGTGGCTTATAACTCTGAACCCTGCTCTGTGGGCTTTGATGCTGTGTCAAAGGGAGATACAAAGCTGACATAACAGACAATTTTGGTTGCTTCAGGAGCCACATCATGGAACACGACTGGGGGGCACGAGGATTCTTCACAGGTTCAAAGTAATGTGCCACTCGTGTTACTCCAATGAGGCAGTGACCTCACCATCCCACTGAGATCTCAAGCATTTCCAACTTGTCCCAAGAGGCCACTCATGGTCATGACTTGGCTGTGGGAGTCCTTGATGTGGTCCACTCTGGGGTAAACAAGACCTCCTCAGCTCATGTCTCCAAAATAAACGGATTATTTTCTGAACATAAATCACTGCCTTGCCACAAGTGAAAGATGTTGTTTGAAAACGCCAAGTGACCTTTCAGAGACAACTGGCATGGCTGCTGTCTTTACCAATAACTTCTCAGGGTCACCATGCCTGACAGCTCAGAGCTGGTGCAGCTTGTCGCCTCCCACAGCTGCCAACTGCCATCCGCACACTAGCTGTTGTCTGAGGTGAAACTAGAGGGGGTTTTGCACAGAATCCTCTGTCATCACCCATCTACACCACTTGTGGGTTAACTATCCCTGGCTCCTGGGAAAGCTAGTAATGCTCCAGGCTTTGTCTCCATATCACCGTAGGGGCAGATCAAAGTAGGAGTGGGTAAGTGGAATAGATGAGGGGAGCAGAGAGGAGTAATAAGCCAAAATACCCCAGCATACTGGTCCGATATATGTCTCAACAGAGGTTCAGTATGACAAGTACATTCTTTCTATTCACATGTGGGATGTGGACATTGCTGGCTAGGCCAGCATTTATTGCCCAACCCTGGTGCCCTTGAGAAGCTAGTGGTGAGCTGCCTTCTTGAACTGCTGTAGTCCACCTGCTGCAGGTTAAAGCACAGTAGCATTAAGGAGGGAATTCCAGGATTTTGACCCAGAGATAGTGAAGGAGTGGTAATATATTTGCAAGTCAAAATGGCGAATGGCTTGGAGCGGAATTTGAAGGTAGTGGTGTTCCCATGTATCTGCTGCTGTTTTATTAAACCTTTTTTCCTTACTTCTGGAAAGGAGGGAAGAGGTTGTTGTGGTTCTGTTCGCCGAGCTGGAAATTTTTATTGCAAACGTTTCGTCCCCTGTCTAGGTGACATCCTCAGTGCTTGGGAGCCTCCTGTGAAGCGCTTCTGTGGTGTTTCCTCCGGCATTTATAGTGGCCTGTCCCTGCCACTTCCGGTTGCCGGAGGAAACACCACAGAAGCGCTTCACAGGAGGCTCCCAAGCACTGAGGATGTCACCTAGACAGGGGACGAAACGTTTGCAACAAAAATTTCCAGCTCAGCGAACAGAACCACAACAACGAGCACCCGAGCTACAAATCTTCGCCCAAACTTTGGAGGGAAGAGGTGCTAAAAGATAGTTGTGTGAGAAGATCCAATTGGGCCATATTCATAAGTTATATGCAGTGCAGAAAGAGTCCCTTTGGCCCATCATGACCATGAAAATGGCATTTTCCAGCACTTGGCCCATAGTCTTATATTCTGTGGATTTCAAGTGCTGGTATAAATACTTCTTAAATATTGTGATGGTTCCTGCCTTCTGTACCCCTTCAGGCAGTGGGTTCCAGATATCCACCACTTGTGGGAAAGAAAACTCTTCCCAAAATCCCTTCTGAACCTTCTGCCCATTACCTTAAACCTATGTCCCCCCTGGTTATTTATCCCTCTACGAAGGAGAAAATTTTCTTCATATCTATCCTCCTCATGATTTTGTATACCTCAAATCAGATTCCCCCTCATTCGCCTCTGTCCTAAGGAAAACAGCCCCAATCCATCTAGTCTCTATAGTCTTCATGTCCTTGGTGAGTAAACTGGAGAAAATGTTCTTGTTGATGTCAGAAGGAGGCGTTGTATCATTGGTACAGTTCACCTTGTACAAAAATACAGATGAGGATGAGAATTAGGCCTAGGAGGCTAGAGGCATGGCTGCAGCTGTTGGCTGAAGGGAAGATTCCTGAAGATGCCTTAGATCCAGCTTGCAGCCTTGGTAAAGTTGAGCACACTTAAGACCCTGCTGAATGTGTCATGACTGGCACCAAATCTATTGTCCCACTGAGCTTGCCTCCCTATGTTGGCTCCTCATCTGACTTTGCCTCAAATTCTTACCTTTGTGATCAAATCCCCCTTCCTTTCCTCCTCCAGTTCTACATCCTTCTGAGATTCTGTGCCTGCAGTGATTGGAAGAAGGGTCAGGTGGATCTCATCAAATATGCAATCCCTGATTGGCCCAGGCTAACAACCCCAGTCAGTGTTCTCATACTCACAGATGCACCTGGCCCTCATTCCAATCACTGCAGCACCTCTCCAATTTTGGCTGTTGGTTTTGATCACTCTGCCAAAGGCTATCTTGCTTACAATATGGGACTTCTATTGCATTAAGTGCACTATAGGAATGCAAATTGTTTTTGTATGTTTAACATGATGAAATCTTTGAGGAGAAAGTGAGGTCTGCAGATGCTGGAGATCAGAGCTGAAAATGTGTTGCTGGAAAAGCGCAGCAAGTCAGGCAGCATCCAGGGAACAGGAGAATTGACGTTTCGGGCATAAGCCCTTCCTGAAGAAGGGCTTATGCCCGAAACGTCGGTTCTCCTGTTCCCTGGATGTTGCCTGACCTGCTGCGCTTTTCCAGCAACACATTTTCAGCTAACATGTCCAAGAACTCTTTGTGGTCGGGTGGGGTGGGGTGGTGTTGCTCATCAAATAAACTTTGTCACCCAGTCAGATAGGTGTTATGTGATCAAAAAGAAAGGTTTTAAGGAGCTTCCTTAAGAGAAAGTTTTAGGAAAAGATTTCCAGAACCTAGGATCAAGGTATGGACATATGGCCACCAAATAAAATGATTAAAATTAGGGAAGATGAGATGCAAGAAGGAGTTGACCATTCAGCCCAACTGAGCCTGCTGTGCCATTCAGTATAATCATGACTGACCACAGGCTTCAAGACCACATTCCTACCCACTCCCCATGTTCATTGATTGCCAAATAGACAGTTGATGCTTCAGAAGGAAACAAAAATCAAACTGGCAGATGAGCTATCAGAATCACAGAGGTGTTATGATGCAAAAGGGGGCCATTTGACCCATTGTGTTCACTGTGTCTCTCCAAATCAGCATCATGACATAATGCCAAGCTCCTGCCTTTTCCCTGTGACCCTTGCATATTGTTTCTTTCCAAATAACAATCAAATGCCCTATTAAATGCATTGGGGTGAAGGCCTAGTGGTATTACTATTAGACCATTAATCAAAAATCCCAGGTAATGTTTTGGGAAACAGGTACAAATCCTGCCATGGTAGATGGTGGTATTTGAATTCAATAAAAATCTGGAATTAAGAATCTAATTGTGATCATGTAAGCATTGTTGATTGTCTGGAAAAGCTCATCTGATTCACTAAAGTCTTTTAGGAAATTTGCCATCCTAACATGGTCTGGTCTGTGTGTGACTCCAGACCCACAGCAATGCGGTTGACTCTCAACTGCCTTCTGGGCAACAAGGGATGGACAATAAATGCTGGGCCTAGTCAGTAATGCCCACATCCCGTGAATGAATTTAAAAAATCCTGCCTCCATCACATTTCCAGGAAGTGCAGTCTAGACTTTCTCTATGAAAATGTTTTATTGTCATGCATCACATTTGCAAATTATTTGAAATTCATGCCTCATGTTCTTGATCCTTTCGCAAGTGATCTGATTCAGCTCGTACTCTCAAAAGTGGAGCACCAGTCGATTAGTATGTTCATTTCTCTGTATTACCATCTTTGTATTGGCTTAATGGAAGGTGATGACTTAGGCAACATCGATTTCCTGGAACTCAGAGCTGAAAATTCAAGTCACGTTATTGCTGTCTTGATGGGAACTTGATCTATCAGCCTCTTTTCAATGACACTCTGTTATTTTATCAGACAAAAACATATTGGAGATGAGACTAACCACAATAATATCGATCTTAGAGCTCCAAATGGCTTTTGCATGCTGCAAGGGCTGTCAACATCAGGCAGGAAATGGTTTCATTACAGAACATGTTAATTAATCATAGATTTGGGAGTTGGGTTCTCCATGCAAAAGTAACTCTGAGTGTCAGGGAACAGGGAGTCATCATCATCATCATCATCATCGGGCCCAGAAACTTTTTATGAGGAGAGGATGGATAAAAACATTGTAGACTAAAACCATGAGTTACCCAATGGAAAGGCAGTCATTCCTATCATTGGGCAAAAGTTGTGCCCACTTGACTCTCAAAAATAGTGTAAGCTTTCTGTTTGGCACAAACTTATTAAAAACGCCTGTATCAGAATTGGCATTTACATGAGTAGCCTCAGAAGTTCCAGAATCACAATAGGAAATGTCCAGTAAGTCAACGAGACAGGGAAGAGATCTATATGGGCTCTCATTTCCTTCCGAACTCGAGAATCTGATGGTTTTGTAAATGTCTGCGTTGTAGTGTTAGGTGAAGGGGTAAATGTAGGGGTATGGGTGGGTTGCGTTTTGGCGGGTCGGTGTGGACTTGTTGCGCCGAAGGGCCTGTTTCCACACTGTAAGTAATCTAATCTAATCTTAATTGCAACACTCCGTTTCTGTTCCTTGTCTACAGGAAAGAAATTAGGGATTCAAAGCCGATGAGTCACAGCAAGCTATAGTTATTTATCAACAACCTGTTATGACACAACTCTGGAGCACATGGAACTTGAATCCAGACCACTAGGCACAGAGGCAGGGGCACCACTATTGCACCACAAAAGCCCTCCTCTTCCACATCCCAAATTTTTCGAGCAATCAACAATGATTACATGGTCACCATTTGGTGAGCTTATTTCTTCTTAAAATTCCAGCTACATGTTGCATTCAAATTTCACCATCTGCACGGTGGGTTTTGAAGCCGGGGCTCAAACCATTAGTCTGGGTTTGGGATTATGAGTCCAGTAACATTACCATGACAACACCACCTCTCAATCTTGCATGAAGCAACTTTTCAGAGGAGTCAGGGTACTCACAGAAGTAGCAAACACACTGGCAGGAATCAATACTACTATTCATCTTCACAGAATTGTTGAAACATAGAAGGAGTCCATTTCACCTATCGTGCTTGCACCAATTCAATTACCTAGTGCCAATCTCCTGCCTTCCCCCATATTCCTGCACACTATTTATATCCAAATATTTATCCACAGTCCTCTTGAATGCCTCAGTTGAAACTGTCTCCACCACCAGCAATGCATTCCTTACCCTCACATTTGCTATTTGAAAGAGTTTATTCTAATTTCAACCTAGTTTTCTTTGCAGATCATTTTAAGTCTATGCTGTCTCATTTTCTTTTATGAGCAGTAACAGCTTCTCTCTCTGTACTCTATCCAGCCTGGTAATGATTTTGAAAACTTTTATTGAAACTCCGCTCAGTTTTCTCTCCAAGATGAGCGATCCCAACTTCTTCAATCTATCCGCAAAACTAAAGTTGGATGTAAATTCATCCTAGCCTCATTCCAGATGAAGGGCTTTTGCCCGAAATGTCGATTTTCCTGCTCCTCGGATGCTGTCTGACCTGCTGTGCTTTTCCAGCACCACTCTATTCTTGACTCTAATCTCCAGCATCTGCAGGACCCTCTTCCGCCTATAAATTCATCCAGCCTCTGGTCTCCTGGCTGACATCATTCATCATGGGGTCATAGAGATGTACAACACGGAAACAAACCCTTGGGTCCAACTCGTCCTTGCCGACTAGATATCCCAACCCAATCTAGTCCCACCTGCCAGCACCTGGCCCATATCCCTTCCTATTCATATACCCGTCTAGATGCCTTTTAAATGTTGCAATCATACTAGCCTCCACCATTTCCTCTGGCAGCTCATTCCATACACGTATACCACCCACTCCATGAAAAGGTTGCCCCTTAGGTCTCTTTTATATCTTTCCCCTCTCACCCTAAACCTTTAGTTCTGGAATCCCCCACCCCAGGGAAAAGACTTTGTCTATTTATCCTATCCATGCCCCTCATGATTTTATAAACCTCTATAAGGTCACCTCTTAGCCTCTGATGCTCCAGGGAAAACAGCCCCAGTTAATTCAACCTCGCCCTATAGCTCAAATCCTCCAACCTTAGCAACATCCTTGTAAATCTTTTCTGAACTCTCTCAAGTTTCACAACATCCTTCCAAAAGGGAGGAGACCAGAATTGCATGCAATGTTCCAAAAGTGGCCTAACCAATGTCCTGTACAGCTGCAATATGACCTCCCAACTCCTATAATCAGTACTCTGACCAATTAAGGAAAGCAGACCAAATACCTCCTTCACTATCCTATCTACCTGCGACTCCACTTTCAAGGAGCTATGAATCTGCACTCCAAGGTCTCTTTGTCAGCAACACTCCCTAGGACCTTACCATTAAATGTATAAGTCCTGCTAAGATTTGCTTTCCCAAAATGCAGCAGCTCGCATTTATCTGAATTAAACTTCATCTGCCACTTCTCAACCCAGCTTTCTTCCACATATTTCAGAACGAAAATATCACAAAATGCTGTTAAAAAAGGGGGCAGGATTTATACAGACCTCTCAACAAGAGCATTCTGCAAACAACTTTCCTGATCAGACTCTGTAGAGTCAGTTATTTTCCTCTTCAGGCACATACTGCCTCCATACATATTCCAGGACAAGTACAGCATAGTATTAGGGGTTTAGGGTGTAGGTTTGCTCGCTGAGCTGTAGGTTTCATATCCAGACGTTTCATTACCTGGCTAGGTAACATCATCAGTGGCGACCTCCAAGTGAAGCCTCCAAGCTTCACTTGGTTAGCTCAGTCATTAGCACTGCTGCCTTACAGTGCCACGGGCCTGAGTTCAGTTCCAGCCTTTGGCGTCTATGGAGTTTACATGTTCTCCTTGTGTTTGCATGGGATTCCTCCAGGTGTTCCAGTTTCCTCCCACAGTCCAAAGATGTGCTGGTTAGGTGGCTTGGCCGTGCTAAATTGCCTGTAATGTGCAGGCTAGGTAATTAGCCATGGTAAATGAAGGGTTAAAGGGATAGGGTAGGATGCTGTTCGGAGGGTTGGTGTAAACTCAATGGGCTGTAAGGCCTCTTTCCGCACTGTAGGGATTCTATGACTAGGTACGGAGTAAGGTTCCAGGAGAGGTACAGCATGGGGCTGGAAACAGAGTAAAGCCACAAAGTGGTGTGTTTTAATTCTAACTTCACTTAAGTTTCTGCTCTGCAGCGACACTTTTCCAATTTCCACACTTGCCATCCTTTAAGCTGTGCTGAAAATGTGTTGTTGGAAAAGCGCAGCAGGTCAGGCAGCATCCAAGGAACAGGAGAATCGACGTTTCGGGCATAAGCCCTTCCTTTAAGCTGACCAAACTTTCCTTATTAAGAGCCAGATACATGAAGATGAAGTCATGGAGTCATAGAGATGTACAGCATGGAAACAGACCCTTGGGTCCAACCCATCCATGCTGACCAGATATCTCACCCAATCTAGTCCCACCTGCCAGCACCCGGCCCATATCCCTCCAAACCCTTCCTATTCATATACCCATCCAAATGCCTTTTAAATGTTGCAATTGTACCAGCCTCCACCACATCCTCTGGCAGCTCATTCCATACACGTAGCACCCTCTATGTGAAAAAGTTGCCTCTTAGGTCTCTTTTATCTACCTGACAGATCTAACCAACTGAAAGATAGTGTTAGACAAGGATGGAGTGACTCTGCTTTTTTGGCAAAATAGGGGCTTAACTTAGAAACAGTGGTGAGACCTGGCGTGCATGCCACGATCCCAGCCTAGCGTCACTGTCTGTGTAGAGTTTGCACTGAGATGTGGAAAATCCAGAGTTGGATGGTCTAAAAAAGAATGGGTAAAAGCAGGAGAAGGGTAGGAATAATTCATCTTCAATGAGATGGAGGGAGAAGAAAGAATGTTGTTCTGACCAAAGTTGGAGGGGTCACTGTTTCCTTTTGTAGTCCTATTCCTCCCCTGATCACAATAAATATAACCAGATTAGAGGTATGACCAATTATATAGGTGTCAGACTGTGTCAGGTTCAATGTTGACAACATTCAACCAGATTTGTTGAGTCAACACCAAAAACAAATTTGCTCAAAGATAAAAAGATTACTGTCAAATTGTTTATGCAAATGTGTATGTATGCTTTTTAAGGAAAAAATCTAATATTCACATGCAAATTAAAGAAGCAGAGATGGAAATGGTGTTGACTTTAAAGAACCTTGCTCCAAGTAATAGTTACACTCATGAGAAAAGAATAACTCACAGAGCCAAATGGAGTTCCAATCCTTTAGTTAGTCTGCACTCACTTTAGTTATTCTTCACAACTCAGCTGACACCGAGCTGTCTTCCTGGAGCATGAGCAGCTGAATTCCTTTTGCTTTAGATGATGGAGTAGGTTGCACTGTATCCTTCCCAGGAATCTCCCATGAATGGTAAAAATTACTTTTGGTGGGTTTTCAGTTCATAAACTTTATTGAGAGAAGGTACTAAGAAAGAGAGAGAGAGAACAATGGACTGTTGCTCTTCACACAAGTCAAAATCTCTCCCTGAGTTTAAAAATATGATAGCTTTATCACACTGACAAACTAGGCCATGTGACCTCTCTCTGAGATACCTCCAGATTGAATGATTCATTGGAGATCCCTGGTCTTTGCAGCACAACTGCTGTACTCAGTGCTTTATCCTCAGCATATGTCCTGTTAGCCAACATTTGCTGGATAATCCTGATTGCACGAATAATTATGATTGTCAGTTGGGTTCATGGTGTGGTGCACTTGTGTGGAGTGGAAGCTATATATATATTTTTTAAAATCTGTTCACAGGATGAGGGCATCCCTGACTTAGCATTTATTGCTGATCCCAGAGAGCAGGTCAGAGTCAACCACATTACTGTGGGTCTGTGTTATGACACAGGGTAAACCCCTCTGCTTATTTAGACCAGCAACACAGAAAAAAATCACCCCGTGGTGTAATCTGTTAAAAATCGAAAGGCAAAGAACTATCCCAAAAGTCACTATTTAAAGTAAAAATTAACAACTTTATTCTGTAAGTCTAACAAAGAATATTAGCTAACAACTATTTACAACTCCTTTCTCTTAAACCTATCTTTTACCTCCCACTCTCCAGTAATAGTCCAATTTAAAAAATCCCCATTACGAATTAAAAAAAACACGTTTCAAAACCAGTCAGCTTTGCCGAGTTTTCTCGGTAGATTTTCCTCTGTAGATTCTCTCTCCATGGCCGGCCTCGACGTTCTGCTGCACAAACTTATAGACAGGCACCTCTCAGAGAGCAGTCCTGCTGGCAGTCTGCACTTGTTGGTGGCTTGGCAGTTCTCCATCAACTGTTCAATTTTTTTCCAGTTTTATACCCCAAAATACCGGTTCATTTCATTGGTTTTAATACTGTCAAAATACTAAATTCAAACTTGATTGGTGTTTGGAATCTTGGGGCATAACTTAAACTGATTGGCTGAATTTGAATTTGTTTTTGTCTCATAGCAACCCAGCTACTGCTAGCTGTTTGACCAAATGTTACATTTTAAATTTTCCAGTACTCTGTGTGCTTGCTAAGTCCTTGCCAGCCTTTCAACTCTCTTAAAGGTACAGGACTTGTACACCTTCATAACAGTCTGGAATCACATGTAGTTCAGACCAGATAAGGATGGCAGTTTCCTTTCCTAAAGGACATTTTAATGAACCAGATAGGTTTTTCTGACAGTCAACAGTGGATTCATGGTCATCATTAGACTCTTAATCCCAGATTTTCTTTTTGAATTCAAATTCCACCATCTGCCAGGATTTGAACCGAGACCCAGAACATTATCTGGGTCTCTGCATTAATAGTCAACTGATAATACCACTGGATCATCAACTCTCCTTATTAATACATGGGGTCCTGTTCTTTTCAGACAGAAATAATATATACAGATGCTACAACTATTTAAACTCAATGAAATAAGTGACTTTTCTCAGGCTGGTTCATTTCTCAGGCAATGCCCTGACTAACCAGAGTTTAACATTTAATACCCAGTTTAAAATTTGAAGAAAACCTGAGAGTAACTACCAATCATCATTCATTTGTGCCTCTAACAACCCACTCAAGAAATAATGAGCACTTTCCAGTCTTGCAGTAAAAGGTTGGTTATCCCTATGAAATGGTATTCTCATGAATTGTCCTGAGGAGTGCAAGCTGAAAAACTTTGACAAAAGTTTTCTCTTAGCAATTTGCAGGTTCTGTCCTTCCAAAATGAGTATTGAAAAGTGTCTTCTGTTAAAAAATTCAAAATATATTTATATGGGTCCACAAAACCCTTCATAAAGTAATATCTCGATCACACTTATTTGTTACAGTGTGTTAGGATGTGAGAAAGATGGTGCTAAGAAGGCAATAAGGGGAGACTTATTGAGACTGACTTTTGTGATGAAGAGTTGGGGAGTGGGGGCACAATGGTATTGTCACTGGACCAGGAAGCAAAGTAACCAAAGCAATACCTGGAGGTATGCATTCAAATTGTACCATGAAATCTGGCAGCCTTCAGAAAAGGAAATCAGCCACCCTTTGCCAGTTTGGTCTACACATGACTCCAGACCCACCACAATACAGCTGTCCATGACCTGCCCTTGCAAATGGCCAAGCAAGCCACTCAGTTCTGTTAAACCACTGCAGGAAAAACAAAACTGCGAGTCAGCATACACTAGGTTGCAGCAGTTCAAGCAGGCAGTCAGCACCTTTCCTGAGGGCAGTTAGGGATGGTCAACAAATGCTGGCTGAGACAGCAATGCCCACATCCCAATAATAAAAGAAGATCAAACAGAGGGAGGTGGTGCCAAGGGTGGCAGAAGGAATGAGGGCTGGGTGAAGGTTTAGCATCTCTATTATTGTGGTAAGCAGAAATGTGGAGTTTAGGTTAAAATCAGGTCATCTGTTGAATGTTGGGGTAGATTTGAAGGACCAAATGGTCCACTCTGGATTGTATATTTGTATCCATGTGTAGCTTCTTGAACCCGATAGCTGGAGACGTCTGGGCAATGCAAAGGGTTAACAGCACTTCTGCCAGTGAACAGGCAGCCAACTCGGAGTGGCCTGAAACTTGGGGCAGCTGGCAGGTCAAGGTTGACCCAGGATCCAATTTGAAATGTCCCGAAGCATTTAGCTGGATCTCTTCTAAGTAATTGTCTAACTGCAGCTTCAGCCTCATCTGAAACTCTCTGATCTCTGCTAATCACTTCTTCCTGCCTCCTCCCCACCCCCTCCAAGACCCTAGCAAGCTGGAACAATTTTACTTGCAAACCATCAACTGGACAGAACAGCAAGAAAGCAGAGTCACCACAACAAACAAAAGCCCCTCTTTACAATGTGGGACAGTAGTGAGATGAGAGAGTTGGAACAGAGTGAGCAGCCTCAGGCATGTGTGGATGAGGTGAATCATAATCTATTTTATTCCGAAAACTGATTTAACTCTGATCTCCGCTCTTGTGATTCAGTCTGAGATTAGCTTGGCCTCCATTTCCTGTGTACTCCAAGGGAAGACAAATCATTCCTTACTTGTTTATGAGTCGCATGTTTGTGCAACCAGGGGATTGCCGGTGGGAAAGGATATTCAGGCGTCACGATAACCTGTTAATAGAACGTGCCCAGCTTTGCTGTTTACAAAATGACGCAAATGGAATACATGGCTTTAGAGCTGGCTGACAGTGTCCAGATTGATTCCTGGGATGGCAGGACTGCCATATGAAGAGAGACTGGACTAGTTAGGTCTATATACACCGGAGTTTAGAAAAATGAGTGAAGGATTTCATAAAAATCTATAAAATTCTAACTAGAATAGACAGGGAAAATGGTTGCTTCTAATGACTGGGGAATCCAGAAACAAGGATCACAGTCTAAAGATACATGGTAGGCCATTTAAGACTGAGACAAGGAGAAATGTCTTCAGCTAGAGAGCAGTGGGCTTAGGGAATTCTCTGCCACCAAAAGTGGTTGAGGCCAAAACACTGAATATTTTCAAGAACGAGTTAAATATAGTTCTTCAAGCTAAAAGGATCAAAGGGTATGGAAAGAAAGTGGGAACAGAGTACTGACTTGGATTATATTAATGGTGGAGCAGGCTGGAAGGGCTGAATGGCTTACTCCTTCTATTTTCTGTGCTTTCAAGATAGCAATGGATTTGATGCTGCGGTTAGGAATGAGAGAGTTAGCATTTATGTAGCATTTTTCACCATCTCCCAAAACTTCCTGCAACCAATAAAAGCACAGTATGCAATCGAGTCACTGCAATTAGGTAGGGGTCCATAGCAAGCATTTTGCATAAAGCAAGCTCTCCCAAACAATAATAAAAGGATAGCCAGATTATCTCTGATGTGTTTACTCTGACATAGCGCCAGGGGATCTTCATCTTCACATATGCATGAGGAGGCCCAACGCCTGATATCTCATCTGAAAGACAGCACCTCTGTCAGTCTGTCACTTCCTCAGTATTGGAGCTGGGAATATCAGCCCAGATTCTTTTACATATTCCCCCCCATCTTGTTCATTTTTATGTCTTCCATATTGTTGTTTTCTCTTGTATCTTATCTCATCTTGCTCGCCTTCACTTCTTCCCCCCGTCTTACTCTCCCTTGCATTTTCCCCCATCTTGCTCTCTCTTTCATTTTCTGCCATCTTTCTCATAGACTCATGCAACGGTTTCCGAAAGAAAGTGAATGTTTTCCTTTCCTCAGCAGCCTCTGTAGCAGGACAATGGGATCAAGAACATGATTGTTCTGTGTTTCAGTCTTCAGAACAGGGCTTCCAAAGCTTGACTCTGAGTGAGGCCCCCTCAGCTGACATATAGAAGATTGGAAAATAATGGGAGATTAAGGACATTCCTTCAGTCACAAAAGAGAGAGGTGTTATGATCAGAAATGATTTTGAAAATTGTTGAATAAATGTCAGTTAAATGATAGAATAGCGATTAAAACCTACAGATCGTCGGAAAGGATAAGGGAGGGACCTTAACTTGTGATAAATCTCCTTGACTTCATTAGAAAAAAATTCCATTCAATTCATAAGTAGGAATGTCACTACCAACACTCTGATCTTCTGACCTTTGCCTTTCAAGGAGTTCAGAAAGTCATTATCGCACAAAAGGAAACCATGCAGCTCATTGAGACCATTCCAGCTCTCTGCAAAATAATTCTCTCTGTCCTAGTGCCCCAACCCCACCCCATCACCCTGAAAGCTATTTCCCCTAAAGTACCTCTTCTTTGGTAATCATGTTGATAAGTGATTATCAAACTCCTCATGGGCAGCAGAGTGTTCCAGCTGTTGAATGCTCTCTTCTAATGTTCCTCTGAAACCTGTGTTCCTATCTAGTGATGTGGGCCTAACCCACTCAATGACAAAGTAATGGCAGGAGTGGGATTGACCACATTTAATGCATCATGGAGTGTCGGTGACACTGGCTGGCCCAGCATTTGTTACCTGTACTTAATTGTCCTTGAACTGAATGGCTTGATTGGCTGTGTGAGAGGGCAGTTAGGAACCAATCATATTGCTGTGATTCTAGAGCCACATGTAGGCCAGACTAGGTAAGGATGGCAGATTTCCTTCCCTAAAGAGAATTAGTGAACCAAGCATATTTTATGACAATGGTCACCATTGGTTGACTTTTAATTTCATCTTTTTAAAATTGGATTCCAGTTTCACCATCTAACAGGGTGGGATTTAAACCCACGTCCCACTATATTAAAGTGGGCCTCTGAATGGGTTCAATGACATTACAACTGTGCTATTGTCTCCAAAGTAGACCCAAGGTTAGGTAAGCTGCCCTAGGAATCTGCCAACCCCATAAAATGGGAGACTGGGTCAACGGTGAGTGGAAAGCAATGGGAAGACCACAATGTTGCACTTTATGGTGCATTGCCCTCCTTTAGGCTTCTGATAGGGGGAACTGTAAACCTACCAGTTTATTACAAAATGCCTTCAGCTCTAAATTCCCAGTGAGCCATGATCCCGCCATATAGTTTGCACTCTGACATCACCACCTTCAACATGGCTCTAGCCAATGTGAAAGGAGGGCCCAGATTGAGGCAGCAGTGTCAATTCCTCAGTTTTGATCGCCTCTTCAGTATGTGAGGTCCTTATTGCCTGTCCATAGAGCCTCTTCTGCCGTTTATAGTGAACACCTCTTGACAGATCTCACCCTAAAATGAAGGACCATGTTTATACCAATGAGAATGCGGAATCTGCCAACCCCATAAAATGGGAGACTGGGTCAACGGTGAGTGGAAAGTAATGGGAAGACCACAGTGTTGCACTTTATGGTGCATTGCCCCTCTTTTAGGCTTCTGATAGGGGGAACTCTAAACCTACACCAGTTTATTACAAAATGCCTTCAGCTCTAAATTCCCACTGAGCCATGATCCCGCTGTATAGTTTGCACTCTGACATCAGAAAAGAGCTGGTCATTAGAGGGGGGTGAGTTTGATATTAGTTTGCTCTGGTGAACCAGGGCTGTTGAGGAGAGTGTGGCAGGGTGGGCACTACTATAAAAGAGGGTTCCCAAGCACTTTGGCTATCACCCCTTCAGGTTATCTCCCAATAACCTCCATTGCAACTGGGCGAATTGAAACTTTAACCGAGAGAGAGAGAATTGATAGGTCAGCTGCCAGCACTTGCAGCTAATGAAATGCTTTTGAATGTGAGAAATACAGACCCAATTTGTGCTTAGCAATCTCCCACAAACAGCAACAAAGGAATGGTCAGATAACCTGAACAATCAAGGGACAAATATTGAGCCAGACACAGGAGAATAACCCAGGCTCTTGTGTGGCAAATTCCCAAATGCTCATTAGTTTTCATGCTATAGGGCAGATGGAGTCTCTGCTTTAACATCTCAACCTAGAGAGACAGCACCTCCAATAGTACTGGGCTCCCAGGGGAGAATCAACCTGGATCTTGTGCTCAAGTCTCTGGAGTAGGATTTGCACCCAAAAACATTGTGACACAGAAGCCTGCATTATGACTGAAATCTGTTAGTGAATAAGCCCCTGCAGCCCAGTGATGCTGCCGAGCCCTGACATCTTTTTGGTTGGTCCTCAGTGAATTAGGAACTTCACCTGCCTGAAGCCTAGACTTGCTCAGAAACAAACATGAGTGTTTGTCCAGACTACACAAAATCTGGCAGGAGTTCCCTTGTGAGACATCAAAATATCATGATTTCTTCGTCAGTTAATGAATCATTCCCCAGTTCTTTCTTTTTATTCCCAAAAAAAGAGATAAAATAACCCAGAACTTTGAACACCAAAAGCTAATTCCAATTAAGGACCGGGTGAGTGTTTGGTGGTGGGGATGCGGAATAAAGCATCTGCCAAGACACACAGGAAGTGTGTGACATGGAACTCAGCAGCTGTGAGTTCCGACTAGCAGTTTATAACCTCCTATGCGATCTGGACAAAATCTGGTTCCAATGAGACTAGCTGTGAATGAGAAGCAATTACTTATGTGATTATGTGAGGGCACGACATGGGGAAATAAGATTCAGGGATATTTTATGTTCCAGGAGAAGCCACGCTAAGAAATGCTTCTGTACTCAGAGCAGATGGAAACAGTCACCACACATTCCAATGTTAACTCGCTTTTAACTTTGATTTTAATCGCCGTCCTAATTGGTGCCTGCATTTTATCTTGCAGTATGGGTGTGGTGTATATAAGGCAAAGTAAAAGGCAAGTTGACGTCACGCACCAGGGCAATTTTAAGCCATCCCCCTGCTACACCCTTGCTGACCCCCGATCCCTGACCACACAACCACACCAAAGGCTCATCTGCATCCTTGGTTTCCAGGGTGTTGGGGCAGAAGGTCTTTAATGTGAGTGGGCAGGAAATACTCAATTACCGGGGGTTAAAGTAGACCAAAATGATACTTGGTGAGGGATGGAGCGGGAAGGGGGAGAACATACTAAGAAAATCTCAGTTCTCAAATGAGATGATGGATCATCCTGTCCCACAAGCATTGATCCTGAAACAGTGGAACCACTGATCCAAATAAACGGTGGAGCTGTTTCACTGGGTTGCATGGATTTCTATGTTCCTAGACCAGTGGAGGATTGCTTTTCAGACTGAAGGCTCGTGACCAGTGATGTGCCAGAGGTGTCCACTACTTTTCATCTTTATATAAAATGATTTGGATGTGAACGTAGGCGGTATGGTTAGTCAGTTTGCAGATTACACCAAAATTGGAGGTCGAGTGGACAACAAAGAAGGTTACCTCAGTGTACAAAGGGATCTTGATCAGATGGGCCGAGGAGTGGCAGATGGAGTTTAAGTTAGGTAAATGTGAGATGCTGTATTTTGGAAAGTCAGATCAGTGCAGGACCTACATACTTAATGGTAAGCTCTTGGGGAATGTTGCTGAACAAAGAGTTCCTTGGAAGTGGAGTCTCTGGTAGATAGGATAGTGAAGAAGGCAATTGTCATGCTTGCCTTTATTGGTCAGTGCATTGACCATAGGAGTTGGGAAGTCATGTTGCACATTCACAGCTTTCACAGGACATTGCTTAGGCTACTTTTAGAATACTGTGTGCAATTGTAATCTCTCTGCTATAGAAAGGATGTTGGGAAACTTGAAAGGGCTCAGCAAAGATTTACGAGGATGTTGCCAGGTTTGTAGGGTTTGAGCTATAGGGAGAAGCTGAATAGTTCGGGGCTATTTTCCCCAGAGCGTCAGAGACCGAGGGGTGACCTTATAGAGGTTTATAAAATCATGAGGGGCATGGAGAGGATGAATAGCCAAAGTCTTTTCCCTGAAGTGGGGGAGTCCAAAACTAGAGGGCATAGGTTTAAGGTGAGAGAAGAAAGATTTAAAAGAGACCTAAGGGACAACTTTTCATGCAGAGGGTGGTGCTTATATGGAACGAGCTGCCGGAGGAAGTGGCAAGGATGGTACAACTACAACATTTAAAAGGCATCTTGATGGGTACATGTATAGGAATGTTTTAGAGGGATATGAGCTCAATGCTGGCAAATGGGACTAGATTAATTTAGGATATCTGGTCAGCGTGGACAAGTTGGATAGACGGCTGTTTTAGTGCAGTACATCTTTCTGACTTTATAACAAGAAAACTGCAAGAATAGAGTCATAGAGTCATAGAGATGTACAGCATGGAAACAGACCCTTCAGTCCAACCCGTCCACGCCGACCAGATATCCCAACCCAAAGTTAAGTTGAGGGGTATCAGATGTTAAAACTAGGATGAACATTAGCAAGCAAAAATCAGGAATGCTCATCTCTCTTTTATTCTCAATCCTTCTGCATAAATTGAGAAAAGACAGACCATTAAAACTCCTGAATTTCTTTCTGGAAAAGCAGAATCAGAGAGAAATGTACAGCACAGAAACAGACCATTCGGTTCAACTTGTCCATGCTGACCAGATATCCGAAGAATGTTTAAAAAAAGTTCAACCTGGCTATAGGGGACCTCTGACTTTGAATCAATCGCTTTTCCCTTATTTGCATTGTTCTCGTGTCATGAATGGTGCAGATTAAATGCCACTTTTTAATTATTATGAGAACGTTTTATTACATAAAGTTCATTATATACAAAATAGCAGCATGATTAGGCCTTTCAGTCCTTTGGGCTTGCTCTGCTATTCAGTATGATCATGGCTGATAATCCAACCCAGTCCCTGGTTCCCAATTTCTCTCCATTCTCTTTGATCCCTTTAGCCCTAAGAACTATACTTAACTTCTTCTTGAAAACATTCAATGTTTTGGCCTTAAAGACTTTCTGTGACAGAGAATTCTGCAAGCTCGCTACTCTTTGGTTGAAGAAATTGCTCATTATCTCTGAAGTAACTCACAGAGACCAATATCCTGTCACCAAATTATTCTTTATTTTACATGAATGATCCTTGACTTTTGTACTGCCTCATTCCGAGCCAGCTCTCTGATTGGACCAGATTAACAGCCCCAATCAGGGAATTCATACTCTGAGGACCAGCTGGCTGCCCTCATTACAATCACTATATCCCTCCCCCTCTGAGTCTGCGGACATAGGCTGTTCGGTTTTGTTGGAGAGCCTTCTGGGCCGTTTTAGCACCAGGTCAGGTTCTTCCAACTCAGTATGCAATGCAGGCAGCCTGTAACGCTTGGAAGCTTGCCTCTTGTGCCAGGAGCGTCATGGTAGAATTTCAATCTTCTTCTGGTGGCAAAGGCATTGAGGCAGCTACATCCGTCATGTCCATCTCTCATTCAGAGGACTAGAAAATATTTGACAGGGTGAATCCATGGGTTCTGGCAGCATTTTCGAAAGTTTCAAAGGACAGAGCACATTTTACTTCTGCACCATTTGCGCATTAACAGCTTTCATAGGATCCACATGCTTATTCAGGAACATGGCACTACCTGAACTTTATATACATCATTGGTCCTGACCTTGCATTGACTGTGCCTGTTACACATGCAGGACCATTTCTGTGATTCTTACACCAAAGGTATCAAACTGTCTCTCTCACTTGATGGCATCTTGTGTTTGGCATTGGAGTTTATGATGCTGTTTAACCCTCCTGGTATCCTGTCATCAAGTCCCCTTTTATTTGCACATGGGCAGTCATTGACTTTAGTATTGCCTCACTCAGAGTCAGATACCAGAGGGTCAGTATCTCTGACACTCACCCTTTTTCACTCCCTGATTGGACCAGATTAAGAGCCCCAATCAGTGAACTCATATCCTATAACGTTAAGTTGGCTGACCTCGTTACAATCATACAATCTCACTTCTAAATGGCCTACCCTGTATTCTTAGATGGTGATCCCTGGTTCTGGAATCCCGGTCATTGGGAACATCCTTCCTACATTTACCCTGTCTGGTCCTGTCGGAATTTTATAGGTCTGTATGAGAATCTCCCTCATTTTACCAAATTCTAGTGAATTTGGTCTTAACTGAACCAGTCTGTCTTCATACATCAGTCATGCCATCCTAGGAATCAATCCAGTAAAGTTTTTTTGTTCTCCCACCATAGCCAGAACATCTTTCCTCAGATAAAGAGATCAAAGCTGCACATGATACTCTAGGTGTGGTCTCACCAAGGAAATGTACAACTGCAGTAAAGCATCGCTGCCAGACTCGAATCATCTCATCATGAAAACCAACATGCCATTTGTCTTCTTCACTGTCTACTGCACCCTCACGCTGACTTACAGTGACTGGTGTACAAGGGCACCCAGGTTTCATTGCACCTCCCCCTTTCCCAATATATCACAAATCAGATAATCTGCTTTCCTGTTTTTACTATTAAACTGGATAACATCACGTTTGTTCACATTATGCTTCATCCGCCATGCAGTAACATACTCAATCAACTTGGGCAGAATTGGAGAAGGTGAGGGAGAGGATGAGGCCATGGAGGGATTTGAACACAACAATCAAATTTTTAAACATAACATCACGGAGATTGGGAGCCATTTTAGGTAAATATGAACAGGGGTGATTGGGAGCAGGGTTATTGTGAAGGATGGGATGTCAACCGAAGGAGAACGTCTTCATGAGAGAGCTTGTAGGTGAGAAAGGGGTTCAACAACAAGTGGACTGAGGCTGGGTCAGAGATGGAGTATGACATATAAGTAGCTTGTAAAGTAGAAGATCTGTGGTCGCAATTTCAGCTTGCAACAATTTGGTCAGGGAGAGTAAATGACCAGGGAATAGGAATGAGATTGATGATGAAAAGATGGAGTATTTCTGAGATGTCAATATAAGGCCTTCAGATTTCCCAAGAAATCCCTGACCCATAAATGTTTGTTAGGGAAGATGGGCTGATAACACCAAGGTCATTTTTAAAAAAATAATTATTTCTTGGGATGTTGGTATTTATTGGCCTTCTTGAACTGTAGCAACCCCATGTGTTGTAGGTAGATCCACAATGCAGTTAGGGAGGGAGTTGTAGGATTTTGACCCCACACCAATAAAGGGAAGATGATATACCTCCAAGGTAGGATGATGAGTGGCTTGAAGGGAAACATGCAGGGGGTGATGTTCCCATGTATCTGTTCTCTTGTCCTTCTGCAGGTAGTGGTCATGGGTTTAGAAGGTGTTGTCTAAGAAGTCTGGGTGGTTGCTGAAGTACATCTTGTAAGATTGTACACATTATGAGTACTGAGAATTGGTGGTAGAGGGAGTGGATTTTGAAGATGGTGGATGTGGTATCAAACAAGCAGATTCCTTTGACCTGGATGGTGTCAAGATTCTTGAGTGTTGTTGGAGTAGCACTCATGCAGGCAAATGGAGAGTACTCCCTCATGCTCCTGACTTTCAAGTTGTAGATACTGGATAGGGAGTCAGGGGGTGGCTTACTTGAGGCAGGATTTCCAGCCTCTGACCTGTTCCAGCAATAATAGTGGAGAGGCAAGAGAGGTTGGGGACAATTCATAAGACTGAGTGAAATCCTGCACTCTGAGCAAATGAGCTGAGGTGAATGTAAGGCACTTGGAACCTGAATGACAGTTTGTATACGCTCTCAGACTCTGGCCTCCAAATAGTGGGAGACTATGGAAAACTTGCGAGGGAAGTATTTATGCGTAATTATTGCCCCTACGCTTGGAGCCATCATTTAAAAACATTAAGACAAACACAGAAAGTGTCTGGGCAGGATGTTGAAAACACCCTAACATTAACTTTCTATTCTTGGATGATCAGTCAGCTCACTGATTGTTCTCGTTATCAGGGGCAGGGCCCATGAGACCTGTCCAGGCAAGTTTCACCTGGAAGCAGCCACATAAAACATTGGGTGTTTGTAATGTTTCAAATTAGGCAAAAAGCTGCTACAATGGGTTCAGTATGAGCCAGATTCAGGTGCAACCTTGCAACTCGCAACTGATCAGCTTCAGAATTGTCTCCATTTCAGGGTGTATGGTTGATGGCTTGATTTGATTGACGTTCTCATTAGAGATTTTGAAAGGTTTTAGTAAAGAAAATGGAGAGGGACATTTCCTGTTTGTTGGAGAGTCTAGAACATGGGAACCTATCTTTCAAAACTGTGCATTGCTGATAAAGAGAGATGCCGTTGAAGCTTTGCAATTTGCATGCGATCAGGACAATTATAAGAATATCAAATCTGAAAGGGAACAGGAATTTACACAGCAGGAAAAAAAGGGTACTGATTAGTTGGCAAGTGAGCTGTGGTTGATGAAGATGTTGCCATGGAGAATTCACTAAGGGAGCGTTTAACTACCAAGATTTTATTTAAATTCAAGCCAGGGAAGTCAACTCTTGTCAAGGCATCTCCATGGGAAGTGAACCAGGCAATAGCTACCCTCAAACTATTGTTTAACCGAAAAAGGTGCAAAACGTAGATACTTTAATTCTGGTTGCAAAGAACAGGGCCTTGTATCTGGATATCTATCAAGCAAAAGTAAGCCACATTGAGAGCCTGCCTTGTGCAATACTGGACTTCAGCAATACACAAGTTCTGTGGCACCTAGCCATAAGCCTCAAAATCTGGGCCAGGCAATTTGAGATGTTAGGAAATACTTCTCCACACAAAGGGTAGTAGCAGTGTGTTGTACTATCACCCTGAAAAAAAACCAGATGTCTGCTCAGTTGGTCAATTGAAAATTTGAGAACAATCGATTGTAGAGGGGAAGAAGAGTTAGGAAGAATGATGGGTAAATCGTGTTTCGGTAAGAGGTAACCAACAATCTCATTAAGCAGGCTTGAGGGCTGAATGGATCTCCTCCCATTTCAATGTTCTTCTGGAATTCTGAGTGGAGTCTGATCAATGAGCTATTTAAGGCTGCAGCCAGAATGAGAATAAGTTAATAATGTGTGGGAAAAGGGGGGAGGGTGGTTGATGTCGGATTTGAGTGGGATTACATTAGTTCATCCAGTTCTATTGAAGTTCATCCATTGGGGCATATACTGGGCAGCATGGGGACGTGGCCTCCCGTCATTCAATTTGATGACAAAATCCCTCTGTCGGCAGCCATCTGTCAGCTTGAACTGGGTATGTTTAGGATGAATGTTAAACTTTAAAACCTTTCCTTTAGCAGGGGGATGTGTCTGAGGAGCAGTGCAGCAATTAAACTTCACCTGAACCTTCGCTGGCCCTTCACCTTCATCTAACCTCACAAACATGCCTTTTACTCCTCTTGCCCATATGATTATCTATCTTACCAGAAGGTTGACTTCCCAAGCTATCCCCCTCTATCTGACCTATGCTGCCCTCAAACATTCCCAACTGTTACCTGCATCCAGTCCATTATATTGATCGCCCATCTTGTCCTCTGTTTCCATCTCCTCTGATTTCCATCTTGTTTATCAAGCCTCACCTAAAGGCATCTCCATTAGTCTTTTCACCTACTCCTCATTTTGCTAGTCCTACAATCTCTTCAAAGTCGAATGCCTGAAATCCAGGACTCAAACTGTGCTGGATTTGGGATTTTCCCTAGATTTTAGATTATGTTGGTGGAACGATCATGTGCTTTCAGTTGTTAGGAGTAGGAGTCAATCCTGATCTGGAATTCAGAAAGCAGCAGCATCAGAGACAAATCGTTAAAATCCATGGGATGTAGACATTTCCAAGTCAGGATGATGTATGACTCAGGAAATGAACTTGCAGATGGTGGTGTTCCCATAAATCTGCTACCCTTGTCTTTCCAGATGGTAGAGGTTGTGGGTTTGGAAAATGCTGTCAAAGGGGCAAAATGTTGACTCTTAATTGCCCTCTGGTTCACAGCCACCTTTGTGTGGGCAATAGAGGTGAATAACTAGTGGGCTGGCCTTTCAACCTAATGGAGCAGGCTGTGCTGCCAGAAGCCACTTTTTCTGACCACTTGTTGGATACTGTGCACTTCAACCATCTCCCTGAACAAAGAGAATATCATTTTTCAAAAGGCTAGCATTGGCTTGATGGGCCAAATGGCCTCCTTCCGTCGTCACATCATTCTGTATGTGGAAACAGATAAGGAAAAGAAGGGCAAATACCTCCAGAGGCAGAAAACTATATTGTCAGGAACTTTTTATTCTCTCAGTCTTTGCTTTGTGTTGACTGATACATTGTTTATAAGCAGCCTGTGACACTATCATTATCCTTTAATACCCTTTAATAGCAACACATTAATGTTAGAATAGCTGGGAGCTAGATTGTAAGTTGCGGGCGTATTTGACGCCAACCAGCTGATACATATCCCGCCAGGTTGACTAGCCACGAGATTACCAAATTAACAGCCTGGTAGTGTAACCAAATTTCTCTGTATGATTATATTCTGTGTATTTTCTCAAGAAGTATTTCCTGCTTAATAGATGTGGTTCATGCCTTGGTTTAAATGTCAGGATAAGGCATTTATAATATTGACCTGTTTCATTTCAAGCTGAGCATTTAAACACATAGAGTTTAGTTGCTCATCTAAAGCCCACCTTGTCAACTACAACAGCTTATATTTATATAGCTTCCTTCATTTGATAAACCATAGCAAGGTGCTTCCCAGGAGCATTATAAAACCAAATATGGCATTGGGCAGCTTCTGATGATCCTGGAACAGATCAGCACATGAGGACTTTGTTATGGGATTCTACTAGTCTTGAACATCGTAACCATTGGACGCTCAGATCCTTCTCATCCATCAGCTGGTATCTTCATTCCCCTTTCTGTTCTGAACTTCCTTCGGATGAAATGTTTTTATTTCATTCTATTAGGGGGTGTCAGTGTTCTAGGCAAGGCCAGAGTATATTGCTTGTGCCTATTTGATGCTGCAGTACATGTGGTATATGTATGGCTAAGCACTGTTATGCAGGGAGTTCCAGGATTTTGATCCAGTGACAGTGAAGGGAAGGAGATATAGTTTAAATCAGGATCGTTAAACTGAAGGCCCTCTCTACTCCATCAGATCATCTGCAATTATCTCAAAATATAGCCAGGGAGTTCTCCCAACTCTGACCAATTCTGATGACTTAACGTACATGCCAAAGCCAATTATCAGGGCCAATATCATATTGCTGTGCATGGGAGCTTGCTGTGTCCAAATTAGTTACTGCATTTCCAACATTGGTACAGTGACTGCACTTCGAAATGTTAATCACTAGATGTAAAACAATTTGGGGCGACCAGAGGTGGAAGCAGACTTCACATAAATGCAAATTGTTTCTTTGAACAAATGTAATGTAAAATGGAATATAGTGAGATCTGGTTAGCTGTGACTGACGATGATGGAAGATACTCTTTGTTGATGTACTATGCCAAGCTGTTGTGGCTGTTCTGGAGCTTAGGCAGGCTGCCCCACCGCATCAGACAGAGGCATTGGTGAAGTCATGAGCCCACTAAGTGTCGCAGAGGAAGAGGACCCTGTTGTTTATCTACTTCGTAAGACTCTGCCGAAAGAGCTGACCTATCCTCAAATTGAAAAGACATGTTTAAGTGTCATTTCTCAGTACAGAAGCATCAATCGTAGTTTACACTGAGTTGTGTTGCTGGGATATTATGACCACATTCCCTTGGTGTGGTTACAGTCACAAAAATGTACATCTGCTGCGGCAAAGGACTGGGCACAGATCCCATAGAGCAATGAAACTAACTCCAGTAGGTTGAAGACAATTGATATATAATGAGTTGAACACAATGTTTGCTTTGACACTAGGAAGATTGAGCTGAGTAAGATGGGGCTCATAGCTCTGAGTGTGGCCTCTGAGTTTATTAGAACCAATAGGAAAGGAACTGCCCTAAAAGCAGAGGTTATTGAACAAAGCAAAATTTTCCCAGTGTAATTAACACTGTTGATGTGTTAACTAATAGATGGTTCATTCAAACTATGGTGGTTGATTCATACAGAGACCTGTTAAGATGTCAGTTGTGGCTATATGGATAGCACTTTCCTTCTGACTTAGATGGTTGTGGGTTCAAGTCCCATTGCTGAGAATTTGAGAACTAAATCCAGTGACATGCTGGCTTTCTCAGATGTGACCTTAAACTAAGGGCTTGTCCATTCACTTGACAGCAGCTTTTTGAAACACATATGCTTGGCTAATATCTATCCATGTACCTTCTGGAAATGGTTACGATGTGCTGGCTGTTTGTGCACAAATTGGCAGCTGCATTCCCCATTTTGGGTCAGTATCCATATAGTTTCTCCGTATCAAAGCCCTTAGCGATTCCAAGCTCAGGGCTCCCTGTGAGTTATTTTAGCTATAAAGAGAGATTGGATATGCTTGAGTTGTTTTCTTTAGAGTAGAGAAGGCTGATGGTGCACCTGATTGAGGTGTGTAAGGTTACAAAAGGCATGGATAGGCTGGATAGGAAGTAGCTGTTCCCTTAGTTGAAGGGTCAGTAACGAGGCGGTATGATTTTAAGGAAAAAGGCAAACGGTTCAGAGGGGATTTGAGAAAACATTACTTCAGCGGCTGGGGGTGGCAGTTTGGAATACACTGCCTGGGAGGGCAGTACAAGGAGAAGCCTGAATCCCCTACTGTCAACATCCTGGAGTCATCAGAAATGGACAAATTTTGTTGGGGATCAAAGATAGCCCAGTACTACACATGAAGCAACCTTCTGCATTCAATTCTGGTCTCCCTTCTATAGGAAGGATGTTGTTAGAAAAGATTTACAAGGATGTTGTCGGGACTGGAGGGTTTGAGCTATAGGTAGAGGCTGAATAGCCTGAGGCCTTTTTCCCTGGAACATTGGAGGGTGAGAGGTGACCTTGTAGAGGTTTATAAAGGGGCATGGATAGGGTGAATAGCCAAGGTCTTTTTCTCGTTGTAGAGGGAGTCCAGAACTAGAGGGCGTAGGTTTAAGGTGAGAGGGTAAAGATTTAAAAGGGACCTGAGGGGCAACTTTTTCATGCAGTGGATGGTGTGTGTGTGGAATGAGCTGCCAGAGGAGATGATGGAGGTGGGTACAATTACTATACTTAGAAGGCATCTGGATAGGTACATGATTCAGAAGGGTTTAGAGGAATATAGGCCAAATGCTGGCAAATGGGACTGGATCAGATTAGTATATGTGGTCAGCATGGATGAGTTTGGACCAAAGGGTCTGTTACTGTGCTGTATGATTCTATGAAAAAAAGCCTCACAATCTTTACACAGTACATGGATGAGCACTTGCAGTGTCATAACATTCAAGGCCGTGGCCCAAAGGCTGGAAAGTGGGATTCATTTAGATAGATTGGAGCTGACTTGATGGGCTGAAGGGCTTCTTCTGTGCTGAATGACTAAAACAACATGCTTTCTCCACTCTTTTTATGTGATTGAGATTCTTCATTTCTGCACAGTTCTGGTAATTGCCTCTTTGCCTTTCTTTTAAGGAGGACAGTCTTCAAGTGTTTGGCCTAGAACCCTCACCTGATATCACCAAGTAAGGCCTAGAATAGGGACAGGGGGGAAACATTCGGACTCTGTATTCAGGGCTAACTGTACTCAGTTTGGGGTGAGGCCAGGGGTCCAGCCCAGGAGTAGCATTGGTGCCAAGGATTTCTGTTCCTACCTTTGTCACTGAGACCACAGAAGCAATGACCAGAGTATCCTGAGAGCTTTTGAGATCATAATGCCAAGTGGTGTTCAGGAGAGAGCCTGCAGGATGAGCAACTTTGGTCCTTGGCATTAAGGAATTTGCTTTAAATTTACTAGGGAAAATTGGAACTGTTCTTTCCTTGGAGAAAAGAAGGCTGAAAGGTGACTTGACAGAGATATTCAAGATCAGGAGGGGTCTGGATGGAATGAATAAGGAGGGGCTGTTCACATTGGTGAAGGGATTGAGGGCCAGAGGACATGGATTTAAGATAATTGGCAAAGGAGCAATGGAGACAGGAAGTGAAACATTTTTAAGTTAAAGTTTGGAACAGTTTGCCTGAGAGGGTTCAATCAAGGCTTTCAAGAGATAATTCAGTCATTAATTGTAAAGGAAGAATGTGCATGGTTCCCGAGAAAAATGGCTTTGGGTAAATTGCTCATTCAGAGAATGGCACAGACACGATGGGCTGGATGGCCTCATTCTGCACTGTAACCAGCCTTTGATCCTGTGACTTTGAACATACTTCACTGGCAAATGCTCTTCAGGACATCCTGTGATTGTGAAAGGTGTTTGATTCAAATGTTTGATCAATGCTGTGATCACATTAAGCAAAAGGTGAACACCGACAGCAATCTGCACACCTGACGGGTGAAGCCTATAGGTTGGGTGGGCTGGAAGCTGGATCATTATAGTTTGTGTGTACACAATAAGATTTGGAGCGTTACACTGAGGAAGGAAGTACTCTTTGTTTCTTTCCAATAACATGCTGAGCTGGAATTTTTTGGTGAATGATTGAAACTTACACCATTCATTCCTTGACAATGGTCCGTTCATTGTTTTAACATTTTCCATGCCAGTCTATTATTTTACCTTTATCTACAGTAAATCCTATCCAGGCCCTTTGATCACTGTTAAACTCCCTTTTACTCTTTGTATCACTCTAAATCCTGAGCAGATTTTATACTTAAAACATTAGATGTAGGAACAGTAATAGGCCATTCAGCCCATCGTGTCTGCTCTGCTATTTAGTGAGATCATGGCTCACTTGATCTTCCTCAATTCTATTTTCTTGCAATTTCCCCACAACCTTCCAAACCCTCACTAATTAAAAATCTGTTCAACTCAACTTTGAATATACTTAATGACTCAACCTTGACAGCCCTTTGCAGTAAAGAATTCTATAGATTCACTATCCTTCAAGAGAAGAAATCCCTCCTTGTCGTGATTGTAACAAAGCCAGCCAGGTGGACCTCATAGAACATGAGTTCCCTGATTGGGGCTGTTAATCTGGTCCAATCAGGAAGCCCTGGCTGACATATATAAAACGGGTGTGTCAGAGGTTCTGTTGACTCTGAGCTGGCTCTGAGGGAGCCGAACCAAGGTCAAGTATTGCGCACATGTAAATAAAGGGTGACTTGGTGACAGAATACTGGCCTTTCTGGAGCTATTTCAGTAATGATGAGAGAAAAAAAAACGCTCCTGTAGAAGTTCACTTGCAACAGTTGTCTTTCAATTGGGGTAAGCATTTCTGGGATTATAACATTATTTGGGAAGCTTGACTTGTTCAATCCAGTAGGTGGAAAGAATGTGTTATTTTTCCGGTAAATGACATTGGGACAGATGAAAATTCTCCTGTCAGCTTGTGGACCCACAGCTTTCTCAGTTATTAGGAGCCTAACTTTCCCTGAGGCAACAGATACTAAAATCTTTCAAGAGTTGACAGATTTAGTTAAGGAATATTATGAACCCAAGCCTCCTCTAATTCTGAGGTGCTATTGGTTTTACTTGGTTTTTACTTCAGTACCAAAGGAATCTGTGTTGGGATTTTTGATGAGGTTAAGAGGACTGGCAGAGGAACATGACTTTGGTTTAACCCTAAATGAGATGCTGGAGACCTTTTGGTATGTGGGATTAATGATGTAACCATGCAAAAGCGCCTATCAGCTGAAGCCCAACTGGACTTCAAACAGAAACTTCAATTGCTTTATCATTAGAAAATGCAGCAAGTGGAGCATATGAGTTACAGGGTGTTCCAAAGATCCTCGCCAGGCCGACTGAACTTGGGGCATACCATTTGAGTGAAGGCAATTGTATAGCCTCACTTAAGACATATCCTGAACAGAAGGACTCTAGGTCAGCCCCCAGGAACACCCCAAAACAAAGCCAAGCCTCGGCCAAATGGTTAACATTTTCTTCAGGGTCAAGGCTGGCAAGCCATTGTAGTTTTGCTGCTGTTATGCAGATTTGATTCAGCCTGAATTAATTCAGAGAACTAATAGGCTGGTATCCAGGAGAGTGCACATCCTGGAAAACCTACCTGCATCTGGCTTGGAACAGTTAAATTGCTTAGCAACATCCAAATCAGAACCAATTAAAATAAGCGTCTGTTTAAATGATAATCTGGTTCGAATAAATGTTGATACCAACATGGCTGTACCAGTGATTGCAGAACCAGTCTTTAACGAAATTCGCTCTGGACTTCAGTCCTTATATTTGCATGAGACCTCAGCCAGACTGAGAATCTGTACTGGGGGAACTTTACATATTAAGAGTAGAACGTCGGTTCCGGTCTCATATGAAAATCAGCTGATTCAGTTACAACTGATTGTAGTAAAAGGCTCAGTCCCAAGCCGACAGGGTGAAATTGATTGGGAAAGATTCACATTTTTTGAATAACTTTTTTTGATTAGAAAATGGCTGCCTGAATGAAGTCCTAAATAAATACCCGGAGGTTTTTCAGGAAGGTCTAGGGACTGTTGGAGAAGCCAAGGCCACCTTGCATGTCGACCAGGAAGTAATTCCATGATTCCGCAAGGCCCACCCAGTGCCATTTGTCTTATGGGCAGAAGTAAAGGCAGAAATCAGGAGGCTAAAAATCAAGGAATCATCAAACCATTCCAATTTGGAGAATGGACAGCACCAAACATACCAATTGTGAAGCCCAATGGGTTGGTTCACCTTTGTGGAGATTTTAAACAAACGGTAAACCGCTTCTCACAGCTGGATAAATACACAGTCCCTGCATAGAGGATTTATACATAAAGGTGGAGGTTGAGAGGAGCTGTCCTTCACAAGGCTGGACATGAGGTAGGCATACCTGCAATGGCGGTGAGATGAAGATTCCCAGAAGTATGCTATAATGAATATCTTAAAGGTTTGTACCAATATACGAGAATAACATTGGGATATCATCAGCCTGTGCCATTCTTCAGTGGATAATGGAGATCATTTTATAAGGTCTACTCAGGCCGCCATTTGTCTGGATGATGTGCGATCAGGGAAGACCAATAAACAGCACTTAATGAACTTGGACATATTCATTAGATGTTTTGCCAAGGCAGGTAGAACGGTAGAAGGGAAAAATGTTTGTTCCAGGCACCCCAAGTGATCTACTTGGACTACAGATCGACAAGACTGGGTTATACCTATTGCAAGATAAAATGAGGGCAGTCAAAGGTGCTCTGGCTCCCACTTCTGCACCAGAGCTTAGCTCTTTTCTTGGATAACTGAATTATTACAGAACGTTCATACATAATCTGGCCTACACCTGGCACTCTTACGCCTACTATTGAAAAAAAGGGAAGCCTTGGAAATGATTTCATAGCCAAAATGTAGCCATTTGGGAAGTGAAGAAGCAGCTATCATTGTCTAAGGTATTGACACACTATGATCCCAAGTGAGATCTAGCACTGGCATGCGATGCCTCCCCTATGGTATCAGGGTAGAGTTGGCTCTTCGATGGCCCAATGGAGAGGAATGCCCAATAGCATATGCTTCCCGGACTTTGGTTGATGCAGAGCGCAAATACGTCCAGATAAGAAGAAAGATTTGGCGATCATCTTTGATATAAGAAAGTCCCACCAATATCTTTATGGATGTAAATTTCTAATAGTAACAGACCACGTGACTGCTAGGGCTACTCAGAGGACAAGGCCCTGTCGCCCATAGTTTCAGGTCAAATTCAGCAGTGGGCTCTCATTCTAAGTACGCACAATTACAAATTGGAAAACCCTCCAGGAGGCTAAGTAGCAAATGTGGATGCCTTGAGCCACCTCCCGTTGGCAGATACACCACTGGTGGTGTCCCCACTGGAAAAGTCCATTCTAATTTTAAGCTTTCTGGACATTCTTCCAGTCACCACTGACAATATAAAACTATGGAGGCAAAAAGATCCTGTCCTGACAAAACTAAAACAGCTGGTGGCGATGGGGGAGGCAAAAAGGCCAGTGAGAGCAGATCACCAGTGAGGACAGCATTTTATTAAGGGGAACAAGAGTGATTGTCCCGAGCAAAGGTCGTGCCAGATATTGGCTGAACTCCACTAGGATCATCCAGAGGCTTCCAGACTGAAAGTGTTCGCCAGAAGTTGTGTCTAGTGGCCAGGATTGGATACAGTGCCAACAAGGACAAAAATTACTGCCAGTAGCTCCTCCACATTTGTGGGAATGGCCAGGTAAACCCTGGGACTCAGTTACACATCGACGGTGCCAGTCCTTTCATGGGCTCAATGTTCTTAGTCATTGTGGACGCTGAGTGCCTGGACATGCGTAGGGTTCATTCGTCAAACACTGGGACGACAATAGAAAAACTGCATGTATCTTTTGCAATGTATGGATTCCCAGAAGTGTTGGTTACAGACAATGGGCCATCATTTATCAGCAGGGAATTCAAGTATTTTCTAAAGTTGAACACTATTTGACATATAAGGTCAACTCCATACATCCATCATTCAATGGTCTGGTAGGAAGAACAGTCCAAACTTTGAAGTTTGACTTAAAGAAGCAGCCTACAGCTTCATTCAATACCAAACTGTCCCGATTCCTATTTAATTATCAGACCACCCTTGATGCAACTATGGGAATAGCTCCAGCAGATTTTCAAATGGAGAGAAGAATGAAGACCTCACATCTGGTTAAATCTGATTTTCCTGAACTGGTGGGGGAAGGGTGAAATGGCATCAGGAACATCAATGCTAGCCTCAAGACTCCTCTAAGAGGGAGAGGCAATTTACTTCAGGGGACAAAGTTTGGTGCTGAACCCATGGAACTGGCCCTTCATGGGTAAGAGGCATAGTCGATACAAGGTCAGGTCCCATGATGTACAAAGTTCAGGTATGTGAGGGGGTCCTGAACAAGCATGTGGACCACATGAAAGCTGCAGACTCACAAATGGAGCAGACGGAAAGGCTGGGTTGGCACCGCTGGGTTCTCCCTCTCCATTTAGCTTCGAAGGAGCCTCAGAGTCTGAGATGGACATGGCGGATGTCATAGCCTCAATGCCTTTACCTCCTGAAGAACTGGATGAATTTTTTCTGAGATCGTCCTGGCGCAAGAGGCAGGCTACAGTCCGGTACACACCACCCGTATCCAAGGCCAAGTCGGAGGAACCTGACCTGGTGCGAAAATACCCCAGGAGAGGTTACAGGAAAAAGAACAGGCCTATGTATCCAGACCTAGAGGGGGAGGGATATAGTGATTGTAATGATGTCAGTCAGGTGACCTCATATAGTATGAGTTCCCTGATTGGGACTGTTAATCTAGTCCAATCAGGGACCCTTGGTTGTCAGATATAAACAAGAGTGTCAGAGGTTCTGTTCACTCTGAGAGCTGGCTCTGAGGGAGCTGGATCAGTGTCAAGAACTTTCCACTTGTAAATAAAGGGTGACTTGCTGAGAGGATACTGGCCTCTGTGGAGTTATTTCACTTCTCATCTCTGTTTTGAATGAGTCACCCCTAATTCTCAAATTATGCCCTCTGGTCCTAGACTGTCCCACAAGGGGAAACAATCTTTCTATACCTAGGCTGCAAATCCTCCAAGAGTTTTATTTGTTTCAGTCCAATTATGACATCCTCTGTCCCTGTCTTAAGACCGTACAAAATAAGAGCAGATGGAGGATATTCAGCTCCTTGCACCTTTTCTGACATTCAGTGGGATCATGGCTGACCTTCAACATCAATTCCATTTTCCTCCACATTCCTTGATTTCCTTTGAATCCAAAAATCCATCAATTGCAATCTTGACTATTCTCAATGATAGAGCCTCCACAGCCATCTGGAGTAGAGAATTCGAATGATTCACCAGCCACTGGGTGAAGGAATTCCTCTTCATGCTCAGTCCTAGACTGACTCTGAGATGGTGACCCCCACAGGCAGAAGGAAACAGCATTTCACTGTTCCTTATCTCACTCACCCCTTGCTCAAAAAAACTATTGCATCTCTATTTTGTTCCAACTCAAAAGGTGAACCTTAACTGTTTGTCTCTATCACTTGTTGAGTGCTTTTTCCCATTTTTCTCAGTTTTTCTCTCCGCATCCAGCCTGTCAGAACCTCACAGATTCATTTATGAAAATGGAATCCTCTCTTATTCTTCTAAATCAAAGAGAGTTCGGTGCCCAATTTACCCACTACAGAACAACCCTATCATCTCAGAAATTGTTTATCATTGAACAACTGTAAAGCAACAAGGGGTCTTGCACTCAGTAGTGGCCCCCAGGAACTTGGCATAACTTTCTATTGTCAAAACATCTTTCAACCTAACCATGGTTGCCATTCATAGATAATATCTAATCAACCTGTTCAGAGATATTATTACACACATCTGGAGCAGGTGGAACTTGAATTCAGGCCTCCTTGCTCAGCCATAAGGACACTACCACTGTGTCCCTTGCGTTCTATTCAGTTCAAAATCCTTTAACAATCTCACCTGTTGCAGTATATCAGAATTATGTCTGTCAAAATGCCTGTTACCTTGAAAACCATGTACATTTTTGATATGTAAATGGGATGTGAGCATCACTGGCTAACCCAGCATTTATTGCCCATCCTGTAATGCCCTTTGAGAAGGTGGCAATGAGCTGCCTTCTTGAACTGCTGCAATCCATGTGCTATAGGATGTTAATAAGATGAATTATATTGTATTAGAACACTCTTGAATATTCACCTCATTGCTTGACTAACTTGTCCCTGATTACTTGTTTGGTTTTGAATCACTACCTTTTGATTCTTTGGAAATTGTTTGCTGTTTTCCTGTTCTCCCATTTCACCAGAAGCCAAAAGGATAAATGGGGTTTCTTTCTCATTTTTTCACAGGGTGAACCAGCAATCTAGTTGTCCCTAGAGAAAGTGAGGGTGAACCGCCTCTAGAATCACTGCAATCCATATAATGTAGGTGCACCCACAATGCTGTCAAGGAGGGACTTTGAGGATTTTGACCCAGTGATACTGAAGGACTGATGATATTTTTCCAAGTCAAGATGGTGAATGGCTTGGAGGGGAACTTGCAGGGGGTAGTGTTCCCATGTATCTACTGCCGTTGTTCTGCTGAAGAGGTCGCGTGTTTTGGAAGGTGCTATCTTATTTGTGTTTGGGATGTGTAAGGTGTTGGCAAGGCCAGCAGTTGTTTCCTGGCCCCTGGTGGTACTTAACAAGGTGATGGTGAGTTTCTTTCTTGAATCACTGCAGTCTATTTGCTTTTTTTTATTCATTTGTAAGTTGTGGGCCAGCATTTATTGACAATCCCTATTTGCTCTTGAGAATGTAGTAGTGAGCTGCCTGTCTAATCACTGTTTCAAGAGTCCAGTGTCATTCCTACTTTGCTCACAAATGGATAGTTCAATAAACAACTTGGCTTTCTGTCCGTGCCAGGTGATTAGTACCTGCTAGTGATAACCTACGTCCCCTACATGTTTCCCTGCTATTGTGCAGAACTCTAACTCTTCCTTAACCAGAATGTCTGTCTCCAATTGTGGATTTCTGCATATGGTCAAAGGAATAGTCCAATTTATTGAACCATTTCAAGTCAAAGCAATCCATTTGTTTAGCACCTCATCTGCCATCTTAACCATTCACCCCTTTACCACCAATACTCAGCTGCAGTGTGTACCATCTACAGGATACACTGCAACAATTCACAAAGGCTCCTTTGACAGCGCCTTCCAAAGCCGTGACCTCTAACTTCTAGAACAACAAGGGCAGCAAATACAAGGCATCAGCATCTCCTGCAAATTTTCTTCTAAGCCACTTACCATCCTGACAGGCAAGTAGGGAACGGCAGTAAATGTGATGCCCATATCCCCTGAAATAATCTTAAAATACTTTGGAAAGCTTCAATTAATCTTCACTTGCATCCTCTCAAGAGAGAAAACTCCCAAGGATAACACTTGTTCTGAATAGCTCATTGGTTCTGATGGGTATAAACCTCACAGCAAAACTCCCCACTTCCCTGCACTGAACTCACTCTAATAACATAACCATCTCTTTGATGTCGAAAGATCAAAACTGGACCCTGTGCTTCAGATGTGGTCTCACTAAAGACTGTGTCCAATTTGCATGTTAAGCTGTTTATTTCACAGCCTGAGTGTTTTGTTGCCCTCTACACTGTTCCACATTAAAGGCAAAGACTCAAGCCCCATGGGACAGTAGGAAATTGGCTGAATGAATGCTTGATTAAATTGGATGAAAGAATGGGAATTGGATAAAAGAATTATCCATGGTTGAAAACACGGACGAGTCATAGATCAGGACTGTGGGAGGGCTTGGGGCTGGTGGGCCCCAGAGTTTGGTGTTAGGCCAATGTTGTTGATCATCTTTATAAAATGAGTCAGAGACTAGGAGTGAGTTGGAGTATTGGGAAGGGAGGGGAGATGATGGCATCAGTATTGGACAACATGAAGTTGCACAGAGGCATTGACAAGCAAATGGGAAGAGAGCAATAAAACAGAAGGTCCAGTAGTGTCTATAGAGAGAGTAACAGAGTTAACATTTCAATATCAGCTGAGGTTAGCATGAAGGTAAAGCCTTCTCAACCTCTCCCCTCACCTGAGACATGATGACCCTCAGATTAAACAACCACTACTCATCTCTTTCTAAGGAGAGAGCTGCCTAAGGCATTTGGATAAGTTCATTAAAAGGAAAAGTTTGGAGGGGTATGGATCAAGCACAGACAGGCAGGACCAAAGGGTCTGTTTCCATTTTTATGACTCTGGGACAAGGGCGATTTTAACTTTACCTTATTCTGAACTGAAGGGAGGTGAAATGGACTTGAGAAAGGAGAGAGGGGCAAGCAGAACAGAAGGGGAAGTTGGAGGGAAGTTTGCGATCGGAAGTACCATAGAACAACAGGTAAAGGGAATGATAATAGTTGTGGATAAGAGACAGAGCATTAGTCCAAAGTAGCTCTAGCTGAAAGTAAAACATGAAAACATGACACTAGGGTAAAATATATATACAGAGGAACCTCGATTATCTGAACAAGATGGGCAGGCAGTATTTCATTTGGATAATTGATTATTTGGATAACTGGTTCAATGCCTCTCCTCTGGGACTCGGAGTTTTCTGAATTTTCCTTTTTCCTCGCTCTGCCTGCCTTGTTCCCCCCCCCTCTCTCTCAGGGTTTGTTTCTGAGCAGACACACACTTTTGTGTAAGGGACCTGCAGCACTGCTGAAGCCTCTCCCTGCTGCTGCTTCATCTCAATGGGATTGACAGAGTGAGCATCTTACTATGTCCACTCCCCATTAGGGAGACTAGGCAGCAGCACACTGTGTACCCCCCACACACCCCACCCCACCCCACCCGCTGTATGCTTTCAACTCTCCATGTTTCCAGCCAGCGGATGGAGTGAAGTGGCCAGATGCCTCTTTCTCTTCTCCCCAAAGACACTCCAGAACAAAATGAAGTAACGGAATGGAGACAGCAGCTGGACTGGACACCAATAGCAAGACTGCTGCTGCCTTTGCAAAATAGCACATGCACACATGTAGCCACACACACAACCTTTTGACAAGTTCCCACTCTGCCCTGTGCAGGACAATATTGAAGAGATTATCTAGGAAAGGGGGGTTTAGGGTACACCCCTGTGTAGAACTCCAGGGAAAGTGTAGGGAGGGAAAGTGTAGGGAGAGAAAGAGAAGGCGGGAGGTCCGTCATTTGGAGACTGTGCCTGGCCTCCCATCGATGTCCAGGACTGTTCTCAGCAGCATTTCAGTAAGCTGAATTCACTTTTAATCATTGTAAACATTATAAACAAAAGAGGTGATCAGTGTTGGTAACACCTCTTTGATGTAATGTTTTTATCGGGACCTTGAGATCTTCGGATAATCCGAAATTCGGATAATTGATATTCGGATAATCAAGGTTTAGAAAAGAGTTTGTACTCTGAAGTTTTAAACTCAATGTTGAGTCCAAATGCCTGTAAAGTGCCTTAAATGGAAAATGAGGTGCTACTCAAAAATATGACACAATAAAGGTGCAAAGGCAAGTAGTGAGGATGACGCAAGAGTCTGCAGAGGTTTATAGATAAATTACTGCATGGCAACTGGAATATTTTACGGGAAATTATGAGGTTAGACACTTTGGCAGGAAGAATAAAGGAGATCAATGTTATTTAAATGGAGAACTATTGCAGAAAGCTACAGAACAAGGGATTTGGGAATGCAAATGAATACAAAAAACTAGCAATCTAAGTTCAATGGGTAATAGGGAAGGCAAATGGAAGTTGGCTTTCATTTCAAAGGGAATGGAATACAGGAACAATGAAGTCTTGCTAAATTTGTCTAAGCCACTAGTTAGAATACTGTGAACAGTTTTCAGCTCCTTATCTAAGGAAGGATACATTGGCATTGGAGGCAGTGCAGAGAGAGTTCATTAGGCTGATATTAGCATTGAAGGGACTGTCTTATGAGGAGAAATAGGTAGGTCAGACTTGCCCTAGTTGGAGCTTTGAATAATAAGAGATGATCTTGTTGAAAAAGTGTACAAAGTTCGTAGGGGTCTTACAGTAGATGCAAAGTGATTGTTTCCCCTTATGGGAAGGCACCACCTCAGAATAAAACTTTTAAGATAGGGAAGAGAATGATTTTTTTCTCTCAAAGGGTAGTCAATTCTTTACCAGAGTGTGGTCAAGGCTGAGTTGTTAAGTTTATTCAAGGTTGAGATAGATTTTTAATCAGTATGAGGAAAAAGCAGGAAAGTGGAATTGGGGATTATCAGATCAGATCCGATCAATTTGTTGAATGGCCTATATCTGCATCTCTTGTCTTATGGTCTTCTCCAGCTTGCGTTGAGCTGAATGGGGAGACAGTGCTAGACAATAAAGTGATTATCAAGACTAAGGTATTCAAATGTGACCCACACGTTCAGCAGAAATGTGCTGGAGAAACAGGAAAGAGAGAGAAAGCAATTCCTTTTATTATGAGTTAAACAATTTGCAGAATATCCCATTAGATTGGGGAATATGTCTGCATTAGGCGTCAGTCACTGTGGGCTGTGTTCAGTGTTACTGCAGGCATTAAATTACTGAATGACCTCAACAGTCTGTTGGATGTCTCTTTTCAAAATGCCTATTTTTATCCTGCTTGATGTAAGTGCTATTTCATTCAATGTTTAACGTTTCTTGGCAGATTATCTTGCAGAACCATTGGGACCCCTAGAATCAAGAGGCTCGTCAGCTGCCTAGAGTCCTGTATATACAAAAACAAACTGAAAATATAAGCGTGCATAAATAAATACACTGGAGAGGAAGGGCGGACAAAGCAGCTGCCTCAGAAATTCAGTTAATTTAGATCAAAGTTAGTGCAAATAATTAGCTCCACGCTGCTACTTCCTCTGTTGAAATCACCAATTTCTGCTGGTGTTCCTGTTGTTACCAGCAATGCCAGTGTATGCCTCAACTGAGCACCTGAGTCTGGACCCAAACAGGAGGACATTCAATATTTGGGGAGATGAGGGCCTAGTGATAACGTTACTGGATAAATAATTCAGAGACCCAGGCGAATGCTTTCAGGACAGAAGTTCACACTCTAACTCATAACAGTTGGTGGAATTTAAATTCAATTAATTAGTAAATCTGAAATTAGAAACTAATCTCAGTAATTGTGACCACTACAACTATCAATTGTCATTAAGCACCTTTAGGGTAGGAAACCTGCCGTCCTTATCTGGTCAGGCCGATAGATGTCTTCAGCCCCACAGCAATGTGGCTGCTAGTTAACTGCCCTCTGAAATGGGCAACTTAGTTAAAGGACATTTAGGGATGGGCAACAAACATTTGCCTCGCCAGTCATGCCCACATCCCATGAAAGAATTTGTTAAAGAAAAAGTTAGGCTATTTCACTACAAGCCACCTTGAGATGTGACTCAGACCTCAAGAACGGTAACTGGTAACCACTCTAGCTGCTCCCTCCTGGTAGGTAGCTCAGGCAGTATGGGGCTTGTGGTGAGTCAAGAGGTGGAACCGACCTTGGGGAGCAAAATGCAGTGAGTTAATAGACACACCATTTCAAACAATGATGAGGCTTGCTGAATAGGAGCTGGGTTACTCAAAGAACAAGCATTTTGATTTCTGTAGTGCCTGTCATAAATCCAAGGTGTCCTGAAGCACTTTGCAACTTACATAAGTCTTTTCAGAAGGGTAATTCACTGTTGCTGTGCAGGAAATGCAGCAGCCCATATATGCTCCTCTTGATTAATCAAAGTTGACTCGACGACCAATCAGTTTCTTTTTCTCCTTTAATATGAATTGTTGTGATCCTATTGAATTTGGCATTCTTGCATGTTCCTGTTGAATGCTTCATCAACATGTCTCTCTTTTCAGCAAGATTCAAACTCTGTCTTACCATCTGACTGTTGGCAACACATATATTAGGACCATCAATGTCTTGGATATGACACCATTATCAAGGTCAAAATTTATTGCAGATATCTTCAGCTGCCCTGAAAGGTGCTAACAGATGTCCTCACTTAAACATCAGCAGCCCACAAGCTGGTTTGTCCCCACTGTGTTGTTGTCATTTTGAGACAACTGAAGCCACGTGAGAGCCAGTTAGGAGTTAGCATTGTTAGTGTGGGACCGGAGTGTTTGTATTGAGAATAATACTGTAGATACTCAGAGTGAGTTAGAACAAAGAACAAAGGAAAATTACAGCACAGGAACAGCCCTTCAGCCCTCCAAGCCTGCGCTGATCCAGATTCTCTATCTAAATCTGTCGCCTATTTTCTAAGGATCTGTATCCCTCTTCTCCTTGCCCATTCATGCCTCTATCTAGACATATCTTAAATGACGCTATCGTGCCTGCCTCTACCACTCCGCTAATAACACCTTCCAGGCACCCACCACCCTCTGCGTAAATAACTTTGTACGTATATCTCCCTTAAACTTTTCCCCTTTCACCTTGAACTCGATTCAGGCTGGAATCCAATTGAGAGGTTCTGGACAGTTTATGTGCAGAATAACAAATACCCAGGAATGAGTTATAGACTGGAATCTAATCGAGGTGTTCGGTGTGGTTTATCTGTAGAATAACAGATACCTGGAGTGAATTAATCGACTGGAATCTAATTGAGAGGTTTTGGGGGGATTTAAATATGGAATAATAGATACCAGGAGTGTGTAACATACTGGGACCTAATTCAGTTGTTCATGGAATTATATAGAGAATGACATACCCAGGAGTGTGTTACAGACTGGAATCTAATTGAGACGTTCAAGAGAGTTTATATGTAGAATAACAGATACTGGGGAAAGAGCGAGATTGTGTAAGAATGGCAGGGTTTTTTTTCCATAAACAGCACTGGTTTTTGTTTTCCTTTATTAAGCAATAATCGCCAAAAGCACATTGGTTGCATTTGCTGCCACGCCGTTTTCTTGTATCTACAATTTGCAAGCAACTAGTCCAACTGTTCTGGTGGGATTTAAACTCTCAATCACTGGGTTACTAAATCCATTAGTAGACCCACTATCTGCATTACTCATACCACAATAAAAGATGATGATAAGACGAAGGGATGAGAGACTAAATTACCCGTTGTTGTGCCAATCTGATTGTGTCAACATCTGCAACATCATCTCAATGCTAGATTGACTCAGACTGAGCCTTTGAAGTTGTCTGTTCGTTTTTTGTTCCTATCTCTTGGTCCACATTACAATTTGGCTAATATTAACTAGGGAGTAAACTCCTTAATCTTTAGATCATAGCTGTTTATTGACCCCATTTACTGGACTGAATTGTGTTGTACCCTCTCCACCCTCTCTTCTTCACTGAGGCTAACTCAAATTCCAGGCCATCTTTCCCCCACCATGACCCCAGCTAACCTTCCTACCATATCATTCTTGCTTTATAGAATTCTTGGTGAAGCTGCTCTTCCTGATTTGGTGTAGAATGTATTACACCCTATCTTAGGCATTGATCATCACAAAGTTCCCATAGTGTCCCAAGATTGTCACCCTGTGCAGCAGCAGCTCAACAAGGGGAGATGTCTCCCACTATTGGGAAAGTCTCCTTCATCTCTGATTATACTTGATGAGAGAATGATGCTTGTGTCCTTCCACATGGTGCTTTTGTTGGTTGATTGGGGTAAAGAGGTGCATGTAGTTGAGCAGGAAGGGGGGAATTATGCCACTATCCCACTTGCAAGATGCCTCCCCGCCCCCCCCCCCTCACCATCACCACCACTACCACCACCGCCACCACATCCAATGAAGGTGGTTGTTCCACTGCTAACTGATGGCTGATTAATGATCAATATGGGGACCTGTGCAGCCACTGCTGATGTTCTCTATGTGGAGAGTGAGAATCCCCATTTCATCTGTGTCTCATCATGTAGACAATGACCACTAAATTTCTGGCTCTAGATGACTGAAGAGAACAATCAGCATCAGACGGAAAAACATGCAAACGTTTGGGCCTCACTTTGTCATTTTATGTAATAGTGTAACAGATTGTCATGGGTGAGTTCCAACATGGTGCCTGTTCAAGGATATTGGGGATTTATACATAGAATAACAGATACCCAAGAGTGAGTTACAGACATCAAGGGGATTGGGGCGGGATGGGGGGTGGGTAGTTATGTATGGAATAACAGATACCAGGAGTTACAAACCAGAATCTAATCCAAGGCTTTGGGCATTTATAAATAGAATAATACACACCCAGGAGTGAGTTACACATTGGAATCTAATCAAGGGGTTCATGGTGTTTATGTTTAGAATAGCAGATACCCAGGAGTGAGTTACAGACTGGAATCTAATCGATAGCTTCAGTGTAGTTTATTTATAGAATAATAGACATCCTAGAGTAGTTATAGACTGGAATCTTATAAAGGGATTGGTATGTTTATATGCAGAATAACAGTTATTCTGAGTGAGTTACAGACTGAAATCTAGTCAAGAGGTTCAGATATATTGTAGAATAATAGATATCTGGGAATAAGTTACAAACTGGAATCTAATCATTGTGGCCTAGGCTGCCAGGTTGAAATGCATTCTCTGAAATGATGTTGGAAGCAAATTCTTCAATCCTAAGTTTTCAAAGTGAAATTGAAAACTACTTGATGGGTGAGAAATTTGTGATGTTACAGTGACAGAGCAGGGGAGGTGGGATTTTTCAAATCTTGGTTCTGCACAGGCAAAATGGGCTGAATGTCCTCCCTCCCCTGTGATTCGGTTCTGTAATATTATTCTGCCTATTCTAACCTAATCTGCACAAATTCCATCGCTCTTGTGCTCCCCGAATGACACTAGATACTAGTCCAACAACACCCTGATTTTCTCTTCAAACCCTTTCATGGTCCACGCCCCTCCCTCTACCCGTTATCTCCTCCAGCCCTACACCCCTCCAAGATTTCCATGCCCTTAATTGGCCATGCTTTTCCAGTTGCCTGGGCCCTAAGATATGGAATTCCCTCCTAAAGCCCCTCCATCTCTTTCTTGTTCCCTTTCGGTTTAAGATGTTCCTTAAGCTGATGGTTCCTTGCCCTAATATTTTCTTATATGAGTTTGGTCAGGTTTTGGTTTAGAATGTTGCTGTGAATCTCGGAATGTTTCACTGCTTTAATGTATCTATATAAATATAAATCATTAGTTTTGTAGTTGAGTCAGGCCTGCTTGGCACAGGAACAGGTGGAATGGTAGATATAAAGAAGTCTGCTGCGGGAACGTGATACGTTCCTCAGATGTGGGCCTCATGTGTAGCTTCATTGAGGAACACCACTCTGCACTTGAGTGTCACCCTTGTAACACTTTCCGTTCCAGCTAAAAATGATCAAGAGGAAGTGATCTTATTATTTTTGGTCTTGTTTGCTCATTAGATTTGGCCCCAACCCATTCACACAGAGGCTTGAGACCACCAGTTTCCTCCATAGGCTTGATGGCTAACCTGTGAAAAAACTTTCATTTCAGGATATTAAGCAAGGGCCTGGTCAGGGTTGCCCCTGGAATTTTGTCTGAGGGAGCGAGTGAGGTGGGGATACAAGGAGGTCTTATTTTGTCCAGAACCCCCTGTAAACATTAATTTCATCTTAAACACATCCCCTCTGACAGTGTAGCACTCCTTCCATACTGCGCTAAAATGTCTGCCCAGTCAAAGTGCTCAAATCTATGGAATAGTTCGACAAGGTTGAGCTTGTTCAGCAGCCACTTAAATTTGTCCAGAATTTCTATAATTGTATAATTTGTACAAATGGCTTGAGTACATAGAGTCATAGAGTCATAGAGATGTACAGCATGGAAACAGACTCTTCAGTCCAACCTGTCCATGCCGACTAGATATCCAACCCAATCTAGTCCCACCTGCCAGCACCCAGCCCATATCCCTCCAAACCCTTCCTATTCATATACCTACTCTCCACCACTTCCTCTGGCAGCTCATTCCATGCACGTACCACCCTCTGTGTGCAAAAGTTGCCCTGTAGGTCTCTTTTATATCTTTCTCCTCTCACCTTAAACCTATGCCCTCTAGTTTTGGACTCCCTGACCCCAGGGAAAAGACTTTGCCTATTTACCTATGCATGTCCTTCATAATTTTGTAAACCTCTATAAGGTCACCCCTCAGCCTCCGACGCTCCAGGGAAAACAGCCCCAGCCTGTTCAGCCTCTCCCTATAGCTCAAATCCTCCAACCCTGGCAATATCCTTGTAAATCTTTTCTGAACCCTTTCAAGTTTCACAACATCTTTCCAATAGGAAGGAGACCAGAATTGCACAGTGGCCTAACCAATGAAGAAATCTCATCTGCTTTTCTTTGAACAGGGGATCTCAATCATGTCAGCCCAGATTTTTATGTTCAGTTCTCTGCATCCTTGTTTTCAATTCTTTCATAAGATGTGGGCATTGCTGGCTGGGCCAGCATTTATTGCCTATCCCTAATTGCCCCTTGAGAACAACTGCAGTCCATGTAGTGTAGGGATACAAGATGTTCAGTTATGGAGTGAGTTCCAAGATCTTGACAGCAACAGTGGAGGAACGGCGATATATTTTCAAGTCAGAATGATGAGTGGCTTGGAGGGAAGTTGCACAGGGCAGTGTACCTATATATAATCATAGACATAGAGTCATACAGCAGGGAAACAGACTCTACAGTTCAACCAGTCCAAGCCGATTATAATACCTCCTGCCTGCACTTGGCCCATATTCCTCTAAACGTTTCTTATTCGTGTATTTACATGTCTTTGAAACATTGTAACTGTACCTACATCCACCACTTCCTCTGGAAATTCATTCCACACACACAAACCAGTCTCTGCATAAACAAATTGCCTCTCATGCCTTTTGTTTAAAGTATAGACTGCCCTTTTCCTTCAGGGTGGTTGCAGGTTTGGAAGATACTGTTTAAAGAGGGTTGGTGAGTTGCTGCAGTGCATCTTATTGATGGTACAAACTGCTGCCACTGAACATCAGTGGTGGAGGGGATGAATATTGACGGTGAATGATGGGATGCTGATCAAACGGCACTTGAACTTGCAATCTTCCAAGGAAGACGTGAAAACGTTGCCAGGTTGCCACAGAGAATTGTTTATGAGATCCACCACCTCTCTCGAATGTGTTATCTCACAGCGTCTTATACTGTATGAATGTTTCACTATCTGAGTGTTATGGAACTGGCCCAGGAGGAATGAACCCTGGATTAAGTAGCACTGGAACATCAATCAACTATTACAAGGCCAATCTTGAAGTTTGTTGAAACTTTATTGCTGGAACAGCACAGCAGGTCAGGCAGCATCCAGGGAACAGGAGATTCGACGTTTCGGGCACAGGCCCTTCTTCAGGAATGTTCCCTGGATGCTGCCTGACCTGCTGTGCTGTTCCAGCAATAAAGTTTCAACTTTGATCTCCAGCATCTGCAGACCTCACTTTCTCCTCAATCTTGAAGTTTGGTCAACCCTTTCTGTTCTGGGTTAATGTTTTCAGGAAAAGATGAAACTTTACAAAAGGGATATTGAATCGAGAGATTGACATGCTTCTGCCAGAATGTGAAAAGTGTGTTTCTTAGAACAGTCGCCATAATAAATACTGTTCACCTCTCAGATCATTTACTTTCCAATTTACAAATGCTTAACAGAGGCTGGAGTCACTATCAGAGTTTCTGTTCACAATGCTATGACATCAGCTCATCAAAATCCCAGAGGAGTCTGGGAAAGCTGCTTCATGTTTGAATTTAATTTCTAAATAAATTTATCATGGCTGAATCAATTGATGGGATGCCAGCATTCCAAATTTGGCAAACAAATGCAGAGGCCTCCTTTTCCTTAAAAAAAAAACCGGGATTTCTGGAGAAACTCAGCTGGTCTGGCAGCATCTGTGGAGAGAGAAACAACTAATACTTGGAGTCCACTTTGACTCTTCAGAAGTTGAAAGGAGCTCCTTGTTTATACTACAACCAAAAAATGTAAATCTGCAAGATGGATCTTTGGCTTAAGTTAGTTAAAGGGACTTGCCTGAAGCGCCAATTAGTTTTGCAAGTTTTTCTGGAAGCACACGGGGTTGTTTTTGGAGATGCTCTGGGTAAACCCTGGGGCTTTTTTTGGCACCAAGTGTGCTTGTTATGCTGGTACATGGAATGTGGGCGTCACTGCAAGTCCAGCATTTGTTGACCGTTCCTAATTGGGAAAGGGTGGGGGAAGTCCTCCTTCAACTATTGCAGTCTATGTGGTACCACAGTACCACTAGGGAAGAAGTTCCAGGAATTTGACCCAGCTATGCCCCATCATCATCCCCAGGGTCCAGAATGATGCCAGGAAGTCTGACACTTGGAGGCCAGACTGGGAAAAGAAAGCACATTTCCTTCCCTGAAGGACATTAGTGAACCAGTGGGTAGCCTGTTGGAGTCATGGATCTGGGTTGTATAGGGCACTGCACTCTGTACTTTGCCTCACTGCCTCACATGTCACTTGGCTCCTTGCTTACAAAAACACTGTCTGCCTTTACCATCAGTTTTAATTTTCTGGAGTGTTAACTGGTGCAGGGCAAGATGATCATTCCTATATGGGAGGATGCACCACCTTAGAGAGCCACTGACCAATCTGACTGTCTATGTTCAGATGGTGGTCACTGCTGACATTACAGATAAGTGCTGAAGGAAAGGAACTGTGATGGAGCCAGCTGGACCGAAGATAAATGCTGGGATTGGTTGGGGCCTGGCTGGCAGTGAAATGATGGTAGGGACTGGCTTTGAGAGGTGGCATGGGGAGGGGAGGTAACAGGATATAAGGGAACATATGGCTTTGTTGGCGTGGAGGAATTCCCTCTGATGGACACAGGCAAACGAAGCAAGGGTGAACTGAGGAAAATCTTTTTAACACAGCAAGTGGTTAAGGTGTGGAATGCACTGTGTGGAAGTATGGTGGAGGCAGGGTCAATTGAAGCATCCAAGAGGGGTATTGGATTATTCTTCAGATGGAAATAGAATGCAAGATTATGGGGAAAAGGCAAGAAATCGGCACTCAGTAATGATACTCATTTGAAGAGCCAGTACAGTAAAGATGGGCCAAGTGGCCTCCCCCTGCAATGTAACTTTTTTCTGTGATTCTGTGACTTACACTCAGTCTTGCTACGTTACATAACTGTAACATGACACACATCTGACTGACTTGACTACACACTGCAGTGTTCAACATGAGGCGAGGGCCTTTACATTAGCATGTTATGTGTCCTAATCATAGAATCCTTACAGTGTAGACTCAGGCCATTCAGCCCACCAAGTCCAAACTGACCCTCCGAAGAGCATCCCACCCTGACCCCCCCCCCCCCCCCCCCCCCCCCACTTCCCTATCTCTATAACCCTGCATTTCCCATAGCTAACCCACCTAGCCTGCATGTTCCTGGACACTATGGGGCAATTTAGTACAGCCAGTCCATCTAACCTGCACATCTTTGGACTGTGGGAGGAAACAGGAGTAAACCTACGCAGACACAGGGGCAATGTACAAACTCCACAGAGACAGTTGCAGAAGAGTGGAATCAAATCCAGGTCCTTGGCACTGTGAGGCAGCTGTGCTGAACGCTGAGCCACCATACCGCCCTCTAATATTATCAAATTATCTTAAAAGTACACAGCCCTGCTGGGATATCTATACAATAATATAATAAACTCGCACAACTGTAAATTTACCAGAAATATGGTATATATTCCTTGTAACATGATGGCAGTTGAGTAGAAATAGCCCCCAGGAAATTTCTGGGTAGAAGTAGCTCCCATGAAGATCCCCTTGCTCTCTTTCCCCAAAGCAAGTGATGGAATACAGTGTATGAGCTTACACTAAACTGCCACTAGCTCACAGCTCTCTTGGTGTTTTCATGTGTCCTTGGGATTTCCATGTTTGCTGAAAGAAGAATGAACTGTGAAACAAGATCATTAAAAATTTATATCACAGTAAATCCCCTGTCAATAAGAGATATTGCAATTATTAATTGGCCAGTACTCTGGACTGCTTTGTATTGCTTGTTGTTGTTCATTGTTTTCGTACTTGGGTTTTTTTGAAGCTGTCCCTCAAATTTGTAACTTCTTCTAGGTCAATGTGTTACCAATATAGACGCTTGCTTGGCCCAAAACAAATCTCAGGCCGGTGAGTCAGAATGTGTTGGCTGGAGTTGTGGGAAAATGCAGAGGAGAGAAAGGGAGCAGGCCCAAGAATGCAGCTGGGCCACGTTAAACCAAGTTTGTGAAGTGCACACCTCATTCTGAGCAGACGATAAAAGGTCACAAATCCCAAAAACTGTGAAAAATCAATTTCTATCTCCAAGTGTCCTTAACACAGAATCAGATTTCTCAACTTCCTGTCTGTTGGAAAAGCCCAAATCACTGAGTCTCTGATACTGTAAGCGCTAAATTACTGATAAACTGAGTCCTGGTTTGAAGCCTTGTTATTAACTGAGGCTCAGGTTCTGTAGGCCTTAAATTACAGATAAACTAAGGCCCTAGTTCTAGCTGCTGTTACTAACTGAGGCTCTGGTTCTGAAGATTCTGTACTAACTGAGACCTGATTCTGTAGGCCCTGATATTCTGATAAACTGAGGCCCAGGTTTGAAGCCTTGGAACTGAGTGAGGCCCTGATTTTGTGGGTTCTGCACTAACAGAGATGCTCTTTGACCTGTTAACAACAAAATGGCCTCCTGTAATCTCCAATATGGCAATTTAGCAGTAAAGCATGTTTTATGTAGCTGAACACGCTTCCTGCCATATTGGATTAGACACAGTTTTGACACAGGGACATTTGATGGGAAAAGTAATTTATTTAAATTAGGACCCTATACCTTTTGTAGACTTGAAGGTGAAGTCAAAAGGAGCAGGAGGACGTAATCCAAAACCTTTTGTTGAAATAATGGACCTGATCATCAGACCCCTATGGTCGTTAGTTCAAGACCAACCCTGTTGACTTGAGTGTAGAGTCTATAATGTATGTACTCGTGTAGAGTTAGTACTGTGGGAGTGCCACACTGTTGGAGGGTCAGTACTGAGGGAGAGCAGCATTGTCATAGGGTCAGTTCTGAGGGAGTGCTGCACTGTCAGAGGGTCAGTACTGAGGAATTGTTGCATTGTCAGAGAATCAGTACTGATGGAGTACAGTACTGTAGTTCAGTCAGTACTGATGGAGTACAGCATTGTCGGAGGGTCAGTACTGAGGGAGTGCTACTCTGTTAGATTATCAGTACTGAGAGAGTGCTGCATTGTCAGAGGGTCAGCACTAAGGTAGTGCTGCACTGTCAAACGGTCGGCCCATAATGTATGCATTCTTGTAGGGTCAGTACTCTGGGAGTGCCACACTATTTGAGGTCCAGTACTGAGGGAGAGTAGCATTGTCGGAGGGTCAGTACTGAAAGAGTGCCGCACTGTCGGAGGGTACATACTGAAGGAGTGTTGCAGTGTCAAAACGTCAGTGCTGAGGAAACACCACAATATCAGAGGGTCTGTGCTGAGGGTGTGCTGCATTGTTGAGGATCAGTACAAGGTGAGTGCTTTACTGTCAGAGGGTTAATACTGAGGGAGTACCTCACTGTCAGAAGATCAGTACTGAGGGAATGTTGCGTTGCTGGATTATCAGTACTGAGGGAGTGTTGCACTGTCAGACGGTTAATACTGAGGGAATGCAGCATTGTTAAAGGATCAATACTGTGGGAGTGCTGCACTGTTGGAGGGTCAGTACTGTGGGAGTGCTGCACTGTCGGAGTATCAGTACTGCAGGAGTGCCACACTGTCCGAACGTCACTGCTGAGAAAGCAACACACTGTCAGGGGTGGTATCTTTTAGATGTAATTTTAATCTCTCTACACTAATGGATATGAAAAGTTTCATGACTCTTGACAAATCAAGTGCCAAGAAGATGTTCTGTCCTGACCAGAAAGCACCCATCAATCCACATCACCAGACAGATTATTTTATTATCAGTATATACTATTCACCCAATATCCCTGACTCAAGTTGATAGAAAGCACAGGCCAGGTTTCTGTACTGACAAGGATGAATATTTATTTCAAATAATTAGACTCTAGCTACAGATAAGCAATTATAAACATGACTAATTATAACTCTAATCTCCTTATAAACTCCCCTTTACACACATGCACAAACAAACAGAAAGGGAAAATAGATTATTGGCAGAGGAAGACTGGGAAGGCAATTCAGTGGTCTTTGTTCTCAGGTTCTGTTGTTGAGATGATCTTTATGACCCTTCTGCTGGCCAGTACATTACCTCTATTGACAAAGCTCTAGCCAGAGAAATAATAGCCAACCTGCTGAACAGACATAACAGACAACAGGACGTTGAACCCATCAACAAAGACGGCATACTTAAACTACTGGACTTTTGCCTCACAACACACTTCACATTCAACAACCAGATACACGAACAAATCAACGGAACACCCATGGGCTCACCGATCTCGGGACTCATAGTAGAAGCAGTAATGCAAAGGTTAGAACAAACAGTCTTACCACAAATTCAACCCAAACTCTGGGTCAGATACATTGATGACACCTTTGTAATCATTAAAAACATGGAAATAGAGAATACACACCGGATCATCAACTCCACACTCACAGGAATCCGATTCACGAGAGAGGAAGAAAAGGACAACCAACTCCCATTCCTAGATGTGAGGGTACTGAGAACACCAAACGGAGAATTCACCACTAAGGTACACAGGAAAGCCACACACACAGACCAAGTCCTGAACTATGAAAGCAACCACCCCAATACACACAAACGAAGTTGCATCAAGACACTGTTCAAAAGGGCCACAACACACTGCAGCACACCAGAACTGCAAAAAGAGGAAGAGGAACACCTATACAAGGTATTCGCAAAAAACGGATATCCTCGTAATTTCCTCAACAGATGCCTAAGGGAGAGACAACAGAACGAGGACATGCCGCAACCCAAAGGACTAGCCACACTACCATACGTCAAGAACATCTCTGAAATGACAGCCAGACTACTGCGACCACTAGGACTTATAACAGCACACAAACCAACAGCCACTCTCAGACAACAACTCACCAAAACGAAGGACCCGATACCCAGCATGAGCAAAACTAACGTAGTGTACAAAATCCCATGCAAGGACTGCACAAAACACTATATAGGACAAACAGGAAGACAGCTAACGATCCGCATCCACGAACATCAACTAGCCACGAAACGACACGACCAGCTATCCCTAGTAGCCACATACGCAGACGACAAGCAACATGAATTTGACTGGGACAACACTACCATTATAGGGCAAGCGAAACAAAGAACAGCCACGGAATTCCTAGAAGCTTGGCATTCATCCACAAACTCCGTCAACAAACACATAGACCTGGACCCAATATACCAGCCACTACAGCGGACAGCTGAAACTGACAACTGGAAGTGACAGGGACAGGCCACTATAAATGCCGGAGGAAACACCACAGAAGCGCTTCACAGGAGGCTCCCAAGCACTGAGGATGTCACCTAGATAGGGGACGAAACGTTTGCAACAAAAACTTCCAGCTTGGCGAACAGAACCACAGCAACGAGCACCCGAGCTACAAATCTTCTCACAAACTTTGAGTACATTACCTCGGTTGTCTTTCTCCAGAATCTGCCACTTGGTGGTAAGAGACATAAGGTGGCTGGCTCACTTATAAAACATTTCTGACTTATTAGTTAGAAGTCACAACTTACAACAATTCTTGCAGGATAACTAAACTGCCTAGCTTCAGGTTTGCAGTGAATTTTGACTGCAGAGAATCAAGAGATTAGTGGGCGGCATGGTGGCACAGTGGTTAGCACTACTGCCTCACAGCGTCAGAGACCCGGGTTCATTTCCCGCCTCAGTTTGTAGAGTTTGTACATTCTCCCCGTGTCTGCGTGGGTTTCCTCCAGGTGCTCCTGTTTCCTCCTGCAGTCAAAAAATGTGTAGGTTAGGTGAATTGGCCATGTTAAATTGCCTGTAGTGTTAGGGGCAGGGGTAAATGTAGGGGAATGGGTCTGGGTGGATTGCGCTTTGGCGGGTCGGTGTGGACTTGTTGGGCCGAAGGATCTGTTTCCACACTGTAAGTAATCTAATCTAGACTACTCCTGAGCTGGAGAAGAGCAGTTCACTCTCTCTGAAATGAAAGCATACATTGCTGGAAAAGCTGAGCAGATCTGGCAGCATCTGTGCAGAGAAATCAGAGTTACCATTTTGGGTCTGGTGACCTTTCCTCTCTCTCTCTCTCTCTCTATGTAACTTGTTCCCAGCTCCAAGCTTGTGAGAACCAATACACAGTTGTTGACACAAAAGGTCTCTGTCATTGATAACTCGTCAAGAGTCCATAGAACAATCAACTTCTTGTTGCCAACCCGAGCTGTATGAATATATCCCCTTGGCTCCAAGTTGTTTGCAATTCACACCCCAATTACTGCTTGTTCGAACAGTTGTTTGTAATGCTTGCAACGGATATCAGGTTGTTTGCTTCTCAAAATATATCTTCTACACACCCAATCCTTTCAAACACTGGTTTTAAAATGTCCTTCTCCTTTCAGTCCACAGTCTTTGAAAAAACTCAAAATAAAAAGACACAGTCTTAGCAAGTTTTGAGAAACCCATCATGGTGGCCCACAAACCCACCAAAACACTAAAACAGCAGCTAATGAACTTGAAAGACCCTGTACAGACAACAAGCAAAACTAATGTCATTTACAAAATACCGTGCAAGGACTGTAACAAACACTACATTGGACAAACAGGCAGAAAACTAGCCATCAGGATACATGAACACCAACTAGCCACAAAACAACATAACCCTCTCTCATTATCTCATACTAGATAAGGAAGGACACCACTTCAACTGGGACAACACATCCATCCTAGGACAAGCCAAACAGAGATATGCACAAGAATTCCTAGAAGCATGGCATTCCAACTGGAACTCTATCAACAAACACATCGAGTTACACCCCCACCTACCACCCTCTGAGAAAAACTACAGGAAATGATGTCACCACCGGAAATGACATCACCAACCCAAAGAAACCCAAACATATAAATAGAAAGCAGGAATAAGCAGCAGTGCTTCGCTGAGAGGCTCACTGAAGATGTTACCTATTAGGGTGGTGAAACTTCTGGAAAAGAACCTTCCAGCTCAGTGAGCAAACCTACATCCAGACACAGTCTTTACAGTAGTATCATCTATGCATCTCAGAGATATGAATTATACAACAGTCTCCACCACTGATAATTGTCCATGTTTTCATTCTGGTTGTCACAAGGAGTCCAAGTTGCTAAGGCAACATACACATTTACAAGCACATTGTAGTCTGGAGTTATGGACAGTGATGCTAGAGGCTCGAACATTCTCTCCATTCCATAGCTGATCTCTCCTACTCTTACCATCCACCCTTGGCACATGTCAGAAGGACTTGCAAGTTGATACTCACGCTGTTTCACCAAGTTATGAAATGTCATGATGTCAGATAAAACATGGAAAGGAAATCCCTGCTGGTTTCCTAATTCTGCTGCCCCCGCACTCCTTGCTGATGGAATAGTGCTCCTCCATGTTAAATACCATTGAGAGTGGTGAAGGTGCAAAATATACTTTGGTGGGGGATTTCAATGTCTGTCACCAATAATAGCTCAGCAGCACACTACTGACTAAGCTGGTCAGATCCTAAAGGATCTGGAAAAACATGCTTAACCTCATCCTCACCAATCCACCTGCTGCAATGCAACTGTCCATGAGTACCCTCAATACACCAACCAGGACAAAGCAGCTTGCTTGATTGGCAACTCGACCACAATATTCACTCCATTTGTGCCACCGATACTCAGTAGCAGCAGTGTGTCCTATCTAGATGTTACACTACAGAAATTCACCAAGGCTTCTTAGACAGGGCTAGAAGGACAAGGGCAACAGATATTTGGGAACATCACCCCCTGCAAGTTCCCCTCAAGGCACTCGTCATCCTGACTTGGAAATACATCACCATTCCTTCATTGTCGCTAGGTCAAAATGTTGGAACTCCCTCCCTTACAATCTACCCACACCACACAGACTGCAGCGGTTCAACATGATAGCTCACGGCCACCTTTTCAAAGGCAATAAAGGAAAAACAATAAGTGCTGGCCCAGCGAGTGAAACCCGCATTCCTTGAATAAATTAAATTATAAAAAGTACTTTTGGTATCTGTCAAGCCCTAGAGTGGGCTTGTACCCAGAGCTTCTGTCTCAGAGGCATGGACACTACCGGTTGTATCGTAAGACCTTTTTCTAAGGTATAGAAAGTGGTAATAAGCTTGCAGATTCAATGCAGATGAAGGAAGGCCCTCCGACCTATCTTAGTTGATCCTTCTAAGGGATTATGATGTGTATTCTTTCTGTGCATGATCCAACTATATTTTGTTAACTGTTAATATTTTCATCTCTTCATCATTTCCAAGAATAACATTCCAAATTCTGACTCCTCATGGCATCTGTGTAAACTTGACCATCTACTAATTTGGCCAATATCAAAGAGGGCTGCATTTACATAGTGCCTTTCATGGGACATCTTGGGGGCGTAACAGCTGACAAAATACTTGAAGTGTTGTCACTGTTGTAATATGAAAGACAGGACTCCCCGTTCCCCCCACTGTGAACACAGCAAGTTCCCACAAACAACAATGAGAGAAAAGACTGGACAATCTTTATTAACAGGATTTGTTAGTAAATAATATAGCCAATAGATAAGGACAACTGCTGTAATATTCTCTGAGGTAACTCTCTTAAGAAAGTGCCTTGAGGTGACTTAAATGCAGTTTGCAGTTGTCACGACAAAGTCCTGTTCACAATGAGTAAACACTGGCACGCATCTTATGCAATCGAATCCACACAATCAGGTGAATCTGCCTCCTCTAAGTTAATTAAAACCTGCTGCAACTTGCTCCGAGCTCATTGAGGACAGAGAATGCACAGCAGTGCTTGAAACAGCGATCATTTGAGCACTGCTCCTGATGCAATTCTCACTTCACAGCACGCACTCCACACCCCCAGATGCTTTCCAACAACAACAAGGCAGAAACAGCAGCTTGCATTGATGTGTTACTTTTAAGTTAGTCATCAGGACAGGAGGCTCAACTTTGGGTCAATAGAGATGGACAGCATGGAAACAGGTCCTTTAGTGAAACTCACCCATGCCGACCAAAGAACTTAAATTAATCTAGTCCCATTTGTGAGCACTTGGTCCCTATTCCTCTAAACCCTTCTTATTCATATACCTATCCAGATGCATCTTAAATGTTATAATTAGATTAGATTCCCTACAGTGTGGAAACAGACCCTTTGGCCCAACAAGTCGACACCAACCCTCCGAAGAGTAACCCACTCCCCTCTAATGCACCGAACACCATGGGGACAATTTAGCATGGCCAATTCACCTGACCTGCACGTCTTTGGAATGTGGGAGGAAATCGGAGCACCCGGAGGAATCCCACGCAGACACAGGGAGAATGTGCAAACTCCACATGGGCAGTTGTCCGAGGCTGGAATTGAACCCAGTTCCCTGGCGCTGTGAGGCAGCAGTGCTAACCACTGAGCCACCGTGCCGCTGGTAATGCTACCAGCCTCCACCACTTCCTCTGGCAGTTCATTCCATACACGTACCACCCTCTGCGTGAAAAGGTTGCCCCTTAGGTCTCTTTTATGTCTTTCCCCTCTCACTAAACTTATGCCCTCTCTATCTGGACTCCCCCACCCCTGGGAAAAGACTTTGTCTATTTATCCTATCCATGCCCCTCATGATTTTATAAACTTGTATAAGGTTACATCTCAGCCTCCAAAGCTCCAGGAAAAACAGCCCCAGCCTATTCAACCTCTCCCTATAGCTCAAATCCTCCAACCCTGGCAACATCCTTGTAAATCTCTTCTGAACACTCTCAAGTTTCACAACATCCTTCTGATAGGAAGGAGACCAGAATTGCACACAATGTTCCAAAAGTGGCCTAACCAATGTCCTGTACAGCCGCAACATGATCTCCCAACTCCTGTATCAATACTCTGACCAGTAAGGGAAAACATACCAACCACCTTCTTCACTATCCTATCTACTTGTGACTCTACTTTCAAGGAGCTACGAACCTGCACTCCAAAGTCTCTTTGTTCAGCAACACTCCCCAGGACCTTTCCATTAACTGTATAAGCCCTGCTAAGATTTGCTTTCCTAAAACGCAGTACCTCACATTTATCTAAAACTCCATCTACCACTCCTCAGCCCATTGGCCCATCTGATCAAGATCCCATTGTACTCTGAGGTAATCTTCTTCACTATCCACTACACCTCCAATTTTGGTGTCTTCTGCAAACTTACTAATTATACCTCTTATGCTCATATCCAAATCATTTATATAAATGACAAAAAGTAGTGGACTCAGCACCAATCCTTGTGGCACTCCACTGGTCACAGGCCTCCTGCCTGAAAACAATCCTCCACTACCACCCTCTGTCTTCTACCTTTGAACCAGTTCTGTATCCAAATGGCTAGTTCTCCCTATATTCCGTTGAGATCTAACCTTGCTAACCAGTCTCCCATGAGGAACCTTGTCAAACGCCTTACTGAAGTCCATATAGATCATGACCTCGCTCTGCCCTCATCAATCCTCTTTATTACTTCTTCAAAAACTCAATCAAGTTTGTGAGACATAATTTCCCACGCACAAAGCCATGTTGACTATCCCTAATCAGTCCTTGCCAATGAAGCCAAGAATTATTACTCACAGCATGCTGCGTAGCAAATGTTGGCAATGGGTGTGAAACCAAATAATTTGTTGCTCTGTTTCATAGCTGAATAATCCCAAATCTGCCTCATTCAGGCAAAAGATGGTTTCCTCCCTGACTGGGTTCTTCCCAACAATTTTTCGTTATCTAATTTTCTGGCTACTCTTTTTTTCCTTGAGACAGATGAGTCATTATTCCAGGTAGGAGACCTCATATTTCTCCCAAACACCTCCTCAGTTACTCAGGATGCTGACACTCCTTAGAGACACATGTTTACACTGTATCACTCGTCATGGGAGATGGTGACATTGCAGTAATGTCAGTGGGCTAGTAATCCAGGTTGGTTTAGCTCAGTTGGCTTGATGGTAATGTAGAGTGACACCAAGAGTCTGGGTTTAAAACCCACACTGGCTGAGGTTACTGTGAAGGGCTCGCCTTCTCAACCTCTCCCCTTGCCAGAAATGTGGTGACTGTCAGTTTAAACCACCACCAGTTGTCCCTCTGTCTAATGAGAGAGCAGCCCTATAGTCTGGTGGTATATATTGGCTTTACCTTTTTTAATCCAGAATTGGAGGCTAATGCTCCAGGGACCTGGGTTCAAATCCCAGTACGGCACCCATTGGAATTTAAAATTAGTCAATAAAAGTGAACTACAAAGTTAGTATTCAGTAAGGCTGCCATGACAATAATCGTTGATTGTTGTTTAAAAACCTGACAGACACTCAGTGAGGAGGTGGACCAGGCAAGTCAGAGGGCATCATTGAAGGCCTGTTCCTGGGCATGGCCAAAGTGGCCATCAACAAGTCCAGGCAGTGGGCTGTGAGGGAACCATTCTTCCTAACTGCTTGCCCATTTTCCATTGCCACATTCATGCCTGGGTCTCCTCAAAGAGCGAGCACATGGTGTCCACCAGCACCCTTGTGGTGATTAGAGAGAGGTGGTCAACTGCAGGGGATTGGAGTGCATTATCTCCTCATCCAACACCATTTTGATTTAAGCCCTTCCTCTTTTCCTACCCTGTTGATGCACTGTCCCTGATGGGCAGTACTTGTTCAATATTGTGTGTTGTAAGTTGTTAAATGGTTGATTTGAAGGTGAACCCATAAAAAGAGAATGCATTTATGTCCTACCCCCATGACAACTTTGAATTCAGTTAATAACTCAAAAGTTAAAAATACACTGAGTCTAATGGGTAACCAATACACCATGTCATTTGTCAAAGAAAAATCACCTAGTTCACTAATTCCATTTAGGGAAGGAAATCTGCAATCCTTACCAATCTGGCCGACAAGTGACTCCAGGTCCATTGCAATGTTAGTTGACTCCCTCTGAAATGACTGAGCAAAACACTTAATTTAAAGGCAAATGTAGTCAGGCAACAAATTCTGGCCTTGCCAGCAAAGCCTAGATCCCATTTAAGGTAATGGAAAATTTCCAGAGTCCCAAAGGACCATTGAGCTGGTCTCTCATTACAGAGGCTACTGGTGGTGGTTTAACCAGAAGGTCACCCCACACCTCAGGTGAGGGGAGAGGTTGAGAATGAAAGTCCTTCATGGTAACCTCAGATGGTGCAAAATTTGAACCCTCATTGTTGGTATCTTTCTGCATTTCCAACCGAGCCAACCGACCCCAATGAACATGGGCCAGCGGTGGGGAAACCATGAAATTGGTCATTACAAAAGGGCAGAGATGTTCTGTATCCATGGAATCTTGGAATGGTTATGGCACAAGAAGGAGGCCATTCAGCCCATTTTGTCTATGTAACCTATTACCATCCCAATAATTACCCAGTGGCCTGGCTCATCCTTACTTTCCAAGTAATGATCCAATTCTCTTTGGAATAGTTCGATTAAACCTGCTTCCACCATCATGTCAGACAGTGCATTCCAGTTTCTAACCACTTGCTGCAGGAAGAACATATTATCCAGCCTCAGACCCTGACCGGCCAATTCAAAGCTCCGCTGTCCAAGTGGCTGGATTAGTAGCTGGCCTGAAACTCACGTCCAGAGTGACCATCATATATCCCACCTCTCTGCCCTGTTGTAATGCTAATTACCAAATGGGTACTTATTTATTATTTCAGAAATGCAAGTCCCAAGCCAAGCAATCACTGCCTTATTTCTTAAATTTAAGATGATTAGTCCATTATCTAATCTGTAGATGGATCACTCCTTGGTAATGTGGTAGTATTGTTTACCTCTTCACAAGAGCATAGGGGTTTGTACTGAGGCCCCTGGGGTAGTTGACTATGCAGGAGGATTTGCTTGTCCTGTTTCACAAGGATCACTCTCACTATGGGTAACCCAAAACCTGCCATTCAACAGATGAAGGTTTGCAAAAGGAACTCGGCAGTGACTTCCCATGTTCCTTTCTCCTTGATTCCAAGGTGTGTGTGCTGGTGGATCCTGCACATGAAAATGCAAAAGGAGTGATCAGTGGATGCAAATTGCAATCTCCCTTCTCTCCGTCAGTAGTGTCCTACGACACCACTGAACCAGCTTAAAGGCTGCTTTGCCCGAGATGTGTGAGGCAACAATGGGTAGGGGTGGCACAGTAGCTCAATCATTAGCACTGCTGCCTCACAGTGCAAAGGATCCAGGTTCAATTCCACCTTCAGGCAACTGTCTGTGTCGAGTTTGCACATTCTCCCCATATCTGCATGGATTTCCTCCAAATCCAAAGATGTGCAGGCTAGATGGATTGGCAATGCTAAATTACCCATAGTGTCCAAGGGCGCGCAGGCTACGTGGGTTAGCCATGAGAAATGCAGGGTTACAGGAATGCGTTGGTCTGGTGAGATGCTCTTTGGAGGGTGGACTTGACAGGCTGAATGGCCTATATTCTATGAATTGCCATTCTAATTTTGATATTCGGTTTTCTTGGGTATGTCTAGATGTATTCAAGATGAGAACTAAGTCTGAGAAAGTTTACCTGGGCTGGTTACCTTACGAGGGAAGATTGGGCAGGCTCGGCCTATATCCACTGAAGCTTAGAAGAGTGAGAAATCTCTTGATTGAAACAGGTAAGATTCTGAGGGGTCTTGGCAGGGTGGATGAGGAGAGGATATTTTCTCTTCTGGGAGGTTCTAAGCGATTAGATATACATGTGTTTGGAAAGACAGGATTTGATTAGGAATACTCAGCGTGGCTTTGTGAGTGGGAAATCACGCCTTTCAAATTTTTTTTAGAGTTCTTTGATGAAGTGACCAGGAAGGTTGACGAGGACAGGGCGGTAAACATAGTCTATATGGTAGCGCGTTTTGAGAAGATTTGTAGCTCAGGTTAAGGTTCTGGATGTAGGTTTGCTCGCTGAGCTGGAAGGTTCATTTTCAGATGTTTTGTCACCATACCAGGTAACATCTTCAGTGAGCTTCCAGATGAAGCACTGCTGATGTTTCCTGCTTTCTATTTATATGTTTGGCTTTCTTTGGGTTGGGGATGTCATTTCCTATGGTGATGTCATTTCCAGTTCTTTTTCTCAGGAGGTAGTAAATGGGTCCAAGTCAATGTGTTGTTGATAGAGTTCCAGAAGGGCCTGTGCCCGAAACGTCGAATCTCCTGTTCCCTGGATGCTGCCTGACCTGCTGTGCTGTTCCAGCAATAAAGTTTCAACTTCCAGTTGGAATACCATGATTCTAGGCATTCTTGTGCGTGTCTCTGTTTGGCTTATCTCCATGCCGTAGAACTCTATGACTCTAACTGAGGCAGTAGGTCACTGTTTAAAAATAAATTTAAATCAATCAAAAGTTTAAAATGGTTTAGACTCTATTTTCTCTCAAAGGGTTGTGAGTCTTTGAAACATTTTCTGAACCAAAGGAGGTGGTGGAGGATGGTACAATTACAACATTTAAAAGGCATCTAGATGGATATATGAATAGGAAGGATTCAGAGAGATATGGGCCAAATTCTGGCAAATGGGACTAGATTAATTTAAAATATCTAGTCAAAATGGACAAGTTGGACCAAACGGTTCTGCTTCTATGCTGTACATCTCTATAACCCTATAAAAGGTGGTGGAAGCAGAGTCCTTGTTTATTCAAATGTGCACACACTTCAAATGATAGGAAGTCATTTTTTAAGAATTAAAAAAACTACTTTATTTAACAGTTTTTATTTTCTTCACCTGTATGTTTTTCTACTTTGAAAGGTGTGTTGGGATTTTATCTCTCTTTATTTCAATGTTACTACATGTGCCCCTGGGTGTCAGCCAATACAGCCTTGAGGAAGATAATGGTATACGCTAATGACCCACTGAGACAAAATGTCAGGAGTGTTCTCATCTTGTTAAGCAAGGGGTGAGGGGGAGGTGGGAATGTGGATTTGAGGTTATAATCAGAGCAACCATTAAGTAGGAAAGGCTACTTGAGGGGGCTGAATGTCATTTTCCTGTTAGTATGACATCTGTTAAACTGTGAATTTCCTATTTAAGACACAGGTGAGGAGATTTGTTTTGGCTCAGTGCAGCAGAGGTAAGATTGTTTTAGATTAGATTCCCTACAGTGTGGAAACAGGTCATTTGGCCCAACAAGTCCACAATGACACTCCGAAGAGTAACCCACCCAAACCCATTTCCCTCTGACTAATGCACCTAACACTATGGGGACAATTTAGCATGGCCATTTCACCTGACCTGCATGTTTTTGGAATGTGGGAGGAAATCGGCGCACCCGGAGGAATCCCACGCAGACACAGGGAGAATGTGCAAACTCCACATGGGCAGTTGTCCGAGGCTGGAATTGAACCCAGTTCCCTGGCGCTGTGAGGCAGCAGTGCTAACCACTGAGCCACCGTGCCGCTGGTAATGCTACCAGCCTCCACCACTTCCTCTGGCAGTTCATTCCATACACGTACCACCCTCTGCGTGAAAAGGTTGCCCCTTAGGTCTCTTTTATGTCTTTCCCCTCTCACTAAACTTATGCCCTCTATATCTGGACTCCCCCACCCCTGGGAAAAGACTTTGTCTATTTATCCTATCCATGCCCCTCATGATTTTATAAACTTTTATAAGGTTACCTCTCAGCCTCCAAAGCTCCAGGAAAAACAGCCCCAGCCTATTCAATAGCTCAAATCCTCCAACTCTGGCAACATCCTTGTAAATCTCCTCTGAACACTCTCAAGTTTCACAACATCCTTCTGATAGGAAGGAGACCAGAATTGCACACAATGTTCCAAAAGTGGCCTAACCAATATCCTGTACAGCCACAACATGACCTCCCAACTCCTGTACTCAATACTCTGACCTATAAGGGAAAACATACCAACGACCTTCTTCACTATCCTATCTACTTGTGACTCTACTTTCAAGGAGCTATGAACCTGCACTCCAAAGTCACTCCAAATGGGATTATGTTTGGCATGGACTGGTTAGACTGAGGTGTCTGTTTCCATGCTGTATGACTATGCTTCTATAACAGTTTCAAGGGGCCAAATGACCTCCTCCTGACGCTTGCAGGCATGCAGCAAATCTGACAGTGCAGCACATAGTCAGCCCACATGGGAATTTGAACCTATAAACATATGATTCAGGAGCAAGAGAGCTAGTCACTGAGCCACATGATGAAGGCCATCTTTCATTATCCCATTGGATGGAAAGGGGATTAACACCGATTTCTTGGAAATCAGTAGGTTAGCAGCTTGGATCAATCAGCAAGCTCCTCTGAAGATCAGGACGGGGGGTGGATATAATTAGTATTTGTTATATTTGGTGGGGAAAACAGCTTAAAATCTGCTCAAAAATTCATGCCATACACCTACCAGGACCCCTGTATTCTAAGCCTGCAGTGAAACTTAAAAGGTTGCAGGAAGCTCATTTATAGACTGGAATGTGCAGCAATTAGTCTAAAGTGTAGAAGCCAAACTTGTAAAAAAAATTGCTTTTCAAGGAAGGAGGTCAGTGAATAAGCCTAACGAGCTTGGGAGAGTGCCAAACTACACACTACCGTGCTCCAAACATAGCTCTCTCTCTTAAATTAACCCCAAGTTAACGGAGGCTTTGGAAACATTTCTACAGATGAAAGTAATGCTATTAAAATAAATCACCTGTTGGAGCACAAGCTGAAGGGATTTAGAGCTAGACAGACATACAGAGACCTGGGGTAGAAGGATAGAGGAATAAAGGTAATAAGGCGGCACAGTGGTTAGCACTGCTGCCTCACAGTGCCAGAGACCCGGGTTCAATTCCCGCCTCAGGCGACTGACTGTATGGAGTTTGCACGTTCTCCCCGTGTCTGCGTGGGTTTCCTCCGGGTGCTCCGGTTTCCTCCCACAGACCAAAGATGTACATGCTAAATTGCCCGTAGTGTTAGGTAAGGGGTAAATGGGTGGGTTGCGCTTCGGCAGGTCGGTGTGGACTTGTTGGGCCGAAGGGCCTGTTTCCACAATGTAATGTAATGTAATCTAATGTAATGTAATGTAAAGGCATTGGAGACAGGGCATCAGGCACCCTGAGGGAGGGGAAGTGGAGGGACAAATGCACAGACAGGATGGAGCTGGAGAATGCAGACTGGAGGTGACAACTCATTTCACAAAAACATATACACACAAATTCACAGAACAACAAACACATATGTATCAGAATATATAATGAATTACAGAAATATCTATTCACATTCACTCGCACACCTGGACAGGTACAGGCATAGAGATAGACTCATGCAACAAATACCAATAAGCAGAGACCTACTGAGAAACACGCAGATACCAACACAGTTACCGATACTCATACACATGGATACCGATATTCACACAAATATACACATAGATACCCTCACTCAAACACATATACACATGGATAGTGACACACACAGATACACACACGGATACAGACACACACTTGCAAACACACACACAGTTAACATAATTCCAGTGACATAAGCACAATACAATCACCTCCTCATACACCCTTATCCCATCAACATTCTTCTGGGTCACACTAACTCAACCAGGCGTGACCTACTACAGTCGTCATTCTGAGAGTGAAAATGTTTAAACGGGAATAATCTAAAGATGGATCTTGAAGGTTTCTAGTGAGTAATTATTTCCTTTGGCAGCTTCTCCACTATGGGATTGTCCTTGGGAAGGAGGATTGTAATAGAATGGTGGAGGTGGTGGATGCAGTTGGTAATGTCCCGGGGCTAGCAATCCAAAGCCTGGGGCCAGTGTTCTGGGAACGTGGATTTGATTGCCACCAATGACATATAGTGAAAATGATATTCAATAAAATCTAGAATAGAGAGTTGGACTAATGACCAGCATGTAACCATTCTTAATTGTTGTAAAAATCCATCTGCATCACTAATGACTTTTTGGGAAAGAAATTTGACATTCTTACCTGGTCTGGCTTACGTGTGATCTCAGACCCACAGCAATGTGTTTGACTCCTAACTGCCCTCTGGGCAATTAGGGATGGGCAATAAATGCTGGTCTAGTCAGCAATATGCATATCCCATGAGTAAATTTTATAAAAATTAGTTAATTATTAATACTAGTGTGGGTTCAACAGGAGTCAATGACCTAGCAGTATTATTGCTGGGCTATTAATCCAGAAATTTAGGGAAAGTCCTGGGAACCGTGATTTGAATCTTGTTAGATGGTTAGATGGTGGAACTTGAATTAAATAAAAATCCAGAATTAAAAGTCAATTGTTAGTGGGAGAAACAAACCGAGTCTGATTTACTTTAGGGAAAGAGACTGCCATTTCTGGTCTGGCCAACATGTGGCAATAAAGCTGGCTTAGCTAGCAATGGTTACATACTGTAAATGAATTCACATCCACATAAATGCCCAAAAGCACACATGCAGATGGCACATATCCTGGTCCATATGCAATTTGTCTGCAGGTCTACTCTGGCCAATGTTTGTCATTCAGAACTCATATCTCTAGAAGAGGCTAACCTCAAAACTAATTAGTTTTTCCAGAGCATCAAATGTCTTCAGGATTAAAGACATAACTCCAATTCCTCCACGTTAAATCAGGCTTAACACTGAGGGAGATAGCCAAACCAAGATGGGGACCTGTACCTTTAACATTGAATCAGTCTCAGAAGCCAGTATTTACTAATGGGTAAAGGCCTGTGGCTAATTCAGGACTTTACTGGGACACTGATTCAGCAACACATCAGAGATTTATGCACTCATCGCTTATCACTTTGTACATCTTGTTTCCTCTCTTGCTTAGCCTTTGAAAAAGACACACACTTGAAGTTCGATTTCCGTTTTTCTGACCTCAGGCAACCCTAACCAGTCTTCTGGAGTCTTGCGTGTTTAACTATCTCCTCATCACGTGCTCCCACTCCCTGCCTCCTCTTCCTGAATTCCATGAACAATGAAGTTGGTTAGGCAGCACATTTTCATCTCACTTTCACTTCCCAGGGCTGTAAGGCCAATTAGGTTTTGTTTGGCCAATAAATGTTATTGACCAAAGATGGATTGACAAGGTCAAGATACAGACTGAATTGAATGGGTGGGCAGGCTCAAAGTCAAAGGCCTATTCCTTCATGTATAATTGGGCCACCAGCAGGTGGCGATGGTGATGGAGGGTCGTCAAGAGATTCTATCTGGAGGAAAGGGTATCTGTCAAAAAGAGGATGCAAAAAGATGAGAATGACGGGCTTAATTCAATGTATATGGTTTGTTCCTTAGTTTTAACCTTAATTTCTATTTGTGTTTGGAAAGACCTGATGCCAGAGGAATAAATTATCTTTGGGCCTCTGTCTGTTGAAATTATACACTACTCTTAAATAAGAATCACTATATTTCCAGGGATAATGAATTTCAATTAACAAGATAGATTAGAGAAGCAGAGTTTCTTTTGGAGAAGAGATGGCTGAAGGAAAACTAGATTGAGATGTTTAGAATCACGAAAAGTCAGTTTTGACAACATTCGTAAAGAGAAAACACGCCCATTCTCGAGAAGAATAAAAATGAGAGGGCTCAGATTTAAAGTGATTTGTAAAAGAAGCAAAGACAAGGTGAGGTAAATTGTTTTCAAGCAGCAAGTGGTTAGGGTTGAAATGCTCTGCCCGAGTATAAGGTGGAGCAGGATCAGTCAAGCCTTTTGAAAAGGGAATGAGGAAGTTGTTTGAAAAGGAACATATGCGGAAGACAGGAGAAGGCTAAGTGAATGCTTATTTGAAGAGAGTACGCATATATGATGGGCTGAATGGTTTTTGTTGACCCCCAGTAATAATTCTGTGATATTTGCTGTCAGGTAGGAATCACATCACCCCTAGAGTCATATAATACCGAAACTGACCCTTTGGTCCAACTAATCCATGCTGACCAAGTTTCCCAAACCAAACTAGTCCCATTTGCCTGTTCTTGGCCCAGATCCCTCTAAATCTTTGCTATTCATGTACCTGTTCAAATGTCTTTTAAATGTTGTGACTGTACCTGCATCCACCACTTCCTCTGGCAGTTAATGCCACATCCCAGCCACCCTCTGTATGAAAAGGTTGACCCTCAGGTCCCTTTTTAAATTTTTCTCCATTCACCTTAAGAATATGCCCTTTAGTTTTGAACTCACCTACCCTAGGGAAAAGACCTTTGTCATTCACCTAATCCAAGCCCCTCATGATTTTATAAACCTCTATAAAGTCATCCCTCAACCTCCTACACTGTAATGAAAAAAGTCCGAGTCTATCCTAATAACTCAAACCCTCCAGTTCCCACAACATCATGGTAAATCCTTTTCTGAACCCTCTCCAATTTAATAATATCCTTCCTATTGCAGCGCGAGTACACAGCACTCCAAGAGTGGCCTCACCAATGTCCTGTACAACCTCAACATAATGTCCCACTTCCTATACTCAGTGGTCTGAGCAATGAAGGTAAGCATGCTAAATATCTTCTTAACCACCCTGTCTACCTGCAACGCAACTTTCAAGAAACTATGTACTTGAACCCATAGGTCTCTCTGTTCGGCAACACTACCCAGGGTCCTATCATTAATTGTTTGTTTTACCAAAATGCATTACCTTGTATTTATCCAAATTAAACTCCATCTGCCACTTCTCAGCCCATTGGCCCAATGGATCAAGACCTCACAAGCAACAATGGCTAAAACACCAGGAAGACCTTACTATTCTTTGCTATATTGTGGGATGCTTTTGTGTTCACCTGAAGACATGATTTAAAGGCTTCTCTCAGTTGAAACTGAAAGCAGCTACACCTGAGGTCATAACAGACAAGTACTTCTCCAAACACTGTCCCTGTAGCATACCCTCAAGTACAGCACTCAGCCTGAATTTCATGCTCAGGTCCCTGGAATAGGACTTTGTTGGGGTGGTTTAATGGTAATATAATTGGCCTGGTAATCCAGAACCTCAAGCTAATGCTTTGGGGACAGGGATTTGAATCCCATCATGGCAGATTTGAATCAATGTTAATCCGTAATTTAAAGTTAGCCTCATGCTGACCTGACAACTGGTAAAAACCCATCCTTAGCGAAGGAATTCTGTTGTTCTTACCTGTTCTGGTTTACACATGACTCCAAACACACAGCAATGTGGTTGATATTAAATGCCCTTTGGGCGATTAGGGATGAGCAATAAATGCTGGCCGAGCTCGTGATACCCTCATCCCATGAGTGAATTTTAAAAAAAGGTGTTCAGTTCTGAAAGGGTTAATGCTACGGAGTGAATTAAGCTCTACCCTTTACGATGATGTCAATAGGACTTGGGCAAGACAACAGCTCTGTATTTTGAAGGAAGCAGATCGAATGCCAAGGTCTCTTCTTAGTGTTTGCTTTATATTTATCACTGCTTGACCCTCCTGCCGCCGTTCTTTATTTGACCATGGAGTTCCTGTTGCTAGGATGGGGGAATGGTGGTCAGAGTCCTGTGTGCAATTCAAAGCTCAGAGACATTAATGCCAATGGTGGAGCTCTGACCATGGTATAGCAACTATGCTCCTGTTTTAATACAACTCCACCCCCCACCCCCACACCCCCCCCCCCCCGCCCAACCCCATTTCAACTCTCTCAGTCCTCTCTGAAGGGTCAAGACAATTTTCAAGCCTCAAAATCGGGTCACTATAGGAAAAGATTGGAAAGCACTGATCTAACCTCATCAAGATTTCCTTGTATTCCTTACTTGCTTACATGTTCAACCAATTCTCTTTTGAGCTACTCACTAACTACTGTAGGAGTGAGTTCCACATTCTAACCATTCCTCTGGTGAATGCATCTGAATTCCTAATTGGGTTTATTGGTGACTATCTTATATTTATGACCCTCTAACTTTGGTCTCACCCACAAATGGAAATGCCTTCTCCCTTTCTACCCAGCAAAATCTTTTCATCATCTTAAAGACCTCTGTTGGATCATCCATCATTTTAAAGGATGTCTGATCTTCCCTGATGGAGTTAACCTTTCGATTTGAATGTCTACCCCCAGGTCTTTAACTGCTCAGACACCTGGCAGAAAAATGGGCTTGTCCCCATGACAACATAACTGTTCCATTGATAATTAATCTGAAGTAGATATGTCTGTGTGATCAGTTGTTTTTGACATTCCAATGAGGCTACCCTCGGCCATTGATCAGACGGTGAGCTCATTGCTGTGATCATAATTCCATATGTGACTCAGTATCTGAGCTCTGTGAGACTGGAATTGCATAAACAAATCAAAAACGTACCAAACCTGTGACTTCAGGCTACCTGTAAGCAGCCTGGTTCAGGATCAGCCTGATTCTATATTTGGTATTTTGGAATAAGTCATGAGAACAACTTCTGGTATTACAGAAAAGTGATCACAACCAGATTCGAGAGAACTGCACACACACACACTCATAGACAGCAGACAAACACAGTCACATGCACTCAGCCTTACACACACACAGAGATACACACACACACCTATACAGACACACAATCACACACACACGTACATCTAAGCAGACACACTCACAGTCACACACATAGAGACAGACACAAGCACACTGACTGTCACATACACATAGACTCATGCATGCAGGCAAACACACACACACACTCAGATCCACATACAAGCAGACACACAGTCACACAGAGTGTCACATACACACGGTCACATGCAGACAGACACACCATACATGTAGACACACACAGGACAATTACATACATGTGACTCATAAATACACACACACAGAACACATGCAGCCACACCCAGAGACAATCACAAACATTCACACTGTCACACAGTCACACACACACAGACATTCACACAGACAGAATGCATGGAGGTACTGATGCACAGATACACCCACACTACTTATGCAGTCAGTCATATACAAGCAGATACACACACCACACGTGGAGACACAGTCAGATAGATGAATACACGCAAACACACACATACATGCAGACAGATGCGCACATGCAGACAAACAGACTTACAGAAATACATATGGGCACAGATATGGACGCATATGCCTACAAGCATGTGCAGACAAAGAAACACAAGCAATTAGGTATATGTACATGCATATACATATAAGCACAGAGAGAGACATACACAGAAACATAGATAGGACACACAGAAGCATGGATGAGATTCATGTGGACTCACAGACAGATGGAAGATACACAGAGATGTACACAGATAGGCACACACACGCATACATAAATTATTAGCACCAATATTAAATATTACATTGATCCCAACATAACAGTCAGGGATGGGAAATAAATACTGGCCTTGTGAATAATGCTCACAGTCGTGAAGGAGCAAACTAAATGTGGCAAACATAATGGCAGATGACACCACACAGCAAGATCCCACAAACAGTGATGACCATATCTGGAACTTCTAGTAATGTTGTTTTAGGAATACACATGAGTCTGGAAACATTCAATCTGGTGCCTTTTGAATAGTTTTAAGGGAACTAATGTATTCTTTTGGCATGAACAGACCTGAAACTAATAAAGTCTTGGTTTGAGGATACAGGGGTGGTGGTGTAGGAGAGAGAGAGGGAGAGTGCTCATGGAATTTTGTATCAGGAAAATGGAAAGATCAAAGGAGAAAAGTTCAGTCGAGGGGTTTGTGGTACCATCTCACTGCAATACTCTCACTTTGAGAGAGACCATCTGTTTCAGTCATGAGTCAAGACTGAGCTCTGATGGGTCATCCCTTGAAAAGGGTCACAGAATGTTTACAGCAACATAGCAGCCCTTCAGCCTAGCCAACGACTGCCTCAACCCAATGTGAATAGAATCTTCAAATAGCCATTTGACTGTAGACCTTGTGATTCAGAATAGTCAGTTATAGAAACCACAATATGTATTGCTATCCAAAAAGTGGAAATCAGTCATGGTCTGTCATTTTTAGGATTACAAATTGGAATCCAAATGAATGAACTGGCTAGTGAGCCTGACATATACCATTGAAAATTACAGACTGAAATGTAATTGAAGGACTCGGGGAGGTGTTTATAAATGGAATAACAGATACCCGGGAATGAGTTACAGACCGAAGTCTAATTGAGGGACTCAGAGTGTTTATAAACAGAATAACGGATATCCAGGAGTGAGTTATAGACCAAAATCTAATCGAGGGGCTTGGGGTGTTTATAAACAGAATAACAGATACCCGGGAGTGATTTACATACCAAAATCTAATCAAGGGGCTTGGGGTGTTTATGAACAAAATAACATATCCATGAGTGAGTTACAGTTTGGAATATAATTGAGGGGTTCAGGGGATGTATATATAGAATAACAGACATGTGGGGGTGAGTTACAAACTGGAATCTAATTGAGGGATTTGGGGTGTTTATATATAGAATAACAAATAACCGGGAGTGAATGACAGACTGGAATCTACTCAAGGGGTTCGGGGTAGTTTATACATAGAATAACAGATACCCGGGGGTGAGTTGCAGACCGAAATCTAGTCAAGCGGTTCAGGATAAATATATTTAGAATAACACATACTGGAATCTAATCGAGATGATCGAGGTGGTTTTATTTAGAATAACAGATGCCCAGGAGTAGTCACAACCTGTAATCTAATCAAGGGATTTGACTTTTTTTTTCAGAGTAAGTTATATATACTCCTAAAACAAATTCTGCCAGTGTTTGATTTCTGTACCAATTCATTCTCTTGACTAACTGTGATTACTTCAGGCATGATGAACATTTTAATTATAAACTCACTGCTTCATTGTTTTGTTTATGTCCTATTGTCTCAGTCTCTGAGAAACTGCTAACATTGAATTTAAAAATAATTGTTGCCTGTTGAGAGCCATGGTGACTGAGGAACTGGAATGAACCTTTGCTATCAGTTACCGACAGGGCTGATTCCCCTGTAACATAATGGGGAAAACATCGATTGAGCTCAGGAGTAAACACACTTCTGATGTAAAGGTTCCCAGTATTACTTGGAAGGCAGTTCTTCAAAACCTTCTAGTAAATATTGGATAGAACATCAAAAAGGGATAGATATGTTGGTCCCACAGGCAGACCAAGTGCACTCTTCCAGAATACAGATAGCATTTACAACAAAGTAGACGATCTAAAAACACAAATAGAGATACATAGGTGTGATCTAATTGCTACGACAGAAATATGGCTGCATGGTGACCAGGGCTGGGAACAGAATATTCAAAGATATTTGAGGTTCAGGAAGGACTGAGAAGAAGGAAAAGCAGATGGAGTTTCACTGATAATAAAGCATGAGACCAGTACATTTGGAAGGGAGGATCACAGATTAGAAGAACACTATGTGGAATTTGTGTGGAACTAAGAAACAGCAAGGGGCAGCAGACTTTAGTTGAAATTATTTATAGTCCACCAAATAGTTGTGGTAGTACAAGGCATGGTATTAATCAGGAGATGAGAGAAGCATGTATCATGGGCAACAGTTATTTATTATGGGCAGCTTCAATCTGCATATAAACTCAGTTAACCAATTGAGCATCAACACTGTACAGGATAAGTTTCTGCAATGTGTTCGAGATGGTTCTCTATTGAATAGAATTGGCTTTATTGTCACATGTACACAAAAGAGTACGGTAAAAATTTTACAAGTCGCCATTAATGGCGCATCTTAGGTGCAAGGTACCTAGGTACAGATTCTTCAGTACGAATTCTTCGGGGAAAAAAATCAGAAAAATAAAGAAATAAAAAGTCCAGCACTACAGATCACAGGAAAAATTAGAATATAGAGAAATAAAACATTCAGGATAACAATCCTTCCAACCCAGTCCACACTGGCGCCTTGACTCCAGACCACTCCAGGCTTCAGCTCAAGGCTCTTGAGGCCAGGAGACCGCTCTGGAATCATGATAAGGCCAAACGTCCATGCTGAGGCCACACCAGGCCAAAAGACCACCACAAGCCACCAAAAGATCACAATTCCTGGCTGAGAGATGCCATGTGCCACTAAGAGACATCCACACCAGGCTGAGAGCGCCGTGCTGGGCCAAGAGACTACCACGCTGGGTGGGGAATCACCACGCCAGGCCAAAAGACTGTCATGCTGGGCCAAAAGACCACCACGTCATTCGAGATCAGCATGTTGAAGAGACTATAGGAAGTACTATTTTAGCTTTAGTATTCTCTAATGATAAAAGACTTATAAACAATATTGATGTAAAAGAACCTTTCAAGATGAGTGGCCAGAATTTTACATTATGTTTGAAAGTGAGGTAGTCCACTCTGAAGCAAGGGTGTGAAGCATAGGCATGTAAATGGGAAACATTTGGTTAAAATGTGGGTCCAATCAAAAAAGAACTTGTATTAAACACTAATTAAGCTTTAAATAAGTCCAGTTCTAGGCAATACCCCTTAAGAAGGGCATGAATGTATTAGAAATGGTGCAGAAAAAAAATCACAAGAATAATTCCTGGGATGAGGGACTTCAGTTACGAAGATAAATTATGCATTTTGGCAAGGCAAATTAGAGCAGCACTTGTACACTTGATGGTAAGGTCCTGGGGAATGCTGCCAAACAAAGAGACCTTAAGGTGCAAGTTCATAGTTCCATGAAAGTGGAATCACAGGTTGACAGTGTAATGAAGAAGGTATTTGATACGATTACCTTTATTTGTCAGTCCATCGAGTATAGGAGTTGGGAGGTCATGTTGTGGCTGTATGGGACGTTGGTTAACCACTTTTGGAATACTGTATTCATTTCTGGTCTCCCTGCTATAGGAAAGATGTTTTTGAAACTTGAAAGGGTTCAGAAAAGATTCATAAGGATATTGCCAGGGTTGGAGGGATGGGCTACAGGGACAGGCTGAATAGGCTGGGGCTGTTTTCCCTGGAGTATCAGAGGCTGAAGGGAGACCTTGTAGAGGTTTATAAAATCATGAGGGGCATGGACATGGTGAATAGCCAAAGTCTTTTCCCCAGGATAGGGTCGTCCAAATCCAGAGGGCATAGGTTTAAGGTGATATTTAAAAGGGACTTAAGGGGCAATTTTTTCACACAGAGGGTGGTGCATGCATGGAATAAGCTGCCAGAGGAAGTGATGGAGGCTGGTACAATTACAACATTTAAAGGCATCTGGATGGGTATATAAATAGGAAGGGTTTAGAGGGATATGGGCCAAATGCGGGCAAATGGGACTAGCCATACTTCTCGAGATATACAGCACAGAAACAGACCCTTTAGTCCAACTTGTCCATGCCGACCAGGTATCCCAAACAAATCTAGTGTCATATGCCAGCATTTGGTCCATATCCCTCGAAAGCTTTCCTATTCATATACCTATTCATGTACCAATCTCCACCAATTCTTCTTGCAGCTCATTCCATACACATGCCACTCTCTGTGTGAAAAATTTGTCTCTTAGGCCTCTTTTAAATCTTGCCCCTCTCACCTTAAACCTCTAGTTTTGGACTCCCCCAACCATGGGGAAAGGACCTTGTCTATTTACACTATCCATACCCCTCATGATTTTGTAAACCACTAAAACTTCTGACACTCGAGAGAAAAAGTCCCTGTCTATTCAGCCTCTCCTTATAGCTCAAACCCTGGCAACATCCTTGTAAATCTTTTCTGAACTCTGTCAAGTTTCACAACATCTTTCCCAAAGCAGGGAGACCTAAATTGTACATGGTATTCCAATAGTGGCCTAATCAATGTCCCGTACAGCCACTACATGACCTCCCAACTCCTATACTCAATGCACTGACCAATAAAGGCAAGCATAGCAAACACCTTCTTCACTATCCTATTGATCTGTGACTCTACTTTCAAGGAACTATGAAGCTGCACTCCAAGGTCTCGTTGTTCAGCAACATTCCTCAGGACTTTACTATTAAGTGTATAAATCCTGCCTCGATTTGCCTTTGCAAAATGCAGCATCGCGCATTTATCTAAATTGAACTCCATCTATCACTCCAACCCATTGGCCGATATGATCAAGACTCTGCTGTAATCTGAGGTAACCTTCTTCACTATCCACTATACCTCCAATTTTGGTGTCATCTGCAAACTTACTAACCACACCTCCTATGTTCATATTGAGTAAATTAATTTAGGATATCCAATCGGCCTGAACAAGTTGGACCTAAGGATCTATTTCCATGCTGTACATCTCTATAATTCTGTGATTCTCTATGTTTGACTCTTTACTTTGGAGAGGAGAGGATATTTCATCGAGCTACTCACAAGGTGTCTGGACAGAATAGAAAAAGGAGAAACCATTCCCATTCAAATGAGGATTGAGAGTGAGAGGGCACAAATTTAAAGTAATTGGCAAAAAAGTGAACTAAGTAAAACAGTTTCCATGCAGCAAGCATTTAGGGTGTGAAATGCACTGCTTGAGAATGTGGGGGAGTTAGATTCAATTGAAACAGTCAACAGAGAATTCGACTGATATCCGCAAAGAAAGAATGTGCAGGATTTCGGAGCGAAGGTGGGAGATAGCACTAAGGAATTGCTTATTTGGACAGCCAGTGCAGACAGGGTGGGCCGAATGGCCTCTATCTGCACCATAACAATTCTGTGATTCTGTGAACCAGAATTGGTAAAAACAGATGATCTCATTGCTATTTGTGAGAATTTGCTGTTCAGAAAATTGTGTGTCAACAATTTCCTGCATTACAACAGTGACTTCATTTTTTTGTAAACAGCTTTGTAATATACTGAAATTCTCTATCTCTGTAATTTTGTCCATCCTCACTATCCTGTAATTCTGGCCTCTAGATTTCTATCTCTCCACAACCAGCGGCTGTCTGGGCTCCCAACATTGAAAATCAACCCCTCCCCCTCCCCTCATCCCCTTCGTCCCCATTTTCATATATCTCTCTTTAGTATGCTCCTTAAAACTTACCACTGCAACCAAGCTTTTGATTCTAATATCTTTACTCTCTTGCATAAGGTTGGAATCACTGGCTGGGCTAGCACTTGTTCCCTAATTGCCCTGGAGAAGGTGGGAATGAACTGCCTTCTTGAACTACTGATGTCTATTTGATGTAGGTAGACCCTCAATGCTTTTAGGGAAGGAATTCCAGTGACACTGAAGGAACTGCGAAATAATTCCAAGTCAGGGTGGTGAGTGATTTGAAAGGGAAATTGTAGGTGCTGGTGTTCCATGCATCTGCTGCCCTTCCTCTGGATGGTAGAGGTTGTGGGGCTCAGTGTGAAATACCGTAATATACTGGCTTTCCACTGGAGACAGTATTACTAGGTTTTCCTTCTAAGATGTTAAAACACAATCTAAATGCAAGTTATTAAACCAGTGAAAGAGGCTATATGAATGCAAGCCCTTTAAATGTTTGCAGAAGCTTGGAGCAGGAGTCAGCCATTCGGCCCTTCAAGCCTACTCTGCCCTTCAGAATGATCATGGCTAATTCTCTATCTCAACACCATAGACAAAGGAGCATGATGAGGCCATTCAGCCCATCGGATCAGCTCTACCATTTAATGTGGCCAGTTCTCTATCTCAATGTCATATTCCAACTTTCTCTCCATACCCCTTTGACACCTGTAAAGCCTAAAAGTGTATCTTTTTTCTTGAATATGTTCAGTGACTTGGCTTCCACAGCTTTCTGTGGTGGAGAATTCCACAGGTTCACTCTCTTATGAGTGAAGAACGTTTTCCTCATCTCAGTCTTAAATGACCAATTCCAAATCCTGAGACTGCTTCCATTGGTTCTAGACTCCCCAACCAGGGGAAACGTTTGTTCTGCATCCAAGCCTGTTAGAATTTTACATGTAATAGTCAGATTCCCCTCTCATCCTTCTAAACTCAAGTGAATACAAGCCTAGTCAAACCAATCTCCCCTCTTAGAACAGTCCAGCCATCTCCGGTATCAGCCTGGTGAACCTCCACTGCACTCCCTCTGTTAGGAAGGATTACTTAAGCAGCTGCTTGGTGAGACAAACACTGTGAATTCTCTAGTGTGGCCTGAGCCATACGAGGATTTTTAAAAATTTATTTATGTCAGAACAGAGCTAAAAGCAACAGCTGGATTTGTGGTGAAGGCCTCCCCATATTATCAGAGCTTTTGAGAGGCCAAGACATACACACCAGTGGGATGGGATGAATGAGGGGATGGGTGCATTTTACTTGCATTCCTTTTTCCATTAACGCTTTCTATCTGTCAGATACCACCCACCGAGCTCTGTCTGGTTGGCTCTATCATGCCGGTGACCCAGACACTTTGGACTGGTGCCTTTAGCTCTCACTGAACCCCTCCCTCACATTTAACCCACGCAGAATAAACTCTCGGCCTCTAGTCCCCATCCACATCCTTTCAGTCCATTTCCCAGTCCTGGCAAAGAGATTGCGTTCTCCCTTCAGCATTCCCACAGCCAGACCTATCCATCAAATTTTATAGCAAACAGCTCTTGCATTTACAAAGGAAACAGCCCACACACTGTAAAATAAAAGCTAGAGAGAGAGCTTCGTTCTTAATTCTGATATATTGAAAACAAAGATTTTCACTTCAATCAACTTTACATCGATAAGACATGATGCTGCCTGATTCTTGTCAGCTGTTTAAACAACTTTTCAGTGAATATTTTCTACAGTTGTAAGGGAGGTCTTGAGGTACAGAAGGTAGTAACCCTGCATTTATGGGCTGGAAGTTCTGTGTTCAAGTCCCATTTTAGGACTTAAGGGAAAGTGTATTCATAACGTGCCAAACAGGCCGATTCTCAATCTGTAAATCCTTCCAATAAACTCATGGTAGGCAGGAAGAGAGGGAGAGTCTCATGGTCAGTCAGTGCTATCTGATATTGTAAAACAACAGCCTCCCTGGTTAAAAGACTCAACGTGCAGGCTCTACTCAATGTCCTTTGAAGAACTGCAAGGAAGAGAGATTTTACGGTGGTTAGCACTGCTGCCTCACAGCGCCAGAGACCTGGGTTCAATTCCCGCCTCAGGCGACTGTGTGGAGTTTGCACATTCTCCCCGTGTCTGCATGGGTTTCCTCCGGGTGCTCCGGTTTCCTCCCACAGTCCAAAAATGTGCAGGTTAGGTGAATTGGCCAAGCTAAATTGCTCATAGTGTTAGGTGAAGGGGTAAATGTAGGAGAATGGGGTGTGGGTGGGTTGCGCTTCGGCGGGTCGGTGTGGACTTGTTGGGCCGATGGGCCTGTTTCTACACTGTATCTAATCTAATCTACGGGTACATTGAAAATAAAATGATTTCCTCTTATGGCCCAGTGTCAGGCCCCAGTCTTGATGATGAAAGGTCCCAACCTGAAATGTTGACTCCCAATGCTCCTCTGATGCTGTTTGACCAGCAATGCTTTTTCCAGCTCCACACTTTATTGAGTCTGACTTTCCAGCATCTGCAGTCCTCACTATCTCCAATGTCATTTCTTCCTCATTGTTGGGTGTTATTCTAAAAACCTGGAGGAGTGGGCAGATCTAAAACTAAAGGCCATCCATTTGTTCGGCCTTTATGCTTTCCCACTTAGAACTTCCTCCCCCACAGTTGGCAGGGGCCTAATGCCAAGACGTAAGTGAAGATCTGTTTATGACCTTTAATGCACCTGGTGGTACAGTGGCTCAGTGGTTAGCGCAGCTGCCTTACAGTGTCAGGGACCTGGGTTTGATTCCTGCCTCAGGCGACTGTCTGTGTGGAGTTTGGACATTCTCCTTGTGTCTGTGTGGTTTCCTCCTGCAATCCAAAGATGTGCAGGTTAGGTGAATTGGCCATGCTAAATTGCCCACAGTGATAGGTGCATTAGTCAGAGGCAAATATAGGATAGGAGAATGGATCTGGGTGGGTTACTCTTCAGAGGGTTGGTGTGGGTTTATTGGGCTGAAGGGCTGGTTTCCATACTGTGTAGAATCTAATCTGGATATTTGGGTGGCACGGTGGTTCAGTGGTTAGCACTGCTGCCTCACAGTGCTCAATTCCCGCCTCGGGCAACTGTCTGTGTGGAGTTTGCATGTTCTCCCTGTATCTGCATGAGTTTCCTCCGGGTGCTCCGGTTTCCTCCCACAGTCCCAAGATGTGCAGGTTAGGTGAATTGGCCATGCTAAATTTGCATTAGTCACAGGTGAATGTAGGGGAATTGGTCTGGATGGGTTGCTCTTCGGAGGGCCGGTGTGGACTTGTTGGGCCAAAGGCACTGTAGGGAATCTAATCTAAAAAAAAATTTGACTTGTGCAATGATATGGAAATGTGTTGCTGGAAAAGCGCAGCAGGTCAGGCAGCATCCAGGGAACAGGAGAATCGACGTTTCGGGCATAAGCCCTTCTTCAGGAAGAAGGGCTTATGCCCGAAACGTCGATTCTCCTGTTCCCTGGATGCTACCTGACCTGCTGCGCTTTTCCAGCAACACATTTCCAGCTCTGATCTCCAGCATCTGCAGACCTCACTTTCTCCTTGTGCAATGATATAGCAATTGTAGGTCCTTGAAGCCAGGAGCTCCACAACAATAACAGGGTTCAGGTCCTGGGTTTGCAATGAATGGAGCGGCAGCTGCAGGGTTTCTCCAATTCCAAGATGGTGGTAGTGGCAGAGTAACAGTGTTCAGGTTGCTGAGCCTGAAGCCCATCCACTTCTGTCTGCTTTCCCTTTCCTTTTACTTTTGTTTTCTTTTTCCTTTTCTCTTTAAAGTCCTTTCTCTTACCTTTTCACCTCGGTTGCAGTGGCAACAGCGAGACCGGGCCCTGCGTGGGATAGCAGACGAAGATGGCGGCGCAGGCCCAGGGTGGGGAGGCCAAGTGAACATTGAAGAAGGAGGGTCCAATGGCGGTGGTAGCAATACCAGGACAAGGAGGACGAGGCTCCAGCCCAGCCTGATGTCTCCCGGCAAGCGAGGAGTAGCTCCAAGGCTTTAATCCCCCAGTGCAGACTCACAGGCTGAGCCCAGCCTCCAGGTCAGTAGCTAGGCCTGGGCTCCTGATGGTAGAGGCAGTGACCACTGAATTTGATCCTAGTGCAGGACCCTGTAGCATCGGTGGTGGCTCCATTAACGAGGTTTGCCCAGCATGAACGCATGGCACCAGAGAGTGGCGACTCTTTGTTCCAGCAGCAGAGGTGTCATTGGTTTAGCAGCATAGATTCGAGGCACAGGGTGGAGGAGATCAAGGTCCAAGGCTAAGCTAGAAGGAGGAGCTGCTCCATGTAACTTTATTGAGATAAGACTTTAAGAGGACCTTCTTTGTTTTACTTTTCTGGCTCTATATTCTGTGTTTTGGTTTGTTTTCTAAGTTTTAAGATGGTGACGGAGAGTGGCAACACCAAACAACACTTTTCACCATATTTGTAATAAATACCCATGATAATAAATAAATCAAAAAGGGAGTTAGATATTATTCTTAGGGCTAAAGGAATCGAAGGATATGGGGAGAAAGCAGGAACAGCGGACTGAGTTGGATGATCAGCCATATTACACAACAGAGCAGGCTCAAATGGCCAAATGGTCTACTCCTACTCCTATTTTCTGTGGTGCTATATTAAGGAGGCTATTTGGCCCATCATCCTTCTGTCAACTGTTTGTTAGAGCTTCCAAATAATCCCAGGTCCTTTGCTCTCTCGAGGTAGGAGTGCACAAATTTGGAGAAGGGATAGGTCTTTGAACCTGCTTCGCCAATTGACAAGAGCTAATCTGATTGTGGCCTCACCTTCACTTTTCTGTCGATCTCCCATATCCTATGACTCCGTTTGTCAGTCAAGAATCTACCTAATTAGCCTTAAGTGACCTGGCCTCCACCATTCCCTGGGAAAGAGAATTCCAAAGACTCATGACCCTCTGGGAGTTAAAAATAATTCTCATGTCTGTCTTAAGTGGGAGACCCCTTATTTGTGAACGCCATTGGTTCTAGACTCTCCCACAAGGCCTTTATCGCAAAGAGTTTTGAGTAACCATGTCTTGCTTAAAAAATGTAGACAGCCTGGTGAGACTGAACCTGGAATGTTGTGTGCAGTTTTGGTCTCCTTTCTTCAAGAGGGAGTGCAGCAGATATTAACTGGACTGATTGCTGGGATGATGAGATTGTCCAATTTTGGCTCAATCTCCACCATTTCTGCAGGAGATGGCTTCTTGTTGAGATGGGCTCAAGAGTATAGTCAGTATTCTTCCTGTTTGAAGCTTCCCTGACTCTATCCAGGTGTGACAATCTAGAATCCCTCTCCAGGCAGACGTTGAATGTGCATCCCCAGTCAGATTTTAGATGTTTCTCCTTTTTCTTCAAAAGCATGTGTTGCAGTTAAAGATTAATTGTGTCCACAGGCATTCTAAGGCCATAATAAGAGGTTAGACAGTCATAAAGTCTTAGAATTGTACAGCACAGTAACAGACCCTTCATTCCAATTCGTTCTTGCCAACCAGATATCCTGAATTAATCTAGTCTGATTGCCAGCATTTGGCCAATATCCCTCTCAACCCCTTTCTATCCATATACCCATCTAGATGCCTTTTAAATGTTGTAATTGTACCAGCCTCCATCACTTCCTCTACCAGCTCATTCCATACATGCCCCACCCTCTGCATGAAAAAGTTCTCTCTAGGTCCCTTTTAAATCTTTCTCCCCTCACCTTAAACCTACATCCTCTGGTTTTGGACTCCCCTACCCACAGGAAAAAGATGGCTATTCCCTGTATCCATGCCCCTCATGAGTTTATAAACCTATATAGCGTTACCCCTCAGCCTCCAACGTTCCAGGGAAAATAACCCCAGCCTATTCAGCCTCTCCCTATAGCTCAAGCCCTCCAACCCTGGCAAGTCATCCAGCAGGAGGTGGTAAACCTTGCTGAGGTTTACTGGAGAAACAAGGATAGCTATCTCTTCAATTTGCAGAATAGAACATCATGTTTCCAACCTCAAGGAAACACAAACCAACTATCTGATATTTGTTTCCTATTGTTCTGGTGCTCCCACAAGTGACAGCTTCTTCTTAAAGTCTAAAACATATTGTAATCTCAGAAACTTTGATTGGATCAGCCTTCTTTTCCCTAATAGTTCAAACCTAAACTATTCACACCCTTCAGCACCAATGCTCAGTGTCGGCAGTGTTTACCGTCAACAAGATGCCACCACTGAGGCTTCTTAGACAGCACCTTCCAAACCTATGCCCCTACCATCTAGAAGGGCAAATGCAGCAGATGCATGGGAACACCACCCCCTGCAAGTTCTGCTTCAAGTCATTCATCATCCTGATTTGGAAATATATCACCGCTTGTACATGTCGCTGGGTCAAAATCCTGGAATTCCCTCCCTCATGTCTCCAAGGACAGCAGCGGTTAATTAAGGCGGCTCACCACCACCTTCTCAAGAGGCAAGTGGCCCAGCCAATGACACCCACATCCCACAAATGAATGAAAAACGCCTCTCAGTTCTGCTATCTTCCTTGTAAATTTAAATGAAATAGTCAGACCATATGTTAACCATTGGCAAACAAGTGAATGTCATGCCTGAGCAAGACTGAGCAAGGGATTAAAGAACAGATCTGAATTGAATTAGGTTAAGATTCTGTGACAGTCGTGTTTGTGATGTTAAGATGTGTTTGGCAGTTGTGAATATAAAAAACAAACTGTAATTTGTTTTGGAACATGCTGGAAGGTGTCTGATCCATCTCAAGTCTGAGTGTTTTTTTTTGAAGAGCTCATTGGGGTTAAACCTAAAGCTTCAGGTTGCATCTGGGGGAAAGAGCAGACTGCCAGGCAATATCACAACAGAGGAAGAAGCAATGAAAAAAGAGCGTAATTGGATTGGGGCCAAATAGCAGATCCCAAAAACAACAATGGCCAGGCCATCTGTTTTTCAGTAATCTTTGCCAAGCAGGACAGCTGAGAGAAACCCTTGTCTCCTCTTTTTCTAATTGAGTTGTGGAACCAGTTACATCAACTCAAGAGGGCAGGCATAAACTTTGGGTTTAACACCTCCTTTGAAAATTGAAGGGCAGGATTTTTTCCGTTTAGAGGTCGGTATTCCGATGCAAGAACCAAATGTCAGTCCATCACCTGACTGTGTCAGAAACAGTCACCAGAGACAAGTTTGCAAGAAATTGCCAATTATTGGGCCAGATGGCATGTCTCACTACCCAATTAATGATGGTTGGCAGGCTCCCTATGCTGGAAGACCAGTATGAAGGACACAGAGAGAAGCTGGGTCAATGTCCTATCCAACACCTGTAGTATTCACTCCCTCCACCAACAGCATTGTGTACCATCCACTACAGAAATCCACTTTCCAATCTGGCAGTGTGTGATTGCCGGGGGATTTGTGGATGCGGGAATTGGCAGCAGTCAGAGGGCACAGAGACGAACATTAATGTTCACTTTAAGACACAGATTGTCAGTGTGTTGGTGAGCTGGGGTTGATGCTTTGAGAAGTGTTAGCAGGACAGTTGGTGGGATAAGGAGCTGAAAAGTGAATTCACTGATCTTGATGCATTGCTTGAAGTCATTACATTTCTTGCAGTACTACATCCGGGTCTTCGGCACTTGACTCTAGATGCCAACCATAATGAGTATCTGCTTTCATTGCCTTTTCAGGATGCATCTAGAGGGTGCCTTGCGTGTATGCAGAATCCCTATCCCACTTACCATCACCTTGGCCAAAGACTCCAATGCAGTGTTGGAAAAGCCTTGGAGCCTGCCCTCTCCCACGTTGAACAAGGCATCACTCTTTCTTGAGTCATGATTCGGAGATGCTGGTGTTGAAGTGGGGTGGACAAAGTTAAAAATCACACAACACCAGGTTATAGTCCAACAGGTTTAATTGGAAGTACTAGTTTCCGGAGCACTGCTCCACCTGATGAAGGAGCAGCGCTCCGAAAGCTAGTGTTTCCAATTAAATCTGTTGGACTATAACCTGGTGTTGTGTGATTTTTAACTTTCTTGAGTCAGGTTTCCGGCACAACCTTCCTGTGATGGAAGGGTTACAGCACAGAAGGAGGCCATTCAGTGTCTGGTCTGCCTTCCTGTGAGGGAAACTTATCCAGTCCTGCTATCACCCCATTGCAAAATCATTCCTCCTTAGAGAACAATCCACCCCCCTTTCGGAGGACCCGATTGAGCCTACCCCCATCACTCTCAGGGAGTGCCTGCCACATCCTAACCACTCACTGACTGACCGTGATTTCCCTCACATTATTTCCCAATCGACTTCAATCAATGCCCTATACTTTTCAACCCTTCGAGCAGTGGAAGCAGTTCCTCCTCATTTCCACTGTCCAGACATCACTTGATTTTATGTCCCTTGATCAAATCTAACTTTTAGGAGGTGCCAGTTGATTTAGGAGGTGCAAGTTGCAGTTCCTGGGCCTTCCTGTACATCATTCAAGTCAGGAAGCAGCATGAGTCAGTTCAGTGCTTAAAAATGTGTTGCTGGAAAAGCGCAGCAGTCAGGCAGCATCAAAGGAACAGGAGAATCGACGTTTCAGGCATAAGCCCTTCTTCAGGCTGAAGAAGCCCTTCCTGAAGAAGGGCTAATGCCCGAAACGTTGATTCTCCTATTCCTTTGATGCTGCCTGACCTGCTGCGCTTTTTCAGCAACACATTTTTAAGCTCTGATCTCCAGCATCTGCAGTCCTCACTTTCTCCTGAGTCAGTTCAGTGCCTACATTGCAAACAGTGTTGGTCATAATTTTTGGATGGGACAGCACAGAAGATGACCATTGAGCCCATCATTCCTGTACTAGCTCATTGAAAGGGCCATTTGATCAGTCCTATTTTATCTTACTCTCATTTTTCAATCCTATAGAAGGTAGCAAGTAAACCACCACACGTTTCATTTCAAGTCAAACACCATCCTGACTGAGAAATATATCACCATCCCTTCCCGTTTGCTGACTCAAAATACTGGAATTCCCTTTTTAATGACATTAAGGGTTTACCTGTAGCACACAACTGGAGCAGTTCAAGCAGGGAACACCCTCAACTTTCTCCAGGATAGCTAGGGATGGGCAATAAATGCTTGCCCAACCAGCGACAGCAACATCCTATGAATGAATAAAAGAAGAGTTTTCTTGATGAGAGACCAGCTTGTTTACATACAGGGAGCACTGAGCTGTAGACAGCACTCCAGCATGGATTTGTCCAGCTTGTTTCCCTCCAACTCATGTGAAAACTTAGTCAGTCTCAGCCCACAGTTTGCCAAGAAAGGGCCGTCCACTTACATGGGCTGCAGTCTTAACCTTGTTAATCCTCAGGGAGCTCAGCTTGTGCCAGAACCTCTCCCTTCAGGCAGTAGGAACAGATTCACACACCCCCACCACTGCTTTCATCTCCCTGCTGCCTTCCAGCTCATGCTGCTGTGTCCCAGGAGGGAACACTCAAACTGGGAATCAGAATTTTGGGAGGTGAGGGGAAAACTGCAGAAACTGACATCAAGAAAAACACAATGGTAACAACCTGGAATGTCCACCCACACATCATTAAACATACAGATTCAAGTGTTAATCTGTTTCGAGCCCCGTGCTGACCCTGTCCTGGGAGTGTTTAACAGGACCAGTATAGAGACAGCTTTACTTTCAGGTCAACGAATACAGAGAGCTTTATTTCTAACCCAATGCTGTCTCTGTCCTGGGAGTGTATGATGGGGACAGTGTCATAGAGTCATAGAGATGTACAGCATGGAACCAGACCCTTCGGTCCAACCCCATCCATGCCGACCAGATATCCCAACCCAATCTAGTTCCATCTGCCAGCACCCGGCCCATATCCTTCCAAGCCCTTCCTATTCATATACCCATCCAAATGCCTTTTAAATGTTGCAATTGTACCAGCCTCCACCACATCCTCTGGCAGCTCATTCCATACATGTACCACCCTCTGCGTGAAAAAGTTGTCCCTTAGGTCTCTTTTATATCTTTCCCCTCTCACCCTAAACCTATGCCCTCTAGTTCTGGACTCCCCGACCCCAGGGAAAAGACTTTGTCTATTAATCCTATCCATGCCCCTCATAATTTTGTAAACCTCTATAAGGTCGCCCCTCAGCCTCTGATGCTCCAGGGAAAACAGCCCCAGCCTGTTCAGCCTCTCCCTGTAGCTCAGATCCTCCAACCCCGGCAACATCCTTGTAAATTTTTTCTGAACCCTTTCAAGTTTCACAATATCTTTCCGATAGGAAGGAAACCAGAATTGCACGCAATATTCCAACAGTTGCCTAACCAATGTCCTGTACAGCCGCAACATGACCTCCCAACTCCTGTACTCAATACTCTGACCAGTAAAGGAAAGCATACCAAACGCCTTCTTCACTATCCTATCTACCTGCGACTCCACTTTCAAGGAGCTATGAACCTGCATTCCAAGGTCTCTTTGTTCAGCAACACTCCATAGGACCTTACCATTAAGTGTATAAGTTCTGCTAAGATTTGCTTTCCCAAAATGCAATACCTTGCATTTATCTGAATTAAACTCCATCTGCCACTTCTCAGCCCATTGGCCCATCTGGTCCAGATCCTGTTGTAATCTGAGGTAACCCTCTTCGCTGTCCACTACACCTCCAATTTTGGTGTCATGTGCAACTTACTAACTGTACCTCTAATGCTCGCATCCAAATCATTTATGTAAATGACAAAAAGTAGAGGGCCCAGCAACGATCCTTGTGGCACGCCACTGGTCACAGGCCTCCAGTCTGAAAAACAACCCTCCACCACCACCCTCTGTCTTCTACCTTTGAGCCAGTTATGTATCCAAATGGCTAGTTCTCCCTGTATTCCATGAGATATAACTTTGCTAATCAGTCTCCCATGGGGAACCTTGTTGAACGTCTTACTGAAGTCTATATAGATCACATCTACTGCTCTGCCCTCATCAATCTTCTTTGTTACTTCTTCAAAAACTCAATCAAGTTTGTGAGGCATGATTTCCCATGCACAAAGCCATGTTGACTATCCTGAATCAGTCCTAGCCTTTCCAAATACATGTGCATCCTGCCCTCAGGATTCCCTCCAACAACTTGCCCACCACCGAGGTCAGGCTCATCGGTCTATAGTTCCCTGATTTGTCTTTACCACCCTTCTTAAACAGTGGCACCACGTTTGCCAACCTCCAGTCTTCCAGCACCTCACCTGTGACTATCGATGATACAAATATCTCAGCAAGAGGCCCAGCAATCACTTCTCTTGCTTCCCACAGAGTTCTTGGGTACACCTGATCAGGTCCTGGGGATATATCTACTTTTAACCGTTTCAAGGCATACAGCACTTTCTCCTCTGTCATCTGGACATTTTGCAAGATGTCACCATCTATTTCCCTACAGTCTATATCTTCCATATCCCAAGGGAGATTTATCTTCAGTTTAAAAGAGTAGAGGTGTCTTTACTCTAAATCTAACCCAGTGCGGTACCTGTTCTGGTAGTATTTGATGGGTCCAGTGTCGCGGAGGCATTCATTTCATTTTAAAAGAGGAGAGAGCTCTTTACTTTTAATTTACTTTTAGTTTAAAGAGTAGAGGGACCTTTATTCTGTATTTAAACCCATGCTATCCCCGTCCTGGGAGTGTTTGATGGGGACAATGTCAAGAGAGCTTTACTTTCTGTTTAAAACTGTAAAGGGAGCTTTAATTTTAAAAGAATAACAGGGGGTGTTTCTGTATACCTAATACAGAGCAGTTCTTGTTCTGGAAAATGGTTAATACTGACAGTGGTTGCTTTGATTATAAAGTTTTTCTACATTCCCAAAGTAATGTTCTTCACAAAAACAGAGGAAGAGACAAGTAAATTGGAATTTATTTCTGATAAAATAGGGTTTGGAACCATTGACAGGCAAAGAATTGAGTCAGACATTGATGAAGTGGTACAGTTTTAATCATTTTACTTCATACAGGAGGATGTCTGTAGCTAAGAAACTGAGTAACAGGACCTGGCCTTACTCTTGAAGTTGCAACCAGCAAACAATGTTAACCATTGAACTTGTCCTTCACTCTCCATGTAGGGTACCAGAAAGCCAAAATCACAGACCGGAGATGGTAACTAGCCAACTATTTATTGGATTGTTGTAACTCACAGAATCTCAAGGCCAACCAGGATGAAAATTCTAGGAGGGACACTTGTTGTTGCAAAACAAAGAGGGAAATGTTGAGGAATGTTGCATGGCCTACATCAACCAGATATCATGTTATTTTTCTCTGAAGGTTTGGGATCGAATGGAATAAAGGGTGTTGGTGGTGAAGCAGGGATATTGAGGAGGAATCAACATTACACTTTGAGATTGGGTGTGAGCCGATCAATGAAGACCCATGGACCATTGGGGAATTCTTTTGCTTTTTCATTAGAATAGACAATAGACAATAAAGACAGGAAGAGAGCCAACAATGGGAGAAAATGGGCTAAAATGGACAGGACATGGGCCAATAGTGAGACAAATGGGCAGCAAATGGGGTAATGCAGGCCGGAAGTGGGCCAATACAGACTGGAAGTGAGATAAATTGAGCAGAAACCTGGTCAAATTGGCAGGAAGTGGGAAAGTGTGGACAGGAAGGGTGGGCTAACATGGGCAGAAAGTGGGCCAATATGGACAGGAAGTGGGCTAATACAAACATAATGTAAACTAATGTAGACAGGAAGTGGCTAAATGCAGGCAGGAAGTGAAACAATGCAGACAGGGTGTCCTATCACATGGACTGAAAGACCATGGACTGACAAGGGACAGAACTGAAAGGCTGTGAGCCCTACTGAGCTAATGGAAACAATTTCAGTCATAGGTCCTTGCGGAAAAGTAATGTTTGTTGTGTTTTGAACCTTCTGACTTAATGGCAGGTGCTAACAAAGACAGTGTTCATGACTTCATCTCCTTCAAGTGATAATTGAATGATTTGTGTGTTGGCTGCAGAGAAATAGCTATAAAATGCTGTCAAATTGATGCAAATTGTCATATGGAACACAGTAGTATCCTTTAGAAAGCAGCTTGTCATTTTTCTTCCTTACCCAGGTCTACCTGAGGCTCTCACTGGCTTCAGTGATAAGCAATAAATGAGTAGCTAGTTCCACTCACATTCAGTGAAGGCATAGAACAATATTCTGTCACATGTTGAATACAGAGTGGCCTTTACAACGACTTAAGTCCAAAATCTCACCTGACACACCCATTGTAGGTGGAGAAGGAGAAATATATCTGAATTCCCCAGCTCACTACCACCAGAACCTACTTCCCCACAGCACTATGGGTCTATCTATACCATAGGGGTTCACCATCAACTTTTCAAAAGCATTAGGGAATGGCAGTAAGTGTCGAGTTAGCCAGTCATGCAGACATTGCAAAAATGAGTAAATTGGGGAAAAAAATGTTTTTCTTTCTTTCATGTTTACTCCTTTTTTTTTTGAGTTAATGACTGACCTGGAAATGTGTCCTTGTGTAAGACAAATTAAAGTTACTGAAGGCATGAGTCTTTGATGTAAGACTGGGCCCAGTGAAGCTGAAACTTTATTTGGCAAGTGGAATGAACTCACAGGCAGTGGAATAAGTTTAAGTGTTTGGTTGACTAGACCCTGCCCAATCAATCTGAGCTTCCACATTGCAAAGTTAATTCCCTTGTGTTCAAGCTCTGATGAATAAGATCAGTGAATGTAGTGCTGGTAGATAGTGCAAGAAAGGTGGCATTGAGGTAGTGGATCAGGCATGATCTGATTGAATGGTAGAGCAGACAAGAGAGGCTAACTCTTACGTTCCTCTGTAAAGTGAGGGAACAAGTGACAGAATGCATTGCATAATGTCTCACTGTTACTATGTCAATATACCTTTACAAGAGCAGCTCACAATATAGCCACCATATTCTAGCATTTAATCTGACAGTGTAAAGGTCTCAGACTCCATCCTGGCCAGGATTACTTGAAGCATGACATGCTGATGGAATTGCGCTATTGTTTGTAACTGAATTGCTCAATACTAGCCCAGATACTGAAATGCCTGTGACTGTACCAGAACTGGAATAAATGTCTGTTAAATGTTTCATGACCACATTACTCACATCCGGTTCTTATCATAGAGAGTTGGCATGAGGTCCAGCCCGGCAATATTTTCTGAAACTGGGATTCAATGAACTGGAGTGGCAATTGCCAAAATTTGGAGTTGCTGTGTGGCCTGGAGGGCACACTGCTGTCAGTTGGAAGGTAATTACAGCTCTAACCTCCTTCACCTAGCCTGACCTTCACGGAGTGCAGCCGCTAAAGGAGAATGGAGCCTGTATTTGCATAGGACAAGTCATAACCACAGGGTGACCATGGCACTCAAAAACCACTCATTTTTGGGAATTCACCTTGTAGTGTAAGAAATGCAGAACTGGTAGTGACCCCTGATACATGGGCTTCCTGTTAGCGAATGCCCACCCTGGGGCAAAGCCTGAACCAGAGTGGATGAAAGGTGAATATTTGAATGATATGTTCATCACACATCTGCATCGAGTTCGGCAGCTTCTCACTGACTTTACATGTGCACCTGATTATAAAATTAGCCAGAACAATATGCTTTTTGGAGACTTTACAGGGGAAGGCCAGTCAAGGTGACTCATCATCCTCCCTAATGAGCAATTGTATCCACCAACGAAAGCTGCTGAACCACAATAATTTTGTGAGTTGCTGCATTAACATGCTCCTGAATCAAATATATTTCCATTCCCACTGGGACTGTGTGTAAAGGTAGCCCAGTTTGGTACAAGCCCTATACCATCATCCCCCAGGGCTATCACACAGCAGATGCCAGAGAGAGAGAAAGACAGAAGGAGAGAGAGGTCTGGCAACATCTGTGGAGAAAAGAACAGAGAAACCTCCCATCCACCGCCTCCAACCTCATAGTCCCACAACCCCGCACCGCCCGTTTCTACCTCCTGCCCAAAATCCACAAACCTGACTGCCCCGGACGACCCATCGTCTCAGCTTGCTCCTGCCCAACCGAACTCATCTCGGCATACCTCGACACGGTCCTGTCCCCATTAGTCCAAGAACTCCCCACCTACGTTCGTGACACCACCCACGCCCTCCACCTCCTCCAGGATTTCCGCTTCCCCGGTCCCCAACGCCTCATCTTCACCATGGACATCCAGTCCCTGTACACCTCCATCCCCCATCACGAAGGACTCAAAGCACTCCGCTTCTTCCTTTCCCGCCGTACCACCCAGTACCCTTCCACCGACACCCTCCTTCGACTGACCGAACTGGTCCTCACCCTGAACAACTTTTCTTTCCAATCCTCCCACTTTCTCCAAACAAAAGGAGTAGCCATGGGCACCCGCATGGGCCCCAGCTATGCCTGCCTCTTCGTAGGGTATGTGGAACAATCCATCTTCCGCAACTACACTGGCCCCACCCCCCATCTTTTCCTTCGCTACATTGATGACTGTATCGGCGCTACCTCGTGCTCCCACGAGGAGGTTGAACAGTTCATCCACTACACTAACACCTTCCACCCCGACCTCAAATTCACCTGGACAGTCTCGGACTCCTCCCTCCCCTTCCTAGACCTTTCTGTTTCTATCTCAGGCGACCGAATCAACACGGACATCTACTACAAACCAACCGACTCCCACAGCTACCTGGACTACACCTCCTCCCATCCTGCCCCCTGTAAAAACGCCATCCCATTCTCCCAATTCCTTCGTCTCCGCCGCATCTGCTCCCAGGAGGACCAGTTCAAAATACGTACAACACAGATGGCCTCCTTCTTCAAGGACCGCAATTTCCCCCCCGACGTGGTCGACGGTGCCCTCCACCGCATCTCCTCCACTTCCCGCTCCTCCGCCCTTGAGCCCCGCCCCTCCAACCGCCACCAGGACAGAACCCCACTGGTCCTCACCTACCACCCCACCAATCTCCATGTACAGCTCATCATCCGCCGTCACTTCCGCCACCTCCAAACAGACCCCAGCACCAAGGATATATTTCCCTCCCCTCCCCTATCAGCTTTCCGTAGAGACCACTCCCTCCGCGACTCCCTTGTCAGATCCACACCCCCCACCGACCCAACCTCCACTCCCGGCACCTTCCCTTGCAACCGCAGGAGGTGCAACACTTGCGCCCACACCTCCCCCCTCACTTCTCTCCAAGGCCCCAAAGGAAACTTCCATATCCGCCACAGATTCACCTGCACCTCCACCCACATCATCTACTGCATCCGCTGCAGCCGGTGTGGCCTCCTCTATATTGGGGAAACAGGCCGCCTACTTGCGGAGCGATTCAGAGAGCACCTCTGGGCCACCCGGACGAACCAACCCAACCAACCTGTAGCACAGCATTTCAACTCCCCCTCCCACTCCACCGAGGATATGCAGGTCATTGGACTCATCCACCGCTAAACCACAACAACCCGACGGTCGGAGGAGGAGCGTCTTATCTTCCGACTGGGAACCCTCCAACCGCAGGGGATGAACTTGGACTTCACCAGTTTCTTCATCCCCCCTCCCCCCACCTTGTCTCAGCCGGATCCCTCCAGCCCGGCACCGCCTTCCTGACCTGCAGTCTTCTTCTTGACCTCTCCGCCTCCATCCTACTCCGACCTATCACCCTCACCTTGACCTCTTTCCACCTATCACATTTCCAACGCCCCTCCTCCAAGTCCCTCCTCCCTACCTTTTATCTTCTCCTGCTGAACACTCTCTGCTCATTCCTGAAGAAGGGCCTGTGCCCGAAACGTCGAATCTCCTGTTCCCTGGATGCTGCCTGACCTGCTGTGCTGTTCCAGCAATAAAGTTTCAACTTTGATCTCCAGCATCTGCAGACCTCACTTTCTCCTCCGAGAAAAGAACAGAGTTAACATTTTGAGTTTGGTGTTACCCCTGTTCAGAATTACCGAATACACGTCACGCTCAACTATACAATAACCCACTCAATATCCAATTCCTCACTCAAAAACAATGCCTCCATTAGATATGCAACACCAGACTTGGATATACTTGGACGCACTTGGGTGGCACGGTGGCTTAGTGATTAGCACTGCTTCCTCACAGACTGTGTGGAGTTTGCACATTCTCCACGTGCCTGCATGGGTTTTCTCCGGGTATTCTGGTTTCCTCCCAAAGTCCAAACATGTGCAGGTTAGGTGGATTGTCCATGGAAAATGCAGGGTTACAGGGATAGTGTAGGGGGTGGGTTTAGGTGGGATGTTCTTTGGGCAGTTGATGTGGACATGATGGGTTGAATGGCCAGCTTCCACACTAGGGATTCTATATGATTGCTCATACAGATATACAATACCTCAGAAATACACAACAAGGTACTCAGAGAAACAATACTTCCCTTGAATGCAGCTAACTCTCAAATGTACAGTACCTCACTCAGACATGCAATATCTCATTCGGATGTTCAACATTGCCCTCAAGTATTCAACTGCTCACTCAGCTATACAATCTTAGATTTACAACACTTAGATTTACAACAGTTCACTCAGATATACAGTACATCACTTGGATGCACCATATAGAGTCATAGAGTCATAGAGTTGTGCAGCATGGAAACAGACCCGTCCATGCCGACCAGATATCCTAACCCAATCTAGTCCCACCTGCCAGCACCCGGCCCATATCCTTCCAAACCCTTCCTATTCATATACCCATCCAAATGCCTTTTAAATGTTGCAATTGTACCAGCCTCCACCACTTCCTATGGCAGCTCATTCCATACACGTACCGCCCTCTGCGTGAAAAAGTTGCCCCTTAGGTCTCTTTTATATCTTTCCCCTCTCACCCTAAACCTATGCCCTCTAGTTCTGGACTCCCCGGGCCCCAGGAAAAAGACTTTGCCTATTTACCCTATCCATGTCCCTCATAATTTTGTAAACCTCTATAAGGTCACCCCTCAGCCTCCGACACTCCAGGGTAAACAGCTCCAACCTGTTCAGCCTCTTCCTATAGCTCAAATCCTCCAATCCTGGCAACATCCTCGTAAATCTTTTCTGAACCCTTTCAAGTTTCACAACATATGTTGTGAGTTCAAGCCCAATTCCACATATTCGAGTATATAATCTAGGCTGACACTAAAATGCAGTACTCAGGATGTTCTTTGTTCAGGGTGTCCTTCAACTGACACTCATAACTGACCTGGGGTGATACTGAACCCACAACTTCCATTAATCACAGACAAAAGTGCTACCCACAAAGCCACTTGCTGACTGTGAAGAGCAAATTAGATTGATTGTGGTTGTCACTTGTGTATTAAATTGAGGGATGCAGCAGGAAGACTGAAGTGAGGGGAAAGGTTCCACAGTTTGGTTTCTGAGTGGAGTTAGGGAGAATAAGAGCTGATGGCTTTAGCCTTGGCAAAACCAGGGATAAGGAGAGGGAATATGACTTATTCAGAACTTCAGGTTACTCTGAAAGTTGATGCACCCACTCCCACAGTTCAGTAATCAGTGTTTATGGTCTGGAGCTTTCAAATCATCTCATACACAGAGGTGGGTGAAGAATAGCACTTTGAACGTGTGCAGCAAGGCCACTTGTTACTCAATCCCACTTCCTGCCAAAGGGTCCAAATGTGGAGAGGTAAATTCAGCAAATTTGAACTCTTAATTCTCCTTAAAAACCACACACCCAGGTTGATCTTGCCTCAGCCCACAGTCTTCAACGCTTTCCATTTTCTCCCCCTTGGAGACACAACTTTTCACAGACTTCCCGATGAAGTTGTTCCTCAGAGTTTGTTGCTGTTCCTAACAGTCACTGATGGGGTAATGCTAATTACAATATGTCAGCCAGATGGAAAGAACGAGTAAAGGCAAGTCCAGAAAGTTTATCCATGGCTCCTGAAAAGTGCTGGTGACAGTTGCCAGAAGAAGCCTCTTTTTGAAACCCGGCCATGAAAATGCAGAGAGCTTAGTAAGCATATCAAAACTTAAACAAAATAAAACAGAAGCAGGAGTGGGCCATTCAAACCCTTGAGCTCTGCTCCCCCATAAAGTGATGGCAGATGTGGCTTGAACTCCACTTGCCTGCTTGTCCCATTGATTCCTGACCAGAACAAAATAACAATTGGGAATGTTTGGTACTAATCTGATGTGGAATTCCATTTACAAAGACCCAAGTTATTTCTAACTTCGCAGAGTCATAGAGAATGAGAAGGAAGATATTCAGCCCATTGTGCTAGCACTGGTTCTAATCTCTAGTGCCAATCTTCTGCCTTTTCCCATATACCAGCTCAATATTTCAATCCAAATACCATCCAATGCTCTCTTGAATGCCTCAATTGAATTTGCCTCCATCACATGTCCAGGCAGTGCATTCCATACTTTTCAGTTCTATCAGTTCCTCCTCAGTTCTTTTGTTAGTTTTAGAGCTTATGCTCGAAACACCAACTTCTCCTACTCCTCGGATGCTACTTGACCGGCTGTGCTTTTCCAGTGCCACACGTTTTGACTCTGCTATCCAGCATCTGCAGTCCTCACTTTCTCTTAGTCTTACCTGTCAATCAAAAGGATCTGTCTAGAATCATACAATACAAGAAGAGGCCCTTTGATCCATCAAGTCTGTACTGTAAAAAAAAACCTACAACCTACACTCGTCCCACCATCCCGCAGTAGGTGCATAGCTTTGAGTAGGAGATGGTGTCTACCTTAGCCTCCACTGGGGAAGACAATTCCAAACACTGAGAACCTTCTGAGGGATAAAATTCTTCTTCATCTCTGTCTTAAACAGGGGACTCCTTTTTTTGAAGTGATGTTCCCTAGTTCTAGATTCCCTCATGACTAAGAGAGGACAGAGAAATAGGAGAAGATAGGGGATGAAAGTAGATGAGAAATAGGTGCAATGGGAGTGGTCAGAGAATCAGAGAGGGTCTTCTCCTAGGCCCAGAAGTAGATCTAAGGATCCTCTTTTCCCAGCAGCAAGGTGAACTGAGCTGTTTTTCGCTGATGTCACTTTCCCTGTATGTTGCAAATGTCTGCCCCGATTTCATATTTCTTTCAGAAGCAAAAAGGGCAACCAGTGCAGCTGTTGCCATGGTAATGAGGACAGGCTGGGGCTAAGCTAGCTTCCCTAAGAGTATTTGCATTGACTGTGTATTGGTTGTTGGGGGAGGGGGGTGCGGGGTGGATGTTTTTGGCCCAGTAAAGGCTGGAGGTTTGGGGTTTGGTGGTGGGGGTGGGAGCAGGTGAATAGGGAAGGGAGTCTGTCAGCATCTGATTAATGAGGGCACTACTTGAAAGGCCCGTCACTCACAATTAGCCCTCAGCCACCCCACTGTGAAGGTACTTTCATCTTTATCGAGATCTGTCGGCCTCCGTTAGATCTTGCTCGAAATGAGCTTGTTTTGAGTTGTAAAAAGAAATATTGAGTGAAAAAAACAAGAGCAAGGTGTGGGCAGGATCTAAAAGCAGCTCATTAAATTCTCAGCCACTGTTTAATATTTCACCCTCCACCCTGGGTCCCCTCCCCAGCCCAGACCTTGCGCAGCTAACTGTTGAATTTTGACCCCTTTTGTTTTTGAAAGTTGAATTTTGTTCAAACTTCATTTTTCAAACAGAAAGTTCCTGGCCCTTTACTTCAGGGCCTCAACGGGATGCGGCTGCCATTCTCAATCAGTTCCAATCCCAACCTGCCCAGAGAGAGCCACATTGCTGCGGGTCACATGTCGGCCACGCCACATAAAGACAACTGGTTCATTCCCTCCCCCTCAAAGGGCACTACTGATCCAGATGGGTCATTAACAATCTGGCAATAATACCACTAGTAGACAGGAAGGAGGCTGGAAGAACCCAGCAAGCCAGGCAGCATCAGGAAGTGGAGAAGTCGACGTTTCAGGTATAACCTTTCTTTAGGTCCCTTAGGAAGAAGGGTTACTCCCAAAATATCAACTTCTGCATCTCCTGATACTGCTTGGCTTGCTGTGTTCATCCAGGCTCCTGCCTGTCTACTTTGGATTCCAGCATCTGCAGTTTATTGTCTCTAACCAAACTAGGCCATCAGCTCCCTAAATTACAGTCAAGGTGACAAAGCACTTGGGATTGTTTAAAGGAGGGAGAGAGAAAACAGTTGTTTGAGCGAACTCAGAACTTAAGGCGTCAGAAGCTGAAGGCACAGCATCTGATTGTTAATTCTTTCTGAAACAGGACGATAAAATAGGAAGCCACATGCCAATCTTTATACTTCCTCGATTTATTTACAGGACGTAGCATTGTAAGTGTCTGACTCCTCCCTAACCAACATTCAAGAGTCTCAAGGTACTGAATCAATCAATGCCTTTTATCTTTGTGTCCTTAATCTTGATAATACTGGAAATGGAAGGAGCACAAAAAGCCAGAATTCAAGGATCACATTTATCTGAAAAAGTTGTAGGGTTTGAAATGGCTTGCCTTTTTCATTCTTTAACAGTCCCTCGGGATAAAGGATGACTTGATTCCACTCCAGGGTTGGATTCTATGGTGGCTGAATAATCCAATCCTGGGGCCACAGACTTTGGGGTGGGGAGGTGCTTGTGTGTGGATTATTTTAAGGTGGCGAAGGGTGGGATTTGTTGCATGGCAACTACCGTCAGACCCAGTGGAGCAAAGTCTTGACCTAATGGCAGACAAAATCTGAGACAACTGGAGACCAGGCTGTACTCAAGGACAGGAGGAGGGCTAACAAGTACTCCAATTTCCACCAATCATTACCACGGGGTTCTGGAAGGCGAAGCCCATGACGGTGGTAACAAGCAGTATCTGGACGATTGGGGTATCCCAATCTGTTCACCAATCTAAGAGTCTGTGATGACAGATTAAAGATCAAGTCAAGTCTAGTCTCCTTATCTGAGGAAGAAAAGGGTGGCTCAGTGGTTAGCACTGCTGCCTCACAGCACCAGCGACCCGGATTCAAATCCAGCCTTGGTCGACTATCTGTGTGGAGATTGCACTTTCTCCCTGTGTCTGTGTGGGTTTCCTCCGGGTGCTCCAGTTTCCTCCCACAATCCAAAGATGTGCAGCTTAGGTGATTTGGCCATGCTAAATTGCCCATAGTGTTCAGGGATGTGTAGATTAGTGCATTAATCACGGGTCAATATAGGGTAGGGAATGGGTCTGGGTGGGTAATTCTTCGCAGTGTCGGTATGGACTTGTTAGGCCGAAGGACCTATTTCCACACTGTAGGGATTCTATGATTCTAAGATGGCACAGTATGAGCAGGGGGAGGTTGGAAGTGGTTTAACAGAGATAGGGGAGGATGAAGCAGTGGAGGGATTTGATAACGAGGGTGAGAATTTTCAAGATCAGGGAATCACTTAACACTGAGCCAGTGAGGGTCAGTGAGTATGGGGTAATGGGCAGATACCAAACAGGCTCAAGTGTAAATAGTGTCGAATGTGGGAAGCTACCAAGAAATGTGTTCAAACAACATGTCTCGAGTTCAGATTTGAGTTCAGAAGTACGGATGTCTTCGTACTGCGGCTATACAAGGCCTCAGTGAAACCACACCTGGACCATTGTGTGCAGTTTTGGTCTCCTTATTTAAGAGAAGATATACTTGTTATAGGAGTCTAGCAGAGATTCACTAGGCTGATACTAGGGATAGCAGGGCTGTCTTATAAGGAGAAATTGGTTTGACCTGGGCCTGTATTCATTCAAGTTTAGAAGGATGAGAGGGGATCTGACTGAAATGTATAAACTTCTAACAGGGCTGGACAGACTAGATGCAGGGAGGGTGTTTCCCTGGTTGGGGAGTCTAGAACCAGGTGTCACAGTCTCGGGATACAGGAGATAAGGAAAGATTTCTTCATTCAAAGCTAGAAAATCTGTGGAATTCTCTGCCAGCGAAAACCAAATCACTGAACACATTCAAGAAAGAGATCGATCCATTTTATGACATTAAGGGGTAACAACAGTATCGGGAGAAAGCGGGAAGATACTCCAAGAAATAAATGCTGCTGGTTAAAAGGGACTGGTTAGATCACAACGGGAGTACTGTGAACAGTTTTTTGTCCCCTTATCTATGAGGGGCATGGATAGGATAAATAGGCAATCCCTGGGGTCGGGAGTCCAGAACTAGAGGGCATAGGTTTAGGGTGAGAGGGGGAAGATATAAAAGAGGCAACTTTTTCATGCAGAGGGTGGTGCGTGTATGGAATGAGCTGCCAGAGGAAGTGGTGGAGGCTGGTACAATTGCAACATTTAAGAGGCATTTGGATGGGTATATGAATAGGAAGGGTTTGGAAGGATATGGGCCGGGTGCTGGCAGATGGGACTAGATTGGGTTGGGATACCTGGTCGGCATGGACGGGTTGGACCGAAGGGTCTGTTTCCATACTGTACATCTCTATGACTCTATGACTCTATGAAAGAGGTCCTGGCATTGGAGGCAGTCCAAAGTAGGCTCACTAGGACAATCCTGGGTATGGAAGGATTTCCTTATGAGAAGAGGTTTGTGTAGGTTGATCTTGTACTCATTGGAGGTTAGAAGAATAAGAAGGCAACCTTATTGAAGCATATGACACTCTTAGGGGACTTAACAGGGTCCAAGTAGAGAGATTGTTTCCCATGTGGAAGACTTTGGGACCAGGGGGTGGTATAGTGTTTCAGTGACCATCACTGCTGCCTCACAATGCCAGGGACCCAGGTTTGATTTCACCCTCAGCTGACTGTGTGGAGTTTGCATGATCTGCATGGGTTTCCTCTTGGGTGCTCTAGTTTCCTCCAACAATCCAAAGATATGCAGGTTAAGTGGAATGGCCATGCTAAATTGCCATATAGTGTCCAGGGATGTGTAAGCGAGGTGGATTAGCCATGGGAAGTGCTTGGTTAGAAGGATGGAGTAGGTCTGGGTGGGATGTTATTCAAAGGGTCTGTGTGGACACAATGGGCCGAATGGCCTGCTTCCACACTGTAGGGATTCAATGATTCTACAGAAGCATAATCTCAGAATAATGGGTCATCTAGTTAAGACAGCAATTGAGGATGCAGAAGGCTGTCGAGGCTGGGTTACTAATATATTCAAGGCTGGGATAAATAGATTTTTAATGAGTGAGTGAATTGGGGGTTAGAGAGGGAGGCGGGAACGTGAAGTTGAGGGTTATCAGATCAGCACTGAATGGCAGAGCAATCTTGATGGGCTGAATGGCCTGTGTCTGCTCCTACATCTTACAGGCTCATTGCTTTAGCTTATATCTCTATTTGAAGAAAGGTTAGACAATATGGGAATGGGATGTACCAAGGATGGTAGTTTCCAACTGCAAGATGAAATTGTAGACCTTAATTTGTCTTTCACATTGAAAAGAATGATCCAGCCATAAAGACAGAGGATGTGCTGGATGAAAAGATCCAAGATGCAGCTACAGTGATAGTCACCATTGCTCCAATGATGGTGAAGACTCAGCCATCTGGTTTGAAGAGTGACACTCTTTAGTTGAATAAGAGTGATAGAGGCAACCTTTTTTGCCCATTTCCCCTGAGCCCACAGACCACTGACCACCCAAGAGGAAGCAGCTAAAAAGAGACCCAGAAGTCACAAGAAAGCCACCTAAAGGCTGCACTGGATCCCCATCAGCAAGACACTAGAGAACCCTTGATCTACCAATACAAACATGAACAAACTATTCAGCTTCCACAGGTACAGAGTGCCTCAGTGAAGTTTAAATTCAAGCCTCCAACAGGTTAAAGTTCACCAAGAGCAGGGAAAATCGAGCTGCTAAACTGAGACTGTCCAGCCCCAGGGCTAGCTATAAGCAACCACAGAGCAACCAGCTTCAGGTAGGCCTGACTCAGTGTCCATCCTATCAGCAATAAGAATCTTGTTGAGAAGGTTCCTGATGAAGATCTTGACCAGAGTATGGTCAGAGTACACCCCAGGAATTTCCTGTGGATCCTAGCTCAGTGGTTTCCCCATTGTTAATGATGCTTTTTCCTCACAGAGCTCCCTCAGCCATTGTTAACTGCACTCCAGTTCCCTCACACTGCCGCAAACATTGGAGATGACAGCATTACCTTCAGAAAGAGGAATTCCTACCCTCAAAATAGTGGAGAAGTCTGTATTTCCTCGCATTTAGAAGTATCTTCAGAATGCCCTTCATTTTTTTTCACCTCCATTAAGTTCCTCTCCAAATCAGACACTAATGCAGAAGGAAAGGGGAGTGAGAAATTCAGCTCCCTCCCTCCTTTCTCAAGGGGCTGTGATCATTTGGATCCAAGAGGGTTCCCTTTTGAATTATAGAAGCAAGTTACTGCAGATGCTGAAATCTGTACTGAAAATTACAAATGCTGGAGGTCACAGCAGATCAGACAGCGTCCATGGAGAGACTGGATGTAAGTTTGCTTGCCGAGCTGGAAGGTTTATTTTCAGATGTTTCGTCACCACACTGGGTATCATCTTCAGTGAGCCTCCGGATAAAACACTGCTGGTGTTTCCTGCTTTCTATTTATATGTTTGGGTTTCTTTGGGTTGGTGATGTCATTTCCTGTGGTGACACCATTTCTTGTGGTGATGTCATTTCCTGTGTTTTCTCAGGGGGTGGTAAATGTGTTTGTTGATAGAGTTCCAGTTGGAATGCCATGCTTCTACGAATTCTCGTGTGTGTCTCTGTTTGGTTTGTCCTAGGGGGATGTGTTGTCCCAGCTGAAGTGGTGTCCTTCCTTATCTGTATGTAAGGATACTAGTGAGAGAGGGTCATGTCGTTTTGTGGATAGTTGATGTTCTTGTATCCTGGTGGCTAGTTTTCTGTCTGTTTGTCTAATGTAGTATTTATTACAGTTCTTGCACAGTATTTTGTAAATGACATTAATTTTGCTTGTTGTCTGTATAGGGTCTTTTAAGTTCATTAGCTGCTGTTTTAGTGTGTTGGTGAGTTTGTCATTTATAAAATACTGTGCCAGAGCTGTAACAAACACTACATGGACAAACAGGCAGAAAGCTAGCCACCAGGATACATGAACATCAAAACGACATGACCTTTTTTTCTCTCTCACTAGTATCCTTACATACGGATGAGAAAGGACACCACTTTGACTGGGACAACACATCCATCTTAGGACAAGCCAAACAGAGACACGCACTAGAATCCCAACAGAAGCATGGCATTCCAACCAGAACTCGATCAACAAATATATTGACTTGGACCCCATTTACCACATTCTCCACGTGCCTGCATGGGTTTTCTCCGGGTACTCTGGTTTCCTCCCAAAGTCCAAACATGTGCAGGTTAGGTGGAGAAAAAAAGGAAATGACATCATCATAGGAAATGGCATCACCACAGGAAATGACATCACCAACCCAAGGAAACCCAAACATATAAATAGAAAGCAGGAAATACCAGCAGTGCTTCATCCGGAGACTCACTGAAAATGTTACCTAGTATGATGCCGAAAAATCTGAAAATGAACCTTCTAGTTCAGCGAGCAAACCTATATCCAGAACCTCAATCTGAGCTACAAATCTTCTCAAAACTTGCTAACATCCATGGAGAGAGAACAAGCTAATGTTTTGAATCTTGATGAGCCTTCATCAGAGCTTTGAAACGCTGTAATGGATGCTGTCTGACCCGTTGTGATCTCCAGCATTTGTTGTTCCCTTTTGAATTAGTTTTTTTCCCTTGATTGATCTTTAAATCAGTTAGTTCAGTTGGCTGGACAGCTGGTTGTAATGCAGAGTGGTGCCAACCGTTTGGATTCAGTTCCTGCATGGACTGAGGTTACCATGAAGGACTCTCCTTCTCAACCTCTTCCCTTACCTGAGGCATGTTGTCCCTCAGATTAAACACACCACCAGTCCTCTCTCTCACTCTCTAATAATAGAGCAGGTCCTTGGGAATATGACACCTTTACTAACTATACATTCAAGTCTTTATAAGTGCTGATGCCAAAGAGTGAGCCATCACCAGGAGCTGCCATCCAAATTCACCAGTGAGACCATCTCCCAAGAATCAGTGAACTTGTATACCCTGTCCAAACTCCAGGGGTGATCTGTCCAATCTCCAGAGGATGCTGGATGGTCTTCAGGGGAGTTGAGGGAATGGCAAGAGATTAATCGCTCAATTAGGCGTGACCTTATAGAGGTTTATAAAATCATGAGAGGCATAGATAGAGTGAATAGCCAAGTTCTTTTCCCCAGGGTGGGAGTGTCCTAAACTAGAAAGCATAGGGTTAAGGTGAGAGAGGAAAGATTTAAAAGAGAGTTGAGGGACAACTTTTTCAGACAAAGGGTGATGTGTTTGTTGAATGAGTTGCCTGAGGAAATGGTAGATGTAGGTACAGTTACAACATTTAAAAGACATTTGGATAGGTACATGAATAGGAAGGTTTAGAGGAATGTGTGACAAATGCAGGCAAATGGGACTTGCTTAGTTTGTGAAACTTGGTCATCCTGGATGAGTTGGACGGAAGGATCTGTTTCCATGCTGTTTGACTCTATGACCACCAAGGATATATTTCCCTCCCCTCCTCTATCAGCTTTCCGTAGAGACCACTCCCTCCGCGACTCCCTTGTCAGATCCATACCCCCCACCAACCCAACCTCCACTCCCGGCACCTTTCCTTGCAACCGCAGGAGGTGCAACACTTGCGCCCACACCTCCCCCCTCACTTCTCTCCAAGGCCCCAAAGGAAACTTCCATATCCGCCACAGATTCACCTGCACCTCCACCCACATTATCTACTGCATCCGCTGCAGCCGGTGTGGCCTCCTCTATATTGGGGAGACAGGCCGCCTACTTGCGGAGCGATTCAGAGAGCACCTCTGGGCCACCCGGACGAACCAACCCAATCACCCTGTAGCACAGCATTTCAACTCCCCCTCCCACTCCACCGAGGATATGCAGGTCATTGGACTCATCCACCGCCAAACCACAACAACGCGACGGTCGGAGGAGGAGCGTCTTATCTTCCGACTGGGAACCCTCCAACCACAGGGGATGAACTTGGACTTCACCAGTTTCTTCATCCCCCCTCCCCCCACCTTGTCTCAGCCGAATCCCTCCAGCCCGACACCGCCTTCCTGACCTGCAGTCTTCTTCTTGACCTCTCCGCCTCCACCCTACTCCGACCTATCACCTTCACCTTGACCTCTTTCCACCTATCACATTTCCAACGCCCCTCCTCCAAGTCCCTCCTCCCTACCTTTTATCTTCTCCTGCTGAACACTCTCTGCTCATTCCTGAAGAAGGGCATGTGCCCGAAACGTCGAATCTTCTGTTCCCTAGATGCTGCCTGACCTGCTGTGCTGTTCCAGCAATAAAGTTTCAGCTTTGATCTCCAGCGTCTGCAGACCTCACTTTCTCCTCTATGACTTTATGACCTGTGGTGAGGAGAAGGGTGCAGGAAGGTGGAAATGGAGTAAACAGAGATAGACTTCATGGTAAAAATGGTCATTGTTAAAGAACCTGGGCAAGATGTGAAGAGAATTGTACCTTTACTGCTGAGCTTTTGCAAAAGCAGCTGTATCTGAATGGCATTAGATAACATGGAGTGGGAGCCAAGGGTCGTAAAGGCTCCAGGTGAGATGTCCTCTCTCAGTGTACTCAGTGTGGAGTCATTTTCAATAAAGCCAATGGCTGTTTACTCACAAGCATGTACACTTCACATTTATGTCATGTTTTTGTGTGCTACGGTGAAACGGGTCCTACAGAGAGACAGTGAGTGAGGGCCTTATATAGAGACAGTGAATGAGGGTCAAATATAGAGACAGTGAGGGTGGGTCGTATACAGGGGCAGTGAGTGAGAATAGTGTACACAGACAGTGAGTTAGGGCCCTGTACAGAGACAGAGAATGAGGCTCATATGTGGAGACAGAGAGTGAGGGCCGTGTACAGAGACAGTGAGTGAGGGCTGTACACAGAGAAAGTGAGTGAGGACCCTGTATAGAGACAGACAGTGAGGGTCATGTACAGAAAAAGTGAGTGAAGGCCCTGTATAGAAAACAGTGAGTGAGGGTCGTGTACAGGGACAGTGAGTGAGGGGCTTATACAGAGACAATGAGTGCCCTGTATAGAGACAGAGAGTGAGGACCGTGTGCAGAGACAGTGAGTGAGGGTCATGTACAGGGACAGTGAGTGAGGGCCCTGTATAGAGACAGTGAGTGAGGGATATGTGTACAAATGTTAAAGATTTGCTTGTGTCTGGAGGTAAATGCTGAGGTCTTCCCCTCACATGGGAAGCAGGTTTGTTTGTGCGAACGATGCTGGCCTTTGATCTCTCCTGAGAACAGCTAACAAATGAAAGCTTTTTTCCAAGATTGCCTTTGAAGTGCAGGTGCAGTATGACAATCAGTGAAAGGCAGCTCAACACAACCACCTCAAAAACACAACCACAAAACCAGACCTCCACCATCACCCCCCACCCCCGCCCCCACCAACCCACAATTCCATCGCTGCTGTCTCCCTTTCCCATTGCACTCACTTCCGAACTTCTCCTGACTTCCTGAGACCGAGCTTATTAGGGAATGTTCCGGAACCTCCAGCCACTTCCTGCCTCACACGGACTGTCTGCTGGGCTGCTGTGTACATTGTTGTACTCGACAGTTCAAGGCCAACAGATTCTCTCTGCTGTATGCTTTAGTACCTTTCACAGGGAAGTGGAGGCACTATGGAGCAGGAAAAAGCCATTTGGCCCATCAAGTCTATGCTGGCTGTCTGTAGACCAATCAAATCAACGAAATCAACATACCGAGTCAATTTATGTCAATTTACTTTTGAAGTGAGGTCTCTGTCATAGTGTAAGAAATCACAATAGCCAATTTACACACAGCAAGATCGCACAAGCAGATAGATGTCAGTTGATGGATCACGGTTCTTCATTGGATGCTGCATCAGGTTCAGATGCATGCATCTGAGCATTGGTAGATGTGGTCTTGGTTTAATCTCTCATTCATAAAACAGCACTGATGGCACTGCCGTATTCCCTCAGTAAGGCACTGGGAGAGTTCACCTCAAACCTCAAGAATAGGATTGAACCCACAACAGATAATAATAATGTTCGCAAATCCATGGCAGACAGGACTAACCAGTGAATTAGTGAAACGCTACCAATTTATCTCTCTCCAACAATACAAAGTAAATTTGGAATGACAATACAAACCGAATGAGTTTCCTTTGTTCTCTAGTGAGACTCAATGGTGCATCACCACAAGTTGGGAACGTCTTCAATCCAAACCTCATTGAGTCTTGGGATATTGAAATTGGCCAGGACACTCCACTATAGCAGGCATGAGAGTGATATCTCAATTTGCTTCTCAACATCTTCACACTTGGATAACTCTCAGAAGCAAGAAGCATGGCTGTTACCCCTCATTCACCTCTCTAACTGGGGTCAATGGATGTGACTAACCAACTCTCTGACTCCCAGAAGAAATAATTTAACCCACTGGAGACACAAAATTGAATCTCTGGTCTCTAGAATCTCTTCAGAGCTTCCTCCAATCTATTGAGGTGCAAACATTGCGAGTAATTTAATTAATGGGAAGCTAGGAGCAGGCAAGAGGCCATTCAGCCCTTCAAGCATATACTGCCATTTAATCAGATTGTGACTCATCACTGTTGCAACTCTGTTGCCCAGCTTGCTTTTGTTAGAGTCTGAATGAAAAATTTATCAATCTCTGTTTTGTAATGTTCAGTGACCTCCAGCCTCCACAGCCTTTTTTTTTCTGTGAGGAAATGTTTCTTGACATCACCTCTGAAGGCCTGGCTTGAATTGTAAGATTATCCTGCCTTGTTCTCCTACCAGAGGAAATAGTTTCTCTCCTATCTATCCCATCCTTAAATCATTGTCAACATCTTAATTAGATCATCCCTTAGTTTTCTGTACCCAAGGGAGAGTCGATACAGCCTGCTCATCATTTAACCCTTTAATGTCTGGTGAATTAAAAAAATTAATTCATTCATGGAATGTGGGCAATGCTGACTAGACCTGCGTTTATTGCCCAGAGGGCAGTTAAGAGTCAACCAAATTGTTATGAGTCTGGAATTACATGAAAGCAAGACCAGGTAAGGATGGTAGTTTCCTTTCCCTAAGGATATTAATGAACCAGATGGGCTTTTCCTGACAATTGACAATTCCTAGCTTCTGAACTGCTCCTGTAGACAAGTGCTGCCTGACCTGCTTTGCTTTTCCAGCGCCACCCTTTTTGACTCTGACTCTCTAGCATCTGCAGTCCTCATTTTCTCATATGTTTAAATGGCTGGTCTAGTTCAGTTCCTGGCCAATGGTAACCACCATGATGCCGATATCGCAGTGAGCGCAGTCCTTGCTAAATAGGGCCAAACCAATGCCTCTGTGTATTCAACCTCTAGCATCGCCTATACCCAGGGCCTCAGTACAAACTCCTTTGCATGTGTGAAGTGACAGAAACAATGTTGCACGTTTCTGAGGATCACTGGACTAATATCCAGAAGCTGAGCTTGTTTTGCTAAGTTTAAGGTGATTGGTCTGCCATGTAGTCTGTTTTTAATTCTAGCACTTGGATGTGGGCATTGCTGGGAAGACTAACATTTTGTTCCTTAATTGTTCTTGAACTAATTGATGCTGTTAGTCATTTCAGAGTCAACCAAATTCCTGTGGACCTGTAGTCACATGCAGGCCAGACCAGGTTAAGATTAGATTCCCTACAGTGTGGAAACAGGCCCTTCGGCCCACCCAGACTCTCCAAAGAATAACTCACCCAGACCCACTTCCCTCTGACTAATGCACCTATCACTATGGGCAATTTAGCATGGCCAATTCACCTGACCTGCACATCTTTGGACTGTGGGAGGAAACCGGAGCACCCGGAGGAAACCTACGCAGACATGGGGAGAATGTGCAAGTTCCACACAGACAGTCACCCAAGGCTGGAATCGAACCTGGGACCCTGGTGCTGTGAGGCAGCAGTGCTAACCACTGAGCCACCGTGCCACCCCAAAAGTAAATTTTCACCCCACATGGGACTCAAATCCACAATCCCTGGCTTAGGAGGCCAGTGTCATATCCATTAGCGGATTTCCTTCCTTAAAGAGCATTAGTGAACCAAATGGGTTTTTTATTTAATAACAATCAATAATGGTTACCATTAGACTAGCTTTAAACTCTAGATTTATTGTTGAATTAAAATTTCACCATCTGCTGTGGTGGGATTTGAATCCGTGTCCCCAGAACATTAGCCCAGTCTTAGGGATTACTAGCTCATTGACATTACCCTGACATGACTGTCTTTGTCAAGGGGATAGTCATAGAGTCATACAGCATGGAAAGAGACCCTGCGGTCCAACTCGTCCACCCCAACCATGTTCCCAAACTAAACTAGAGCCACTTGCCTAGGTTTGGCCAATACCCCTGCAAACTTTTCCTATTCATGTACTTATCTAAATGTCTTTTAAATGCTGTAACTGTACCTACAACCAAGTAAGGGCCCCTGGCAGTTAATTTGCAACGTACTTGCGACTGTACTGTTTGTACTGGGAGGTTGGCTACACAGGGGCCCTTACTTGACCTGTTCAGCAAAGACCATACTCACTATGACAACTCAGAGCCTATTGTTTGATAGATAGGCATTGTCAGAAGAAACTTGTTACTGGCATCCTATGTTCCCCATTTCCTGGTCCAAAAGATGCCCAGGAACCTTACTCCATATGAGCAGCCAAGATGATAGGTGGCCGCAGATGGGTGGAACATTATGGAGTGGGAAGTGAGCATAGAATCCAAAATCAAATGCATTACTCTGGATGAGATCTGGCCAAACTTAGATTGCAAAGCTTTTACAGACCAGAAACAGACCCTGCAGCCTAACAACTCCATGTTCTTATTAATGTTACACTTGCATCTCCTCTGACCTTCTCAATGTCATATACCCTTATATTCCTCTCTTTCTCAGGTACATAAACAGTTGCTTGTTGGTACAGAACTTATACATTACCCAAAAGAAACACAGCATCAAAGCTTTTCATCTTACTTGTATCAGGACTGAGTGGCAAGAAACCAAATTTGGAACACAAATTTATAGCATATGAAGAGTCTGCTGGATTGGTTGGATCATGGTTGGCATGGATCCCAAGCCTGGCTATATTCCTTATGGACACGCCTTGACCGATCAGAATCTACCTGCTTGCTCTGAGGTCAGTCAGCAAAGATTGACAGTAAACAGTTCCTGCTGCATCTTCATGCCAACCATGGTCCAATCAGTAGCATCCTCTTTCTCATGCTGTATGAATTAAGATTCTTCTTCGAAATTCAGCTCCTTACATACTCGTGCAAGATGAAAAGCTTTGACATTGCATTTTATTGTAGCAATATTCTCTTCTTCCTCAGGAATCTCACTTCCTCTTACGTTCATCCATGCTATTCACCTCAACTACCCCTAATATTACATTCCAAATTCTACCCACTCCCTGGGCAAAGATGTTTCCCTCTGAACTCCCAATTAGATTTATTAGTGATCCCCAGTTCTGACGTCATATTGTAGGTAGGAACATCTTCTCTACATTGATCCTACTGAACCACAAAAAAAACTCAAAGATCTCTAACAGGTTACCTTTCAAGATTTCTCTTTTTGAGAGATAAGAACCTCACTTAGTGAGGTTAGCTAGTGCACCCTTTCCTAAATCTCTCAGTTCCTGTATCATTCTACTAAAGCTGCTTTGCACATTGGCCAGTGCCTCAAATTTTATTGTTAAATGAATACTCAAACTGTCCCAGTCCTGCAAGTGTTCACTAACCAGAGTTTGATGTATGTTTGAAATCATTTCTATCCAGCAAATTCTCAGAGAAAGTTAGTTATTATCCTTAAGGGAAGGAAATTTGCTGCCCTTGCCCAGTCTGACTCCAGACCCACATGGATGTGGATAACTCTTAACAAAGGAGTCAACAGTTATTGGAGGCAGGCTTCTTTTTAAAGAGAGACTTGCATTTGTATAGCACTTTCCATAACTACCAAGTGATTTGTAGCCAATGAGGTCCTATTGAAATGCAGTTGTTGTTTTAATGGGGGAAATTTGATATCCAATATGTGCACAGCAAGCTCCCACACACAGCAAAGTGATGAGGATCAGACAATCTGTTTCTATTGGTTGAGGGTTAACTGTTAGCCAAGACCCAGGGAGAACATGCCCGCTGTTCCTCCAAATAGCGCCGGCATTCTGTTGAGTCCAACTGAGTAGGCAGCAAGGACCTTTTTTTAATGCCTCTCCTGACAGTGAACCTCTTTGACAGTGCAGAACTCTCTCAGTCCACCACTAGGGCAGCAGCCTGGAGTGAGACCTGACCTGGGAACTTTGTGACTCAGAGGGGAAGCTGCCAACAGCACGACAGCAGTGTGAGCTCTGTCCTCATCCACACTCAGAGGCATTGCTGAAGCCATGTCCAATCCAGATTCCTTTCCATTGCTTTCAGCTCTCAACCAATCCAGAAGAAACATGTTGTTTCACTAACGTGACACAAATTCTTTCCAAAAAATCTATAAAGGTCGGGCAACCACAGCTTTGTTTATAATCAAAAAGATTTTCAGAATTCCAGGGAGAGTTGATTCGCCTCCATGGTCTCCTCCTTGGGCAGGATTAATGATTGCTCCCTGGCTCAAGTCCACTTCACTTTCTCACAGTGAGCTCAGACTGTTCACTGTGACTCTCTCTCTCTCTCTCTCTCTCTCTCTAACTTGACGTCAAAACTGTCTGACTGCTTGTAGGAGAGAGGGGGACTGGCCCAGATCTCAGGGAAAACTACCCTCATCTCACACCACTCCATTATCCCAATCCCCTCTGCACGCCCCATCCATATCTCTGTCTGGTACCACCCCAGGGTGAATCATTGGGCTTGTAGATCTCAAAGTTGGACCATAGTTCAGTGAATAGTCGGGAGTTCAGCGGGTTTGTACTGGTGGAAGGGAGTGTGGGTGATTCAGACACTAGAAAAAGCAATGAAACGAGTCTGGGACTGCCGATGGATTGCAGCATTGTACGACACTGAATGGATTGAAATCTGAATCTCACCCATTTGGAGGGTGGGGACGATTTCTCCAAGCTGCTACAGCCAAAAATGTTTCTAGCTGGTCACACAAAACAGGAGCTCACACACACACTGCCCCTCATATATGTAGTTAATGAGCTCTGCTTTGTCAGACATTAACCCTAAACACAACCCACTATATTCCCCATTCCATCCAAATCACCTAGCTATTGGCCTCCAACTCACGCCACCATATCCTCAATCCCCTCCAATTCACCTTGCCATATCCTCAATTCCCTTCAGGTCATCTCATCATATACTCAATCCCCTCCCACTCATCTCACCATATCCTCTATCCACTCCAACTCACCATGCCATATCTCGCAATCCCCTCCAACTCACCTCACCATATCCTTCAATCCCCTCCAAATCATCTCACTATATCCTCAATCCCCTCCACTCACCGTATCCTCTATCTCCTCCAACACAATTCACCATATCCCTCAATCCCCTCCAACTCACCTCATCATATCCTCAATCCCCTCCTAGTCATCTCACCACATTCCTCAATCCCCTCTAACTCACCTTGCCATATCCTCAATCCCCTCCACTCACTTTGCCATGTTCTCTATCCCCTCCACTCATCTTGCCATATCTTCTATCCACTTCAACACACCACCATATCCCTCAATCCCCTCCAACTTCCCTCGCCATTTCCTTCAATCCCGTCCAACTCACATCACTATATCGTTAATCCCCTCCAAATCACCTCATAATATCCCTCAATCCCCTCCAACTCACCTAGCCATATCCTCAATCCCCTCCAACTCACCTCACCATATCCTCAATCTAACTCACCATGCCATATGCCTCAATCCCCTCCAAGTCATCTCACCATATCCCTCAATCCCCTCCAGCTCACTTCACCATATCCCTCAATCCTCCCCAACTCACCTCACCATATCCACAATCCCCTCCACTCACCTTGCCATATTCTCATTCCCCTCCAACACACTTCACCATATCCCTCAATCCCCTCCAACTCACCTCACCATATTCTCAATTTCCTCTACTCATCTCACCATATCCCTCAATCCCCTGCAAGTCATCTCACCACGTTCTCAATCTCCTCTACTCACCTTGCCATATTGTCTATCCCCTCCACTCACCTTGCCATATCCTCTAGCCCCTCCAACACACTTCACCATATCCCTCAGTCCCTTCCAACTCCCTTCACCATTTCCTTCAATCCGGTCCAAGTCATCTCACCATATCTCTCAATCCCTTCCAACTCATCTCACCATATTCACAAACCCCTCCAACTCACCTCACCATATCCTCAATCCCCTCCACTCACCATATCCCTCAATCCCCTCCAAGTCATCTCACCATATCCTCAATCCCCTGTAACTCACCTCGCCATATCCTCAATTCCCTCCAACCCATCTCACCATATCCTTCAGTTCCCTCCAACTCACTTTGCTGTATTCTCTATCCCCTCTACTCACCTCGCCATATCCTCTCTCTCCTTCAGCACACTACCATATCTCTCAATCCTCTCCAACACACCTCACAATATCTCTCAATCGGCTCCAACACACCTGACCATATCCCTCAATCCATTTCAACTCACCTCACCATATTCCTCAATCCCCAAACCCAGCTCCCCAATTTGCTCTCTAAGTGACCTTTAATCTTGTTGATGTACAGTATGCCTGGTGAATCCACATGGAGCTCAGTCCAGGCCTGGCTTCCTCTTGCCTCGTCAAGTGATGATGTCAATTGAGCAAAGATGTGGAGCATAGAGAACTCGGGAGTGTATCTTGAATCCTTGACCTTCTGACTTGTTAACTGGACTAAAACCACTCAGGGTCCTGTAACTGGGGTGTGAACTTTATGGAACTATGGAGAGAGGTGAGAATGAAAACATGGCTCTAAGAATAGTGTGGGAGAAGTTGATTTCAATGGAGGAGGCATTAGCGCCTGTCCCGGAGAAAGAAGGAATTGTAATGTTCAGGTGGCTTTCACCTGAACCATATTGGGACCAGTTCCCATATCACTAGGGTAGTGGGAATTCTTGTAGTGTAATAGTCGTGTCCCTTTTTCTGAACCAGGAGATCATGGTTCATGTTCCAACTGCTGCAGTAGGTTAATTGGTAAAATATCTATAACTAGGGCAGCAGAGAAGGCTTTAAAGTAAATAACTGTGGTGTGGGTAGAGGGGAAAGAGGGAAAAGATAATGCAGTGTAATGATACATGTTATGGTAACCCAAGTGTGACAGGATGAGACTATAACCAGGAATGTATCAGTAAATAAGTTCAGAGTGGAGGGAAAATGACTTTAAAGTAATGGAAGGTTCAGCTGGAGACCTCAATTCCCATAATAAAAGTTGAGGCAATAGAATTTTATGACAATGTAGGGATAAAAACAAATTGAGTGGGACAGGAGAGGACTAAGAGTTTAACGGTAACATTGCATCAGAAATTAAGATCCGCCACTTGTGGTTAAAACAAAACAAAATTTGAAATCACTATCTGAATCTACGGATAAGTTAAAAGGAAAAGTTATAATGGGGAATGAGGAAATTGCAGAAATATTGAGCAAGTGCTTCCAAATAAACCTGTTGGACTATAACCTGGTGTTGTGTGATTTTCAACTTTGTATACCCCAGTTCAACTCCGGCATCTCCAAATCAAGTATTTTGGAGGTATTTTCACAGTACAACTCAACTGTTATATGTTACCTGAAATCCACTTTTAGAAGGTGGTTGGGGCTAATAAGAGTTACTTATTGTTAAGTTACACATGGCACTAGATAAACCCAAGGGACTAAAATCTGACAAATCCCCTGGGGACCTACATCCGAGAGATCTAAAAGAGATAACTTTAGAGATAGTGGATGTGTTGGCTAAGATGTTCCAAAATTCCCTAGATTCTGGAATGGTCCCAGACGACTGGAAGATAGCAAATTCAACATTGCTGAAGAGAGAAAACGGGGAACAGCGGGGTGAGTTAGTCTGCTATCAGTCATTCGGAAAACACAGGAATCCATAATTTAGGAACTCAACAAAGAAAGTATGCGATGATTGGAAGAAGTCAGTTCGTTTTTACAAAAGGGAAACCTAGCTTGATAGACTTATTTTAAGTGTGCAATTAATAAGGTCAATTAAGGGGAATCAGTAGATGTGGAATATTTGGATTTGATAAGGTGTCACACAAAAACTTAATACACAAGATAAGTGATAATGAAGTTGGGGATGATATTATTAGCATAGAGAGAGATGGCGAAACAACAGGAAGCAGAGAAAAGAGATAAATGGGGCATTTTCAAGTTGGCAGACTGTGCCTAGTGGAGTGCCACAAGGATCAGTGTTAGAGTCCAGCCATTTGCAATCTACATTTATGATTTAAAGGCACAGGAAATTTGCTGATGATACAAAGCTTGAGAATTTAAACTACGAAGAGAACAGAAAGAGGCTGCAAAGATGTCGACTGGCTAAATGAGTGAGCAACAAGATAGTAGATGGAATATAAGTGTGAGTTTATTCACTTTGGACATGAAAATAGGGAAGTAGATTTTTGTTTAAACAAGAGGTGTGAAATTTGTAAATGTTGATATCGAGAGAGACTTGTGTGCCCCCTTGTATTAGCTTGCAGCTACAGCAAGTAGTGAGGAAAGCAAATAGCATGTCATCTTTCATTGCAAAGGGACTGAATACAAGAATCAAGAAATGTTGTGACAATTGTACAGGGCTTTCTGAGACCACAGCTGGAATACAGTAACTGCGTGTAATTTTGATTTTCTTGTATAAAAGATATACTTGGACTGGAGGTGGTATCATTAGATTTGCCCCTGGGATGAATATGTTGTCCTGTGATGAGAGGCTGGATTTACATTCTCTGACATTTAGAAGACTGAGATTTGATTTCATTGAAACATTCAAGATTCTGAAGGGGCTCTGTAATTTGTCCTGGTTGGGGAATCTAGATCTTGGTGTGGGTGTAGGAGCAGAGTCAGGATAAGGAGCTGATCATTTAGGCCTGAGGCTTGGAGCAATTCCTTTGCAGGAGAGGTGGTTAATCTTTTGCTATCTTTACTCCAAAAGGTTGTGAATGCTCTGTCAGGGAATATTTAAGGCTGGGATAGACAGGTGTTTGGTCTCCAAGGGAACGGAGGACCGTTGGGAGCAGGAGGAGGTAGGGAAAATGGAGTTGAAGCCAGAGATCAACCATGATTGTGTTGAATGCTGAAGCAGACTCGATGGGCTGACTAGTCTACTCCTGCACCTGTTTTAATGTGAGGGTTAGAGTGAATGGAAAGAGGTGGCAGGAGATGAGGCTGTGCGAGGAAAAGCCTAGAAAGTGCAGTCGGTGACTTGGACTGGTGAAAGTCATGACCCAGGTAGGCCCACACAAACAGGCTGGACCTTGACTTTGTTCATTATCTGGTGCTAATGTCAACTAGTGGTGCGATTGGACCATGTGACGATGCCTTCTCTAACCGAACAGTCTGGCAGCTGGTCTTTGCCTGAGGTTGAGCTCATATGAGAAAAATGGTAGCTCAGTGAGGTAACCATGGAAACTTGTGATCCATACCCTCCGCCTGAGAGAGACAGGTAAAATAAGCACCAGTAAAAATCCAGGCTGTCTCTGATCACAGCAAAGTCAAAGAAAATCAGATAATGTTAAAAAACGGGAAGTCACTGCCAAGAACAATAATTAAATGAGAGTTTAAAAGTTGGCAGCGCAGAGGATGAGTGTAAAAAATTATTGGCAGGCTTCCTGGGATCGGAGCCTAGTGTAGGCCGAGATTCACTCTAAAGTTACACTCAGCACTGATCGCATGAACTCCCCATGTGTAAACAGCCTCATTACTCAAGGAGCTCTGACTCAGGCCTCTTAAAAATCCATCGCAATCTATGTATGGCAAGGCAATGAGACAGCTTGACACAGCCTCTACCCAGAGTGACTCGAACTGCAGCTAACTGAAACAATCTTCCTCATTCTTGCAGACATAATCAGCAGCCCCCTCTCCGATGAATCCTGACTCCTAGCTCAGGATTTAGGCCAACCAAGTGAGCCATCAGTGAGTGACTGAGGAGAGACATTCCCTTGGGGATTCTACTTGTTTGGGTCAGTCACACACTCAATGGTGAGTAAGACAGGTTCTCAAGGTCTGCCTGTCTGAAAGGAGAGAGAAAGTCTTGCTAATGCTGTCTTAGTCACCTACCAAATTGGCACATGATCCTACAAAAATGGTTTTTGTGGTAACTACGGTTTATGCTTTTACAACTTCACCTTGTCAACTGGGTTTGAACTTTGAGCAGTGGGTTGCTAAGTTGTACTTAATGGGAAGATGATGAAATATGCAAGGGAAAAAGGGACCGAAGGACAGGCTAATTTGTGTTGGGGAATGAAGGGACATCGTCCTGAGAACATGGAACCCCAGCCCTTCAAACAGCAGGATGCGCAAAGGCTTAAGACAAAATTACTGAACCAGAGACCAGTGTGTTGTAAAATTATAGGGGGTGCAGGAAGAAAGTCTTAGGGTAAGTGGGGGATGTTAATAAGTGTGACACCCACCAACCACAAGTAGCCACAAATCTATGTTGGTTCCAGCCCTTTGATGGGAATCAGGAGAAAGTGATGACTTTGCTGGGAATCAGTCTGTTAAACAGAACTATCATCGTGATATTATGAAAAGAAAAAGATTTGCATTTACTGTGTATGATACCTTTCACAATGTTAACATGCTCCATGCAGCCAATTAAGGCCTGCTTTGAAGTCATAAACAGTATTGCGATCGTAATTCTATTATCTAAGAAAACAGAAGAATCTCCCTTGCTTTTCTGCTGTGGGTTTGTTTATATTCACCTACTGAAACCTCAGTTTAACATCTCATCTGAAAGATAGCACCTTCAACAGTGCAGCACTGCCTCAGGGTACTGAAGGAAGCATCAATCTAAACTCTAGTCTCTGAAGTGGGACTTGAACCTATGACTTTCTGACTCTGAGCTCAGAACACTAACAGACTGACTGTTTAATTTGGGGATGGAGACTCTCAACGGCATCCCCAGACCCTCACCGATGACCCTTCCCTTCAATTCTCTGCTTCACCATGCATATTGACAGAAGCCCACACTAAATAGCTTTCTCTTGTTGATCAGCCAAAGCTCACAAGTACTGTTGTATACGCTGCTAAACCAAGTCTGCAGCTCACTGCGTGGTAAGTTTACTGTCACCATCTTCTTTAAGTGTAGGTCTGTTTGGCCTAGTGTGGCAGGTTGAAACCACTTCCTGGACTAATCAGAAAAGGCTCTTGTATTCAGTGCATATTAGGAGCAAGTGGGGTCAAAATTCTGGAACTCCCTCCTTAACAGAACAACATTGTGGGTCTACCTACAGCATAAGGACTGCAGTGGTTCAAGGAGTTGGTTAACCTTCTCAGAGATAACTAGGGACGGGGCAGTAAGTGCCTTACCCATCAGTGATGCTCACATCCCATGAATGAATTTTAAATAAAGTTACAGCTCACATCGATTTGATACACAATATTACAGAGATTATGAGGAGGGCCTGGATGTTAAGTCTCACCCCTGCAAGATCCTAACCTAGTCTCGTCACAAGTGTATTCTCACCATTGTGTGGTGTTTATGGCACTCATCAGGATTAATCATTTCAGAACCATATACAACACATAGCAACAGCTTCCACTTGCCTTGACAACCTTCAAATTGAGGCTGCTCTGCCATTTCCTGGGCCAGTTGCCTCAAACAGGAGAAATCTTTCTCAGTGTTTCCCCTTAAGAGTCTGCAAATGCCAATGGGATTCCTTTCCCAATTTTCTAAACTCCAGGGATATACATCTGGTCTATTCAGACCCTCCTCGTAGGACAATTCTGTAATTCCAGAAACCAATCTAGTGGAACTTTGTGGCACTTGCTAAGGGCAAATAGGTGTTTTGTTCAGTTATTTAATTGGCTACCTCTTCAAGACACAAAATAGCCTTGCCACCTTCTTGTCATGAAACACTCTGACTTTGATCTCCTTCAATTCACTATGTGGTGATAGTTTGAGTCCTTTCACAAACATTCACTGTCTTTCACCACTGACGCTCAGTGTCAGCAGTGTGTACCATCTACAAGATGCATTGCAACAATTCACCAAGGTTCCTTTGACAGTGCCTTCCAAAGCTGTGACCATTTCCATCCAGAAAGATAAGGGCAGCAGACAGTTAAGTATAGTTTTTAGAGCTAAAGGGATCAAAGGGTCTGGGAGAAAGCAGGAAGAGGGTACACAGTTGGATGATCAGTCATGAATATGTTGAATGGCTCAGCAGTCTTATAGGGCTGAATGGCCTCCTCCTTTTTTTACTTTCTATGTTTCTGTGACACATGGGAAGTTCCCCTCCAAACCACTCTCTCCTGACTTGGAAATATATTGCTGTACTTTCAGTGTCGCTGGTTCAAGGTTCTGGAATTCCCTCCCTAACAGTATTGTGGGCCTACCTACAGCACACAAACTGCAAGACCATTGACTGTCAGGGAATCCAAAAGTAGAGGGCATATGTATGAGGTAAGAGGGGAAAGATTCAAAAGGGACCTGAGGAACAACTTTTTTCATACAGAGGGTGGTACTATATGGAACAAGCTGCCAGAGAAAGTAGTAGAGGTGGGTACATTACAACATTTGAAAAACATTTGGATAGGCACAAGATTAGGAAAGGTTTAGAGGGATATGGGACAAACACAGGAAAATGGAACTAGTTCAGCTTAGGAAACCTGGTCAGCATGGACAATTTGGGCTGAAGGACCCGTTTCCACGCTGCATTATATGATAATAATCTGTCTTGTCGGTGGTGGTCATTGCCTGACACTTGCGTGTTCAGGTCTTGTTGCATATGGACATCGAACTGCTTCAGTATCTGAGGAGTCACGAGTAATGCTGAGCATTGTGCAATCATCAGCAAACATCTCCATTTCAGACTATATGGTGGAGAGGAGATGAAGCAGCTGAAGATGGGTGGGTCAAGGACAGTAGGATGTGAAACAAATATGGTGATGATGATGTGACTCTGACAAGAGCAGAGTTCAGAGAGTGGAGAGAGAAAAACATAATGGAGACTCACTGAAACATTGCATTGGAAAGCTGTATTCAATATTATGTCTGATTGTCTAAACAAAGAGTTCACATAATTACTGAACGTGAGAGAGACTACTTTAAGTTAAGGACAAGCTAGAGATGGAAGCAACTCAGAGCAGGACCAGTCTAATCATACAGAGTCTCTAAGAGGGCAGAACTGACATCCAACATTCAAGAGGAACGAACGATATTTATGCATTAGTTTAGATCTGGGGTGTATTTCTCCTAGCTTTTTTGTCTTGTATTCATCAGAACAATTAGTAAGAAATGCCAAAGTTAAGGGAAAACAACATTTGTATTTCATAAGGACAGTTCTAGTTGGTTCGCAATTGGACTTGAATTAATAGATACATTGTTTTGGAAACTACATTACTTCATGATGAAGAGCATTGACAAAAAGTTGTTCTTTTTTCAGCAATACCCGAGACCCAGGACATGCCCGAGTCTGTGGTAGAAACTGCAGCAACCGTTAGTGTGGTTGCCATTGGGTTCTCTCAAGGTTCTGCAGCCTCATTGCCTATTCTACTGGACCCTTACCAGAGTTTGAGCCAACTCACTCAGTTCTGCACCAGGTTAGTACTAAAAGATGGGTGTGTTGCAGGTCAGGCGCTGCCTGCATGGGCAAGCCTGAGGCTACATTGTCAAGCAGTAACATTCTTCACATTCCTACCTGGCAAGCAATAAATCCGAATCAACATAAATGTTCCTTCTTCACCACTCCCACTGTTGCAGTGTGGTGTAAACTGTGAACCAATATTGCAAGTTATGCTGCTGTACTTAGACTACAGCTTGTCTTCTGTGTTCAGCTCTGGGAACTGCACCTCATAGTAGAGGCCCTTCGGTCCATCAGGATTGCACTAGCCTGTTTACACTCTGTTCTGAGAAAGGGTCACTGGACCCAAAACATTAGATCTGCTTTCTGTCTTCAGATGCTGCCAGACCTGCTGAGCTTTCAAGTCAATTTCTGTTTTTGTGTCTACACCAGCCTCATTTTCCAGCACTTGGCCCATAGCCTTGAATATTATGACATTGCAAGTGCTTACCTACATACTTTTTAAAGGTTGTGAGGTTTCTTGCCTCAACTGCCCTCCCAGACAGTGCAGTCCACGAAGTAGTCCTTCAGCGTAAGTTCATCACTGACACTAAGTTAGTTGGCCTTGATGATAGTACACATCAGAGCAGACACTAGTCAATTGGCTGCAAAGTACTTCAGGCCATAACGTATGCCGTTGGGCCCATTAAGCCGATTCCACCGTTCAATGAGGTCATTCTCTGAGAGAAGAAATTCATCCTCATCAGTATCTCAAATTACTACATTATTTCAAAGTTAAAAATCACACAAAACCAGGTTGTAGTCCTTTTGGTTTATTTGAAAGTACAAGCTTTCAGAGTGCTGCTCCTTCGTCAGATAGCTCGTGGGGCAGGATCACAGTAAAAGATCAAAGATCATACTACTGATGTGATGTATTGAACAAACATGCCCGTCTAAAGATGATAAATTTGGTAGACCTCGAAGGAGAGATGTCAGGTCTACTTTAACGTAGGTCCTCAATACCCTCCCTATCTCTCCCGCCACAGCACTCCAATAAACACGAAGCCTGTGGCATGTCCAGAAGCAACGGGTAAGTGTACCTACACTTGTTTTACATTGGGGCACATTGGAGATGTCCCCTTTTTAAACTTTGCCAGACGGTCCGGTGCTAAATGAACCCTGTGTAGAACGTTTAACTGTCTAGCATATGTCCTATTACAGATTGCGATCTTTCACGTGTTCTCCCATATGTCCTCCCATGTTTCAGAAGAGATCTCCACTCCCAGCTCTTGTTCCCAGATTTCACATAACCGGTTAATAGCCTGCCAGGCCCTACCACCCAGTAGACGATAGAGGGCACTAACCGAAAGGATGCTTGTGGAGCGGAGCAACAACCTCTGTATATCGGGCTTATAGGGCTTAGTGAGAAGCATAGTCTTCTTCTGGATCAAATCCCTAACCTGAAAAAAAATGGAAAAGATCTCTACTAGGCAGCCCGTATTTGTGGAGAAAATGAGGTCTGCAGAAGCTGGAGATCAGAGATGGAAATGTGTTGCTGGAGAAGCGCAGCAGGTCAGGCAGCATCTAGGGAACAGAAGAATCAACGTTTTGGGCATTAGCCCTTCTTCATTCCTGAAGAAGGGCTAATGCCCGAAACGTCGATTCTCCTGTTCCCTAGATGCTGCCTGACCTGCTGCGCTTCTCCAGCAACACATTTCCATCCCAGCCCGTATTTGTGGCTCATTTACTCAAAAGACATCAGAACCTCCCCCTCAAAAAAGTTTCCCAAACTGGAAGCTCCTCTCACTGCCTATAGCTTGAACCCTGAGTCCATCATCCCTGGTTGGAACCCCCAGCATACTATGGGGTGAGTGGCGAAGTCTGATGCATTGCCCTCCATGCCTTGACCGTACTAATAACAATAGGGTTCCGATGGTTGCCCATAACTGTCCTCATCTCATCTATGAACAACTGATTAATAAAAGGGCACTTTACTTAGGAGGCCTCAATATCTAGCCATATTGAGCCTGGATCGTTACCTGCCCAGTCGCACACAAAGGACAGCAGGGAACTCAGTTGATACCTCCTGATGTCTGGGAAATCAACTCCTCCCCATTCTTATTTAGTAAGTTTGATGAAGGGTCGCCCACGATATTGAAAGAACTAAACCAATCCATAAGTTTCCGCAACGCTGACTTGGGAAACATTATAGGGAGCATATGCATGGGATAAAGCAAACAAGGAAGGACATTCATCTTAATAAGGGCTATTTGGCCTAACCATGAAATTGGAAGAGCCTCCCATCTCTGAAGATCCCGCCTAATATTGTCAAGCAGTGAACAAAGTTAGTCTGAAACTACCGATCAAACATGGGGATAATAAAAATACCTAGGTATCGGAAACAGAACATTGGTTAGGCCACTGTTGGAATATAGCGTGCAGTTCTGGTCTCCTTCTTATCGGAAAGATGTTGTGAAACTTGAAAGGGTTCAGAAAAGACTTACAAGGATGTTGCCAGGGTTGGAGGATTTGAGCTACAGGGAGAGGTTGAACGGGCCTGGGCTGTTTTCCTTGCAGCATCAGAGGCTGAGGGGCAGCCTTATAGAGGTTTATAAAATCATGAGGAGCATTGATAGGGTAAATAGACAAGGTCTTTTCCCTGGAGTACAGGGCATTGAATTAGGGTGAGAGGGGAAATATATAAAAGAGATCTTTAAAAGAGACCTAAGGGGTAACTTTTTCATGCAGAGGGTATGGAATGAGCTGCCAGAGGAAGTGGTTGAGGCTGGTACAATTGCAACATTTAAAAGGCATCTGGATGGGTGCATGAATAGGAAGGGTTTGGAGGGATATGGGCCAGGTGCTGGAAGTTGGGGTTAGATGGTTTGGGATATCTGGTCAGCATGGACAAGTTGGACCGAAGGGCCTGTTTTCATGCTGTACATCTCTATGACTATGACCTGTCCATGACCACTTAAAGGGGAACCTAGGGCCACCTTCAACCTCTGGCACTTCGTTAAGGTCCCCCAAAGGCATAGCCTCCGACTTTGCAAAGTTGATCTTATATCCTCAAAAAACCACAAATACATTAATACAATGTATCAGATGGGGTACGGAGGTCATCAAGTCCGATAAAAACAGAAGGATGCCTCCGCATATAGTATCATCTTGTGTACCCTCGATCCCACTTCCGGAGCGGTTATGTAGACGTTCTGTACGGCTCTATCACCAACGTAAACAACAACAGTGAGAGAGGGCAGCCTTGATGTCTATGCCTGCCAATCCTAAAGTTCCCAGACTTCACCCCGTTGGTGATGATTGCAGCCAGAGGATGATGATATGAAACCTCCACCCACCTAGCAAAGACCCCACCCAACCCAAACTGTTCTAAGACATAAAAGAGATACGACAATTTCAACCACTCAAATGCTTTCTCTGCATCTAAGGAAATCACCAACCCCTGGATCGATTGTTGCTGACATTTTTGGACCATATTCAGCAACCTTGTAATATTATTAGAGGACCTACAGCTCATTATAAAACCTGTCTGGTCCTCTTTAACAATATAGGGCAATACCTTCTCCAATCTCAGCACCAAAATCTTAGACAGAATCTTAAAATCGGAATTTAATAAAGAGAGAGGGGCCTGTAGGAGGCACAATCCTTAGGAACCTTCCCCTTTTTAAGAATGAGGGAAATATTAGCTTCTGTCAAAGATGGTAGCAGGCATTCAAGCACATAGGAGTGATTGTACATTTCCAGCATCGGCCCTGACAGAATCCCTATAAACTCCTTATGAAACTCACCCAGGAGACCATCAGGGCTAGGCGCTTTCCCACTTTGAAGTTGCCTAACTGCCCCCTGTATTTCCTGAATTGTCAAGGGGGCATTGAGGAGAGAGGACTGTTCCAAGGTTACCCTCGGGAGGTCCAGTCTCTTAAAAAAGGTTTCCATCTTGCAACCTTCAGACTGATACAATTCAGAGTAAAAGCTCTGAAAAGCCTAATTAATCCTTTTGCCTTCGTATGTAAGGACTCCAGCACTGTCTTTAAATGCAGTAATGGATTGGGGAGCATGCTTTTTCCTAGTCAGATACGCTAACTACTTCCTTGGTCTATCCCCATACTCGAACAGCCTTTGTCTAGCAAAAGCAAGTTCTTTCTTCGCGGTTTGTGTAAGTACTGAATTTAGGGTGGCCTGAAAGGCCATGATCTGTTGTAATTTGGTCACCGAAAGCCTCACAAAATGTGCTGTCTCAGCGGCTTTCAGCCGTGTCTCAAGTAGACAGCTAGCCGAATAGGAAATAGCTAATCCCCTAGCAAAGGCCTTAGCAGTCTCTCAAAGCATAGATGGAATACTAGCCGTGCCTGAGTTGATAGTCAGAAGCTCCTGAAACTCCCTCAAAAAGTATTCCACAAATTTGGAATCTTTGAGGAGGAAAGGATCCAGCCACCAGTGCCATGAACCTAATCCCTCACTGTTGGCCTTAACCTCCAAATATACCACCGTGTGATCAGAAATAGCTATGTTCCCAATCTTTCAAACCTCATAATTGAATCCAGAGGGTCGAGGGAGCCAGAAAAGGGTCAATCCTTGTGTAACATTTATGTGGGTTTGAAAAAAGGTGAAGTCCCTGCTGGTAGGATGAAGACATCTCCAAATGTCCGTAGGCCCCAACTCCTCGCATAAGTCAGTCACCTGCTTGGCCTGTGAAGAAATAGTTGGGGGCCCTGTAAACATCCTGTCCACTGTCGGATCTAAAAGGCAATTGAAATCCTCCCCCTATAATAATGTGCCATGTTCCAAAGGTACTCAGCTTAGAGAAGCACTAATCAAAAATTTGAGAGGATGCGCCAGGGGACAGTAGACATTTAAGATGCCATATTCCTCCCCATGTATCAGGTCTTAAGTATCACAAACGCCCTTGGTCATCTTTCACCTGCTCTAATAATGTGAATCTAGGAAGATTTTTCTAGATAAGTGCAGCCACTCCCTTACTTTTAGTAGTAAAGGATGGAAAGAATACCCGGTCATAACCCCCATTTGTAACTTCAGGTATTCCCCATTGTCAAGATGGGTTTCCTGCAATAGGGCAATATCAACCCTTTCCCTCTTAAGGCTGGAAAGTACTTTTTTCCTTTTAATAGGGAAATAACTTCCCTTGATGTTCCAGGTGCACTTGGTTATATCCCCTTTCAGAGACCCTTGAACCCCCAGGAGGGAGAACCCTGCTTGCAATATGTCGAGCACAAGTAAATGGAGATTCATAAAGTCGTAAAATTGTGTATACAAAATCTACATTAACATAACTACAAATGTCTATTGCTACCAAAAAACTATAAAAAAGACCAACTGCAAAACCTTGCAGGGGAGACTCTCCCCCCTGTCCATTGGGGGCACTCACTCTACTACCCCACCCCAGAACTCCTTCAAGCCCGGACTGTGCCCAGCCTTAGACAAAAATAAATAAGTAAGCAAGGAGATGATCCTTAAATCAATAAGAGAAGACAAAGTCAGGATAAGTACTCCACCTATCCCTGGCTCTATGTCAACCCCAGGTATGACTAGAAGAGAAAAAGAACAAAAAAATTAGGAAAGCAACAAAGGGCACCCATAAAATTTCCCATAATAAAATCCACTTATAAAAATATAATAGAAACAATACATTCCAAGTTTTTTTTTAATAGAAGAAAATTATTAGGGAGAGAGAAAAAAAAGGAAAAGGGAAAACACAGAAGGAAAAGAGGACAAACATTAACCATATTCTTCAGATCATTGCACTAAGAACAACTTAGCTCACAATGCCGGAAAAATCAAGGAACTCTTTATTGACTTTCGGTGGGATGTTACTCATGCCCCCCTACACATTAACAGCACAGAGGTGGAATGACTGGAGAGTGTCAAGCTCCTGGAAGTGAACATCCACAACAAGCTTTCTTGGACTCTTCATGTGGATGCACTGGTTACAAAGGCCCAACAATGTCTCTTCTTCCTCAGGCAGCTGACAAAATTTGGCATGATGGCAAATACCCTTGCCAACATTTATAGGTGCACCATCCAGAGCATTCTGTCTGGATGTATCAGTACCTGGTATGGCAACTGTACCATTCAAGATTGGAGAAGGTTACAGAGAGTGGTGACCTCGGCCCAGACAATCACAAAGGTCAACCTCTCAGCAATAGAATCCATCTAGCAGGCCCACTATCAAGGAAAGGCCGCCAGCATTCTCAAAGATCCATCCCTCCCCAGCAATGCTTTTCTACAACCTCTACCATCGGGGAGAAGGTACAGAAACCTGAACACACGCACCAGCCGGTTTTGAAACAATTTCTGCCCTACTATTGTTAGAATACTGAGGTTTCTCAGTCTCTTCTTAACTTCATCGAAGGACTTCCTCTTTCGAATTACAGCTGCCGAGAAATCTTGAAAGAACATAACTTTTGACCCCTTCTGCAGCAGTGCCTGTGGATCTTTCCCCAGTGATCTGGAGTCTTCTATCACTCTTTGCTTGTCCTTGTATGTGTGGAAGTGCACTGGGACCGGGTGGAGACGCTGTATCGGCCCAGACCTGCACACCACCACCCGATAGGCCCTTTCAATATGCAGCTGGCCAGACTCGATTTGAGGGCCTAGGAACTGCTCACCTTCTTCACTCTCCGGGAGCCGGGCAATCCGTAGATTTGTCTTCCGACCTCGATTTTCAAGGTCATCGACCGGATCTTGCAAAGCCCACACTTGCCGTTCCAGGGCCTGGATCCATACGGATAAGAACTCGATCGCCCCTTCCGATGCCATGCTTTGACCCTCTATCTCCTCCAGCTGCACCCTGAGGCCTGTTTGCAGCCTGGATGCGATGGGTTGGATCTGGGCATGGATCACCTCGATTGCAGCCTCAAACTTCATGGTAAGTCTCACCATCACTGCCGCCAATTCCTGCAAATCTGTTAAGTCCCCTAGGGATTTGGGAGAGGCCGCTGCTGCAGGGGCGTGTCTTCCCTGCTGCTGTTTGCTCACTCCCTTTCCCTTTAGCATCCTTCTCACTCCTAAATATTAATGAATATGGTGTTCCCAAGTCTTTAAATGAATAACTCTCTCATAGGAGTGAGCCAGGGATGACAAAAAACACCAATATGCCTTGGCTGTTAGGCAGAGCAGTCCACGGTAGTTCTACTGAGTCACGGCCATCTTGCCAAGTCAATCCTTGCCTTTCTAATGCATGTAAATGCTGTGCCTCAGGATTCCCTCCAACAACTTACCCACCACCAGTATCAGGCTCACCGGTCTATAGTTCCCTGGCTTGTCCTCATCACCTTTCTTAAATAATGGCACCACGTTAGCCAACCTCCAGTCTTCCGGCACCTCACCTGTGACTATCGATGATACAAATATCTCAGCAAGGGGCCCATTAATCACTTTCCTAAGCTTCCCACAAAGTTCTAGGTTACACCTAATCAGATCCTGGGGATTTATCCACTTTTATGTGTTTTAAGACATCCAGCACCACCTCCTCTATAATATGGACATTTTTCTAGATGTCACCATCAATTTCCCCATATTCTATATCTTCCATTTCCTTCTCCACAGTAAACACTGATGCAAAAATATGTGTTTAGTATCTCCCCATCTCCTGTGATTCCACATATAGGCTGCCTTGCTGATCTTTGAGGGGCCCTACTCTCTCCCTAGTTATTCTTTTGTCCTTAATGTATTTGTAAAATCCCTTTGGATTCTCCTTAATTCTATTTGCCAAAACTATCTCATGCCCCCTTTTTGCCCTCCTGATTTCCCTCTTAAGTATACTCCTACTGCCTTTGTACTCTTCTAAGGATTCACTCAATCTCTGCTGTCTACACCTGACATATACTTCATTTTTGGAGAAAGTGAGGACTGCAGATGCTGGAGACCAGAGTTGAAAAATGTGGTGCTGAAAAAACACAGCAGGTCAGGCAGCATCCAGGGAGCAGGAGAATCGACGTTTTGGGCATAAACCCTTCTTCAGGAATGAGGTTGGTGTGCCAAGCGGGCTGAGATAAAAGGTAGCGGGGAGGGAATTTGGGGGAGGGGCGCTGGGAATACAATAGGTGGAAGGAGGTGAGGGTGAGGATGATAGGCCGGAGAGAGGGTGGGGGCGGAGAGGGCGGGAAGAAGATTGCAGGTCAAGAGGGTGGTGCTGAATCCGGGGGTTGGAACTGAGATAAGGTGGGGGGAGGGGAAAGGAGGAAGCTGGAGAAATCTACATTCTTCCCATGTGGTTGGAGGGTTCCTAGGCAGAAAATGAGGAGATGCGGTCGAGAGCATTGTCAACCACATCGGAGGGGAAATTGCAGTCTTTGAAGAAGGAGGCCATTTGAGTTGTTCGGTAGTGGAATTGGTCCTGCTGGGAGCAGATGTGGTGAAGGCGAAGGAATTGGGAATATGGGATGGTGTTTTTACAGGGGGCAGGGTGGGAGGAGGTGTAATCTAGGTAGCTGTGGGAGTCGGTCAGTTTGTAGTAAAATGGTTTGTAGTCGACGATGCTCTCCACCGCATCTCCTCCACTTCCCGCACCTCCGCCCTTGAACTCCGCACCTCCAATCGCCACCAGGAGAGAACCCAACTGATCCTCACCTTCCACCCCACCAACCTCCGGATACATCGTACCATCTTTTGTCATTTCCGCCACCTCCAAACAGACCCCACCACCAGGGATATATTTCCCTCCCCACCCCTATCAGCGTTCCAGAGAGACCACTCCCTCCACGACTCCCTCGTCAGGTCCACACCCCCCACCAACCCAACCTCCACTCCCGGCACCTTCCCCTGCAACCGCAAGAAGTGCAAAACTTGCACCCACACCTCCCCCCTCACCTCCCTCCAAGGCCCCAATCGATCCTTCCATATCCGTCGCAAATTCACCTGCACCTCCACATACAACATTTACTGTATCCACTGCACCCGATGTGGTCTCCTCTACATTGGGGAGACAGGCCGCCTACTTGCGGAATGTTTCAGGGAACACCTCTGGGACATCCGCACCAACCAACCCAACCGGCCCATGGCTGAACACTTTAACTCCCCCTCCCACTCCGCCAAGGACATGCAGGTCTTTGGCCTCCTCCATCGCCAGACCCTGACCACACGATGCCTGGAGGAAGAACGCCTCATCTTCCGCCTAGGAACCCTCCAACCACACAGGATGGATGTAGATTTCTCCAGCTTCCTCATTTCCCCTCCCCCCACCTTATCTCAGTCCCAATCCCCGGATTCAGCACCGCCCTGTTGACCTGCAATCTTCTTCCCGACCTCTCTGCCCCTACCCCCTCTCCGGCCTATCACTCTCACCCTCACCTCCTTCCACTTATCGTATTCATAGGGCCCCTCCCCCAAATTCTCTCCCCGCTACCTTTTATCTCAGCCCGCTTGGCACACCAGCCTCATTCCTGAAGAAGGGCTTATGCCCGAAACGTCGATTCTCCTGCTCCTCGGATGCTGCCTGGCCTGCTGTGTTTTTCAGCACCACGTTTTTCAAATATACTTCATTTTTCTTAACCAAAACCTCAATTTCTTTAGTCATCCAGCATTTCCTACACCTACCAGCCTTGCCTTTCACTCTAATGGGAACATACTGTCTCTGGACTCTCATTATCTCATTTTTGAAGACTTCCCATTTTACCTGTGAACATCTGACCCTAATCAGCTTTTGAAAGTTCTTACCTCATACCATCAAAATTGGCCTTTCTCCAATGTGGAACTTCAACTTTTAGATCCGGTCTATCCTTTTCTATCACTATTTTAAAACTAACAGAATTATGGTTGCTAACTCCAAAGTGCTCCCCCACTGACACCTCAGTCACCTACCCTGCCTTATTTCCCAAGAGTAGGTCAAGTTTTGCACCTTGTAGGTACATCCACATCCTGAATCAGAAGATTTTCTTGTACACACTTAACAAATTCCTCTCCATCTACACCTTTAAAACTTTGGTAGTCCTATGTTTGGAAATCCCCTACCATAACCACCCTATTATTCTTACAGATATCATATCTCCTTACAAATTTATTTCTCAATTTCCAGCCGACTGTTCAAGGGGGATCTATAATATAATCCAAATAAGGTGATCATCCCTTTCTTATTTCCTATCCCTTTCCTATAGCATTTGTATCCTTGAACAATAAATTGCCAATCCTGTCCATCCCTGAGCCATGTCTCTGTAATTGCTAAGATATCCCAGTCCCAAGTTCCTAACAATGCCCTGAGTTCATCTGCCTTCCATGCTAGGCCTCTTCTGTTGAAATAAATGCGATAGGATTAATTTATCAGTCCTACCTTGTTCTCTGCTTTGTTTCTGCCTACCCTGACTATTTGACTTGCTCCATTTCCCAACTGTACCAGTCTCAGATTGATCTCTTTACTCACTATTTTCCTGGGTCCCAACCCGCCAAGCTTACTAGTTTAAATCCTGCCAGTATATTAGTTCCCTTCCAATTCAGGCGCAATCCGTCCTTCTTGTAGAGGTCATTTCTACCCCAGAAGACATTCAATGATCCAAAAATGACCCTTCACCCCTGCACCAGCTCCTCAGCCACGCATTCATCTGCTCTATCCTCCTAAACCTACCCTTACTAGCTTGTAGCACCGGGAGTAATCCACATATTACTACCCTTAAGGACCTCCTTTTTAAATTCCTGCCTAACTTCCTAAAATCTCCCTTCAGAATCTCATCCTTTTCTCTTCCTATTTTCCAATGTGTACAATGACCTCCTGCTGGTCCCTCTCTCCTTTGAGAACATTCTGCACCCTCTCTGAGATATCATTGATCCTGGCACCAGGGAGGCAACACACTATTCTGATGGTCGCAGAAACGACTGTCTATGCCTCTGACTGGACAGTCCCCTACAAAATCGATCACTTGGAATCCGACGTTCCTAATTACATTAGAGCCATTCCCAGTACCAGAAACTTGGCTGTTTGTGCTACATTCCCCTGAGAGTCCATCACCTCCTACATTTTCCAAAACAGCATACTCATTTGAGATGGGGGATCAGTTGTATGACACTTTGATCTACTACTATAAATTCTGTGTCCTGTGATCCTGCCCCACTAGCTACCTGATTAAGGAGCAGCGCTCCAAACGCTTGTGCTTTCAAATAAACCTGTTGGATTATAACGTGGTGTTGTGTGATGTTTAACTTTGTCCACCGCAGTCCAACACTGGCACCTGCTTCAGGTCAACCTAAGGTCAGGAATGGCTCTATATTAGCAGGAAATTCTTTATTTCAGAAAGGCTGAGAGACAGATTTTTAATCAGTGAAGGAATCAAGGGGTAAAGGGAAAAGGCAGGAGAGTTGAGGATTATCAGCTCAACCATGATCTCATAGAATGGCAGGGCAGGCTTCATGGACTGAATGGCCTAATTCTGCTCATATAGCATACAGTCTGTGGTCTCTGTGTTTAGCCTTGCTACAAAACAATTGTTAGGAAATCTTTAAAGTATAAATTTTGGTAGCCCCTCAAATTGGTATTCTTACAAATCGTCCAGATCAGTGAAAGATGAAAACATGTCTTTTTTCAGCATTATTCACAATGTTAAAAAATCAGTAAGTTCTTTTTGTGTATCATGATTTGGAGATGCTGGTGTTGGACTGGGGTGTACAAAGTTAAAAATCACATGGCACCAGGTTATAGTCCAACAGGTTTATTTGCAAGCACGAGCTATTGGAGCGAATCACCTGATGTTGGAGCAGCGCTCTGAAAGCTAGTGCTTCCAAATAAACCTGTTGGACTGTAACCTGGTGTTGTGTGATTTTCTTAACTGTGTATGTGTGTGTTTGCAGGAGTGTTTTATCATACAGAGGTCACACCAGAAAAAGAAAGGGCACCTGCTTATACTGAACTGATATTTATACTACTTCACGCGTCCAGCAGCACACTCACACTGTACTTAGGTACACTGGTATCTAAGGTGATGCGGTAAGTGGCAACTTGTAATACATGTGACAATAAAGCTAATTTAGTAGAGCTTGGAGTGACACAGCCCACATTTTAAGGTTATGCCTGGCAGCATCTAGAAAATAGAACAGTGCAGCACAGAAGCAGACCCTTCGGCCCACCATGTCTTTGCTGACCATGATGCCATTCTAAATTGCCTGCATATGGTCCATATCCTGACTGTTTATATGCCTGTCTAAATGCCTCCTAAAAATTGCTTTTGTGTCTGCATCTACCACCTCCCCAGCAGTGCATTCCAGACACCTATCACCTTCTATACTTGCCTCACGCACCTCCTTTAAACTCTTTCCCCCTCTCACCTTAAAGCTATGACCCCTAACATTTAACATTTCCACCCTGGGAAAAAGGCTCTGACAATCCACCTTATCCATGCCTCTTGTGTACTTTGTGTATTTTGTGTACTTCTATCAGGTCATCCCTCAGCTTCTGATGATCTAGTGTAAACAATCCAAGTTTGTCCAGCCTTTCTTTATAGCTAATACACAGATAAAACTATATCTTGGTAAACCTCTTTGCACTCTCTCCAAAACCTCCACATCTTTCTTGTAGTATGGCCATCAGAAATGCATACAATATTCCAATGTGACCTAACTAAAGTCTTATACAACTGGAACATGGCTTGCCAACTTTTATACTCAATGCCCTGTCTGATAAAGGCAAGCATGCTGTATGTCTTCTTTCCACATAATCCACATGTATTGCCACTTTCAGGGAGCTATGGACTTGCACCCCAAGAACCCTCTATACATCAATGCTCCTAAGGGTCCTATCATTCACTGTATACTTTCCTCTTGCATTTGATTTCCAAAAATGCGTTACTATATCACTTGTCCAGATTAAACTCTAATGTTTCGGGTCTAGTGTGACTTATCTTCAGAACCCTAATCAGTCTCGAAACATTAACTCTGTTTCTCACTCCACAGATGCTGCCTGACCTGCTGAGTTTGTCAACATTTCTGTATTTGCATATTTCAGATCTCCAGCATCTGCAGTTTTGTTTTATATTAAGGTTATGTCCCTTGTTCAAGCCACAGCTGAGGAAATGATTCTCTCTATCCTCCATCAACTGTTTGAATAATAGAGTCTTACAGAACAGAAGCTGACTCTTCAGTCTATATCGACCAGGTTTCCCAAACTAAACTACCCCCATTGGCCTGTGTTTGGCCTATATCTTTTTAAACCTTTCTTATTCATGTACCTGTCCAAAGGTCTTTTAAATGCAATTGCACCTGCATCTACCACTTCCTTTGTCAGTTGATTCCACAAAAGAACTACCCTCTGTGTGAAAAAGTTGCCCCCAGGTGCCTTTTAAATTTTTCTCCTCTCATTTTAAAAATATTCCCTCCAGTTTTGAATTCCCCTACCCTAGGGAAAAGACTTTTGCTATTCACCTTATCTATGCCCCTCACAATTTTATAAATTCAATAAGGCTACCCCTTAACTTCCTATGCTCCAGGGAAAAAAGTCCCAGCCTACCCTGCCTCTCCTTATAACTCAAACCCTCCAGTCCCAGTAACATCCTTGTAAATCTTCTCTACACCCTTTCCAATTTAATCATATCCTTCCTATAGCAGGGCAACCAGAACTGTGCACGATATTCCAAAAGTGGCCTCATCAACGTTCTATACAGCCACAACGTGGCATTCCAACTCCTATACTCAATACTCTGACCAATGAAGGCAAGCGAGCTAAACACCTCCTTCACCACCCTGTCTACCTGTGATGCAATGTTCAGGAAACTATGTATCTGAACCCCTAGGTGTCTCTGTTCGATTCCATCTCCCAGGGCCCTACCATTAACTGTGTAAGTCCTACCCTTGCCCACCTTGCCAAAATGCAACACTTAACATTTATCTAAATTAATCTCCATCTGCCACTCCTTGGCCCATTGGTACAGCTTATCGGGATCCCATTGTACTCTTAGATCCCTAAATCATCTTAAAACTCCCTCAAAGAGAGAAAGCATGAATCTTCCAAACTCAGAGGAACACAACCTGCTCTTGTAATTTAACCCTTTTAGTCCCAGTGTCATTCTGATAGACCCACACTGTGTGCCCTAACTAAGACTGATATCTCTATCCTTGAAAGCCTCCTCACACCAAGATCCTTGATTCTTCACCTCCTTGTGACTGGCTGCTCTAAGCCTGTCTTCTCACGGTCTGCGGTCACTGATACAGACTTCAAGAGAGACAGACTGGGGAGTGTTCACCCTCCAATATCTCCGTGGCCTGGTACATCCTGCCTGCTGAGTCACGGGTGAGAGAAGGTTCGGAGTGAGGGAGTAGTTCCGAGAGATACAGACGGACTGTGAAATAGATGAACTTGGTGAATCACACAGTTTCTAACCAAAGAGACCAGCTTTGAATTATGTGTTTATTTAGCTGAAAGGGAACTTAATTTGACCTTAATTTACCCAAGATTGTTTATTTTGTTTCCAAATATTAAAGATATATCTATTTATTTAATGCCCTCTATGGCACTCCCATCCACACTATCGATTTCCTGGGGCTAAATATTGATGAGAAACTGAAGTGGATCGCTCACATAAACACAGTGTCTACAAGAACAGGTCAAATGTTAGGAATCCTGCATTGAGTAATTCACCTCCTGCGTCCCCATCTACAAGGCACAAGTCAGGTGTGTGATGGAATTTGTGTGGATTACAACATTGAAGCTTGGCCCCATCTAGGACAAAGCACCCCGTTGGATTGGCACCACATCCACAAGAATCCATTCCCTTCAACACCAACGCTCAGTAGCAGCAGTGTGTACCATCTACAGGATATACTGCAATTCACCAAAGATCCTTAGACAGCACCTTCCAAGCCCACAACCACTTCTGTCTGGAAGGACAAGGGCATTAGCTACATGGGAACACCACCCTGTGCATGTCACTCTCTGAGCCACTCACCATCCTGACTTGGAAATATGTTGACATGTCAAAATCCTGGAATTCTCTCCATAACTACATTGTGGGTCTACCTCCACCAAATGGACAGCAGGTCACCACTACCTTCTCAAGGGTAACTAATGATGGGCATCAAATGCTAGTTTTGCCAGTGGCACCTGTGGTGTTTTTCCATCAAAGGATGCTGCCACCAATCTTATCATCTCTTTTTTAAAGGTCTGACCACCAGATGGGTAGTGCCAGAGGTGGGGACAGTACCACTGCAACACAAGGCTCATTTATAGTTGAATATTTCTGATGTTTCATTTATCAATCTGTTTGGATTTGTTATGGTGTCATTGTCACGGGTGGGACTTGAACTCGGACCTTCTGGCCCAGAGGTAGGGACACTTCAAACTTCACCAGCTTCACCATGGTGGGATTCAAACCGTGTGCCCCAGAATATTAGCCTGCGGTTTCTGGATTGCTAGTCCAATGGTATTGCCACCAGGCCACTACCAGCCCATATCCTCTTACCTTTGACTGTGCTGAAAGCTCAATCTGTAAATAATCCAGCATGATTGAGTCTTAACAAGAAGATTGTGTTTTAACAAGGTTTAGTTTGTTGCGTGGCAGTAAACAGGTACAAGGGAGATGAACAGAGAAAGTAGGAGCAGGAGTAAGCCAATCAGCCCTTCATGCCTGCTCAGCCATTCAATATAATCATTACTGATCATCCAAATCAACCCCTTTTCCAATTTCTCTCCATATTCTTTGATCCCTCCAGCCCTAAGCACTACATCTAACTCCTTCTTGAAGATATTCAATGCCTTCTGTGGCAAAGAATTCAACAGGTTCACCACACTCTGGGTGAAGAAATTTCTCCTCATCTCAGTCCAAAATGGTTTACCCCAAATCTTTAAACCGTGTTCCCTGGTTCTGGACTCCCTAGTCATTGGGAACATCCTTCCTGCATTTACAATGCCCAGTCCAGTTATAATTTTATAGGTTTCAATGAGATTGCCCCCACATTCTTCTAAACTCCAGTGAATATAATCGTGACCAATCCATTCTCTCTTCATATGTCAATCCTGCTATCCCAAGAATCAGTCTAGTTATTCTCCATTGCACTTCCTCCATTGCCAGAACATCCTTCCTCAGAGTAGGAGAACAAAACCCCAGACAATACTACAGGTATGGGCTCCCCAAGACCCTGTACAATAGCAGCCAGATATCCCTGCTCCTGGCTTGGTGGCTCAGTGGTCAGCACTGCTGCCCCACAGTATCAGGGACCTGGGTTCAATTCCAGCATTGGAAAAATGTCTGTATGGAGTTTGCGCATTCTCCCTGTGTCTGTGTAAGAACTTTCCAGTTTCCTCCAAAGTCCAAAGATGGGCAGGTTAGGGTGGAATGGACATGCTAAATTACCCATAGTGTTCAGGGATGTGCAGGTTAGGGTGGATTGGCCATGCTAAATTACCCATAGTGTTCAGGGATTAGATTTAGATTAGATTACATTACCCATAGTGTTCAGGGATGTGTAGGTTAGGGTGGATTGGCCATGCTAAATTACCCATAGTGTTCAGGGATTAGATTTAGATTAGATTACATTACAGTGTGGAAACAGGCCCTTCGGCCCAACAAGTCCACACCGACCCGCCGAAGCGCAACCCACCCATACCCCTACATTTACCCCTTACCTAACACTACGGGCAATTTAGCATGGCCAATTCACCTAACCTGCACATCCCTGAACGCTATGGGTAATTTAGCATGGCCAATCCACCCTAACCTACACATCCCTGAACACTATGGATTGGCCATGCTAAATTACCCCATAGTGTTCAGGGATGTGTAGGTTATGGTGGATTGGCCAGGTGAAATTACCCATAGTGTTCAGGGATGTGTAAGTTAGGGTGGAATGACCATGCTAAATTACCCCATAATGTTCAGGGATGTGTAGGTTAGGATGATTGGCCATGCTAAATTACCCATAGTGTTCAGGGATATGTAGGTTAGGGTGGAATGGCCATGCTAAATTACCCCATAGTGTTCAGGGATGTGTAGGTTAGGGTGGACTGGCCATGCTAAATTATCCATAGTATTCAGGGATGTGTCGGTTAGGGTGGAATGGCCATGCTAAATTACCCATAGTGTTCAGGGATGTGTAGGTTAGCGTGGATTGGCCATTCTAAATTACCCATAGTGTTCAGGGATGTGCAGGTTAGGGTGGATTGGCTATGCTAAATTATCCCATAGTGTCCAAGGATGTGCAGGTTAGGTTGGACTGGCCGTGCTAAATTACCTCACAGTGTCCATAGTGTTCAGGGATGTGTAGGTTAGGGTAGATTGGCCATGCTAAATTACCCCATAGTGTCCAAGGATGTGAAGGTTAGGGTGGATTGGCCATACTAAATTATCCCATAGTGTTCAAGGATGCACAAGTTAGGGTGGATTGGCCATGCTAAATTACCCCATAGTGTTCAGGGATGTGTAGGTCAGGGTGAATTGGCCATGCTAAATTACCCCAATAGTGTCCAAGGATGTGCAGGTTTGGTCAGTTAGTCATGGGAAATGGAGGGTGATGAAGTGGGTCAAGGTGGGATGCTCTTTGGAAGGGTGTTGTGGACTTGATGGGCTGAATGGCCTGCTTCCATACTGTAGGGATTCTATTTGAATCCACTCATTATGAAGATCAGTTTGCTATCCATGATTCGTTAAACTATGAGAGACCTTTGGATATCAGTTTATCCAAGTCAATGTGAGTTCTTCGGATTAGGTGAAGCTTTATATGATTTTCACCATTAACCCCTTCAGAATGACTATCTTATACAATGGTACCCACATCCCAAGAACTATTTTTAAAAAGATAAAGAAATTTTCACATGACTAATTGACTCCAAGAGGATCCAAAAGATCAAGTTGGACGTCTTCTTGAGGCTGGATGCTGGAGTCATTGCTGATCTCTAAATGTTTTAACCCCTCAGAGGGTCACTTTGATTCCTTCAATGATACAGGATATTGCCTATCTGTGATTATCACTCCACACTTTATTTGTCCTCTGCATTGCTTTAATCTCCCTGAATAGGAATCTCTCCTTCGCTCTATCACTCCATTTTCTTTCAAACTTCTTTCTGAGCACATTACATTGTGATAGAGATTGTGAGAGACAGAGAAACACAGAGAGAGATACAGACAGCCTGACTGAGGGAGAGCAAAAACAAAGGGACAGAGAGACAGACACTGAGAGAAAGAGAGAGAGAGATAAAGAGACAGAGAGATAGAGATAGGCAAAGAAGCAGAGAGAAAGTAACGTGGACAGAGACAGAGACAAACCCATAGTCAGAGACATGGACAGAGAGGCAAAGAGACGTAGTCAGAGACACAGAAACATAGAAACATACAGAAGCAGAGAGTGCGGGTGAGAAATACAGACAGAGGAGAAACAGAGACAGAGATAGAGAGCCTTTGTTCCCATGGTCAGCCCTTGTGCTGTGCATCTATTTCTCTTGTGTCTGAAGTGATTTTTGGATCCTATCTGTGTACATGCCCCGATGACTGGATGGGCAGAGGAGAAAGTCGTGAAGGCAGATGGTTTGCTGAAGGAAAACGTAAAGATGAGAAATGATTGTGACTTTTGGCTGACCCCACGATGTATTTTCTTTTGGCTTTGCTGAGATGTGATTGCCTGTACTCGGCCTCGTCAGTTGGCTAACAGACAGATGCAATGGGTACACTCAGCCCTGTGACGTGAGTGTGAGAATGTACTGTACCCTTGATCCAGACCAAGTGGTGAGACTTCAGTAGACCTGAGACTCTTTCAACGTAGCCAGTGATTCAACTATGATGAAATCTTTGCTTCTGGGCATTCCTACTTATGACTAAAATCCAGGGAGGTCACATGGAGCTAGCACTATCTCTCAACTGAACTGCATTCCTTTCCAACTGCAACCACATAGTGTGTACAGTTGGGTCTCCTTATCTGAGGAAGGATGTTCTGACCATAGAGGGAGTGCAGCAAAGGTTTACCAGACTGACTCCTGGGATGGAGAAAGTGAGGTCTGCAGATGCTGGAGATCAAAGCTGAAACTTTATTGCTGGAACAGCACAGCAGGTCAGGCAGCATCTAGGGAACAGAAGATTCGACGTTTCGGGCACATGCCTGAAGAAGGGCATGTGCCCGAAACGTCGAATCTTCTGTTCCCTAGATGCTGCCTGACCTGCTGTGCTGTTCCAGCAATAAAGTTTCAGCTGACTCCTGGGATGGCAGGACTGACGTATGAGGAGAGTTTGTATCGGTTAGGATTATATTCACTGGAGTTTAGAAGAATGAGGCGGGGGGATCTCATCGAAACCTATACAGTTCTAACAGAACTAAACAGGGTGGATGTAGGATGGATGTTCCCGATGACCAGGGAGTCCAGACCAGGGGGTCATAGTCCAAAGATATAGAGTAAAACATTTAGGACTGAGATGAGGAGAAATTTCTTCACCCAGGATGTGATGAGTCTGGGGAATTCTCTGCTAAAGAAAGTAGTCAAAGCCAAAACATTGAATGTTTTCAAGAAGGAGATGGATATCACACGTGGGATGAAAGGGATCAAAGGATATGGGAGAAAAGTGGGATGATCAGCTTACTCCTGCTGCTATTTTCTATGTTTCTGTGTCCTTCATATCAGAGATTATTCTTCTCACCTGATACAATTGATAACCATACAATGTGCCATGGTGAGCAGTAGCTCAAGAAAGTCCTGAGCTAGATTTCTCAATGACCAGAAGAAAGAGCAGGAATTGACCGATTGGCCCATCCAGTCAGTTCTACTGTTCAACACAATCGTGTTTGACATTTGGCTTTAATGTCCCTTAGATCAACTTCTCCCCATGTTCCTCAGATTCACCAACAAATTCAAGAACAGCTTCTTCCCCGCTATTGTCAGACAAATGAATGGATCTCTCATATATTGGAGTTGATCTTTTGCTGCACCTTCTCTGTAGCTGTGATACTATATTCTGCATTCTGTTCCATTACCTTGATGTACTTATGCAAAGTGTGGTCTTAGCACACAAAACAATGTTTTTCACTGTATCTCGGTACATGTGACAGTAATAAATCAAAATCACAATTCAAAATTGAGAAACCAAAAATGTGTCTGAAATAAATTCAATAATGGAACCCTCTGGGGGCAGAAAGTTCCAAAAGGTTCACCCTTTGAGCAAAGAAAGTGCTTATCTCATGTTAGGTGAATTGGCCATGCTAAACTACCCATTGTGCCCAGGGAATGTGGAGGCTAGGTGAGTTAACTAGCTGTTTACAGGAGTAGAGGTGGAGGGGGATCTGAATGGGATGCTCTTTGGAGGGTCAGTGTGGACTACCTGGGCCAAATAGCTAGTTTCCACAATGATCAGCCCGTTATCCTAAGACTGTAGCCCCTTTCCCCATTCTGGGGGAAGCAGCCTCTCAACTTCAGTCCCATCAAACCTTTTCAGCATTGAGTATGTTTCAATCAGATTCAATGAGCGAGATTGACCAGATTGATACCTGGAATGAGTGGGTTGTCTTATGAGGAAAGCACAGACATACTGGGTTTGATTCCACTGGAGTTTAGAAGGGTAAGAGATGACTTTATTGTGTAAGATGCTGAATGGTCTTGACAAAGTGGACATGGAAAGGATGTTTCCTCTTGTGTATCAGTCTAGAACTAGTGGGCACTGTTCTGTAATTAGGGGTTGCCCTTTCAGAAAAGAGATGAGAAGATGTTTTTTTCTCTCAGATAGTTTAGATTACTTACAGTGTGGAAACAGGCCCTTCGGCCCAACAGGTCCACACCACCCCGCCCATACCCCTACATTTATCCCTTACCTAACACTACAGGCAATTTAGCATGGCCAATTCACCTGACCTGCACATCTTTGGACTGTGGGAGGAAACCGGAGCGCCCGGAGGAAACCCATGCAGACACGGGGAGAGCGTGCAAACTCCACACAGTCAGTCGCCTGAGGCGGGAATTGAACCTGGGTCTCTGGCGCTGTGAGGCAGCAGTGCACTGTGCCACCGTGCCGCCCACGGTGGGATATCAGTCCAGGTTTTGACAACAGAATTTACTACCCAATGTGAGTATCTTTGAGGAATTGGGGAGATGAAGAAACACAAGATCCCAAGAAATCACTGAGGAGTATTTTACCCCCTTCATGTTGGTGTGTTTGGAGGCAGGCAGGGCATTTAAATTGCACAGGATGGTAATGGCCTGCTCAGTAATGGTGGCCATGACAACTATCTCAGTGATTGTGGTTCATTAGATTAGTTGTAACAAAGATATTTTCTCTTGTGGGAAAGGCCACAACCAGGAGTCATAAATATAAGATCATCAGTAATAAGTCCAACAAGGAATTCAGCGTTTACTCAGAGAGTGGTTAGAATGTGGAATGCTATACCTCAAGTGTGGTTGAAGAAATAGTAGTAATATTTTGAAGAGAAGCCGGTTAAACACGAGAGAATGGAATTGTTGAGTAGGAGGGATGACTTGTTTTGAAAATTATTCTTTCGTGGAAATTGGGCCCTCATTCCCCCAGCCTCTCGAGAATCTATTCATCTTTGTCTTAATCATGTCCAATGCTCTCAGCATCTCACTGTATCCAGCCAGATTGCATCCAAAAGGCCCTTAGGAGTCTGGCCAAGCCTACCTCAATTTAATGCCCCCTTAAAGGGCTCATCTCGCTGCTGGTGTAAAGCAGAGTCAGGTGGGATTGTTTCTACATCAGGAGCACTGAGCAGACAGCCTGAGGTGGCGGCAAGAGTAGGCAGGCCGAGGTGAGGGGGAGAGCAGGCAGGCTAAGGCCAGGGGGGTTGGGGGGGAGAGCAGGCAGGCCAAGGCTGAGGTGAGGGGGAGAGCAGGCAGGACAAAGCCAGGGGGGTGAGGGGGAGAGCAGGCAGGCCAAGGCCAGGGATTTGGGGGGGGAGTTAAGCAGGCAGGACAAAGCCAGGGGGGTGAGGGGGAGAGCAGGCAGGCCAAGGCTGAGGTGAAAGGGAGAGCAGGCAGGACAAGGCCAGGGGGGTGAGGGGGAGAGCAGGCAGGCCAAGGCCAGGGATTTGGGGGGGGAGTTAAGCAGGCAGGACAAGGCCAGGGGGGTGAGGGAGAGAGTGGGCAGGCCAAGGCCAGGGGGGTGGGGGGGGGGAGAGCAGGCTGGACAAGGCAGGGGTGAGGGGGAGAACAGGCAGGCCAAGGCCAGGGGGTGATGAGGAGAGCAGGCAGGACAAGGCCGGGGGGGGGGCGGGTAGAGCAGGCAGGCCGAGGTGGTGTTGAGAGAACAGGCAGGCTCTGGTGATGGGGGGAGAGAGCAGGCAGGTTGCAGTGGGAGGGAGAGTAGGCAGGCCAAGATGGTGGGAGAGAACAGGCAGGCTGAGGACAGGGGAAGAGCAGGTGAGCTGGGGCATGGGAGGTTAGGAGAGCAGGCAGATAAACGTCTCCCAGCATCTGCGGCGATGTCAATCATGGGGGAGATCGAGCCAGTGCAGGGACAGCAAGCCCGTTATGGTAGAGGAGCCCACCGGTGTTCAAGCCCTTGTGGGGATTGCAAGGTCGGCATGGCTAAGCACTTCAGAAGGACTTTAATGGTGAACTTGTAACTTTATTTCTTTACTTTTCTATTTATAAGGACTGTAATGTCAAATGTTCAACTTTATTTATTTTTCTTCTACTTCGTACCTAAGATGGCATCAGGAATGGCAACTTTGTACACTTTTCACTGTGCTCCTGTATCCCTGTACTTGAATAAATGTGACAATAAAACCTAATTCTAATTCCGAGATATGGGAAGCGGCTACCCTCATTCAAAGAAATGCCTTTTTGAGGGACCCAACACAGGGATTTGCAAAGGCAAATGGCGGGATGTACGTAAGAGTTGAATGTCACCCTTCTGCCCTTACTGCTACCATGCTCCACAGTTCCCCTTTCATGAGAACCCCTGCTCACCCTGCTGTCACTTACCTCTCTCTCCACAACAGCTCTGCAATCGCTTTGAGGCATGGTATTTCCCGCAGTCACCTCCAGCAGAGTTAGGGGGCGCTGTTTCAAAATGAGGTGACGCCCTTTAATGAACAAGGTGAGGGGAATCTCTTTTTCTCAGAGGATTGGCATCCCTTTGGATCCACTGCTCCAGAAGGTGCTGGAGGTTGGATCATTGAATATTCTAAAGGTGGAGGTAGATCAATTTTTGTGAGGCAATGGATTCAAAAGCACTCTGGTAGGGATGTGGAATTTGAAATGCAAAGACATCAGCCTTGACTTTATTGAATAACGGATCAGGCTTGAGAGGCCGAATGGTCTACATCTGATCATTTCTCATATGTTTGTAATATCTATATAAACCCTCATATTGCACTTGTAGCCTTCTATGGGGTGGCACATTGGCTCAGTGGTTAGCACTGCTGTCTCATAGCGCCAGGGACCTGGCCGAGTCTGCCTTTGGTGACTGTCTGTGTGGAGTTTACATGTTCTCCCTGTGTCTGTGCGGGTTTCCTCTGGGTACTCCGGTTTCCATCCACAGTCCAAAGATGTGCAGATTGGGTGGATTGGCCATGCTAAATTACCCTGTAATATCCAGGGATGTGCAGGCTAGGTAGATTAGCCGTAGGGAATGCAGGTAATAAGGTAGGGGGTGGGTCTGGATGAGATGCTGTTCAGAGAGGGGTGGACTTGTTGGGCTGAATGGCCTACTTCCACACTGTCAGGATTCTATGATTCTACCATTGCTGGAGCTACAGCATCTCAAGTCTATAGCACCTTGGATGAAACTGCAATGTTGTAATAAGCTCCATCTCACTGCTTGTGTTCTGATCTTTGACTACAAACTATTATGTTAAATCAGAGTCTTAGATTTAAAAAAATAGAGAACAAAAAGCTCAACTTTAAAAGAAGCACTGAATGACATCTGCATACACACGGTGGCACAGTGGTTAGCACTGCTGCCTCACAGCACCAGAGCACCCGGGTTCAATTCCCGACTCAGGCGACTGACTGTGTGGAGTTTGTACATTCTCCCCGTGTCTGCGTGGGTTTCCTCCCACAGTCCAAAGATGTGCAGGTCAGGTGAATTGGCCATGCTAAATTGCCCGTAGTGTTAGGTAAAGGGGGAATGGGTCGGTTGCGGGTCGGTGTGGACTTGTTGGGCCGAAGGACCTGTTTCCACACTGTAAGTAATCTAATCTAATACCCTGGTTCGATTAATCTTCACCTTAAACTCTTCCCCACCTGAAGACCACATGTTGTTTAGAATCTTTCTGTGCAACATTACAGGGGACTGGTTAATGTTTGATAATGAAAATGTTACATTCAGAACCTTATTACTAGTTCTAATACCAGAACTGGGAAACATTACTTTCTCCAGAGAGGACATGAAGAGTTTGAGGTCTTTAGGATTGTGCAAGGGTTCGTTAAGTTAGATGTAACAAAGATGTTTTCTCTTGTGGGAGAGGCCAGAACCAGAAGTCGTAAATATAAGTTCATCATTAATAAGTCCAACAAGGAATTTAGAGTTTACTCAGAGAGTGGTTAGAATGTGGAATGCTATACCTCAAGTGTGGTTGAAGAAAATAGTAGTAATATTTTGAAGAGAAGCCAGTTAAACACAAGAGAAAATGGAATCATTGAGAAGGAGGGATGACTTGCTTTGAAAATTATTCTTCCATTGGGATTTGGGCAAGGCCAGTATTTGCTGCCCATCCCAACTGCCATCAAACAAAGTGGCTTGCTCAGCCATTTTAGAGGGCAGTTATGGTGAAGTCTGGAGTCATGTGTAGACCAGGCTAGTAAGGATAGCAGACCTCCTTCCCTCAAGGATATTAGCAAACCAGATGGGGTTTTACAACAATTGGTGACAGTTGGCACAGTCACCATTCCCGGAAAGAGCGTTATATTCCATACTTTTACTCGTTGAATCAAAGCTCTACCATGGTTGTCGGCTTTGAACCTGTTTCCCCAAAGCATTAGCTTAAACCTCTGGATTAATTGACCAGTGACATTACCACAGCACCACTTCTCCCCACACACATGGGGGAAGCCTAAATGCTGGCATAAGCCAGATAGGCCAAATGGCCCTTGTGTGTGCTCTAATGTGGATATAATGCTTTACTAAGTCAATAAATATTGTCCTCTCAGAACATGGCTGATGCTGGATCCTGAGAATGGCATCCACACTGTGCTATCATGTAGCATCCTGAACCATCCCTCTACCCTGGATTGAGTTAGAATTCAGGTGAGTGTTTTGTCCTGGAGAGGGAGACTTGAATGATGTCAGTCTCAGCCATGCTGAGTGGTCCTAAGACAAAACAAAATAATTGCACACTCAATGTCAACACTTTGACCTTCAACAGGAGGTTACTAAATACAGATGAAAGATCTGCAACGTCTTCATCCTGAAATCTTCTTAACAATTCTCCAGATGTGGGGATGCCCCTCTCAGTCCTCTCTCCTGCTTCTTGGTGACAACAACAACTTGCTTTTATGCAGTGCCCCATACCCTTAACATTGCTGCAAACAGATTCATTAATCACATTGGTGTTTGTGGGAACTCGCTGCATGCAAATTGGATGCCACTTTACTGCATTGTGATTGTACCTCGAAAAGCACTTCATTGGTGGTAAACATAATGTAATGATTGTAACGAGGTTAGCCAGGTAGACCTTATATAATGTGAGTTCCCTGATTGGGGCTGTTAATCTGGTCCAATTAGGGAGCTCCGGCTGACAGATATAAACAGGAATGTCAAGAGTTCGATCACTCTGAGAGTTGTCTCTAAGGAAGCCGAACCAGTGTCAAGTATTATGCACGTGTAAATAAAGGTAACTTGGTGACGGGATACTGGACTCTGTGGTGTTATTTCATTACATTCCATAAAGTTAAGCTGTCCTAAGTACCTGATTGGTCATGTGTGCAACCCCCTCACCTCGACCAAAGTTCACCCCAGCAAGCACCACCTGCACAGACTGGTGAAAGAGTTCACCTCTTCACCCATCCCCACAACCCTCCACTCTCCACAGGGTCCTTGATGGTCTGCCCTTTTTGACTTCTGATTAAACAATTTAGCTTTTAAGAATTGGGTAGTTTTCACCTTTCCAAAATCCGCCAAGCCCCAACCTCTGGAATTTCCTCCCTTATCTACCCTATCCCTAAGACTATCTTTAAAACCGATTCCATTTTGATCACCCATCTGAATGCCTCTCTATTAGATTTCATGTGCTCCTACAGGGTCTTTTGGGACTAAATGACTATCTCAGGAAAATTGTTGCATCCTGATGACAGCTGTTTGTTAGTGTTGCTCTATTCCTTTTGCCTGATTTAAATGAGGGTTTCTTCCTGTTTTTGGAGGAGCAAGTCTGTGGGGCTGTAAGTGGAGGGAGACCAGTGTTGAGATCTGGAGAGTGTCAGCGGTACTTAATGTGGGTGTCACTGTAAAGGACAGCATTTATTGCACATCCCTAGTTATTTTGGAGAAGGTGGTGATGAGCTGTCTTCTTGAAATGCACAGGCCATAGACTCTTTTACATTTCATTCAAATGAGTGGCTCACTTGGTCATTTCAGAGGGCAGTGGGTCTGGAATCACATATAGGCCAGACAAGATAAGGACAGCAGATTTCCCTTCCTAAAAGGCCTGAGTGAACCAGATGGAATTTTAACAACAATCAACACATTGTCACCATTGGCTAGCTTTTAATTCCAGGTTTTTATTTAAATTGAAGCCAAATTTCATCATCTGCCATGATGGGATTCAAACCCATGTCCGCAGAATTTAAGGGACTTTGGATTACTGCTGTAGTTGATAGCACAGTCAATCTGAGCCCTGTTTCCAGAACGTGTTCAAATCAAGGATGACACCACAGCAGAGTTACTGAGGGAGTGCTGCACTGTCGGAGATGCAACATCTCAGATGACATGTTAAAATGGCTCAACATGGCGGTGTATCAGCCTGGTGTGGTACCCTTTCAGTTGTACGTGGTGGTATTTCAACTCAGTGTGGCCTCAGCATGGCATTCCAGCCTTGAGGTGATTCCTTGAAGTGCAGCGGCTAAGCACATAATGTTTGCACTTTCAGCTTTATTTCTTCGTTTTCTACTTAAAACAAAGAAAGTCAGAAGTCACATGATGCCAGATTATAGTCCAACAGGTTTATTTAAAATCACAAGCTTTCACAGCACTGCTCCTTCACCTGACAAAGGAGCAGTGCTTCAAAAGCTTGTGATTTTAAATAAACCTGTTGGATTATAACTTGCTGTCATTGACTTTTGACTTTGTCTACCCCAGTTCAACACCAGCATCTCCAAATTAAAACTAAGAAGGTCTGCAATGTGTAACTTTTAATCTTATTTTGGATGTTTGTTACTACAATGTTTAACTACAATAATTACTACAATGTTTAACTTTTAATTTTGTTCTTTCTACTTTGTTCTTAAGATTCTGTACCTAGCTATTTGTACCTAAGGTGCCTTGTGTGCCAACATTATACATTTTTCACTGTACTCCTGTACTTGAGTACATGTGACAATAAAATCAAAATCAAATCAAATCTGTTCAGCTGGATGAGAAAGATCGCCTGGCAGTTGTGGAGATGCTAACATAGTAGCATAGTAATCGAACAACTGGGCTAGTAATCCAGAGGCCTAGGCTAATAGTTAAGGGATGTAGGTTCAAAACTCATCACAACATCTGGTGGAATTTAATTTCAACTGATTAAAATCCAGAATTGAAAGCTAGTGTCAAGAATGACAAACATGAGAATTGTCACCAAAGGTGAATTAAAACAACAAGTGGAAATAAAGAGCCTAAAGAGTTCAGCAGAAAGTTCCCAGCAGATGAGAAGACACACACCAGAGAGTTCATATAACGTGGTGAGGATTGATCTTACAACGTTATCCCTGGCATTCTGATGAATATCTGTCACAATCCTAATGGCGCATAGCCCCCACTGAGAGGGGATAGCCAATGCTGACAAATCAGGACAGGATCAAAAGGAGAAAATTGCCTGGTCCAGAGATCCAGGATACTGCGAAAAACAAGAAATGCCAGTTTCATCAGAACAACTGTCCTCCACTGAGGAATTACAAGAGATGAAAGGTCCTTCAATTTAAGCAGGGCAGTATGGTGGCTCAGTGGTTAGCAGTGCTGCCTCACAGCACCAGGGTCCCAGGTTTGATTCCAGCCTCAGGTGACTGTCTGTGTGGAGTTTACACATTCTCCCTGTGTCTGTGTGAGTTTCCTGCGGGTGGCTCTGGTTTCCTCCCACAGTCTAAAGATGCACAGGCCAGGTGAATTGGTCATGCTAAATTGCCCATAGTGTTAGGTGCATTAGTCAGAGGGAAATGGGTCTGGGTGGGTTACTCTTCGGAGGGTCGGTGTGGACTATTTGGGCTGAAGGGCCTGTTTCCATACTGTATGGAATCTAATCTTAAACCTCACACCGTCAGGAACAGAATCAAAGTCAAATCTTTAACCCAAAGATCTGCTAATCTTTCAAGTCTGAAGGACACAGTCTGGGAGAACAGTGAACCTTGCAGACCATGTAATCTTGTCAGACACTTGGGGAAATGAAGTAGTGCTTAAAGTATTCATAAATACAATGTTAAAATATTCATAATGGGAGAAAGGGGAGGGAGATAAGGATGTAATGTTTTGAAATAGTTACTTTCGAGGATTGTTTTAAGCACCAATGAGGATCAATTCTGGTTTCCCTGCTTTGGAAGGATGTTGTGAAACGTGAGAGGGTACAGAAGAGATTTCCAAGGATGTTTTGCCAGAGTTGGAGGTTTTTGAGCTATAGAGAGAGGCTGAGTTGGCTGGGGCTATTTTCCTTGGAGCGTCAGAGAATCAGGGGTGACCTTATAGAGGTTTATAAAATCATGAATGGGCCAATGGGCAGACGGACTTTACTTTAGATAAATATGAGGTGCTGCATTTTGGAAAGACAAATCAGGGCAGGACTTATACACTTAATGGTAAGATTCTGGGGAGTGTTGGTGAACAAAGAGACCTTGGTTTACAGGTTCATAGTTCCTTGAAAGTGGAGCCACAGGTAGATAGGACAGTGAAGAAGGCATTTGGTATGCTTTCCTTTATTGGTCAGAACATGGAGTATAGGAGTTGGGAGGTCATGTTGTGGCTGTACTGGACATTGGTTGGGCCACTTTTGGAAAACTGTGTGCAATTCTGGTCTTCCTCCTTTCAGAAGGATGTTGTGAAACTGGAAAAGGTTCAGAAAAGATTTACAAGGATGTTGCCAGGGTTGGAGGGGTTGAGCTATAGGGAGAGGCTGAATAGGCTGGGGCTGTTTTCCCTGGAGTGACAGAGGCTGAGGGGTGACCCTATACAATCATGAGGGGCATGGTTAGAGTAAATAGATAGGATCTTTTCCCTCCGGAGGGGGAGTCCAGAACTATAGGGTATAGGTTTAGGGTGAGAGAGGAAAGATATAAAAGACACCTAACGGGCAACTTTTTCGCGCAGAGGGTGGTGCGTGTATGGAATGAGCTGCTAAAGGAAGTGGTGGAGGCTAGTACAATTACCACATTTAAAAGGCATTTGGATAGGTATATGAATAGGAAGGGTTTGGAGGGATATGGGCCAAGTGCTGGCAAATGGGACTCGATTAGATTGGGATATCTGGTCAGCATGGACGGGTTGGACCAAAGGGTCTGTTTCCGTGCTGTACATCTGAATGACTCTGTGAGGGGTATGGATAGGGTGAATAGCCAAGATCCTTTTCCCAGGGTAGGGTAGCTCAAAACTGGAGGGCATCGGTTTAACGTGAGAGGGGAAAATTTTAAAAGGCATCTAAGGGGCAATGTTTTCACGCAGAGGGTGGTGCATGTATGGAACGAGCTGTCAGAGGAAGTGGTGGAGGCTAGTACAATTATAACATTTAAAAAGCATCTGGATGGGTATATGAATAGGAAATGTTTGGAAGGATTGGGCCAAATGCTGGCAAATGGGACTAGATTAATTTGGTTGATATCTGGTTAGCATGGAGGAGTTGGACCAAATGGTCTATTTCTGCGCTGTATATCTTTATGACTCTAGAATGTAATATGAACTTGAGAGGAGAACAGTTTAGTCGGTCAGTTGGTCCTTGGTATTGGCTTAAGTTAGAAGTTTACTTTCAGTTTGCAAAGTCTTTGAGTGTGATTTCTTTTTCAATTAGAAGGTGAGAGAGAGCAATTTCACTTGCTGCAGGCTTTTTGGAGGTCAGTGTTCCAAATTGATCTGTCTTCTCTCAGTTCAGTGACAAATTGACACTGATAACTAGTCAAGATCTTGTTGCTAGGCAGTTATTTTTTTTTCCAAAACCACTCTTTGCCAATTTAAAAGTATCAAATCTAGCTTTAACAAAAGAACACCATGAGGTACCATGTTTCCTTAAGTTGTAAAACAAAATAATATTTCAATTTTCCATTTTCAGGTTCATATACCCAAATTGAAATATCTGTAGCTTAGAATCATAGGATCATGCAGTACCAAAGAGGCCCTTCAACCCATGAAGCCTGTACTGTCAAAAATACACTATTACCTACACTAAATCCACTTTCCCACAGTAGGCCCATAGCCTTGATAGTTATGACACTTCAAAGGACACTGTTGGCCTTCTATTTCTATCCGTCACTGAATACGCATCTGGTCATTATCACATTGTTACTTATATTAATTTTTTAAATTGTTAATCTGAGATGTGGACATAACTGAAACTGGGAGAAGGAGGGAGCCAGTGAGGTGAGTGGGAAAGCAGAGACCCAATGAGTCTCCAGTGGCGCAGTTTTACTCAGGATCCAAGGCTGAGGTTAGGATTCGGGTCTTTCTTGTTGTGGTTCTGTTCACCAAGCTGGGAATTTGTGTTGCAGACGTTTCGTCCCCTGTCTAGGTGACATCTTCAATGCTTGGGAGCCTCCTTTGAAGCGCTTCTGTGATCTTTCCTCCGACATTTGTAGTGGTTTGAATCTGCCGCTTCTGGTTGTCAGTTCCAGCTGTCCGCTGCAGTGGTTGGTATACTGGGTACAGGTCGATGTGCTTATTGATTGAATCTGTGAGTGAGTGCCACACTACTATTATAGGACAAGCCAAACAGCCAGGGAATTCCTAGAGGCATGGCACTCATCCACAGATTCAATCAATAAGCACATCGACCTGGACCCAGTATACCGACCACTGCAGTGGACAGCTGGAACTGACAACCGGAAGCGGCAGATTCAAACCACTACAAATGCCGGAGGAAAGATCACAGAAGCGCTTCACAGGAGGCTCCCAAGCACTGAGGATGTCACCTAGACAGGGGACAAAACGTCTGCAACACAAATTCCCAGCTCGGCGAACAGAACCACAACAACGAGCACCCGAACTACAAATCTTCTCACAAACTTCAGGTCTTTCTGTTGAAGAAGGAGGCCTATAACTGTCTATACACTGAACCTGGGCCTCAAACCAAGGTAGAAGCAGCATTGTCTAAGGCTGTTGCCATCACCACTGACTCTTTTACGCCACATGGTCAGCATGGAACAACAACAACTCGCATTTATGCTGCACCGGAACACACCAAGGTGCTTCCCAGAAGCACGAGTCAAACAAAATTTGACACTTAGCCACGTAAGGAGATATCATGTTGGATGAAATAAAGCTTTGTCAAAGGGGCAGGTCTCAAGGAATGTTTTAAAGGGGAGACTAAGAGGTTTTGGGGCAGACTTCTAAAGTTTAAGGTCCCAGGTGGAATGGCCACTAATGGTGGAGTGATTGGGGATGTTCCATTGAGCTGAAATGAGCACTAAGATGTCAGAGGTTTGACAGGCTGGATTTTGCAAAGATAGGGAAGGAGGGGGTCATAGAGGGATTTTTTAATTTGTGTGATGTGGGCATCATTGGCTAGACCAGAATTTATCCCTGTTCCTAATTACCCTTGAGAAGGAGATGGTGAGCTACCTTCTTGAACTGCTGCAGTCTGTTTGGCATAGGGACACCCACAAAACTTCTTGAGTGTTGTTGGAGCTGCACTCATCATTTTTTAGTTCAAAAATATACTTTATTCATAAAAAATATTTTTGTATATCAACAAAGTCTATGCAGCTCTGTTCTGGACAGTCGCATATCAAAGAAACAAACAAACATTGGAGTTTGACTCTATCCAAAAAAAACAAAGAGTGCTCTTATACATACAATACTATATTTACACACATTGAGGCACTAGGAGGGTCCAATAACTGAATGGACCCCCATTTACTTTCAACTGGAAGACCTCAGACTGTGGTCTTTCTCCACTATGCCATGGTGGCAGCTGCCCCAGGCTTTAGTGGGTCCCTCAGCACATAGTCCTGGACCTTGGAATGTGCCAGTTTGCAACACTTGGTCAAGGTCAACTCCTTCTTATGGAAGACCAACATGGTTTGGGAAGACCAATAAATGTCTTTCACGGAGTTGATGATCCTTGAAGCGCAGTCGATGTTGGTCTCAGTGTACATCCTGGGAACAGACCATAGAACACAGAGTCCTGCATCTGCTAGAGAGAAATCTCAACAAAAACCACTGCATCTCTCTCCAGATTTCCTTTGTAAAGGCACATTCCAACCTCCCTGTATCTGCTTCAAGGGCAGTGTGCAGTGGTGCAGACCAACTGGGCGTACACAAAGGATCTCACAGGTCTCACCACCGGCCAAGTGATGTCTGCTTGTTGGAAAGTTCTGGTGATGAGGCATTCTGCCAAATGACTTTGACAATCTGTTCAATCTTCCTTCCCACCTATCCACTCCACCCTCCTCTCTGACCTATCACCTTTACCCCCAGCTCCATCCACTATTGCACTCTTAGCTACCTTCTCCCCAGCCTCAACCCCCTCCCATTTACCCCTCCACCCCTGAGGCTCCCATCCTCATTCCTGATGAAGGGCTCTGGCCCGAAACGTCGATTCTCCTGCTCCTCGGATGCTGCCTGACCTGCTGTGCTTTTCCAGCAACACAGTCTCGACTCTGATCTCCATGCATCTGCAGACCTCACTTTCTCCTAGTCTGTTCAGGGAACCACCCTCAGCTACATTCATCCAGGCAACTGGAGTTTTAAATTGAAGTTATCCATGAGCATGGATCTGGGAGAAAGTGAGGACTGCAGATGCTGGACATCAGAGTCGAAAAGTGTGGTGCTGGAAAAGCACAGCCGGTCAGGCAGCATCTGAGGAAACAGTTTCCCTAGAATGGTGCAGGGCAAGAGAGCACTAACCTCCACCCCCACTTCAGGCATTCCCCCGAAACAGAGTGCCACACACTGCACCCATATTCCCCTGCGTGCTCCTCTTGAACAGTCTGCCTCTGTCTTGAGAGAGAAGGATTCCACCCTCTGACTGTCTGGCTTATGCATGGCCACAGGCTCCATGATGCAGCACTGTGCCTGGTTTCCTGTTGTCTGCCATGATTCATTCTGTCTGCGTCAGACTGTTGAATCTTAATTGCAGCCCAGGCTGATAACTGGACAACAGGGGTCATCCCCTCCAAGACACAAACAACCCACACACATAAAAAAGACAAAAAAATAAACAAATGCACACATGCACAGGCACACAAACACACACACAGACACAATCACACACAGACTCAGATACAATCTCACACACAATTGCACACCTGCACAGGCAAGCACACAATCACACACACACACAATTACACACCCACAGGCACACACACAATGCAGGCACACATATACTTACAATTGCATACACATACATACAAACACACCCTCATAACCCCATAATCTCACACACACTGACACATATACATAAACTGGTAGACACACACAACATACACCCAAACTGAAACATGCACACAGGCAGGCACCGACACACAGATTCACACTATTTCACACAACACTGATAGATGCACACTGGCATACACAAGCCAAAACACATGCAAATAAACACTGACTCATATAAACTGGTACACAAACAGTGACATCCAAAACACTGACAGTACTGCTATACATATAGACACTGGGATACACACACAAACAAACATATTGGCAGAAACAGTAACATACAAACAATTACTAACACATATATACTCTGCTATAAACACACATAGTCGAGAATGTGGTGCTGGCAAAGCACATCATCCTGATGAAGCGCTTATGCCTGAAATGTCGATTCTCCTGCTCCTCGGATGCTGCCTGAGCTGCTGTGCTATTCCAGCACCACACTCTCAACTCTAATCTCCAGCACCTGGTGTCTTCACTCGCTCCTATAAGCACACGTAGGCAGCCATACAGACACAAACAAGCAGTTATACACACACACACAGATACACAGAGAAACACATGCAGGTAAAGACACACACTTGACAGATACACATGGAAGCTGACAGATTTGATTATTAGATTACCTTAGATTACTTTAGATTAGATTACTTTACAGTGTGGAAACAGACCCTTCGGCCCAACAAGTCCACACCGCCCCGCCGAAGCGCAACCCACCCATACCCCTCCATTTACCCCTTACCTAACACTACGGACAATTTAGCATGGCCAATTCACCTGGCCTGCACATCTTTGGACTGTGGGAGGAAACCGGAGCACCCGGAGGAAACCCACGCAGACACGGGGAGAATGTGCAAACTCCACACAGAGAGTCGCCAGAGGCGGGAATTGAACCCGGGTCTCTGGCACTGTGAGGCAGCAGTGCTAACCACTGTGCCACCGTGCCGCCCACGTGGGTGGCACGGTGGCACAGTGTGGGTGGCATGGTGGCACAGTGTGGGCAGCACGGTGGCACAGTGTGGGCAGCACTGCTGCCTCACAGCGCCAGAGACCCGGGTTCAATTCCCGACTCAGGCGACTGACTGTGTGGAGTTTGCACATTCTCCCCGTGTCTGCGTGGGTTTCCTCCAGGTGCTCCGGTTTCCTCCCACAGTCCAAAGATGTGCAGGTCAGGTGAATTGGCCATGCTAAATTGCCCGTAGTGTTAGGTAAAAGGGATAAATGTAGGGGAATGGGTGGGTTGCGCTTCGGCGGGTCGGTGTGGACTTGTTGGGCCGAAGGGCCTGTTTCTGCACTGTAAGTAATCTAATCTAATCAAATTTGCTGGCGATTAGTCAGAGGTCAGTTAATCCTCTGATTTTGTGGGGAAAGAGGTCAGGGTTAGCCTCTGGTTTTGGTGACTGGTATAATTAGATTTGGAGATGCTGGTGTTGGACTGGGGTGTACAAAGTTTAAAATTCACACTACACCAGGTGAGAGTCCAACAGGTTAATTTGGAAGCACTAGCTTTTGGAGCGCTGCTCCTTCATCAGATGGTTATGGCGTATAAGATCGTAAGACACAGAATTTATAGTGATCTTATACTCCACAACCTCTATATATATGACAGAGCTCGATCAGACCCAAATGCTCCAGAAACAACTTGCTAAATCCAATCTCAGCCATATGATCCTGATGCCGGCAGCTCTGATAAAATGTTGTGAGGATAAACTCTGCTGTTTCTCGGTGAATATTTGTGGATTCTGTGCCTCTTCAGCCTCACGTGGCCTGGCCACACCTGTATAGTAACATATATTTTATATATATACACCTCTTGTTCCAACCAGCTCGAGTAATCCCAGTCCCAATAGAATGAAAGTTGGCTTGCCACAGAATCTGAGTGCTCTTGGATTGGCAGTGCCAGCACAGACTGACTAAGCCAGGCACTTAAACAGCTCCTGACCTCAGTCAATCAACTGAAACCAACAGTGAACCATGAGGGCTCTCGATTCTCAGGATTGTAGACTTGCAGCACAGATAAATCAAAAAGCCAATACACTATCCCAGTTTACCAGGTGCAGACCACACAGGCTGGAGCTCTTTTCTTGCCTCTCAACTTTTCTTGCCACTCTGACCCCACCTCGACATTTGAAAATTGCTGTGACCCATAGAATGAAAACAAGACAGGAAGGGAATTGAATCTGGGGACAGGAAAGGGAGGGCTGAGGAGAGATTCATGAGGTTGGGAAAGGGGAGATTGAAGAGACAGGAGAGGGAGTGAGATTTGTGAGGGAGGAGAGGGATATTTGAACGTACAAACATATGAACATACAAACATACAATCATATGAATATACAAACAAATGTACATATAAATGTATAAACACATGACGATACAGACATATGAATACACAAACATATGAACATACAAACCTAACAGTCAAACACAAACATAAAAACATGTGAGCACTTACATATTTACATACAAATGTGTGAACATACAAAGATATGTATACAAACACATGAAGATACAAACATATGAATGCACAAATACATGAAGATGCAGATATATGAATATATAAACAGGGAGCAGCCGTTCAGTCCTCGAGACTGCTCCGTCATTCAATAAGGTCATGACTGATCTGATTTTGGCCTCTACTTAATTTTCCTGCCTTGTCACTCATCCTCTGCCTAAAGTATTCACTGATCCCACCTCCATCGCTCTCTGAGGAAGAGAATCTCAAAGACTCATGAATCTCAGAGAAAAAGTGCCCCTTTTTGTCATCTTAGTTTTAAATTTAATCCCCTGTTCCAGACACCCCCAGAAGGGAACCATTCTCTCAGCATCCACCCCGTCAAGTGTCCTCAGGGTCCTATATGTTTCAATAAGATCACCTCCCATTTCTCCAAATGCCAATGTAGACAGGGCCAAACTGTCCACATAACAGGACCACTCCCCCCAAAACCAACCAAGTTTTTAAAAAAAAAATCATTCACAGAATGTGCGCATTACTGGCTAGGTCAAATTTTATTGCCCACCCCTAATTGCCCAGAAGGCAGGCAAGTGTTAACCATGTTGTTGTGACTGTAAAGTCATACATCGGCCACACCAGGTAAGGATGGCATATTTCTTTCCCTAAAGGGCATTAGTCCAACAAAGGATAATCATCAGAATCTTAATTCCAGATTTTTACTGAACATAAATTCCACCATCTGCCATGGTGGGATTTGAACCCAAAAGTTTAGAACATGTTTCATTTAGAAATAACACAACCAGCTATTGCTTCCCCAGTTGAGTGAACTGTTATGAATTGTGTTTGATGCATTCACATCCTGTCTGAAATAAGGAGACCAATTCTGTGCACACTACTCCAGATGTGGTCTCGCCACATTCTAAACTACGTAACTTGCCTTCTTTTATATTCCATGTCCCTTGCAATAAATGACAACATCTCATATACCTTCTTCATTACTTGCTGTTGATGTGATTCATGTAGTAGGACACCCAGATCCCTCTGCCCCTCACGGTTCTGCAATCTCTATTCACATCATATGCTGCTTTTCTATTCTTCCTCCAAAATTTGACAAATTCACGTTTTCCCACCCTATTTTTGCATCTTCCAAAACCAGAGGACGTAGTGAACCAAACAGGTATTTTACAAGAGTCAAAAAGTGTGGCACTGGAAAAGCACAGCCGGTCAGGCAGCATCCGAAGAGCAGTTGAATCAATGTTTCAGGCATAAGCCCTTCATCAGGTATGTGGGGGCCGGTGGGGGGGCTGGGAGATAAATAGGAGGATGGGGGTAGGGCTGGGGGGGGTAAAGTACCTGGGAAGGCGATAGAGGTAGGGGGTGATGGTGATAGGTCGGAAGGGAGGATGGAGTGGATAGGTGGGTAGGAAGATGGACAGGTGGGACTGTTCAAGAGGGCATTGCCGAGTTGGAGGCTTGAATCTGGAATGAGGTGGGGGGAGGGGAGATGAGGAAACTGGTGAAATTGATGCTGTGTGGTTGGAGAGTCCCAAAGAAGAAGGTGAAGCATTCTTCCTCCAAGCGTCGGGTGGCTTGGATTTGGAGAAGGAGAAGGCCCAGGATTTGCATGTCCTTGGCGGAGTGGGAGGGGGAGTTGAAGTGTCCGGCCACAGGGTGGTGGGGTTGTTCAGTGCATGTTTCACAGAGATGTTCCCTAAAACGTTCCGTGAGTTGGTGTCTTTTCTCCCCAATGTAGAGGAGACCCAATTGAGAGCAACGGATTTTACGAGACTCAATGATATCTCTCCAGGACCCCCTTCACACTCCACCGTTTTGCAACCCACTCTGCGACTTCCTCACCCAACTACACCCAGGTCAATCCCTCTCATTGCTGCCCTGCACATTCCCCTCTAGAATAGACCTCTGTAGCTTTCCAACTCTGTGTAGCTGAAACTGACCTTTCCTTTCCAATCCATAGAATCTCTACAGTGTGGAAACAGGCCCTTCAGCCCAACAAGTCCACACCGACCCTCCGAAGAAACACCCACCCAAACCCATTCCCCTACATTTACCCCTGACTAATGCACCTAGCCTACACATACCTGAACACTAAGGGCAATTTAGCATGGCCAATCCACCCTAACCTACACATCCCTGAACACTATGGGCAATTTAGCATGGCCAATCTACCCTAACCTACACATACCTGAACACTATGGGCAATTTAGCATGGCCAATCCACCCCAACCTACACATCCTTGAACACTATGGGCAATTTAGCATGGCCAATCCACCCTAACATACACATAACTGAACTCTATGGGCAATTTAGCATGGCCAATTCACCCTAACCTGCACATCCCTGAACACTATGGACAATTTAGCATGGCCAATCCACCCTAACCTGCACATCCCTGAACACTATGGGCAATTTAGCATGGCCAATCCACCCCAACCTACACATCCTTGAACACTATGGGCAATTTAGCATGGCCAATCCACCCTAACATACACATAACTGAACTCTATGGGCAATTTAGCATGGCCAATTCACCCTAACCTGCACATCCCTGAACACTATGGACAATTTAGCATGGCCAATCCACCCTAACCTACACATCCCTGAACACTTTGGACAATTTAACATGGCCAATCCACCCTAACCTGCACATTCCTGAACACTATGGGGTAATTTAGCATGGCCAATCCACCCTAACCTACATATCCCTGAACACTATGGGCAATTTAGCATGGTCAATCCACCCTAACCTACACATCCCTGAACACTATGGACAATTTAGCATGGCCAATCCACCCTAACCTACACATCCCTGAACACTTTGGACAATTTAACATGGCCAATCCACCCTAACCTGCACATTCCTGAACACGATGGGGTAATTTAGCATGGCCAATCCACCCTAACCTACATATTCCTGAACACTATGGACAATTTAGCATGGCCAATCCACCCTAACCTACACATCCCTGAACTCTATGGGCAATTTAGCATGGCCAATCCACCCTAACATACACATAACTGAACTCTATAGGCAATTTAGCATGGCCAATTCACCCTAACCTGCACATCCCTGAACACTATGGACAATTTAGCATGGCCAATCTACCCTAACCTACACATACCTGAACACTATGGACAATTTAGCATGGCCAATCCACCCTAACCTACACATCCCTGAACTCTATGGGCAATTTAGCATGGCCAATCCACCCTAACATACACATAACTGAACTCTATAGGCAATTTAGCATGGCCAATTCACCCTAACCTGCACATCCCTGAACACTATGGACAATTTAGCATGGCCAATCTACCCTAACCTACACATACCTGAACACTATGGGCAATTTAGCATGGCCAATCCACCCTAACCTACACATCCCTGAACTCTATGGGCAATTTAGCATGGCCAATCCACCCTAACATACACATAACTGAACTCTATAGGCAATTTAGCATGGCCAATTCACCCTAACCTGCACATCCCTGAACACTATGGACAATTTAGCATGGCCAATCTACCCTAACCTACACATACCTGAACACTATGGGCAATTTAGCATGGCCAATCCACCCCAACCTACACATCCTTGAACACTATGGGCAATTTAGCATGGCCAATCCACCCTAACATACACATAACTGAACTCTATGGGCAATTTAGTATGGCCAATTCACCCTAACCTACATATACCTGAAGACTATGGGCAATTTAGCATGGCCAATCCACCCTAACCTGCACATCCCTGAACACTATGGGGTAATTTAGCACGGCTAATCTACACTAACCTACACGTCCCTGAACATTATGAGGTAATTTACATGGCCAATCCACCCTAACCTACACATCCCTGAACACTATGGGGTAATTTAGCACGGCCAATCCACCCTAACCTACACATCCCTGAACACTCTGGGATAATTTAGCACGGCCAATCCACCCTAACCTACACATCTTTGGCCGTGGGAGGAAACCAGAGCACCCGGAGGAAACACACACAGACATGGGGAGACGTGCAAACTCCAACACATACAGTCACCCAAGACTGGAATTGAACCCAGGTCCCTGGTGCTGTGAGGCAGTAGTGCTAACCACTGACCAACCATGCTGCCCCAATTGCATTTTTCTAAGAGTTCCTTCTGCTTTTACGATTTCAAACACCTCTGCCTATTATATTTTTTTACCACACATCTCAGCATCCACGTTTCAAAAGTCTCAATTTTCTTTCGCAGACCTTTACCTAATATCCAGGAGTAGGAAAGTGGATCAAATATAACACCTTAACAGTTCTTTTCCCTTGTCACAAGGTGGAGTTTTCTCATATCCTCCATCTTCACAAAGTTATCACCTCATCAAAAAAGTCAAATCAAATTGTCAAACATTTTCTCTCAACAACTCTATGCTGGCTCCTTTCTAAATCCAAACTTATTCAAATGACTGTTAATTTTCTCTCCGATTATTGGTTCCACCATCGCTATAATTAAGCTGTGTGTTTGTAGCTTTATCCTTGGCCCCTTTTTGTTTGAACAAGGGTGGAACATTCAAAATCTTCCAGTCCTCTGACACCACCCTTGGATCTATGGAGCCTCAGATGATTGTACCTCAGCTTGTGAAATTTCAGTCTCCAATTCCCTCAAAAACTGAGAATATATCATGTTTGGACCTGGGGGATTCTTCCATTTTAGTTGCTGCTGACCCTTCTAACATTTCCTCTTCATCTATTATTACCTCACCCAGCATCCTGACAAGCTCCTTGTCTACCATACTGAAGCAGCCCACGTACATATGCAGAAAGACCTGGACAACATTCAGGTTTAGACTGTTCAATGACAATAAGCAACATTTGCACCACACAAGTAAAAAATAAAGACCATCTCCAACAAGAGAGAATCTAACAATTTGCCTTTGACATTCAATGGCATTCCCATCATGGAGTCCACCATTACCAACATCCTAGAGGTTACCATTGACCAAATATTAACTGGACTGGCTCAGATAAATACATTGGCTAGAAGGACAGGTTAGAGGCTAGGAATCCTGCAGTGAGTAACTCACCTCATGACTTCCCAAAGCCTGTCCTACATCTACAAGGCACAAGTCAGGAGTGTGATGGAATACTCCCCACTTGCCTGGATGGATGCAGCTTCAGCAACACTCAAGATGCCTGACACTATCCATGACAAAGCAGTCTGCTTGATTGGCATCACATCCACAAACAATCACTCTCTCCAGCACTGATGCACAGTAGCAACAGTGTGTATCATCGCCAAGATCCACTGCAGCAACTCACCCAGTCTCCTACAACAGCATTTCCACATCCATGATCACTACCAACTCAAAGGACAAGGGCAGCAGATATATGGGAACATCACCCCTGCATGTTCCCCTCCAAGCAACTCACCATCCTGACTTGGAAATGTATTGCCCTTCCTTCACTGTCACTGGGTCAGAATCCTGAAACATTTTAACGGCACTACATAGTCTGTCACAATTCAAAAGGTACCTCAGCACTGTCTCCAGGCCAGTTGGACATGGGCAATAAATGCCGGACCACTCACCAACACCCGTGTCCCATGCATGAATGAATAAATAAAGATAATGTTGAAGCAGCAAGACCCGGCAAATGAGAATAAGGGAGAGAGAGAGGAAATAGAGAAGGGTCTGGATCAGGAGAGATATGGAGGCGAAATAGAGCATTTATTTATAAAACACAGAGAATGGCTGAAGAAACTCAGCAGGTCTGGCAGCATCTAGAAAGAAACAGAATTAACATTTTGAGTCCAGTATGACTCTTCTTCTGAACATTTGTCGCGATTTTTTCGGTTTACCCGACTGCACTCTCTGTCTCACACTGACGTTACATCAATCAACCCCAGCCCTCCCCGTTCCTTATTTCTGATTTTCCACTGTGATGTAATGCTTTGTGGCTGGTGAGATAATACAGGCTGTTGGAGAGCTTGAAGGAGCTGGAAAAAGATTAGTGTGTGCTGCCCTGACGTGTGGTAGCAGTGTGGGTGGCAATGGTATGTTGGCACCAGTCCAGAAACATTTAGTGGTTGGTTTGACTGTCTCTGTATGAGCACAATCACTGTTTTGCTGCTGCAGCTGGGTGAAGCATTCAAGGGGAAATACAGTCATGCCTCATTGAATTGGGCATCGTGAAGGTCCATGCCGCTTTTGCTCGTATACCTCACTGGGCATTGACCATGTTCCAAAATGGAACGACTCGCTCACGTGTGGGGAGGGAGGGGCACATATCCAGGAACTCCTCCTCTACCTATTTGGACATGCATTCTCCCCTATCAACTCCCCCGTCAAGGGATGGAAGTTACCCCTTCCTCACCCCCCTCCCCCCACCCACCCATACTACCACCAGCCCCAGCAATAGCAGGAAAGAAACAGTCTGGTGCTGTAGCCCATGTCTCGTGCCAATGGGCACTGGGTTAAAAGTGTCAGATAAAGACAAGGAAAGCACTGTGAAGTGTTTAGCTCCATCACCTTCCAGTTAGGTCCCAATGAAATTATTACAAAGAGATAAGAGGCATGCTACTCACCTCCTGACTAAATACTGTGACTATAAGAGCAGGTCAGAGCCTGGCAATCTTGCAGTGAGTAACTCACCTCCTGACTCCCCCAAAACCTGTCCACCATTGACAAGGTACGAGTCAGGAGCGTGAGGGAGTACTCACTGTGGGATTCCCAGGCTCTGGGTCAAAATCCTGGAATTGGCTCCCTCAGAGTACTTGGACTATAGCATTTCAAGATGTCAGCTTTTCTGCCTTCTCAAGTGGTAATTGGGGACGGGAAATAAACGCTGGTACAGCTAGCGACACCCACATCCCATGAATAATGGAGAAAAACTGGATCACACACTGCTGTCAGGTGCTAACAGGAAACAATTGATGCACCTTGACAAGTGTGGAGAAAGGAGAGACATATTTCCGCAAAATATAAGCTCATTATTCTTCCAGGTTGACTTGGTACATCTGCCAAAGAATGTTAATGTTGAAGAAATATTAAGGAATGATGATGTGATATTGGAGTTGAATTGCCATTACAGTCGGATTGTAGAGAAATTAACTGCACTCTTTAGGGAGCAAAGTGCAGGAAGAAAATAATTGGGAGTCTTTGAAAATCTGGGTTATATCCCATTTTCTAAAAATGCTTCGGTTTATACATTGTAGAAATAAATCAAAGGTGGAATGGTAAAGCTGTTTAACCAGGTTGGCGGAGGGGCATTAGAAATGGATAGCCAATGTGATGAAACCTTCTAGAGTGCAACCAACAGAGCTAGGAACTGTGTGTGGGAAATAACATAGCACACAAGGAGGCCATTCGGCTAATCATATCTGTCCTGGCTCCTTTATAGAGGCATCCAACTTGTCTCACTCCCAAAGTCCTGCAAATATTCCAACATTGGAATGCTACTCTCCAATCTGATTGTGCTAAACTTTTAAGGCAATGCATTCCTGGTCACACTAACTCTTTGTCGCCTTTGGTTCTTTTTGCCTGTGGGAGGTACTGTCCCTAGACTGTATTATGAACTAAAATAAATAATCCTGAATTGAGCAGTTGAAGTTTGAGCTATTTGCACAGACATCAACAAAGGAGGTGTTATACCTGTCTTCAGACTGAAGCATTTGCTTAGCTTCTGTAGCTTGAGGCTAAGGTTGGACTTGTTGCCCTGCGTGTGGTGAGATTAAAAGCCTAGTCATAAATTTTCCTCTCAGCATGCCCAGTATAGGAGGGCCTTGAACACAGTGCCAAAAAGACCAGGCCTTAATGTCTGCAGCAGCTGCAGGGATAGAAGGAGCAGGCTCCTCCCAACAGGTAAACCAGGTAGGCCTGAAACACTCATCAAAATTACTAATGAACTACTGGCATCACTCATAGCAACCAACTGAGTGTAAAAGAAAACAATCTTAACCACTATCTCAGCTTTTGTTTCACATTTTCCTTCCCTGTGTTCCAGTTGTTAAATATAGTGCTGTCCACAAAGAGACAGTCTAAGGCTCCACCTACCAAGAATGTCTGATCCTCAATGTGATGTTAAAGGGACCAGGTTGCTGCCCAATTGAGGGGAGTTGTGCTGCCACCTGCAGGTCACCTTTCGCCATTGTCCATTCCCAGAATGCTCCCCATCAGGTTTTCGGTTACGTGAATAGTCACAGAGTTCTGACCACTTCCATTAGGAACATGTGGGCCAAGCCGCCATTATTCCATCCTGGCTGGTTCACTGTGCGGCAGTATAGGAAACTACAGCATCCAATAGAATGTGACCTCCTGGTCACTTGCCATTCCTGTACACCATTTTACTCCCAGCTAACATTCCCATCCTGCCGATTACAGGATTCCAGCAAAGGCTAACACAAGCTGAAGGAACAGTTGTAGCAGAGTGTACCATTTACAAGACACACTGGAAAAATTCAGCAAGGCTCCTCTGACAGCACCTTCCAAACACACAACCACTTCCATCTATTTCATAGAATCATAAAATGATTTGATTTATTATTGCTACATGTATCTAAATACAATGAAAAGTATTGTTTTTCATGTAGTACTGGCAGATCATACCATGCAAAGATCATAGGGTGATTCAACAGTCCAAGGAATACAAAGTTATGACTGCCCAGAAGGTGTACAAAAAGCAAGATCAACATTAGATTTGAAATTTGAGAGGTCCATTCAGCAGTCTAATAACAGCAGGGAAGAATCTGTTCATGAACTTGTCAGCACCCGTGTTTAAACTTTTGTATCTTCTGCCTGATGGAAGAGGTTGGAAGGGATTATAACCGGGGTGGAAGAGGTCTTTGACAATTTTGACTGTCTTTCTACAACAATCAGAAGTGTAGCTGGAGCCTATGGGTGGGAATTTGGCTTCTGTGGTGGTCTGGGCTGTGTTCACAACTTTCTGTACTTTGTTATGGTCCTGGGCAGAGCAGTTGCTGTAACAAGCCATGATGCATCCAGACAGAATGCTTCCTATGGTGCATCTGTAAAAGCTTGTGAGGGCTCTTATGGACATGCCGAATTTCCTTAGCCTCCTGAGGATGAAGAGGCATTGTTATGCCTTCTTGTGACCACCGCATCAACGTGAGTGGTCCAGGACAGATTGTTGGTTATCGTCAGTCCTATGAACTTGATGCTCTCCATCTCAGCTCCATTGATGTAGGAAGGGCATGACCTCCTCTTTGCTTCCTGAAGTCAATGATAAGCTCTTTGGTTTTGCTGACATTGAGGGAGTGATTGTTATCTCTGCATCATGACACCAAGCATTCTATCTACTTCTTGTATTCTGTCTTGTTATTGTTTGATATCTGGGCCACCAACAGTGGTGTCATCAGCCAACTTGTAGATGGAGCTCAGACAAAATTTGGGCACACAGTAATGAGTGTACAGGGAATACAGTAGAGGCTGAGTACACATCCTTGCAGATGTTGAGGATTATCATGGAGGAGGTGCTGTTGTCTATCTTCACTGTTTGCGGTCTGTGGGTCAGGAAGCTGAGGATCCAGTTGCAGAGGGCGGAGCCAAGACCTTGGTCTCAGAGATTGGAGTTTAGTTTGGTTGGGATTATAGTGTTGAAGTCGGAGCTGTAGTCAATGAGTAGAAGCTTGACATAGGTATCCTTATTATCCACATGTTCCAGGGATGAGTGTAGGGTTATGGAAATGGCATTTGCTGTGGACCTGTTGAAAGGGGTCGAGGCACCTGGGAGGATGAGTCTCTAGGAAGACAAGGGCAGTAGATACATGCACTCCGTGCAAGTTCCCCTCCAAGCCATTTTCCATTTTGGAAACATACAGTCTTCAGGACTCAACAGTTAAGTCCAGAGCATGACCGTTATCCTCCAATTTGATTACACCCCGTTGTTTGTATGGGTTTGCTCTCAGCAAAGAGGACTCATTTTCTGCTCATGAGGAGTTGTCATCCCTTTCTCCCTCACCCTCACATTTCAGTCTGAATGTTCATATCGAAAGTGAAGCAAGTTGGTTGGAAAGTGCCAATAAGAACCTATGACCAAATTCAAAAAAGTTACCAGGATGCTGCCTGAGAATGGAGGGTTGTGTTATAAAAATTGACTGGAAAGACTGGGATCTTTTTCACTCGAGTATAGGAGGTTGACGGGTTACATTGAGGTTTATAAAATCATGAGGACATAGATAGGGTGAATGACCAGGCACTTTTTCCTAGGGTAGGAGAGTTCACAATTAGGGGACATATTTTTAAGGAGAACGATTTTAAAAAGGACATGAGGGGCAGCCTTTTTACACAGAGAATGGTTCATGTGTGGAATGAACTGCCAGAGAATGTGGTGGATGCAGGTACAGTTACAATGTTTAAAAGACATTTGGATAAGTTCATGAATAGGAATAGAGGAATATGGGCCAAGGGCAGGTAGGTGGGACTAATTTAGTTTGGGAACATGGTCGGCATGGACGGGTTGGACCGAAGAGTCTGTTTCCATGCTGTATGACTTTATGACTGTACCTAATCCTGAATGCCTAGCCTGAAGAAGGAAATAAAAGGAGACTGGATTTGTACCAGCATTACTGTACCGAGCCAGTTCAACCCCACTTTGACTCACATGCCCCAGTGACAATCTCCTTGACCCCTTTCTCCTGAAGTTGTTTCCCCTACTTCCCTGGAACAGCAATCCCAACTCTGGGGAAAGTGCGGGGGATGGGGTAATGAATAAAACAGAAGTTTCCTGAAGACCGTTGGCCTAATTCCTATTCCTCATGTACTTTAGTCAGTTATGTTTTCTCCAACAACTGCAGTTGAAACACGCATTTCGATTTCGGCCTTCCCTTTTAAGGGAGTCAATGTTCACTCCCCCTTGCAGGGCCAGTAGTGGAATTGATGGTCTCACTGCACCGTTACCAATGGCAACACTGTTACTGCCCATTTGAAAGTAGCCTGCTATTTGCATGTCCAAATCGTCTGCATGTTTTAAGCGATCAACCCATTTTTGAAAGGAAAAGAACTAAAGTTTGTATGTTGTGTTATTTTTGCATCTTTTATAATCACCAGACCTTTGAAAGTAGGTTACCACTAATGAAGTGCTTCTGGGTGTATTGTAGGAGACATGACACACAATTTGTGCACAGCAACAGTACAATGATAATGACCAGATAATCTGTTTTATTGTAACATTGTTTGAGGGATTAATTGGGAGCCTGGGGGTATCACGCCTCCTCCTCTTCAAAATAGAGGTGTGGAAACCTTTACATGCAGACTGTTAGCATCTTGGTTTAAAGCTTCTGAAAGATGGCACCTCTGACAGTGCAGCACTCTCTCTGCACTACACTGGGGAGTATCAGCTATGATTTTTTTTTAATGCTCAAGCCCCCATGTGGGAATCGAACCAGGAAATCTCATGAGGCACGAATAAGGCACAGCTAATACAGAATTTGAACATGGCAATCATGACTGACATGGACTCTCAGCTTCCAAAATCATCCAGGAAAACCATCTTGGGGATCCTCCATCATCTCCCCATGTTTTCCAGACCGAAATATCTCCAGTCCTTCCTCACGATATTGTGCCTTCTACAGGAAATAACCTCATATCTCCCTTCGGCCTTCTGTCCAAATGACCATAACTGAATGCTGTATTAAAGATGTGCTTTGACCAGATCACTGCACCATCACTGCTTGAGAGAGTGGTGGAGGCAGCTACAATCCTGGTGTTCAATAGAGAATTAAATCATTATTTGAGGAAGGAAGGTTTGCAGGGCTACAATGGGGTTGGCTAGTTTCCTCTTACAGAGAAGATGAGGGAATAACCATGATTCTACAAAGAGGGAGATTTTGAGGTGTAGTGGGTAGCTTCCATGGCTCTCAGCCGAAAGTCTGGGTTTGAGTCCATTTGATACCTTTGTAACCTGGTCAAACAGTTCAAGCATCAACTTGCAAATCTTTCCAACACATGCCAAGAGCAGATGGTAAGAGTGGGCAAGATTCCTGGTCAGTCAAGTGATGGTAAGAACATTGGAGCCTCTACCATCACTATCCATAGTCTGGACTGCAACCTGCTACAGAAACATGTATGCTGCCCTACAGAGGAATCAACTGGTGATGGTTGTGATGCAATTGACAGGACCTGCATTTGGCAAAGAATTAAAGAAGAAATAGGATATAAACCTCGGCTTTGCTGACAGATAGTCTTTTTTTTATTAAATCAACCTATTCAGACATGACATTTTAGAACCAGGAGTTCTACCAGGGAGATGTGGTAGACCATTTCTGGAGTCATAGAGATGTACAGCACGGAAACAGACCCCTCAGTCCCACTTGTCCATGCCAAGTAGATATCCTAAATTCATCTAGTCCTATTTGCCAGCATTTGGCCCATATCCCTCTAAACCCTTCCTATTTCTGTACCCATCCAGTTGCCTTTTAAATGTTGTGATTGTACCAGCCTCCACCATTTCCTCTGGTAGCTAATTCACCACCCCTCTATGTGAAAAGATTGCCCCTTAGGTCCTTTTAAATCTTTCCTGTCTCAGCTTAAATATAATAACTGAACCTACGCACCCCTCAACTCACTGCTGTCCATGTGCCTGTCCAGCAGTCGCTTAAATGATCCTAATGACTCTGCTTCCACCACCACCACTGGCAAAGCATTCCATGCCCTCCAATCTATGCCCTCTAGTTTTGGACTCCCCTACCATGGAGAAAAGGACTTGATGTTTCACCCTGTTCCATGCCACTCTTGATTTTATTGCGGACTGAGATGAGGAGAAATGTCTTCACCCAGAGAGTGGGGAGCCTGTGGAATTCTCTGTCACAGAGGGCGTTTGAGGCCAAAACATTGAATGTTTTCAGGAAGGAGTTAAATATAGTCCTTAGGGCTAAAGGATTTGTGGAGAAATTAGGAACAGGGTGCTAAGTTGGATGATTAGACATGGTGATATTGAATGGTAGAGCAGGTTTGAAGGGATGAACGGCCCACTCCTTCCTATGTTATGATTCACCTCTGGGACAGGTGGGATGTGAACCCGGGCCAGAGGTAGGGAAACTACCACAAGAGGCCTCCTCTGATTCCCATTAGGTTTATCACTTGGTCTATATTTAATGCTAATTGTTGCTTCATTCCAAATTGAATTTGATTAAATGACCTTGATTTCCTTAAATTCACATGCAGCTATTTGTTCTCCATTTACAAATATATAAAATGTGCATTTCTGCTCCTCGTGGGACTTCACAAACATCTGGCTGCATCTATTCGTACGCACAGAAGCCAAGCCTTCAATCAAATTGCTGGCTGTTCCTTCAGAATAATCCAAACATTTCAGCTCTGAGTTAATACTTAGTAAAAATTTTCCAAGGAGAAATTAAATATGATACCCAATTTATTCTTTTGGCACAATGTTCCTTCTCTGAGTTACAATGAATGGTCTATTCATGGATTAAGCCAGTTATGGAAGCTACCTCACAATATATAATATCATCACTGCATCACGGTGCTGAATTTAAATCGAAAATGTCAAAGCCACTAACACCTACATACAGAATTGTGTTGAATATCTGGCACAGAGACAGGCCATTCAGCCCAACCAGAATTAGTCTAGCCCTCTCCCATGTTTCATTATTTACCTCTATCAGTGTTAGAATTCCAAATTCACACCCCTCAGCTAGGTTTTTTAACTTCCTTTCTTCTTCCATGGGATGTGGACATTACTGGTCAGGCCAGCATTCATAGAGTTATATACAGCATGGAAACCCTTCGGTCCAATCAGCCATAATCCCAAAATAAACTAGTTCCACCTGCCTACAGTTGGCCCATATCCCTCCAAACCTTTCTTACTCATGTACTTCTCCAAATGTCTTTTAAACCTTGTAACTGTCCCCACATCCACCACCTCCTCAGGAAGTTCATTCCGCACACGAATTACTCTGTGTAAAAAAATTGCCCCTCGTGTCCTTCTTAAGTCTTTCTCCTCTCACCTTAAAAATATGTCCACTTGACTTGAAATCCCCCACCCTCGGAAAGGACATCTGCCATTCACTTTATCTATAGCCCTGATTATTTTATAAACCTCTATAAGGTCACCTCTCAACCTCGTACGCTCAGTTTTTAAAAAAGTTTCAGCCTATCCAGCTCTCTTCATAACTCAAACTCTCCATTCCAGGCAACATCTTGGTAAGTCTCTTCTGAACCTTCTCCAGTTTAATAATATCCTTGATATAACCGAGTGACCAGAACTGGACACAATACTCCAGAAGAGGTCATTTGTTGCCCATCCCTAATTATCCTGGAACTGAGTAGCATGCTAGGACCATTTCAGAGAGCAGTTAGGTGTCAATCACATTGCTGTTGGTCTGGAGTCACATGTAGGCCCAGACCAGGTAAGGACATGAGATATTCTTTGCTAAAGGATATCAGTAAAACAGATGGATTTTAACAATAATTACTGGTTACCATTGGACTAGTGTTTTTAGATTTAAAAGCTGGCCTAGTGGTGACCATATAGCCATTGTCTGTTTACATGAACTAGCTCACCTGGGTCACTATCCCCCCATAATAAACGTTTGAAGTCCAATTGCTAACCCTGTTTTTCTCTCTCACAGATACTGCCAGACCTGCTGAGCTTCTCCATCACTTTATGTTTTCATTTTAGATCTCTGCAGTAGCTTGCTTTTATTTGACAAGCCCCTAATTTGGTGCCGTCAGCAAATTTAGAAATTATGATTTCTGACACTAAAGTCTGAATCATTAAAATGTAAATTGTGATCAGCATTGATCCCATATCACACAGTGGCCCCATATCTTACTTGGTGCACAATTGCATGATCATGTATAAGTGTGAGAAGACCCGGCCTCTGTAATCATGTAGTTCTGATGATGGCCACATATTTCCCAGTTCGGTCCCTCTCCGCAGTTGGCACATTCCATTGCCTGAGAGCCCTGTGAGAGTCCCTTTGATACAATGCCACATTGCCACTTATCCTGATTGGATGAGATCACAGATCCTTTTGCAGCCCTGGAGAGCGCTGAGGTTAATGATATATTCATTATATCATTAAGGTACACAAGTGAAGGGTATTGTTTAATTAAGCACTTATAAAGAGATCTGGTCCCCGCTCTCTCGCTCTCTCTACACCCATTCCCTTTTTGATATTAGCATTGCTTTTAACAGGCTTTGCTTGTAAATATTTAATTGCCCACACGGGTGTTTTCCTGATGCTAAAAAAAACTAAAATAATAAACTCTATTCACAAAAGTGTCTTTATTTTCTGACTCACTATGTAATTAACCACAGGTGATTTGGGGAAAAAGACCAAAGTAGGCCCAAAGGGCTCTCTTGTAGTAGTAGTAATGTTCCTTTCCCTGGACTGGGAGGCCTGTGTTCAAGAATGATGATACTATGGCTTTAAGAGGTGCATTTGGTCTTTTTTTTATGAAAAAAGGTGAGGACAGTTTGTGAGACCTTGGTTTTTTTTTTAAGTTGGAACAATAGAAGCAGCCTGAATGGGTGGGGTCATGCTCCCTTCGTACCAGAATGTTTACTTTTAGCTTTCAGCAGCTGCTGTTAGGATCTTGAAGCTGGATATGGAAGCTCTCAATCTTCTCTATGTTACAGGTAAAAGCTGGGGCTCGCTTCCTGCTGCTAGAATTACATGTGAGACCATCTATGTTACTGAATTTGCCTTTGCCAAGGGTGTGTTTATGGAATGTTACTGCATTGGAACAGTTACTGTTTAGTAATTAAATCATCTATTATTCTGTGAAGTTTTCCAATAGAGTTGCTATTCCAATTCTTCCTTTTGTCTGGATTTTAACTGTTGTGTATGAATAATATGTGTTTTGTTTCAAGACTGGTAGTTTGATTAATCAAATTGCATCTGGAATGCAATACCTGGCACTAGTCTTTAACATAAGAAAACGTTAGGGTCTAGGCTGTCTTCTTCATATATTTTGAGGGGCTTTGGTTGGTCCATAACACAAGTTTCACCTGCTCCAGAGGTGTGTGATAACATCTCTGAACGGGTTGATTAGAAAAATACATTTATTTTAAAAAAATAGACATAAAGGTAATGTCCCTATCCCTGGTCCAGGAGGCCTGGATTCAAGTTATACCTTGAGGCGTATTGATAAGGTGAATGGCAGGTGTCTATTCCCTCAGGTAGAGGATATCAAGAGTAGCGGGCATATTTTAAGGTGAGAGGAGGAAGATTTCAAAAGGACACGAGGGGTAACGTTTTTACACAGAGAATGGTTTGTGTGTAGAATGAATTGCCAGAGAAAGCAGTGGATGCAGGTACGATTACTGTGTTTTAAAGACGTTTGAATAAGTACATGAATAAGAAATGTTTGGGGGGGATATGGGCCAAGCAGTGGGCGGTGGGACTAGTTTCGCTTGGAATTATACATGTAAGGGTCTGTTTCTATGCTGTAAGACTCTATCTCTGAACAGGTTGAAGAAAATAGAAAAAATTTATGAAAGAGATTCTGCTGGGAAATGGGGTGGTAGGTCAGAAACTGACAAAAACAAGGCTGCATTTTTAAATAAACCTATCATTGGAGGAAACTGTGTCTGGTTCCATACTTTACCAATTGGCTTGGGATTAGGTTACTGAAATGTAAGCCTTATGTTTTGCATGCAAGTGTCTGGAATGGGTCTTGAACTCACAATGCAAAGGAAAAAGATCAGCCCATTGAGCCACACTCTGCACAAAAGCAGGACGGTAGGGGCCCCCCACTCTAAATGCTCACTTTCTCATTTAATAACAAAGATGGAGAAGGGAAAATGCGAGCAAGAGAAGTCCCTTAAAATGTTCCTTTAGAATAAAGTAGTAAGTTAGTTAGGAAAAAAAGAGATACGTTTTGTCGTAGGTACATAAAGGTATGGTTGTACACTATAAAGGAATTGGGTGGCACGGTGGCTCAGTGGTTAGTACTACTGCCTCACAGTGCCAGAGATCTGGGTTCAATTCCACCTTCGGGCGACGTTGTGGAGTTTGCACTTTACCCTCTGTGTCTGTGTGGGTTTTCTCCTGGTCCTCTTCTTTCCTCCCACAGTCCAACGATGTGCAGGTTAGGTGTATGGGCCATGCTACATTGCCATGTGATATCTAGAGATGTGTAGGTTGGGTATATTAGCCATGGGAATAGTAAGACTATAGGGTGGGGGGGGGGGGTGTTTGGGTGGGATGCTGTTCAGAGGGGCGGTGTGGACTCAATGGGCTGAATGGCCTGCTTGCACAGTGTAGGGATTCTATGAATTTAGACAGGCTGACAGTGATTGGGGATCTTTCTGCATAAATAGCCCATAATACCCTGGAACAGTTCTCCAATATGTGCCAATCTCAAACTCTACCACATATGAATAAAATCAAAATGCTAACGATATGAAACAAACACCAGAGAAAAGGCCTTGGCTATTCACCCTATCCATCCCCCTTATGATTTTATAAATTTCTATAAAGTCATCCCTCAGCCCCTGACACTCCCTGGAAAATAGGCCAAGCCAACTCTTAGAATAGAATAGATTAGAATATCCTTTATTGTTACATGTACTCAAGCATAGAGACACAGGAGTACAATGAAAACTTTACAATGTCGCCTCTTATGGTGCCGTCTCAGATACAAAGAACAAACATACAAATCTTGGATACCTTGATCAAAACCTTTCATCTTTTCCCCTCAGCACTTTTCTTTTATGAGAGGAGATCCAGCCTTTCAAGCCTTCCCTGATTTCTACACTCACAATTTGTGAGATCAAACTTTAGCTGCACCCTCTCCAGGGCCTCAAGATATGAGGGGAGATCCTGTAACTGACCATATTATTCTTGGACCTTTCTCTTCTCATCAAGATTATCCTCAACATTATTTCATGTTTCATCCCTTCAGTTATCCTCATGTACCACGTTTTTTAAAATTTGATCGTGGGATGTGAGCCACCATTTATTGCCCATCCCTAATTGCCCTGGAGATAGTGGAGAGGTGCCCCCATGAACCAGTGTAATCTGAGAGGAAATGTGAAGGACTGATTCCAGGATTTTGACTCAGCAACAGCAAAGGAATGGCCAATATATTTCCAAGTCAGGATGGTGGGTAGCTTGGTCGCAGGTTTGTAACATGCTGTGGAAAGAACCTTATTGCTTCGGTGGAGATGGTATACACTGCTGCCATTGTATAGTGAATGGCAGAGGGAGTGGGTGTTTGTGGATGTGCTGCCAATCAATCCGGCTGCTTTATTCTGGATTGGGTTGAGCTTCTTGAGTGCTGTTGGAGCTGCTCCAAACCAGATTGGTGGGGAGTATGCCCTCATACTCCTGACTTGCGCCTTGTCAATGGTGGACTGGCTCTGGGAGAGTGCCAGTTCCCAATACCTTGCAGGTGGACTGTAGGCTTTACCAATTCTGGGTGTGTCTTGTGTCCAATGTTCAGTGACTTTGGAGAAAGAGTGGGGAGTGTGATGGATTAGATGGTTCTATCAAAGAGCCTGCACAGTTATGGTGGACCTCCTCTCTGCTGTCCAAATCCATAATTCTTGACATTGATCAGACAACAGCATAGTCAACAGCTTTGAGATCTAGTTCATACTCAGAAAAGTAAAGTTACTCAACCTACAGATGCTCTGGGAATGTTGGTTTGAAATGTTTCCAATTGAGCTCAGTCAGTGTTTGCTCAGAATGGGGACCTGGGCTCATGTTCTCTCCTCAGCCCAGTGGAGGTCCTCTATTCCCTTCAGGTCTCTGTGAGGTCTAGCTTGGGAGAAGGTGGGTGGGGGGGACCTGAAGATTCACTCACTCTGATTGGTTAATGACTCCCCCGACCTTTTTCTCTGTCCCCTCATTTACTCCTGTTGATATCCCTTACCCTGGGAGGACCAGCTGTCTACATTATGTCAATCATCTGTTTAAATCCTTTCAGCCAGTGACCATGGGCAGCTACTGATGATGTCAAGGTGACCTTGTCCCCTTGCCCATCTCCATTTGAAGGTCAGTTTTCATTCCTTTAGGGGAGGTGATGGCCTAGTAGTATATGTCAATTCAGAGACACAGGTAATGTTCTGGGCACCTGGGTTCAAATCCTGCCATGGCAGATGGTGGAATTTGAATTCAATAAAAATCTGGAATTAAGAGCCTAATGATGACCATGAAATCATTGTCAGTTGTTGGGAGAAACTTCAGGGAAGGATCTCTGCCATCCTTACCTGGTCTGGCCTGTACCACTAATCCAGAATGTATGTGATTCCAGACAGGAGTCTAGATTAGAGTGGCGCTAGAAAAGCACAGCTGGTCAGGCAGTATCCGAGGAGCAGGAAAATCGACATTTCAGGCAAAAGCCTATGATTCCAGACTCACAAAACTGAGGTTGACTCTTAATCGGCCCCTGGACAATGAAAGATGGACAATAAATGCTGACCTAGCCAGGAATGCTCACATACTGTGAATGAATTAAAAATAAACAACAAAAACTTATTTTTGAAACTATGCTTGCACATAATAGCATAGTGTGGAGCCCAATAATCTTTTGCTTGTACCATGTAGAAGGGGCCAATTATTACTGTGACACAGTTAAATGTGGTCTATTGCCACACAGGGCATACTAAATATGTTACACTGAGAGGGTATCCCAATTCCCAACACCATGAGCTGGCCAAAATGGTGTCTTCCTCAAGCAACCAACCAGAAAGTAACTCTTTTATAGGCCAAACAATGAAACGATGCTAGTCCCAGTTGACAAGCTCACTGACTAAAGTGTTTTTCCAAACATTCTGATTCAGGCTTATGTTCATGCTTAGTGCGTTTTGAGAAGATTTGTAGCTCAGGTTAAGGTTTTGGATGTAGGTTTGCTCGCTGAGCTGAAAGGTTAATTTCCAGACATTTCGTTACCCTACTAGGTAACATCTTCAGTGGGCCACAGGCAAAGCAATGCTGAAAATTCCTGTTTCTATTTATATGTTTGGATTTCTTTGGATTGGTGATGTCATTTCCTGTTCATGCTTTTGGTTTGGGCCTTGAGGTATATGCTGCTTTGTTGGAATAGACAACATGAAAATGTCACAGATAAGGCCAAATTTGGATAGGCTCTTGAAATGCTAGTTTTTATATTGAACTACAAATGGAGCCACAGCAAGAATTTCTGGGCACCCCTTAAATCTTAGGAAGGGCATATTGGTCTTGGACAAAGCCTGGGTGGGTTTAAATTATTCTGGCAGGGGGTGGGAACCGGAGCTACAGATCTGAGGATGGAGCAACTAGTGAACTGTCAGATACAGGGTGTAGAGAGTCTGAAACGAGGGATAGGCAGTTGATAGGACAAAGTTGCAGTCAGTGTGATGAGTTGAAGTGTGTCTGTTTTAACGCAAGAAGTATTGGGAATAAAGGCGATGAACTTAGAGCATCACCTTGGAACCACAATGTTGTGGCCATTGCGGAGACTTGGACATCACAGAGGCAGGAATGGTGATTGGATGTTCCGGCGTTTAGATATTTCAAATGGAATGGGAAGGGGGGAGGTAAAAGAAGTGGGGGAGTGGCATTGCTAATCAGGGATAGTATCACAGAAAGGGAGGTCATCGAGGAGGGTTTGTTCACAGGGTCAGGATGGGTGGAAGTCAGGAACAGGAAAGGAGCAGTCACTTTATTGGGAGATTTCTACAGACCCTCCAAAGGCAACAGAGACACGGAGGAGCAGATAGGGAGGAAGATTTTGGAAAGGTGTAGAAGTAACAGGGTTGTTGTCATGGGTGACTTTAATTTCCTTAGTTCAAATAGTTTGGATGGAACAGATTTTGTCAGGATTCCTGACTCATTATGTAGATAGGCCAATTAGACAGGAGCCCATATTGGATTTGGTGCTTGGCAACAAACCAGGCCAAGTGTCCGATCTCTCGGTGGGAAAGCATTTCAGTGCTAGTGATCAGAACTCCCTGACCTTTACTATAGTCATGGAGGGGGCTAGGAGCAGACGGTGTGGGAAAGTATTTAATTGGGGGAAGGGGAATTACAATGCTATTATGCAGAAACTGGGGCACCTGAATTGGAAACAGATGTTTTTAGGAACAAGCACGACAGTAATAGAACACAGAAAAGTACAGCACAGAACAGGCCCTTTGGCCCACGATGTTGTGCCGAGATTTAATCCTAATGTAAAATATAATAACTTAACCTACGCACCCCTCAACTCACTGCTATCCATGTGCATGCCTAGCAGTCACTTAAATGTCCCTAATGACTCTGCTTCCACCACCACAGCTGGCAACGCATTCCATGCATTCACAACTCTCTGCGTAAAGAACCTACCTCTGACATCTCCTTTATACCTTCCTCCTAATATCTTCAAACTATGACTTTTCATACCAGTCAATCCTGCCGTGGGGGAAAGTCTCTGGCTATTGACTCTATCTATTCCTCTCATTATTTTGTACACCTCGATCAGGTCACCTCTCTTCCTCCTTCTCTCCAGAGAGAAAAGTCCGAGCTTTTTCAACCTTTCTTCATAAGGCAAGTCCTCCAGTCCAGGCAGCATCCTGGTAAACCTTCTTTGCACCCTCTCCAAAGCCTCTGTATTTTTCCTATAGTAGGGCGACCAGAACTAGACACAATATTCCAAATGTGGTCTCACCAGGAACTTGTAGAGCTGCAGCAAAACCCCGCAGCTCTTAAACTTGATCCCACCGTTAATGAAAGCCAAACACCATATGCTTTCATAACAACCCTATCCACTTGAGTGGCAATGTGGAGGTTATTTGCTGATAGTGCTGGATAGTGCCAGATAGGTTTGCCCCACTGAGGCAAGGAAGCGATGATAGAGTGAAGGAATGTGGGTGACAATGAATGTGAAACATCTAGTCAAGGGTAAGAAGAATGCTTACTTGAGGTTGAGGAGGCAAGGATCAGACAAGGTTAGAGAGTTACAAGGTAGCCAGGAAGGAACTGAAGAATGGACTTTAGAGGGGGGCATGAGAAAGCTTTGGTGGGTAGGATTAAGGAAACCCCTAAGGCATTCTAAACTTATGTGAAGAACAAGAGGATGGCTAGAGTGAGGGTAGGGCCAATCAGTGATAGTGAATGAACTTGTGCCTGGAGTCAGAGGAGGTAGGGGAGATCCTTAATGAATACTTTGCTTCAGTATTTACTACTGAGAGGGACCTTGTAGTTGGTGATGACAGTGTGAAACAGGCTGATATGCTCGAACCGATTGATGTTAAGAAGGGGGATGTGCTGAAAAGTTCAAAAAACATAAGGATAGTTAAGTCCCCTGGATCAGACAGGATTTACCCAAGGTTATTACAGGAAGCCAGGGAAGAAATTGCTGTGGCTTTGGTGATGATCTTTGTGTCCTCACTGTTCACTGGAGTACTGCCAGATGACTGGAGGGTGGTAAATGTTATTCCCTTGTTCATAAAAGGGAATAGGGATAATCCTGGGAATTACAGACAAGTCAGTCCTACGTCTGTGGTGGGAAAATTATTGGAGAGCATTCTGAGAGACAGATTACGTGGAAAATCATAGTTTGATTAGAGCTAGTCAGCATGGCAGGTCTTACTTCACAAGCCTTATTGAATTTTTTGAGAATGTGACAAAATACATTCATGAAGGTAGAACAGTGGATGCGGTGTGCATGGATATTAGCAAAGCATTTGTTAAGGTTTTCCATGGTAGGTTCACTCAGAAAGTAAGTAGGCATGGGATACAGGGAAATCTGGCTGTCTGGATACAGAATTGGTTGGCTCACAGAAGGCACAGGGTGGTAGTACATGGAAAGTATTCAGCCTGGAGCTCGGTGACCAGTGGTGTTCCGCAGCGATCTGCTCTTGGATCTCTGCTCTTTGTGATTTTTATAAATGTCTTGGATGAGGAAGTGGAAGGGTTAGTAAATTTGTCAATGTCACAAAGGTTGATGGTGTGGTGGATAGTGTGGAGGGCTGTTATAGGTTGCGACGGGACATTGATAGATTGCAGAACTGGTCGGTTCTTTACGCAGAGAGTGGTGGGTGTGTGGAATGCACTGCCAGCGGTGGGAGTAGAGTCAGATACATTAAAGACATTTAAGCGACTCTTGGATAGGCACATGGATGATAGTAAAATGAAGGGTACATAAAGTTAGATTGATCTTAGAGTAGGATAAATGGTAGATGGAGTTCAACCTGGAAAAGTGTGCAATGATTCATTTTAGAAGGTTGAATTTGAATGCAGAATACCGAGTTAAAGGCAAGATCCTTGGCAGTGTGGAGGAACAGAGGGATCTTGGGGTCCATGTCCATAGATCCTTCAAAGTTGCCACCCAAGTTGATAGGGTTGTTAAGAAGGCATATAGTGTGTTAGCTTTCATTAACAGGGGATTGAGTTTAAGAGCTGCAAGGTAATGCTGCAGCTCTACAGAGCCCTGGTTCAACCACACTTAGAATATTGTGTTCAGTTCTGGTCGCCTCATTATAGGAAGGATGTGGAAGCTTTAGAGAGGGTGCAGAGGAGATTTACCAGGATGCTGCCTGAACTAGAGGGCATGTTTAATGAAGAAAGGTTGAGGGAGCTATGGCTTTTCTCACTGGAACAAAGAAGGATGAGAAGTGACCTGATTTTTATTTTTCAAAAATATACTTTATTCATAAAATACTTTGATGATCTGTACAACTGGACATGCCATACATATGTAAACATTCCATTTGTTTGCATACCAAAAACAGAGTAATCATTCCTATTTACAGGTCGGTACGATTACATTTTTAGCTGAGGCGTCAGCAGAGCCCAAATGACTGCGTGGGCCCCCTGTTCTTCGTTAGGCAGGCAGATGTTACACGGTGGTCTTTCCCCATTGCGCCTTGGCGGCAGCTGCCCCAAGCTTCAGCGCGTCCCTCAACACGTAGTCCTGGACCTTGGAATGTGCCAGTCTGCAACACACAGTCGGGGTCAACTCCTTCAGCTGGAAGATCAACAGGTTTCCGACCACCCAGAGAGCGTCCTTCAACGAGTTGATGATCCTCCAGGCACAGTTGATGTTCGTCTCGGTGTGCATCCCGGGGAACAGGCCGTAGAGCACGGAGTCCCGCATCACGGCGCTGCTCGGGACGAACCTCGACAAATACCACTGCATTCCTCTCCAGACATCTTCTGCATAGGCACATTCCAGAAGGAGGTGTGTGACAGTCTCGTCCCCCCCGCAGCCGCTTCGAGGGCAGCGTGCGGTGCGACTGAGAGTCCGGGCGTGCATAAAGGATCTCACAGGCAGAGCCCTTCTCACCACCAGCCAAGCCATGTCTTGGTGCTTGTTGGAAAGTTCTGGCGATGAGGCATTCTGCCAAATGGCTTTGACAGTCTGCTCAGGGAATTGCTCAATAGGATCCGCCCTCTCCTTTTCCCGAAGGGTCTCAAGGACACTACGTGCTGACCACTTCCTGATGGACTTGTGGTCAAAGGTGTTTTTCTTCATAAACTTCTCCACGAAGGACAGGTGATACAGAACGGTCCAACTACTCAGAGCGTTCCGCGAGAGCGAGGCCAGGCCCATCCTTCGCAACACCGGGGACAGGTAGAACCTCAGTACGTAGTGACACTTGGTGTTTGCGTACCGGGGATCCACGCACAGCTTGATGCAGCCACACATAATGGTGGCCATCAGGGTGAGGGTGGCATTGGGTATATTTTTTCCCCCCATTGCCCAGATCTTTGTACAGCGAGTCCCTTCGGACCCGGTCCATCTTTGACCTCCATATAAACTGGAAGATGGCCCGGGTGACTGCAGCGGCACAGGTTCTGGGAATAGGCCAGACCTGTGCCATGTATAATAGCAATGATAGTGCCTCACACCTGATGACCAGGTTTTTTCCCGCAATGGAGAGCGACCGTAGCTTCCATCTGCCCAGTTTCTGCCTCACTTTGCTGATACCAACATTGTCAGTGCAGTCTCAATCAACGGGTGGGAATCAGATAGCTTCCCAGTCAGCTCTGGAGTCAGGCAGGGCTGCCGTCTCTCTCCTGTCTTGTTTGTGTGCTGCATAGAGCCATTTGCCGAGTCCATCAGGAAGGATGTGAGCCTGAGAGGGGTGACTATTCCTGGCAGCGGGGGCCTGCAGGTTAAGGCCTCCCTGTACATGGATGACGTCGCCGTTTTCTGCTCGCCTCCCAAGACTTGGCACACGCCCCAGCCCCCCCGAACCAAATACCCAGCACCTTAGGTGGTCGGTCCTGACGGTGAAGGGGATCAAGGATTGGTCGGCCCAGTTCCCAAAGAACATGGCCTCGCTCTTGCCTCGGTTTACCTTGGCCCCCGAGGCCCATTCGAACTGGTCACATATGCACATGAGTCTGCACACAGACAGTGGATCCGAGCAGAAAACGGCGACGTCATCCATGTACAGGGAGGCCTTAACCTGCAGGCCCCCGCTGCCAGGAATAGTCACCCCTCTCAGGCTCACATCCTTCCTGATGGACTCGGCAAATGGCTCTATGCAGCACACAAACAAGACAGGAGAGAGACGGCAGCCCTGCCTGACTCCAGAGCTGACTGGGAAGCTATCTGATTCCCACCCGTTGATTGAGACTGCACTGACAATGTTGGTGTAGAGCAGTCTGATCCAATTGCAGATTCCCTCCCCAAAGCCCATTTTGGAGAGAACATCTCTCATATACCTGTGTGATATCCTGTCAAAGGCTTTCTCCTCGTCCAGGCTGATTAGGCAGGTGTCCAACCCTCTGTCCTGCACGTAGGCGATCGTATCCCTGAGGAGTGCGAGACTCTCAGCGATCTTCCTGCCCGATACAGCACAGGTTTGGTCAGGGTGAATCACCGACCCCAGAGCAGACCTGACCCAGTTGGCGATTACCTTTGACAGAATTTTGTAATCCACATTCAACAGTGAGATTAGTCTCCAATTTTTGAGTTCCTCCCTCTCCCCCTTCCGCTTGTAGATGAGGGTGATGATGCCTTTCCTCATGGATTCACTCATGGTACCTGCCCGAAGCATACTGACATACACCTCCAGCAGGTCCTGGCCAATCAAGTGCCACAGAGCGGAATAGAGCTCGACCGGTAAGCCGTCGCTTCCGGGAGTTTTATTCTTTTCGAAGGACTCAAAGGCCTTGGTCAGCTCGTCCAGAGATAGTGGCTGGTCCAGCCTCTCGCGTGTTCTGTCGTCTAAGACCTCCATGATAGAGGACAGGAACGACTGGGAGGCCGCGCTGTTGGTCGGCTTCGAGTCATACAGACTGGAATAGAAGGATTTACTGATCCTCATGACGTCACCTGATAGAGGTGTACAAGATGATGCAAGGCATAGAGTGAATAGTCAAAGACTTTTCCCCAGGGCAGAAATAGCTATCACAAGGGACATAATTTTAAGGTGATTGTGGGAAGGTTTAGGGGAGATGTCAGAGGTCGGTTCTTTATGCAGAGAGTGGTGGGTATGTGGAATGCACTGCCAGCGGTGGGAGTAGAGTCAGAGACATTAAAGACATTAAGCGACTCTTGGATAGGCACATGGATGATAGTAAAATGAAGGGGACATAAAGTTAGTTTGATCTTATAGTAGGATAAAAGGTCTGCACAACATCAAGAGCCAAAGGGCCTGTACTGTGCTGTATTGTTCTATGTTCTTGAGCATAATGATGCCTGAACTACAAGGTTAAAAGCCAAGGAGAGATTACACAAACCAGGACTGCATCCCAGGAATTTAGAGGTGTAAGAGATTACATAATCAAAATTTGTTAAGACGTGAATACAGATAAGATGGAGAGAAACCATTTGGGAGTCTAGGACAAGGAGGCATGGTTTAAAAATTCCAGCCAGACCTTTCAGAATGTCTAGACGATATTGACATGGAATCCTCTTCTGAAATAGACAATTGTTGTGAGGTAAATTGGTAACTTATATCAGAGATTGACACATGGGAAGATGGTGGCGTAATGTCATTGCCCTAGTAATCCCAGTGCAATGCTCTGGGCTCGTGAATTTGCATCTCATCTTGGCAGGTGGTGACGTTTGAATGGGGCATAAATTTAAGGTCGGAGCAGAAGGTTTAGAGATGTGAGAAATAACTTTTTCACCCAGAGAGTGGTGAGGATCTGGAATTCATTGTCTGTAAGGGTGGTAGAGTTAGAGACCCTCATAACTTTTGAGAAGTATTTATATGTGCACTTGTGATTCCAAGGTTATGGGCCAAATGCTGGAAAATGGGATTAGAGTAGTGAAGTGGTTGTCTCTGACTAGCATGGACATGGTGGCCCGAAGGTCCTTTTTCCAATGTCTCTCTGACTCTGTGTCTTGTTGGATAAAGGGGATATGAGGCAAAGGAGTTAGATCACAGATCAGCCACAATCTCATTGCAGAACAGGTTTGAGGGGCTGCCAGTGCCCGTGTGTTAGTGCCTAAAGTGATTTTTCATTGAATGGCAACTTCAGTGAGCTCAACTTTGTCACCTTTTACAAGATATTAACAGCTGTGCTTGACGTTTAGGGATTTTTTTTTCAGGGACCTACAACTGAACAGCAGATGTGACTCATCTAACTAAATGACAGGAAACTGAGGCAGGAAATTAAACTGGAATATCAACAGCATGTTTAGCATTAGCATCAAGTTCCATGCTCAATCATTTCCTGCTGCTTGGCAGGTTATAGAGGATGTTTGACACTGATAGTTATTCAGATTAAACTCGATTATCTTTTTCAAAGCTTTCTGCAGAAGAGTATGAAAGATAACTGGGCTTTTGGTCCTGAAGCTCTGTCTCTATCTCCGAATAGCAACAACTTACATTTGTATACCACCTTTCACCAAGTTAAAACCTCCCAAGATGCTTCACTTAATAGGACCAAAGTTTATATTTCACCAAACCACCTAATATCATATCATTAGATTGGTTAACAAGATTAATTAATACGCTTAATAATTGTTAATAAAGTTGGTTAATAAGCTCGATGTTCATTTACTTATTAAAAGTATTTAGGTGTCATTGGTTGGGTCAGCATTTATCGCCCATCCCTAGTTGCCCCTTGAGAAGGTGGTGGTGAGCTGGTTTCTTGAACCGCTGTAGCCCATGTGCTGTAGGTAACCCCACAATGCCATTAGAGGGAGAGTTCCAGGGTTCTGACCCAGCAACACTGAAGGACTAGTGATATATTTCCAAGTCAGGATGATGAGTGGCTTAGCAGGAGATCGCTTTGTTTTAATTCACAGGATGAGACGCTAGGCCAGCATTTATTGCCATTCCTAATTGCCAAGAGAGCTATTGTTGTGGGTCTGGAGTCCCATATAAGCCTGACCAAGTAAGGATGGCAGTTTTCTTCCCTGAGGGGCATTAGTAAATCAGATGGGTTTGTCTGACAATCAACTCGTGGTCATCATTAGACTTTTTACTTCCAGATTTTTATTGAATTCAAATTCCACCATGTTGTAGCAGGATTTGAACTTAGGTTAGCAGAATATTAGCTCTAGAGTAGCAGTCCAGTGATAATACCATTAGGCCATCACCTACCTTGCTGGGAGTGGTCTTCCCTGTATCTGCGACCATTGTCCTTCTAGTTGGTAGAGGTCATGGGTTTGGCAAGTGTTGTTTAAGGAGCTTGGGTGGACTTCTGCAGTGCACCTTGTAGATGGTGCTACTGAGTGTCAGTGGTGGAGGGAGTGAATGGGGATGTGGTGCTTTGTCCTGGATGGTGTTGAGTTTCTTGAGTGTTGTTGGAGCTGCACCCATCTAGGCAGGTGTGGAGTATTCCATCATATTCCTGATCTTGTTGATGTTGGACAGGCTTTGGGGAGTCAGGAACAGAGTGCCAGTTCTTTAAACGTTCCAGGGGTGGTTCTACCAAAGGGCCAATAGTTCAGAAGTTGTGAAGAAGGGTCCTATTGGACTTGTAACATTAACTCTGTTTCTCTCTCCACAAATTCTGCCAGAACTGCTCAATTACTCCAGCTCTTTCTGTTTTTATTTCAGTCCCCTGGGTGGTCTGTGCTGGGACATCTACATAACCATGGACAGATGTATTATTGCCTTTGTGTCATTACTGCAAGGCTGATGGAGTTCACGCTTACCCTGAGGGGAGGGATTGAGTTGGACAGTTAATGTTGACACTAATCCCGTTCCTGACACATTGAGTCATAGAATCCCTACAGTGCAGAAACAGGCCATGCAGCCCATCGAGTCTGAGTGGATCCTCTGAACAACACTACCCTACTCTATGGAGAAAGTGAGGATGGCAGATGCTGGAGATCAGAGTTGAAGTGTGTGGCGCTGGAAAAGCACAGCCGGTCAGGCAGCATCCGAGGAGCAGGAGAGTCGACATTTCAGGCATAAGCCCTTCATCAGGCTATTCCTGTCCCATAACCCCACATGGCTTTTTTTTTAAAGCAAGAAGTAAAGAGAAAGCAAAGTTATCTTGACACCGTCTCCACCAAACACTCCCTTGACAGAGAGGACAGAGAAAAGCTTCCTTTACTCTTTGAACAAAAAGTAAACTGGAAGTAAAATTCCTTTGACTCATTCACAACACAATCAGGAATTGCTTGTTCCTGCTGAAAGAAGTTAGGAACAGGAGGATGCCACTCAGCCCATCAAGACTACCCCACCATTCAATACAATCAAGGTAGATCAAGTAGAGCCCTAGAATCATAGAGATGTACAGCATGGAAACATACCCTTCAGTCCAACTCATCCTTGCTGATCAGATATCCCAAATTAATCTAGTTCCATTTGCCAACATTTGGCCCTTAACATTCTTAAACTCTATTTATATATTCATCCAGATGCCTTTTAAACGTTGTAATTGTACCAGGTTTAAGGTGAGAGGGGAAAAATGTAAATGGGACCTAAGGGGCAACGTTTTCATGCAGAGGGTGGTGCATGTATGGAATGAGCTACCACTTCCTCTGGCAGCTCATTCCATACATGCGCCACCCTCTGCATGAAAACGTTGTCCCTTAGGTCCCATTTATATTTTTCTCCTTTCACCTTAAACCTATACCCTCTTGTTTTGGACTCCCCTACCCTGGGGGAAAGGCCTTGGCTAGTCACCCTGTCCATGCTCTTCATGATTTTATGAACCTTTATAAGGTCATCCCTCAGCCTCCAATGCTCCAGCCTCTTCAGCCTCTCCTGAATTCTTCAATGCCTTGTACTCACCCCATCCCCATAACTCGGGCAGCACGGTGGCTCAATGCCTCAGCGCCAGGGACTCGGGTTTGATTCCAGGGTGACTGTCGGTGTGGAGTTTGCACATTCTCCCCATGTCTGTATGGGTTTCCTCCGGGTGCTCTGGATTCCTCCCACAGTCCAGAGATGTGCAGGTTAGGGTGGATTGACCATGCTAAATTGCTCAAGGTGTTCAGGGATGTATAGGTCAGGTGCATTAGTCAGGGGTGAATATAGGATAATAGGGTAGGGGAATGGGTCTAGGTCTTGGAGGTGTGGACTTGTTGGGCCGAATGGCCTGTTCCTGCACTGTAGGAGTTCTATGAAACTCTGCACACCACTGGAAATCAGAAATCTATTAATCTCTACCTTAAGTATACTCAAAGACTGGCTCTCCATAACCCTCTGTGGTAGAGAACTCCAAAGGTTTTCAACCCTCACACTAAAAGACATTTCTCCTCATCTCAGACCTAAGAGACATCCTCCCTTGTTTTTCTAAATTGTGCCTCCTGGTTTTACACTTCCAACCAGGGTAACATTTTACCCACATCTTCCCCTGTTTAATCCTGGAAGTATTTTGTAGGTTTCAATTACATTACCTCTCATTCACTCATTAGGGCGGCACAGTAGCTCAGTGGTTAGCATTGCTGCCTTGCAGCACCAGGGATCTGGGTTGATTCCACCCTTGGGGAACTGTCCGTGTGGAGTTTGCACATTCTCCCCTCCTCCGGGTGCTCCAGTTTCCTCCCTCAGTCCAAAGATGTGCAAGTTACGTGGTTTGACCATGCTAAAATGGCAGAAGTGTCCAGGGATGTGCAGGTTAGTCAGGGGCAATGCAGGGTTATAAGGAATAAGGTTAGAGGTGGATAGGGATGGGTCTGAGTGGGATGCTGTTTGGAGGTTTGGTGTGGACTCAATGGGCCAAATGGCCTGCTTCCATACTGTAGAGGTTGGTTCTCCGAGACTGTAGACAGTACATGCTCAGTTTGCCTAATCTCACTGCTTAGAACAGCTCCATCACCCCTGAAACTAGTCTGGTGAGCCTTTGTTGCAGTTCCTCTATGGCAATAATATCTTTCCCTGAGGTAAGGAAACTGCACACTGTATTCCAGTTGTGATCTAACCAAGCTCCTATATAATTAAAGCAAGACTTCACTGCTCCTGTATTCAAATACAGGCCATTACTCCATTTGCTTGCTGCAATTACAAGATAGCACTTGATCATCCAGTGATAATACAGTGCAGTAATAACACTAGCCAAATTCTTGGCCCTCCAACCTCTATGCTGCAGAATTGTAGAGTCCCTATAGTGTAGAAGCAGGTCATTTGGCCCATAGAATGCACACTGATCCTCCAAAGAGCATCCCACCCTCCCACTTGTAACCCTGCATTTCCCTTGGGTAAACCATCTAACCTACACATCTCTGGATGCTACGGGGAACTTTAGCATGGCCAATCCACCTAACCTGCACATTTTTGGACTGTGGGAATAAACTAGAACACCCAGAGGGAATCCACACAGACATGGGGAGAATGTACAAACTCCAGACAACTGAGGCGCTACAGTGGCTCAGTGATTAGCACTGCTGCCTCACAGCACCAGGGTCCCAGGTTCGATTCCAGCCTCGGGTGACCATCTGTGTGGAACTTGCACATTCTCCCCGTGCCTGTGTGGGTTTCCTCCAGGTGCTCCGGTTTCCTCCCACAATCCAAAGATGTGCAAGTCAGGTGAATTGGCCATGCTAAATTTCCCATAGTGTTAGGTGCATTAGTCAGAGGGAAATGGGTCTGGGTGGGTTACTCTTCGGAGGGTCGGTGTGGACTATTTGGGCTGAAGGGCCTGTCTCCACACTGTAGTTAATCTAACCCAATTCCAGTTACCCAAGGCTAGGATTGAACCTGGGTCCCTGACACTGTGAGGCCGCAGTGCTAACCACTGAGCTATCATGCTGTCCTCTGTTGCATTGTCCTTGCAACACTAATTCCTTCATTGTGTCTGGGTTTAAATCCTCCTTAAGAACATTGTGGGTCTACCTGCATCCCAAAGACTGCAGCGGTTCACCACCACCCACTCGAGGGCAACTTGGAATGGGCAACAAATGATGTCCGAGGCAGTGAAGCTCACATCCCTCAAATGGATACATAAAAGAATTTAAATAGCAGGAACTTTTCTGATAGAAAACGTGCCCAAAATCCAAAATAAGAAACTCCGAGCTTCAACACGATTGAGTCACTTACCCCGACATATCGTTTTGTGTACGTCAGTTTCACCAGTTTGTGATTTCAACTCATTCCTGGACAGAGTCCTCGCCTCCAGCCCAGCTACTGGAAGAAGCCAGGCTCTGAGCGAAAACTTACTGCAATCAAGATCTTTGTGGTTGTCTTGGCCTCCTCACACATGTCTTGGATGAGACAACATGATCCCTGAATGATGCCTGAGACACCCTCACCCAGAAACCATCCAGATGTGGCCTGGCTGCTATCATCAAAAGTTCTGAGAATGAGCAAGTTACTTTTGTGGAACGATTGGCTCTGTCTCCGTGAACAGCCTGATCCTGTGTGGAATTGGCAAGCGTCTGTTTCATTCAAGGGTGCCTCACTGTCAGGGGATGTGGGCAGTCGGGTGCCCCTTCGCTGGGGCACTGAGGTTAGGGACGGGGTCAATGAACACTGGCTCAGCCAGTGATGCCCATGCAGATCTAGAACAATCCATTCAAACAAAAACAGGAAACCCACCTCTGTCAGACGGCAACTCCCCGACTGACCACAAACCATTCTGACTGGGCCAAAGGGGAGAAAGAAAGACTTGCATTTATGTAGTGCCTTTGCTGACCTCAGGGTTTTAAGAGCCAATTTATTTTTGAAACACTGTCACAATTGTCATGTGGGAAACGCCTCAGTCAATTCACGTACAGCAATTCCCACAAACAGCAACGCGACAATAATGATACTGCGGTTTTGAAGGATGGATGTGGGCCAGGGGACTTGGGGTAGGGTCAGGGGAAATCTCACCCCACTCACCTTCAAAATAATGTCATAGGATCTCTTATGTCCCCGTGAGAGGTCGGGTCAGGGCTCAATCTACTGCCTCATCTGAAAGACAGCACCTACGACAATGTTGCACCTCACAGTACGCAGCACTTCATAGAGAGCTTTGATCTTTTAACACCTTTGTGAGATGTGGATGTTGCTGGTAAGGTCAGTATTTGTTGCCCATCCTTAACTGACCGTGAACTGAGCAGCTTGTTGGGGCCATTTCAGAGTCATCTACATTGCCTTGGGTCTGGAATCACTTGCATACACACGTGCACGTGTCGCACACGCATGCACACATGCAAACACGCGGGCACACACTCATGCACAATAATGTGTGCATATACATAGGTGTGGAAACATGTTTGTTTTGATTTATTGTTGTCACACGTACCTAAGTACAGGTTTTGTGAGCAGTACAGGTAGATCATAGCAAACAAGGACATACAGATCATAAGGTGATTAGACAGAGTGAAGCATACAAAGTTACAGCTGCACAGGAGGTGAGCAAAAGCAAGATCAACATTTGATTTGAAATTAGAGAAATCCATTCAGCAATCTAATAACAGCAGGGAAGAAGCTGGTCTTGAACCTGTTGGTGCATGTGTTTGAGCTTCTGTATCTTCTGCCTGATGGAAGAGGTTGGAAGAGAAAATTACCAGGGTGGGAGGGGTCCCTGATGATGTTGGCAGCCTTTCCACTGCAAACGGGAAGTGTGGATGGAGTCCATAGATGGGAGGCTGGCTTTTGTGACAGTCTGGGCTGTGTTCACTGAAACTTTCTGTGGTTTCTTATGGTCCTGGGCAGAGTAGTTGCCGTACCAAGCCGTGATGCATCCAGATGGAATGCTTCCTGTGGTGCATCTGTAAAAGCTGGCGAGGGTCTTTATGAACTTGCTGAATTTCCTAAGCCTCCTGAGGAAGAAGAGGCGTTGTTGTGCCATCTTGACCGTCACATCTAGATGGGAAGTCGAGGACAGATTGTTGATTATTGTCACGACTAGGAACTTGACGCTTTCAACCCTCTCCACCTCAGCTCCATTAACTCTGCACATATACACACATGCAATCACACGCTCACATACATACGCGCACATGTACACATGTGTACACACAAGTGTACACAAATCTGTACTGTTAAGTGAACAGTTACACTGTTGCAGATACACACATAAACAGGCAATGGCAACACACATACACATGTGTACACGCTTAAATGTGTGTACTCACATACAGACGCAAGCACACCTGCACAAACAAGCACATGCACACACATGCGATCACACATAACGGCTGCATACATATTTGTATATTCATGTACACTTATTCAGAAATGCACACATACTTCTGCATATCCATGCACTCAGACAGGTGTGGCAACACATACACAAGAAATAACCACATCCAGATGTACAAACATACAGACCTTGAGTACATTTACACATCCTCAAGCATACAGAAACATGTATATATGCATGTGCACACAGATTCAGAAGTGCACACTTACATATGCATTCATGTGTATCTATGCAATCACATGGGAGATGCAGTCTCAGGAGTATAGACATGTGCAGACATACACACGCAATTACATGTGTATATGCATACACACACAAGCACATATACATGACACATACGTGCAGTTGTGCAAAATACATCCCCAGGTACTCTGCTGCCTGTCAGCTAGTTCTCTGAAACCTCTGCTCTCGGGAGCTCAGGGTGACATGTTCCGACAGCCACCAAAACAGCCAATTCAAAGGTACCTTGACGTCTCACCCAACCACTTGGCTTTGAACAAGTGAGAAGTTTAAGGCGAGGGAACATTCCGGCATCCTTAATCTACGCAGCAACGTGCAATTTCCCTCTCCTAATGATATGCTTCAGCAGGCTGAACCGGTTATTGAGAAGCTCAATAATTAGACAGTCACAACTTAGTTGTGCTTTGATACCCAGCCTGAGATGTTTCAGTTAATCTCCTGACGAGGCATCTCATTTACATCAAAGACAGAACCTTACTCTCAAGGGATCTCTGGGAGAGAGAAACAGCAAATTTGAGTAAAGCCATCTCTCACAAAAAACGACAGATAACCTGGCATGTGTGAGGGATCTGGTTGTCTGGGATACAGGGCAGAAATTGGCACTGAAATTAGTGCAATGACATCTTTAATATCTGCCTCAGAGGGGGCAAAAGGGGCTTCAGGTTAATGTCCCTGGTGAGACCACACTTGGAGTATTGTGTCCAGTTCTGGTCGCCCTACTATAGGAAAGGTACAGAGGCTTTGAAGACGGTGCAAAGAAGGTTTAGCAGGATGCTGCCTGGACTGGAGGGCTTGCCTCATGAAGAAAGGTTGAAGAAGCTCGGACTTTTCTCTCTGGAGAGAAGGAGGAAGAGAGGAAACCTGACCGAGGGGTACAAGATAATGAGAGGAATAGATAGAGTCAATAGCCAGAGATTTTTCCCCAGGGCAGGATTGATAGGTAAGACGGGGTCATAGTTTTAAGATATTAGGGGAAAGGTATAGAGGAGACGTCAGAGGAAGGTTCTTTACACAGAGAGTTGTGAACGCATGGAATGCATTGCCAGTGGTGGTGGTGGAAGCAGAGTCATTAGGGACATTTAAGCGACTGCTGGACATGCACATGAAATGGCAGTGAGTTGAGGGGTGCATAGGTTAAGTTATTATATTTTACATTAGGATTAAACCTCAGCACAACATTGTGGGTTAAAGGGCCTGTTCTGTGCTGTACTTTTCTATGTTCTATGTTCTTTGTCACAGCTGGAATACTGTGAACTCTTTTGGTCCCCTTATCTAAGGAAAGATGTACTGACATTGGATGCAGTCCAGATAAGGGTCACTAGACTGAGATCTATATAGAGGGAACAGTCTAACGGGGAGAGATTGAGTAGTTTGGATCTGTATTCATTGGAATGTAGAAGAATAAGAGGAGACCTTATTGATACATGCAGGAATCTTGGGTGATTTGACAAAGTAGATACGGGGAGGATGTTTACCCATGTAGGATGGTCTAAGGCCAGGGGACATCATCTCAGAGGAAGGAGTCACATAGTTAAGACAAAGACAAGGAGGAATTTCTTCTCTCAGAGAGTAGTGTATCTGCAGAATTCTTTACCACAGAAGGCTGTCGAGGCTGTGTCATTAATATGTTGGAGGCTGAAATAGATTTTTAATTAGTCAGGGATTCAAGAATTAAGGGAAAAGACAGGAATTCAGAATGCAGACTGGCAATGATCTCCTTGAATGGTGGAGTACACTCAATGGGCTGAATGGACTACTTTTGCTCCAATGCCTTATGATCTCAACTGGCTGACAGTAGACATCGGATGTGACACAAAGGTTTGCCTCCCCCATTCCAGGTTACTGGCAGCTCCAGTTACTTTCCCTTGGCTGGAGCTGAACTGGGAGGCTTATCTCTATATCACAGGGCCCCCAGGTCAAATCCCACTCAAGGGCTTGAGCAGAGGCACCGTGGCTGGTACGGCCAATACAGCGGAGTGGGGGAGGGACTGCACTGTGGGAGGGGCTACTCTGGAGTTAGGGCTGTACAGTGGGAGGAGCTGCTCTGTGGGAGGGGCTGCAAAGTGGGTGTGGCTACACTGTGGGAGGGCTACTCAGGGTGGGGCTGCTCTGTGGGAGGTGCAGAACTGTCTGAGGTGCTGCCTTTTGGGTGAGGTCCCCCATTTGCCTGCTCCAGTCGACGTAAAAGACTGCAGAACACCATTTCAAAGAACAGCAGGCAGGTGCCACAGACAGTTTCCATCCTTCAGCCAGCACCATTAAGATGTCAGAGCATCAGCTTACTGTCATATAGAAACATACAAACTAGGAACAGGAGACCATTCAGACCTTCAAGCCTTATCTACCATTCAATATGATGATGGCTGATCATCCTGCTCAGTAAATGAAAAGCAGGTGCTGGAAGTCAGAAACAAAACCAGAAATTGCTGGGAAAATCTCAGCAGGTCTGGCAGCATCTCTGGAGAGAAACCAGAGTTAACGTTTCAGGTCCACTGACCCTTCTTCAGAAGCGAGACTGGCAGATATTCAATCTGCTTTCTCTCTCCACAGATGCTGCTAGACCTGCTGAGATTTTCTGGCAATTTCTGTTTTTGTATCCAACTCAATCACTGTTCCAACTGTTTCCCCAGACTCTGTGATCCCTTCTGCCTTAAGAACTGTATCTAACTCCTTCCTGAAAACATTCAATGTTTTGACCTCAATCGCTTTCTGTGGAAGAGAATTCCACAGGTTCCCCCACTCTCTGCGTGAAGACATCTCTCCTCATCTCAGCCCTAAATGGCCTACCCTGTATCCTTAGACTATGACCCTTGGTTCTGGAACCTTCTTGCCCGGCAGGACATTAGTGAACCAGACAGGTTTTTTTCCGACAATTGACAATGGTTTCATGATCATCATTAGATTCTTAATTCCAGATTTTATTTATTGAATTCAAATTCCATCATCTGCCATGGCGGTATTTGAACCCAGGTCCCTGACACACTCAGTTGTAATGTACTCCCGGATCAGCACATGTTCAATCCCTAGTGTGTTTTCTGTTGTGTTGCTCAGTGGAATATTTGCAACTGCATGTGTATGGGTTGTCACAGTCATCAGGTTCCATTGGAGAGTACATGTGAGAAATTTTATACATTTGTAATTTTGTTAAACAATTTCTCATGTCGGATGTCTTTACAGGGATGAGATACATTGTTTGTTGTGGCCTTTTAACCATCACTGCACACTGTACATAGCGAGCTTTCAGATGGCTAGAACCTCTCCATTTGATTCCCATCACATACCAACAAGGAACAAGAGCAGGCCATTCAGCCCTTCGAGCCTGCTCCGCCATTCAATAACATGATGGCTGATCTGATTTTAATCTCAACTCTACATTCCTGCATTTCCCCAATATCTTTCTTCAACCTCACCTTTAGCATTGATCACCTCCCCTACTTTCCCCAGTTTCAACAGCTTTTCACTGGAGAGAATTTCTGACTCCCACTGCCCGTCATATAAAGATGCACTTCCCGTCTCCTTCCTCTGAATGATCCCATTCTAATTTTAAGATTATGTCCCCTTTTTTCTCCACTTGCCTCATCTGAGGAAAGAATTTCTCTTTAACTCCTAAATTCACATCTCTTTATTAGTAATTGGGACATTGATATCACTGGCTAGTCCAGCATTTATTGCCCATCCTTAATTGCCCATAGGACAGTTAAAAGTCAACCATATTGGAGTCACGTGAGGGACAGATCAGGTGAGGATGGCAGATTTCCTTCCCTAAAGGACATTATTAAACACAATGCGTTCCTACAATAATCAATGATAGTTTTACAGTCATCAATTGATAGTGGTTACATAGTCATCATTAGACTCATTTTAAATTCCAGATTTTATTAAATTCAGATTTCACCATCCACATGGCAGGATTTGAACCCATACTCCCAGAGCATTAACCTGGATTTCAGAACTATGAGTCCAGGGACATTACCACTACACCATCACCTCACCCATTTAAAAACCTCGATTAGGTAAGAGAGTCAAAGCCATCAACTTCGAAATACTCCCTGTCTCTCCCAGACCACTCTCTTGATTGGAGTCAAACTGTTCACAGCTTTGGTGTCTGAATGGAACCTTGGACTTTCAGCCCCTTTCCTCCCCATTGCTCACTCTGAACTGTGTCCAAGGAGTAAGGGAGGATCAGGAGCTCCCAAGATGGCACAACACCGGTTGTATGGCGGGTCAGTGGTTAGCAGTCCTATCTCACTGCGCCAGGGACCTGGGTCCGATTTCACCCTTGGGGACTCACTGTGTGGAGTTTGCACATTCTCCTGTGTCTGTGCGTGTGTGTGTGTTTTTCCTCCCACAGTCCAAAGATGTGCAGGTTAGGTGGATTGGCTATGCTAAGTTGCCCCATAGTGTCTAGGAATGTGCAGGCTAGGCAGGCCAGCTATGAGAAATGTGGTGTTACGGGAATGAGGGTGGTTGGGTCTGGGTGGGATGCTCTTCAGAGGGTTGGTGTGGACTTAATGGGCCAAATAGCCTGTACCTGCACTGTAGGGATTCTTTGAGCACAGGATGGCATGTGTAAAAGAGGGAGAAGGAAGGAGGCATAGGGAGGCTGTTTCTGCCAAGTTCAGAGTACAAAGCTGCACAAATATAGTTCGGCCTCTTTTCTTCATGAGCACAAGAGCCTAGGAATTGCTAATCCTCCAATTTTGGCTTTAGGCTCAACAACACCAATAAAAGCAAAACATTGCAGATGCTGGAAATCTTAGCGAGTTTTGAGAAGATTTGTAGCTCAGGTTGAGGTTCTGGACGTAGGTTTGCTTGCTGAGCTGGAAGGTTTGTTTTCACTTGTTTCGTCACCATACTGGATAATATCTTCAAAGTTTGTGCGAAGATTTGTAGCTCGGGTGCTCGTTGTTGTGGTTCTGTTCGCCGAGCTGGAAGTTTTTGTTGCAAACGTTTCGTCCCCTGGCTAGGCGACATCATCAGTGCTTGGGAGCCTCCTGCGAAGCGCTTCTTTGATGTTTCCTCCGGTGTTTATAGTGGTCTGTCCCTGCCGCTTCCGGTTGTCAGTTTCAGCTGTCCGCTGTAGTGGTTGGTATATTGGGTCCAGGTCGATGTGTTAGTTGATGGAGTTTGTGGATGAATGCCATGCCTCTAGGAATTCCCTGGCTGTTCTCTGTCTGGCTTGCCCTATGATAGTAATGTTGTCCCAGTCAAATTCATGTTGCTTGTTGTCTGCGTGTGTGGCTACTAAGGATAGCTGGTCGTGTCGTTTCGTGGCTAGTTGATGTTCATGTATGCGGATTGTTAGCTGTCTTCCTGTTTGTCCTATATAGTGTTTTGTGCAGTCCTTGCATGGTATTTTGTACACTACATTCGTTTTGCTCATGTTGGGTATCGGGTCCTTCGTTCTGGTGAGTTGTTGTCTGAGCGTGGCTGTTGGTTTGTGTGCCGTTATGAGTCCTAGGGGTCACAGTAGTCTGGCTGTCAGTTCTGAGATGCTCCTGATGTATGGTAGTGTGGCTAGTCCTTTTGGTTGTGGTATGTCCTCGTTCTGTTGTCCTCGAATAGGACAACACACCGCAAAAAAACAGCACTAAAAGAAAGAAATGGGCAAACTAACACACAACAAAGAGGACACTACAACACACACCTGGGTTAAAAACCTCTCCCATAATATCTTCATTCAGCCTCCAGATGAAGCACTGGCGGTGTAGCCCACTTTCTATTTATATGTTTGGGTTTCCTTGGGTTTGTGATGTCATTTCCTATGATGATGTCATTTCCTGTTCTTTTTCTCAGAGGGCGGTAAATGGGATCCAAGTCAATGTGTTTGTTGATATCAACAAACACATTGATTTTGATCCCATTTACCACCTCCTAAGAAAAAGAACAGGAAATTACATCACAGTAGGAAATGATGTCACCATACGAAATGACATCACAAACCCAAGGAAACCCAAACATATAAATAAAAACTGGGCTACACCTCCAGTGCTTCATCTGGAGGCTGACTGAAGATGCTATCTAGTATGATGACAAAACGTCTGAAAACAAACCTTCCAGCTCAGTAAGCAAACCTACATCCAGAATGCTGGCGATCCGAAATAAAACCAGGAAGTGCTGAGTTATTCAGCAGGTCTGGCAACCTCTATGGAGAGAGGAACACCGCCAACATTTCAAACCTGGTGACTGTTCTTCAGAACTCTGTTCCTCAGTTCAGAACTGTAATACCAAATGCAAAACTTTAACTCTGTTTCTCTCTGCACAGAGGCTGCTGAGCTTCTCTAGCACTTTCTGCTGCCAACACCTCTTTGTCTTCAAACAAACCCTCACATTTCTGTTACAGGAATCTTTGTGTCACCCCTGTCATTTAACCAACAGAAATTCTCCAGCAACTAGAGATTCCCAATGTTTTGACTCTTTTTAATGAGCCAATCATTTTCAGTATTTAGGTAATGCACTCTTTAGAAAAAATAATTATAAAACAAACAGTACTTAGGAACATAAATGCAAGCAGAAGCTGACCTTGACAAAGTAGACACGGTTCCCCTGTGGGAGAGCCTATGACCAGAGGACATCATCTCAGAGTAAGGGAGCACCTATTTAAGACAGAGGAGGGTGAGCATTAGGATAAGATGAAGAGGAATCTCTTCTGTCAGGGGGAGGGAGCTCTTTACTGCAGAGGACTGTCAAGGCTGGATCATTAACTATTTTCAAGGCTGAGATAAACAAATTTTTCATCTGTTAAGGAAATTGAAGGAAAAAACAGGAAAGTTGAGGATTATCAGCCACAATTCCATTGAGTAGCACAGTGGACTCAAGGGCCAAATGGCTTATTTCTGCTCCTACTTGTTATGGTTTCAGGCCACTCAGCCCCTCACCTTTCCCCTACCATACTGTAAGATCATCGCTGATACCCTCAAATTGCCTGCTCCTCATAAGCCCTCATGTCCCTGTAATTTCAAAAATCTATCTACCATCTATTTAAATACTATAAGTGATTTAGCCTCCACAGCTGTCTGGGGGGGAGAATTCCAAACATTCACTGCCCTCCAGGAGAAGAAATTCCTTCATATCTCAGTTTTAAATGAATGTTCCTTTGTTCTTTTTTGTGAGAGGAAAATCATGAGTCACAAACTTGATTGAGGGTTTTGAGGAAGTAACCAAAAAGATTGATGAGGGCAGAGCAGTAGATGTTGTTTATTTGGATTTTACTAAAGCCTTTGACAAGGTTCTGCATGGTTGACTAATTAGTAAAGTTAGGTCACATGGGATTAAGGGTGAATGCTAATTGGATACATAATCGGATTAACAGCAGGAGACACAAAGTGCTTGTGGAGGATTGCTTTTAGGACAGGAGGCCTGTCCCCAGTGATGTTCCAGAGGGATTGGTTCTGGCTCCTCTTTTGTTTGTCATTTATACAAATGACTTGGATGAGAATATAGAAGCATGGTTAATAAGTTTGCGGATGACGCCAAAATTGGTGTCATTGCAGACAGTGAAAAAAGTTTTCTAAGCATACAAAGGGATTTGATCAAATGGGTCAGTGGGCTGAAAAATGGCAGGTGGAGTTCAATCTGGATAAATGTGAGGTACAACAAACAAGGGTTGAGCTTGTACAATTAATGGTACGGCCTTGGATAGTGTTGTAGAACAAAAGGACTTAGGGGTGCAGGTATATAATTCTTTGAAATTTGTGTCACATTTAGACAGGGTGGTTAAAAAGGCATTTAGCACGCTTGCCTTCATTACTCAGACCTTCGAGTGTAGGAGCTGGGATGTCATGTTGAGGTTGTACAGGACATTGGTGAGGCCTCTTTTGGTGTACTGTGTGCAGTTCTGGTTGCCCAGTGATAGGAAGGACATTGTTATTATTAAGCTGGAGAGGGTTCAGAAGAGATTTATCAGGATGTAGCCTGGAGTGGAGGTTTTAAGTTATAAAGAAAGGCTGGTTAGGCTAGGACATTTTTCACTGGAGTCCATAGGAGGTGGAGAGGCAAACTGATAGAAGTTTATAAAATAAGTACAGATAGGGTTAATGGTAGTTGTCTTCCCCCTAACAAAGGGGATTTCAAGACTAGGGGCACAATTTTAGGCTGAGAGGAGAGAGATATAGAGGGGCAATTTTTTTATATAAAGGGTGGTTCACCTGTGGAATGAATTTCCTGAGAAAGTGATGGATGCGCATACAATAACAACGATTCAAAGACATTTGGATAGATACACAAATAGGAAAGGTTTGCAGGGATATGGGCCAGGAGCAGGCAGGTGGGACTAGTTTAGTTTGGGATTATGGTCGGCATGGACTGGTTGGACCAAAGGGTCTGTTTCCATGCTGTATGACTCTATGACTTTACTCAAGTTTGAGATTCCCCACAATAGGCACCAATCAAACAGTAGGTTGTAAATCTGCATAAGTTATCATTAGGCTTCACACTGAGACAATTTCAATTATTGCGTCAGTTTGGTTATTGTACCTGAGCAATTATATACTGCTGGGAACAACTGTCAGGCAAAACTTTCTCTGGAGCATTGGAGACTGAGGAGTGACCTTACCTAGGTTTACGAAATCATGAGGGGCATGGATAAGGTGAATAGTCGAGGCCTTTTTCCCAAGGTAAGGAAGTCCAAAACTAGAGAGCATAGATTTAAAGTGAGAAGGGAAAGATTTAAAAGGGACTTGAGGGGCAACTTTTTCATGCAGAGGGTGGTTTGTGTATGGAATGAGCTGCCAGAGGAAGTGGTGGAGGCTGGTACAATTACAGCATTTAAAAGTCATCTGGATGGGCACATGAATAGGAAGGGTTGAGAGGGATGTGGGCCAAATGCTGGTAAATGGGACAAGATTAATTTAGAATATCTGGTCAGCATGGACGAGTTGAACTGAAGGGTCTGAGTTTTGAACCGGATCTGAAGGTCTTAGTCTCAGTGGGTGGTGGTTTGAGTGTGATGCCAGGTTCTGCCATAGTCCTTAACTGCCCACAGTAGCTTCCCCTTCTACCTTTGACCTCTCAGAGACACAGCAGCAACTCACTTTGTCTCCAAAGTGATCTAGCTCCCTGTAATGTGCTAAGGAGCGGCAGATGGAGTTTAATTCAGATAAATGTGAGGTGCTGCATTTTGGGAAAGCAAATCTTAGCAGGACTTATACACTTAATGGTAAGGTCCTAGGGAGTGTTGCTGAACAAAGAGACCTTGGAGTGCAGATTCATAGCTGCTTGAAAGTGGAATCACAGGTAGATAGGATAGTGAAGAAGGTGTTTGATATGCTTTCCTTTATTGGTCAGAGTATTGAGTACAGGAGTTGGGAGGTCATGTTGCGGCTGTACAGGACATTGGTTAGGCCACTATTGGAATATTGTGTGCAATTCTGGTGTCCTATCGGAAAGATGTTGTGAAACTTGAAAGGGTTCAGAAAAGATTTACAAGGATGTTGCCAGAGTTTGAGGATTTGAGCTATAGGGAGAGGCTGAACAGGCTGGGGCTGTTTTCCCTGGAGCGTCGGAGGCTGAGGGGTGACCTTATAGAGGTCTACAAAATTATGAGGGGCATGGATAGGATAAATAGACAAAGTCTTTTCCCTGGTATCAGAGAGTCCAGAACTAGAGGGCATAGGTTTAGGGTGAGAGGGGAAAGATATAAAAGAGACCTAAGGGGAAACCTTTTCACACAGAGGGTGGTACGTGTATGGAATGAGCTGCCAGAGGAAGTGATGCAAGCTGGTACAATTGCAATATTTAAGAGGCATTTGGATGAGTATATGAATAGGAAGGGTTTGGAGGGATATGGGCCAGGTGCTGGCAGGTGGGACTAGATTGGGTTGGGATATCTGATTGGCGGGGACAGGTTGGACCGAAGGGTCTGTTTCCATGCTGTACATCTCAATGACTCTATTTATGCATGACCAGCACCACCCATTATCCCACCAATGCAAGATAACAAGGATTTTACTTTGTGTAGATTAGTATTTCCAACTGAGCTTCAATAGAACCCAGAAAGTGCAGAAGCTTCCCTGAAGAATTCCGCATAATTTTCAGTGTTCATGATTTTAGGAAGGAGCTGTAAGCAGTTCAGAGACGGTTTACCAGACTAACACCTGGAATAGGCTGGTTGTCTTATGAGGAAGGCTGGACAGTGTGGGTTTGCTCGAGTAAAGATCGAAGCATGTAAGATCGTGAGGGGACTTGCCTGGGCGGATGTTGAAAAGATTTTTCCTTTTGTAAGACAATATGGAAGCAAGGATCCCTTTTCCAGAAATAAAGGATTGCCCATTAAAAACAGAAATGATAGGAATTTTTGTGTCGCAAAGGGTTGAAGTTTTGGAGCTCTTTTGCTCAAAAGTTTAGCAGAAGTGGAGTCCTTGAATATTTTTAAAAGTCAGAAGTCACATGACACCAGGTTATTGTCCAACAAGTTTATTTGAAATCACAAGCCTTTGGAGCGAAGCCTCTTCATCAGGTGAAGTCACCTGGTGTCATGTGATTTCTGACTTTGTCCACCCCAATCCAACGCTGGCACCTCCACATCAGGAATATTTTTAAGGCAGACATCAACAGATTTTTGATGAGCACAGAGGAGTTTGGTGAAAGGTTATCACAGCAGGCAGAAATCTAGAGTCATGAGGTCAGATATGATTTTATTGAATGGCAGAGCAGAGCAAGGGACCAAGTAGCTTAATTCATAACAAACAAAAAACTGAAATTGCTGGAGAAATTCAGCAGGTCTTGGAGAGAATCTGTGGAGAGAAAGCACACTTAACCTTCTAGCCCAGCGTTCACATGAACTCTGTTTTCTCTCCACAGATACTGAATCTTACCACCAATTTCTGTGTTTGCTTGTTTGACATCTCCAGCACTTTGCTTTATTTTGGCCTACGTGCATTCAGATCATTTGAAAATTGTACCAAATATACTTCTTTAAAAGTGTACAAATGAAATGAAATGATACGCTACCATTTTACAGTCCATAAGTTTATAACAAATATGTATTACTTAACAGCATAGTTTAATTTTGTACGAAACAAAACAAAAAGAACTGCAGATGCTGGAAGTCAGAAATAAAAGCAGAAATTGCTGGAAAAACTCTGCAGGTCTGGCAGCATCTGTGGAGAGAAAGCAGAGCTATCTGAAGAAAGGTTGCTGGAACCAATATGTTGACTTTGTTCTCTCTTTACAGATGCAGCCAGATCTGCTGAGTTTCTCCAGCGCTTTGTTTTCGTTGTTTAATTTTATGTTGTTTAATTTGTATTTTCATTTTTGATTTATAATTTGCAATGTGGGAGGGGAGGAAGGACAGCGATTTGTGCTTCCACAGAATTTGACAATAGATTGGGGCAGCACGGTGGCTCAGCAGTTAGCACTGCTGCCTCAAAGCACCAGGCTCCCAGGTTCGATTCCAGCCTTGGGCAACTGTCTGTGTGGAGTTTGCACATTCTCCCCATGTCTGTGTGGGTTTCCTCCCACAGTCAGGTGAATTGGCCATGCTAAATTGCCCATAGGTTAGGTGCATTAGTCAGAGGGAAAAGGGTCTGGGTGGGTTACCCCCTGGAGGGTCAGTGTAGACTTGTTGGGCCGAAGGGCTGTCTCTACACTGAGTGGCATGGTGGCTCAGTGGTCAGCACTGCTGCCTCACAGCACCAGGGACCTGGGTTTGATTCCAGCTTTGGGTGACTGTATGGAGTTTGCACATTCTCCCCATGTCTGCATGGGTTTTCTCCAGCTGCTCTGGTTTTCTCCCACAGTCACAAAGATGTGCAGGTTAGGTGGATTGGCCAGAGTCTCCAGAGATGTGCAGACTAGGTGGGTTAGCCAAAGGAAAATGAAGGGTTATGGGGACGGGTTTGGATAGGATGCTGTTCGGAGGGTTGGTGTTGTCTCAGTGGGCTGAATGCCAGCTTCTTGCAATAGAAGGATTCTATTATTCTGGTTTTCTGAACCTTGAAGAAATATCTAAAGCACCTTACATGCAAGTGAATGGAGTTTATGACAGTGCCTTGTAACAACTTGCCTGCACTGCCCCCTGGTGGCAATGACTTGGAGATGTCGGTGTTGGACTGGGGTGTTCAAAGTTAATAATCACACACCAGGTTATAATCCAACAAGTTTAATTACAAGCACTAGCTTTCGGAGCGCCGCTCCTTCATCAGCAACCATCTAATGAAGGACTGGTGCTCCAAAAGCTAGTGCTTCCAAATAAACCTGTTGGACTATAACCTGGTGTTGTGTGATTTTTAACTTTGTCCACCCCAGTCCAACACTGGCATTTCCAAATCAACACAACACCAGGTTATAGTCGAAAGGTTTATTTGGAAGCACTAGCTTTTGGAGCGTACCACCTGTTGAAGGAGCAGTGCTCCGGAAACTAGTGCTTCCTAATAAACTGGTGGGACTATAATCTGGTGTTGTGTGATTTTTAACCCTGGTGGCAAGGCACCCACCATGCAAATTGCAGTCTTTGGGGACATCTAGTGGCTATTAGTTCTATATCCCTGATCCCATCTCTCAGTAAGTAGATTTATTGAGTCTTGTGTATTTTAGTGATGAGCCCTTCCTGATGAAGGGCTTATGCCCTAAGCATGGACTTTCTTGCTGCTCTGATGCTGCCTGACCTGCTATGCTTTTCCAGCACCACACGTTTTGAGCCTCACTCCACAGCAAACCTTTCAGCTCCAATTTTACTCGAGGTCTGACTTTCCTCAGGAGGAGAAGGTGGGGTCTGAAACTCCAGCCAGGACAACAGCTTTATCCAGGCCCATCATTGTTACCACTTTCCAGTCGCTAACCCTTGAGGAATAGCCCTGGAGTCTCCCAGAGTTTGTGATTAATCCCCAGGGCATGGTGCAGCGAACAAAAGCCAGAGAGTGTCACTGGTGTGTTAAGTAAGTTGAATTCCTTTTCAATTTTGTGAATATGTTCAATATGAATGTGAGTCAGGAACAAAAATAGGCCACTTGGCCCCTCATGCCTGCCCAGCCTTTCAATAGGCTCACGGCTGATCTAATCTGATTTTTGACGACTCCTGATAAGCAACAGGGTGTAAAGTTATCTAGAATCCATCTAGGTCTGTGTTAAACATAGTTTGAAAAACAGCAAACAAGGTTGGTGGGGGTAATAGGGTGAAGAAAGCTGGTGGAATGACAACTTATAATCATCAGAATCCAGCCAATCATCATTAAGAACCTAATTGCTTTCAAGTGACTAATGAGGTCACTTGTGCCCTCCCAGTATTAGAGACCTTAATGTCCACGCAATTGACTGGACAGATCCCTTACACTTGGGTTTTCTTGATCTGATCTCCAGGAATATGGAGGTTAAACGTATCAGCCATGATCTCATTGAATAGTGGAACATAACAATCTCCTCACTTCAGTGGCTCTGAGTTTGCTGGCCACAGCTAGTGTACTGTGAGGAGGAAGTTCTTGTTGAGCTGTCACATTGACTCTTTTTGGCTGTGTTGAGCCACAATCACAAAAAAATGAATGGCAGAACAATCCTAATGGGCTGAATGGCCAACACTTACTCCAACATCTTATGGTCTTTGGTTAATTGGGGCCCCACAGGCTCCAGATTTGGGGATTTACTCAATGGGATCAGAACTGTAGGTATCCAAGTCTCACCAGCCAGAGAAGATACACCAGAATGGTTCCAAGTTTGAGGAACGTCAGTTACTAAGACAGATTGAAGAGGAGTCAGACTGGACACAAAATGTTATTTCAGCTTCTCTCTTCACAGATGCTACCAGACCTGCTGAGTTTCTTCGGCATTCTCTGTTTTGGAAAAATTGAGATTGCTTTTCTTGTATAAGAGAGGGTTGATAGGATGATGGAGGGGTCTGGACAGTTAGGGAACAACTTAATTGGAAGGATCAAGAACCAGGGAACACATTTAAGGCAATTAGCAAAAGAGGCAAAGATGACATGAGTTTTTACAGTGAGGTGTTGAGGTCTGAACTATTACCTGAAAAGGAAGAATAAGCTGGGGAGAAGGTAGGAGAGTGGCACCATGGAGATGTTCGTTCAGAGCCAGGCAGGACAGAATGGGCTGTAACAATCCCATGACACACGATTATTTTTTATTTGTTCAGGGGAATGCAGGAGTCACTGGTTGGGTCAGAATTTACTACCCCATTCCTCACTGCCCTTGAGGTGGTGGTGATGAAGATGATGGGCTGCTGTTCTGAACTGCTTCCAGAGTGCTATAAGAAGGGAGAAGGGAATTCCAGGATTCTGACCCATTGACACTGAAGGTACAGCAATATATTTCCAAGACAGGATGGTGAATGGCTTGAAGGGGAACTTACAGGTGGTGGAGTTCCTATGTAGCTGCTGCCCCTTGTCCTTCCAGATAGTCGAGGTTTGCGGCTTTGGAAGCTGCTGTCAAAGACTCTTTGGTGAATTGCTGCGGTGCGTCTCGTAAATGGTACACACTCTGTTACTGGGCAGGTAAGGAAGGAAAGTTGTACAAAGTGAAATCAACCAGGCTGCTGTGTCCTGGATGGCGTCAAGCTTCTTGAGTGTTGTTGGAGCTGCACCCATCCAGGCAATTAGGAAGTATTCCATCACACTCCTGATTTGCACCTTGTGGATGGGGAGATGGAAGGTCAGTTACACACCACAGAATTCCTAGAATCTGACCCACTTTTGTAGCCACAGTATTTACATGCTTGTCCCATTCCCATTCTGGTCAATAGTAATCCCTAGCATGTTGATACTAGGCACTGGTAGCATAATTGAGTGACGTGGGGTGATGGTTAGATTGTTAAAATCGTCTCTTGTTGTAAACAGTCATTGCGTGGCAGTTATGAGGCACAAATGTTACTTGCCACTTGTCAGCACAAACCAGGATATAGTCCAGATCTTGTTGCATTTGATAACGCTGCAGTAGCTTGGGCCTCATAAATGATGCTGAACTTGAATGATTATACAGTGAACATCCCCATTTCTGACCTTATGATAGAGGGAAAGTCGTTGGTGAGATAGCTGAAGAGGGTTGCGCCAAGGACACTACCCTGAGGAACTAGGGCTCTTGTTGCAAGAGGTCTAGATTCAAGTCCAGTGGCGTGAAGTAACATCTCTGAGCAGGTTGATTGGAAAATATCTAGCCTGAGGAATTCCTGCAGAGATGTCCTGGAGCTGAGATGACTGACCTTCTTACGTGCCATCTATGTCCCCAACCAGCAACAGCTTACCCCAATTCCCACAGTTTTGCCACAGTTCCTTCATATCACACTTGTTCAAATGTGGTCTTGCTGTCAATGGCAATCACTCTCACCTCACCTTTAACATTCATTCACTGGCTGTAGGCATCGCTGACCATTATCCATCCCTAATTGCCCAGAGTGCAATTAACAGTCAATCCCATTGCTGTGGGCCTGGAGTCACATGCAGGCCATGGAAGTTTCCTTTCCTATGGATAACTGTGTCATACTCATCATTAGACTTTATTTCCAAATTTTAACAATTCAGATTCCACCATTTACCACAGTGGGATTTAAACCTGGGTCTCCAGCTTACTTGTCTAGCTATTATAGCTCTAGGCCATTGCCTCCTTTGCTCCCCAAATCAGAGAATCCTGGCTGACTACAGTTTGCATGATTGAGGTCATATCTTTATTAAAAGGGGGTATGGATCAATGGCAGGGTAAGTGGAATTGACATACACTTCAGCCCTCAGTAAATCAGATGGCCATGTCAGCTGAGTGGCTTCCTGCTATCCCGACGTACAGAGAGCATCACTGTGACATTCAAGTCTTAGGGTCAATAGAAAACTGCATTGCTGCTGCCTGGGCAGGTTTAAGCACACATGGAGCCTCTGTGTTTCAGTCACACAGGTCCAACTCATGCCAATTGGTGTGGTGTCAATGTTGAACCCAATGCACTGATCCCCCAACACAAACACTGCTGCGACAGAGACTGCAATCCATGGACTCCAATCTTAAAGTACAACATTAAGACTCTGCAAATTACAACTGGGATAATCCAGAAGGAAGGATGGTTCTATTTTTTTTGTAAAAATTCTTTCACTGGATGAGAGCCACAGGAGCTAGTGCTTTTTTTAAAAAAATCAGATACATCCCCATCGCATGCTGAACCCAAACCTTCAGACCCAGAGGCAGGGACTCACTGCAGTACAAGACCTTGTCATAGAGACGTACAGCACAGAAACAGACCTTTCGGTCCAACCCGTCCATGCCGACCAGATGTCCTCACCTAATCTAGTCCCATTTGGCAGATATCCCTCTAAATCCTTCCTATTCATATACCCATCCAGAAGGCTTTTAAATGTTGTAATTGTACCAGCCTCCACCACTTCCTCTGGCAGCTCATTCCATACACACACCACCTTCTGCGTGAAATGGTTGCCCCTGAGGTCCCTTTTATATCTTTCCCCTCTCACACAAAACCTCTGCCCTCTAGTTCTGGACCCCCCTACCCCAGGGAAAAGATCTTGTCTGTTTATCCTATCCATGCCTCTCATGATTTTGTAAACCTCTATAAGGTCACCCCTCAGCCTCCAACACTCCAGGAAAAACAGCCATAGCCTATGCAGCCTCTCCCTTTAGCTCAAATCCTCAAACCCTGAAACCCTGGCAACATCCTTGTGAATCTTTTCTGAACCCTTTCAAATTTCACAACATCCTTCCGATAGGAATGAGACCAGAATTGCACACAATATTCCAACAGTGGCCTAACCAATGTCCTGTACAGCCACAACATGACCTCCCAACTTCAGTACTCAATACTCTGACCAATAAAGGAAAGCATACCAAATGCCTTCTTCACTGTCCTATCTACCTGCGACTCCACTTTCAAGGAGCTATGAACCTGCACTCCAAGGTCTCTTTGTTCAGCAACACTCCCTAGGACCTTACCATTAAGTGTATAAGATTTGCTTTCTCAAAATGCAGCACCTCGCATTTATCTAAATTAAACTCCATCTGCCACTTCTCAGCCCATTGACCCATCTGATCAAAATTCTGTCATACTCTGAGGTAAGCTTCTTCACTGTCCACTACATCTCCAATTTTGGTATCATCTGCAAACTTACTGTGCCTCCTATGTTCACATCCAAATAATTTATATAAATGACAAAAAGTAGTGGACCCAACACAGATCCTTGTGGCACACCACTGGTCACAGGCCTCCAGCAAGCTGACGGAATTTTAAATTTATAGGAATAGGAGTAGGCTGTTCGGCCTGATGAGTCTGCTCTATGTTCCTTTTCATTATTCCTGTCACCTGTGGAACTCCATAGTCCATGCAGGCAGCAGCTTCCAGCAGCAGAAACCAATGCATCTGCACTGCAATTGGCATGTGACAGGTGGCTCCACAGGTGAGAGACAGCATTACCTGCCCTTCAGTACAATCATAGGCACGCAGGGGGCTGGAAGAACACAGCAGGCCAAGCAGCATCAGGAGATGGAGAAGTTGACATTTCAGGTGTCACCCTTCTTCAGGACTAGGGGTGGGTGTGGGGAGAGATGTAGATAAAGGGGGTGGCAGGGACAGGGTGGTGACATGGGAAGGGTGGTGACATGGGAATAGGTGAAGGCAGGTAGAGGTTTCGATCTAGTTGGTCAGTGGGAGGACCCTCTACCTGTCTTCAGCTATCCCCACTTCACCACCCCCTTATCTGCAACTCACCCACACCCATCCCCAGTCCTGAAAGGTTACACCTGAAATGTCTCCACCTCCTGATGCTGCCTGGCCTGCTGTGTTCTTCCAGCCTCCTACTTGTCCACCTTGGATTCCAGCATCTGCATTTTTTTAGTCTCTTCAATACAATCATAGCAGATCAAACACTTCAATACCTTATACCTCCAGCTACCCCGTGTCCTTGTACACACCATTCTATCGATCTCTGCCTTAAACATACCCAAAAGACTGAACCTCTTCAATCCTCTGGCCTAGAACATTCCAAAGGGTTCACAAGCTTCTAGTTAACAAGTCTGGAATTGAGAGCTAATATCAGTATCAATCACCAGCAAACTATCGTCGCTGGGTTTAAAAACCCATTGGGCCCATTAATGGTCTTTAGGGAAGAAACTTAATTAAATGGGACTGGACAGGCTAGATGTAGGAAGAATGTTCTCAATATTGGGAAAGTCCAGAACTAGGGTCACAGTCTAGGAATAAAAGATAAGCCATTCAAGACAGAGATGAGGAAGAATGTCATCACTCAGTTGTGAACTTGTGGAATTCGCTCCCACAGGATGTTGTTCGGATCAGTTTTGTTAGCTATATTCAAGATTGACCTGAACCGGAAACCTTGCAGCTAAAGGGATCAAGAGGTAGAGGGTGGGAATGGGATACTGAAATTGCATGATCAGCCCTGATCATATTGAATGGTGGTGCAGGTTCTAAGGGCCTATATCTATTCTCTACATTTCTCTGTCCTCTGAAATAGCCTAGACAGACAGCCAGCCAGCCAGCCAGTCTGTTTGACAGCAATTAGGGATGGGCCACAATGATGCCCATAGCTTCTCCTATAACCTGTGAAGAAAAAAAAATCCAAGTTAAATTTTGTTGGTAACTCTCCTCTACAGCTATAGTCACTGGTCCTTCTGGGTGGTGGGTGATTGAATGCTTGCAAGATACCTTTGAACTAACCTCAGTATGTTGTAAATACACACAGCAGCTTAGGGACAGCAGTGGTGCAAGTGGAGTGCCTTCGAAGTGAAAGTAAGCAACAAGCAATCATCACTGGAGCTGCATGAGGACCAGGGAAGTGTCTGCTGGATGGGTTTTGATAACAGTGAAATGATTAACAGCTGATACAGAAAATGTGGGGAGCTGTATGTGTCAGAGAACATGTACTGTGAGAAATACATAGATAAGTACAAAGTGGTGAGATTAGGAGTAGTTAGTGTGGACTCAGTGGCCTGCTTCAGAGAGATCTCCCAAAACTAGAGGGATCTGGGTGGGATAAATAGTGAAAATATGTTCTCATTCAATAAAGGATGGAGAACGAGGAGGCAAAGATTAAAAAATAATTTACACTTGGAATATTGTGTACAGTTCTGGTCACTCCATTACAGGAAGGATGTGAAAGCATTGGAAAAGGTGCAGAGGAGATTTACCAGGATGTTGCCTGGTCTGGAGGGAAGGTCTTATGAGGAAAGACTGAGAGACTTGGGTCTGTTCTCATTGGAAAGGCGACGGCTAAGGGGAGGGATTTGATAGAGACATACAAGATGATCAGAGGATTAGGTAGGGTAGACAGTGAAAGTCTTTTTCCTAGGATGACGACGTCAGCTTGTACGAGAGGGCATAATTACAAATTGAGGGGTGATAGATTTAAGACAAATGTCAGAGACAGGTTATTTACGCAGAGTGTGGTAAGAGCGTGGAATGCCCTATCTGCTAATGTAGTCAACTCAGCCACATTAGGGAGATTTAAATAATCCTTAGATACGCACATGGATGATTTTGGGATAGTGTAGGGGGACGAGCTAAGAATAGTTCACAGGTCAGTGCAACATCGAGGGCCGAAGGGCCTGTTCTGCGTTGTATTGTTCTATATTCGATAATTGATAAGAACAGCAAATATGTGACTTCAGGAAAACCTGCCAAACAGTCAGTGGGCAGGGTCTGGGATGCACTGTGTAGCAGAGGCAGGTTCAATCAAGGATTTTGGTAAACAACTAGTCTGTTTCCTGAAAAGGAAGAACTTGCAGGGTTACAGGGGGAGAATGATACTAAAGTAATTGCTCAATTGGAGATCCAGCAGGTCAAATGGTCTCCTTCGGCACTGTTAACAGTTCTGTGAAATCCCAACCATGACCAACATCCTGAAGAACAAATATGAGAAACAAAAAACAAACTCCTTCAATAATTCTGACCCCAACCATTTTAGGATTTCTAACTGCGTGATCCAATGCTGACGCACAGAGACCAAGACTTAACAACCTAATCACGACTCGATCTTGGACAATGCCCTTGGTGAAAATCCACTTTCACTCAGCGAGGAATGGGTGCACTCACGGAGAGCTACAACTTCATTGGATTCGAGTAACCAGAGGACATTGCGATGAAAGAACATTTGAGAACAGGGATTCACTAAAATTCACTTTATTTAAAAATCATTGCATTCAGACAAATTTTACATTGAGTGTCTTTTTTTTTATACATTTTAAACATAATTTAAGAGGAGCTGCCTGACTGAGAAACATGTTCAGGAAGGAGCTCTCCAACAGAAATAGTCATGATGTTTGTGTTACCAATAAACACATTTCCTGTAAAAGGGGAAGGCAGGGAGGGAAAGCAGGAATTCGAGATAAAAATGACACTCTGTTTTGAGAAAGAAACTCCAGTCAGTTCAACCTCGCTCCGTTTCTCTGCCCTGAATGCTATTGGCGTATATTCAGAGTCTCATTCCTCTCAAATCGCAGCAAAGATGCACTAACAAATACGGGATATTGTTCTCTACAAGCTTTCTCACCTAGTTGCATTCAGTAAAATGTTAGCCTCACAAAAAAAATCAGGGCTCCACATTTTCATCATTAGAAAAAAAAACTAACAGGTAACTGGAGTATACTCTACAGAATTGAGACACAGTGGGCAGTGAGCACATCAAAACAAAATTTTTTTAAAAAGTTAACGAAGAAAAAACACTTTACATATCCACATTGTTCAAAATTACATGTTCATGATTCCAATTGCATTGCCTGGAGCAGGTTGCCTCCATAAGGTTTAGAAGAGCTGAAAGTTATGGGGACTGAGTTGGACGACGGAAGGAAGCAAAGGTTGGGAGGGTGACTAAATCAGACAGACCTGCCCATAATCAAGTGTTGTAATGATCCAAAACCAAACCCCATCCATCTCTGGAAGGTGATAAGGTGAAGGTACAAGAGGCTGGACTCAGTCCCTAGATCTTGTACAGCCCTCCTTCACCCCCATCCCCCACCTCTATACAAATCGCACACCAAATCCTTGCTTTCCCCATGTCTGCTGCACTTTATCCTGTATTAATCCTGCTTTTAATAACGTGAAAGGGACTAAATTAAAGAGGGAGCCTGTCACGCAGTAAATCAAGACATCCCTTAATGATTTATTTCCTCCTCCAGGTGTTAATCGCCAAAGTATTGCTTTTTTAATTAAGAATCAGAATCCCATGTAAATAAAGTTTGGGTTAACCATTCTATTTCAGTAGATCCAATTTCAGTGTGCCTTTCGACCAGATTTTCTCCAGAAGTGGCACATGCAGATCGCCACTCTGCTCCTTTTACAGATCGAGCTTCTGATCCTGAAATGTGGAGTCATGCTTTTATTCCGACTCTAGGGCTGGTGGGGGCAGGGAGGCAAAATACACCTTCTCCCCCCATTACTGTCAGCTGCTGTATTCTGTAATTTAGGAGTCGAGAATCACAGACGGGTCTCTTTGACAGTGAAAGTGTAAGGTCAAGGTGCCAGAGGGGGGGGGGGGTTAAGGGTGAGGATGCCAAGGAGATAGAGTCAAAGGACAGAGTGTCAAGGTAAGTGACAGAGTTTAGGACAGGGGTGCAAGGGAGACATAGAATCTGGTGGCAAGGGTGGATCCGTGCGCCTGTTTGGAGGAAGGGGTTGGTGGTGGCAAGAAATGGTCAGTTCTGGTGGCAGTGCAGATGGTGGATACTGAGGGAACGTGAGGTCAAGGTCTGGGTTGGTGTAGTTGAGGAAGTGAGATAGGCTTGGGTGGGGCAGCTGAGGATGGTCAGTTAACCAGGAATTAGATATTTAACAGCCCCTTTTCCTCAGTAACTATTTAACTTCACTGCAATGGAACGCAGAGTTTTTGCTCTCTGATTTAAATGGATACTTCTGGGGATCAGGGAAATAGCCAAGCGGAATCTTCAATTTCCCAGGCAATTCCCTCGAAATTGGGATTCTGCAGGGGCCCACTTCACATCTACTCTGCTCAAACAAGTATCTGGAAAATCCAGGTTATTGCCAATTGTCACAGAGTTTCAAGCAATGCACTTACCTCCACACCCCTCACCTCTTGTGTTTGGCCCAAGCAAGGTGTTTCTTCATCTGGGAGGTGTCATCATTACAGGAAGCAAGTACAGTGCCTCTCCTAGCCCCTTGGGGGAAACAGGTGAAGACCAGAGGATGGGGACAAGGACACAGGGCTCAGTAAGCACAGTCCCCAGAAAGAGCTGAAGGAGCAACTGGCAAAGCTTGTAATTTGGGGACAGCACCAGAGAACGGTTATGAACAGACAAGGGCAACAGACCAGACACTTGCTGATCGTCTTGGTGACAGTTTGCGTTACGAATTAGCACCTGGTGCCTGGCAAACATGATACTGGCCTACGTTACAACCAAGACTTGTTATTGCCATTCTATCAAACTCCATTTCAACCTGACTGGAACCACGGGAGAATGCCGTGACTGAAGACTGGAGCCATGATGACGAATACCAGTTTGGGGCTATTTCCTAAAGCAAACATGAAAGGAGTCGAACTGGTGATATTGGTAGCACAAATATCTGTGTAGCTGTGCCAGGCACCCTGGTATGTTCTCTGGAAGGCAACGTGTGGTCAGTTCTCAGTCCCCTCAAAGCCACAGCCCATTCGCATCATTTCCAATCTCCACATGTTCAGTGAAGGACACTTCAGAAGAGGTAATAGGCATTTGTGTATGTGTCTTCTATATCATGAAGGACAAGGTCATTTATTCAATGAAGGCCCCAGATAAATAGCCCTCAAATCAGCATTAGGATTGGTAGTAGGGCGAGAAGACACGAGGGGAGAACCGAGATATTAACCAGAGGCCTCGCCAATAAATACAGTCAAAGAAGCTGCAGGCTGTTATTGTAAAGGTCTTGTGTACCTGTGGACAAGAGGAGCAGCCTCCTGTTGAATTATTTGAACTCTACATATTTCAATGCAAGAAAAACACAATTCAGCCTTGTTGGATTCTACACTGACTGCATCTCAAAATAACCAGAGTTAGCATAACAATCAGCTGCTGTAGGAGTTTGAGAGATGTTTGGGATGAGGGGGAGAAGGGGTGTTGGAACATTGGCCCAAGCTCAGACCTCAGTGCTGAACTGGGCGAGCATGACCATCCAGTTCCTTCAGGTGGAAGGCATGTCGAGGGAAAATTAAGGGACAAAAAAAAAACAGAAGTAAAAAGCAGCATTGACAACAATAACATCCCATCCACATTCAATATGGTCACCTCTTGGGCATGCAACCCAGACGTTGTACCAATAGCACCCGTGAGTGGTAAAGGGTCTTGGTAGGGACAAGGGGTGGGAGGCCAAGACTGGCTAGGCCTCCATACCCACTGTGACGATGAGGGTTATATTTTTCTCTGTGGCTGAAAGAAGCAGAGGAAAACAAAACGCAAAAGGGATGGCTTTGGGGATTTGGAGGGCGGTGGTGGTGACCAAAAGGCAGTGCCGAAGAAAATCCAGGCATGCAGCTGCAGGTGAATCGATTGCGTTGGTTTTGAAGTACAGGAGGAAGTGACACCAGGCTTCCTTTGTTCTGGGCAGACAGCTCCTGGCCCAGGGTGACCATCATTCCACAACTCAATTTTTCTGAATCACACTCTGTTTAAAGAAATATCGTTTCAGTCTATAAATGTCCTAAGTTAAAAGTTACTAATGAATTTTGTTGGGTGCGCCGAAAAGGGAAAAAAAAAGCAAAATTTTAACAAACAGCATTAAAAAGGGAAACAAAATTATTGCTTCCCGGAGCTCGGACTCCACATTCCTCAACGGAAAGCACTGTAGAATCACCATTGCATGACACTTTTTTTTGTTAAAAAAAGTCACCTTCCATAAATTGCCAATTGTAAAATGGCATCTTGCAAGCACCAGATCATGAATATGCCTTTCATGCACAGATCCCAGAATTGAAGGCATCTCTAACTCACTCCCAACTCCTTCCAGCACCGACATGGCCTCCCTCCAGCATGTCCAGCCAACAGTGACAGGGTCCAACCAGGCCTGGATTCTCCTTCATGTCTCCCAACTCGGCTCAGTCTTGGTAGAGCTGTCCCTGCTCTCCTGGTCATCTGGTTACCAGACCGGGACCATACACCGACAGGTAACTCCAGGAGGCTGCGCTTTAGCCAGTTTCTGGACTCAAGAGTAGGAGGTGATTAACAAACTGCATAAACATGTTAAAAACTCAAGGCAGGGGAAAGGTGGTGGTGGTTTGGGTAAACAAACCTGCCATCCCACATCCTCATGTTATCAAAGTTCTTGCGCCCTTCCACCTTTGGAGGACGCCTCTCTCCTCAAGTGTTGACTTGGGATTTTTAGCAGTTTTTGCATATTCTAAACATACATCTGTAAGCTCAGGAACTTAAGACAAAGCCCTCTCAGCCTTTCATATTGTCAGAAGTGAATACAAGTGGCAGAAAGATCTCCATAGGACCTCCTACCTCCCAACAACTTGTTTATTAGTATGTACCAACTCCTTTTATTAACACTGTTGACTTGACTCTCAAATGTCACTACAGTACCTTAAATAAATATTGTTCCGTACCTAACACAGAACAAAAAAATGACACTGAACAATCCCCACACATGTCCTACCCAATTGCTAGTTAATATTTTCACATAATAGCTCCCCACCCTCTCCTCTCTCCACCCCCCCCCCCCCCCCCAACCCTCTCCCCAGCCAAAGATTCCCAGGAGTACAGCACACAGCCAATTCTCTGCCTCAGGTACACAAGCATGTGCTCGCTGGACTGACCTGCTGAGCATTACAGCAGAGCAAACCTTCCAATAACAAGCCCACCCCAAAACGTCATCACCAATCAGGAACCAAAGGTGATTTTGGGAGCTGGGAATTCGGAATGGAATCGGATATCGGACTGGGCCAACTGGCTCAAGGACAGTGACAGACTGCTCAAAGGGTCTGCGAGAGCCACACTCAGCCAATGGCTCCCCATGCCTCATCTCAAAACCTGGCAAAATCACTCCCTCTGCTTGATCTGACCACAAAGTCCACATCAAGTCCTTGTAAAGAACTGACTTTCACCTCTGACTGACAAAGCATCTGTATTAGAAAACAGATGTGGACCCTGATTATCAGTTTAACCACGCTTACAAGTGTAGAGAAGCCAATGACTGTGTTGAAGAGTACAGTCATGGTGCTTCTTTACACATCAGTAAACAAAATGTTCACCTTCTCAGCACTCTCTCTGAAGGACTGACTTGCTTGTTTACATATAAACGTATCTTTCAAATCCAAGCCAAATTTATGAAATGACACGACTAAAACCTGTGGTGGAAGAGGGTGCTGGACATTCCAGACCAAACTTCAATGGGTCAATAAGTCTCTGTATGTGATAGTGATAAAGCAATGTCATAACTAAAACCCCATTATCAAGCTAACAGTTTCACCAACTGAATGACACTTTTGTTAAAACTGTTGCTACCAAGTCAGATTTGTTTGCAAAAAGAGGTTAAATTCAGCTGGGCAGAAAAAGGTGTGTTAATGAACACTAACCAAGTCAGCAATCGCAGGGTCTTTTATCAACTCCTTTGGATTAGCAGCTCGATTATCACATCTGCAATACTTCAGGAGGGATGGTCCCTGAGATATCAGGTGGTTCTGGGTTTAGCCATACACATTGCAGCAAGTGGCTGGGACCCATACCTACATTTGGGTGGGGTGCCAGTGGGTGTTACCCCTAGCAAGTGAGGCTTTGTTGAGGTTAGAGGTAAAGTTACTTGCTTCTGGGCAATGAACAAACCCATGAGTAAAAATTAAAATGCAAGTTGCGGTTAGCAGAGTGATGGGGGGGGGGGAGAGGGGGAGGGGCGGGTGTGTGTGCGTGCGCGCACGCGCGCCTGTGCCCATATGTACTTTCCGATTAAAGAAGCCATGCTGAGTTAATCCACATGGAGAGCTGAAATTTGTAATAGTGGTTAGGCTGCTCGATGTCTAACAGGTGGCTTTGCATGAGGTAAGGGCAGTGTGCTCACTGAATGCTGCAATGGGCAGGTCCCTGGGAACCCAGTGTATGGGCATCATTGCAGCCAGGACAGGCCACATACAGGAGACCTGGCACATCATGTACTGATGAAGAGGTTGGTGAGGCGGTTACACTGGCCTGCCTTGGCACACCAGCTCAGGCTGACGTCAGGTCTTGATGGTAGGGAGCGGAGTGCCTGGTGAGAAGGTAGCGTCACTGGTGCTCTACCAGGACTGGGTCACATAAACAGGACTGAGACCCTTAATGCATCAGTCAGACAGGCATGATGCTGCTTACAGACTAACAAGAACCTACAGGAGGTTCCATGATTGTCAGAACATTAACACTGACATTTTAAAGAGAATGCATTCAGATACACTGCTCACAACCAAACAAGTCTACACTCTCATTGTGAATATTGACAAAACAAAAACAATTACAACCGTTTGGGAAAATCCCAAGTTCACCTTGAAGCACTTCCTTCTGACCGATTCCTCCCTCTGCGCGCCCCCCCCCCCCTCCCCACCAAAACCCAGATCTGTTTGTTCAGCACTGAACCTGGGGTTGAACCAGTGACCTCTGCTCTGGGGAGTTCACCCAATGACCTGAACATCTCAGTAACAGCTGGATTGAGCGCACCATCCAGTCAGGCTTCCTGTCAATTGAACCGGAAGCATGTAACATCAAACCCCAAAACCTACCTACACCGCTCCCCTCTACCCCCCCCCCCAAAAGTCGTCCTCCCCGATCTGTGAACACTATTGGCTGTGGGCTGTAACAGTGAGAGAACAAAATGGCAGAAATACCAAGGGTGTCTTGACCATTAAACCAAATCATCTCTACCATCCTCCGCTGATATTGAAATGAACTGCAATGCCCAGGATTTCTCCCCCGACAAAGCTCCCCACCCAGCCCTACGCCATCCCACCTTCAGCACTGCTCCTTCAACTCTCAGTGACAACGTAGTGCCAGCCAAATTATGAGTCAATGAATTTGTTCTAACTGCTTTGTTTGTGCGCTTACCCACCTTCATGGCACCACCCACGAGATACCTGTGCGCATCACACGCATGCACCTGGCAAATACCTCAGCGCACATGCACACGCCTGGCGAATGTGCACATATGCCAGGTGTATGCCTGCATGCAAACCTGCCCTTCTGCTGGATTTCTGTGTGAACGTCTCTACATTCATATCCAATGGGCTGATAATTGAAATATTGTGAAATGTCGCTTTTACAAAAGGAACCAAGGGAAACGCTTGAACAGTGACATGGTGTGGCGCGAGTGCATAGCTGGCATTGGTTGAGGGAGGACCACCCTCGCTGTACAGATGTCTCTTTAAAATATGCACAAACGTCCCATACTGTGGCTCCTGCAGCAGTGGAACAATCACTGCAAGTTTGCTGCTGTTTACTATGTACATCTATATTAAAAAAAAACAATTTCTAGAGTGAAAACGAACTGGTAGTGAATTTCCATACAGTGGAGCCTTGCAGTTCCTGGGACTCCGAAGGTGGGAGCTGAAGACCGATAATGGAAACTGTGTGGAGTTTTGGGATAATGTAGTTTTGCCTTCTCCAGATCTGGAAGAGAATGTCCTGGGTGGTTTTGCTTTTTGGTATAACTGAGGATTTATTCTCGCACGCTCGCTGAGTAGGAGAACTGGGGGAAGTGTGCTTTCTGATCACTCTCCGTCAGGTCCAAATTGTCGACTGTAGGGAGACAAAAGAAAAACATCCACAATGAAAGGAAAGAGCAGAGCCAGGGTAAGAATCACTCTGGGCCCTCTCGCAAACTGCACAGCTGAAAATGGCCAGGATCTTCTGCCAACTTCCCCAAGTCTGGGGGGGGGCTACCAGGGGGCAATTGGGGTTTCTTAACAAACCTATAAACCAGCGAAGTGGAGGGGTGGGGTAAAGTTGTGATACCGGCTCTGCAAGCAGCCAATTCGACTAACTAGAATGGTGTCATTATTTTTTAAAAGTGCTAAGGAAAAGCCAGGGAACTATAGAGCAGTGAGCCTGACGTCAGTGGTGGTTAAGTTATTGGACAAGATTCTGAGGGACAGAATTTACATGCATTTGAAAGCAAGGACTGATCAGAGACAGTCAATGTGGCTTTGTGTGTGGGAAATTGTGTCTCATTATCTTGAGTGAGTTTTTTTAAAGAAGTGACAAAGACTTCTAAATGGACAAATGTTAACAACTTCCGGCCCAACTGAGCTGTCGATATGCCCGTATGGAATGAAGAGCTTGCACAACTGTGTGAATGTCTTGTTCTTCAGTGGAAAGATCAAAGCCAAACAGTTCAAACTAGAACCTTTCACTTAAACAAGTCAACGTTTCATTGTGACCTTGTCATTCTGCAGGCAGCTTCTCTGACTCCTCAGGCACTAACTCTTCGAATGCACAAAGTTTTTAAACAAAACAAAAGGCTTAAACATGTCCACATCTCTCATTTGCTTGATTTAATTTGCCCACTGAATACCTTCATTCAAAATGTTACACTTTTAATATATTTCTCTGCTCAAGAACATAAGCTTCCATCTTTACTCCAGAATTGTTCAAATCCATTTTCATCAATTCCTTTGCAGTCAGAGCATGTAATCTGCATTAAAAAAAGGTCAGGGGATGGAGAAAGATCCTTGGCGTTCCTTCCAAATAACTTGCAAAACAATCTAGAACAGGATTTCAGCAAATTTTCTTTGAGGCAAATGGTGTCATTTATCTAAAATTAACATCAGAGAACAACCAATTCGATGTTTCTGCAATGGTGGTTGCTTTGTTTGACTTTCATGCCCCTCAATGCAGAGAATATTGAAAGAGAATAGACTATATTTTAAATTACTTTCCTATATTTCAGTTGAAAAATTCAATGCAGGGGCTATTTACCTAGAAGGAAAATGAAAAATTTGACAGCATTCGTACAAGGATGATAAAAAATGCTACACAACCTGATCGTCATCCTAGCTGACAAACGACAGTCAACCAATTCAGGGTTCTCTTTCACCCTAAAGCAGCAAACGTGGAGGAGGAACCTCAAACAAAAGGTCCCAATTGACTCACCAGGTCGGCATGTGGTTTAAATACTCACATTTATCTGGGGGGGTGACTGTTATCGTCTCTGCTGTGAATTCATCATCAAAATATCGTGTGTCTGTCTCCGAGGATACTTGGGGTTTGAATGGGGGCACAAGCTGTTGTTTGGAAAGTGAACAATGGATAAGAGAAATTAGCTTAATGCAAGCACAAACAACTGCATCACTCCAAAACTCCTGCTGTGCCGAAAGCTGCAAGAGATCAGGACAAAGATCCAGCTTGGCTTTTTTATTTATTCAGTTGTGGGATATGGGTGTCACTGGGGGGCCAGAATGCATTGCCCAACCCTACTTGACCTTGAGAAGGTGGTGGTGATTTGTCCTTTTGAACCGCTGCAGTCCATTTGACATTGGTACAACATTAGAGGACTCCAGATTTTGCCCCAGTAAAACTGCAATATTTCCAAGTCAGGATTTTGAGTGGCTTGGAGGGGAACTTGCAAGGTTGGTGTACCTGGAAGCCTTGTCCCTATAGAGGGAAGTGGTTGTGGGTTTACAAGGTGCTGTCTAAGGATCTTCGGTAAATTTCTGCAGTGTATCTTGTAGATGGTACACACAGCAGCTACAGAGCATGGGTGGTGGAGGGAGTGGATGTTTGTGGATGTGGTGCTAATCGAAGCAACACAGACTTTATCCATCACCCCCAACATCATGGCTGGTAGCTACCCACACCCCAGGCAGTATCCGGTTTACTTGTACCACCTTCTCCCTATTCATATTCCCCATTCCCTGTGTTCACCTTAAACCAGCATTCTCCCCCTCTGCATTCTGCCACGCAACACACACAGTATAAACCTGGGTGGCACCTACTCATATACACAAACCCAAAACTAAAACAAAGTGCTGGAGAAATTCAGCAGCATTAGAGGAGAGTGAAACAGAGTTTATGCTTCGAGATGAATATGACTCATCCTCCGAACCGAAGTTTTATTTTGGACTTGCAGCATTTGCAGTTCTTTCGCTTTCACACAAACCCCTACTGCTGCTTGACCTGTGCTTTTCCAGCAACACACACAACTCTGATCTCCAGCATCTGCAGACCTCAGTGTCTCCAACTTCCCCGTCCCCATTATGCCCCTACCATAATCTGAGAAACATCAATACCACATCCTGGAGAGCAATGCCTGGAGCTATTTGCAAAATGTTACAGCGTACTAGTTAGTCAAAGCAATCCAGCTCGGACAGATTCCTGATCAGTCTGATTCGGGGAAATTCTTTTGCGATAAATGAGGGAAATCAAATGCTTTGGTTCTCTTACCCGCTTCTCTACAACATCCTGCCAGTTAACCGGGACAAAGAATTTATGATGCATGACTTCCTTCGCATCTTCAGGACCGCCTCCCAACCTGAAAAAGAGAGAGTGGAAGTGAATAAAACACTGACTGTTCAACTCGCCCTGTCCCCATCCTCATTAGCCTTTGCCAGGTCCCTAATGCTCAAGGCCATTTTAGAATTCTCGCCCTTACTGTTCACCACTCCTCTTGACCACTGCAACCTGCTTCAGCCTCATTTTTATATTCTCTACTCTTCTGAGTGGCCTCCTGCTCCTCCCCATGGACTTTAACCTTGTACAGCTCAGAATTCACACCTTCTGAAGCCAACTCCCTCCTTGCCATCCTCAGCACCTTCACAAGCCTTTTTCAATGCGTCTCATTTTTGGCCACCTCTTTGAATCCGCTACCCAGCTCCATTTTTACATCGGGTTATTTCCACCAGGGTCTCGGATGATCAGTTACAATGAAAACCAATGCTGGTGGTGAAGCTGCCATTGCTGATGAGCAGCTTTCTATCAGAGGAGATGATAGTACAATGTGCAACCACCTTACACTATGTCAACATCAAGGACAATAGCCACCAAACTTCATGACATGATAAAAGGCAAAAGCAGAGTGATGCAGGTGCTTGGGAGGGGCAGGTGGCATTTGACCTTTACTTCCCAAAGCTTTCCCCCCAGTGGTGGCTGTATGGGTGGGGGGGGGGAGAGAGTAAACCTTGTCTCACGTTCGAGTCTATGGTAAACTATTATATGAAAATGATCGCAGAGCATAAGACCATTTGGCCCATGGCGTCTGCCATGGCTCTCAAATGAGCAATTTACTCAGAGCCATCTGCCACCTTCTCCCCGTGACTCTGCACATTCTTCCCTTTCGCCTCACGGGCTGATGCCATTTCGAAATTCTTGCCTGAACCTGCCTCCGCCGCGGTCTTGGGCAGAGCATTCCAAACATTAGCCACTCGCTGCCGGTAGTTTCGCCTTGTGCTGCTTTTGCACCTTTACCCAATTATTTTCCATCCATGCCATCTCCTTCTCCATCCTTTAACCAGCGGGCACAGCTTCTCCATCTCTACCCTGTCCACACCATTCATGATTTTGAAGACACTGTCAGATCTTCCCTCAGCCTTTTCTACTCCAAGGTAAACAGTGCCAACCTCTCCAATTTATGTTCATAGCTCACCCCAGAACCATTCCTGTGAATGCTTCCAATTACCATCAGTTCATGAAGGGACCAAGCTGGTAGAGGTTAGATTAAGTAGGGGCTCATTTTTTTTCCTCCTGACATTCACATGGTCCCACTCTAATATGGATGTCACTGACAAAGCCAACATTTGTTGCCCATCCCTATTCACCAATGAACTGAGTGCCATGCTGGGAGAATTTCAGAGATCTGGGTGGCAAGATTGTTTCCCTAAAGGACAATAGTGAACCAGATGGATTTTTACGACAATTGATAATCATTCCATGAGCACTGTTGTTGAGATGGGCTTTTAATTCCAGATTTATTAATAAGCTTTAATTCCACCAGCTGCTATTAGATTGACTCAGTCCAGATTTCTCCATTGTCAAGTGCAATCATCTGGGAGTCACAGAAACCAGGCATAACTCCCCCTCTTCTCATGGGAGAGAAAGAATTAGAATAGGAGAACACGGTCAGGGCACATCAGTTACCCCATTGAACCTGTTCTGCCATTCAATGCAATCATCGCTGATTTAAAATCGAATTACACATCCCATCTCTTAACACCACGTGGGGCCCATGTCTCAACAGAGATGCCATACCTCAAACCGGCAACCTTTGAACCAAGGTCATGCCAGCTTTTGGGTCGGGCTGTGGGTTGTTCAGCTCAAACAGAGTCAGATGGGATCAAGGGTCACTTGGAATGCAGGATCATGAAGCAGCAAAGCTGGACACTAGCCTGAAGTGGCATCACACCAATGTAACACCTCGCCAAATTGTCCAGGTAGGTCATGATTTTAATTTGACTTAATTTCAGATAACCAACAGCTGCCAGGTAGCCAAATTTGAGGTGCTGTACCTGTACGTACATCCACCCAGTAAGGGTGGGATGGTTTTCAGAGGGTCAATATAGACTCAATCAACTGAATGGCATGCTTCCACACTGCAGAGATTCTATGAATCTACCTGATCAGTCCTCATGATATATACTGAAAGCTTGAATCAAATCAACCCTTGTGCTTCTAAACTTCAGGGAAAATTCCTGAAGAAGGGCTTATGCCCGAAACGTCGATTCTCCTGAACCTTGGATGCTGTCGGAGCTGCTGCGCTTTTCCAGCAACACATTTTCAGTTCAGGGAAAATTAACCTGGTTTATGCCATCTCTTCCTCTACTTTAACCAACAATTTAGCACAGAAGAGGCTGCTTTATTGCATCCAGGGATGCCCCATCAACACTGTCCACCCACCAACTTGACACACCAGGAACACCAACAGCAAGTGTCCATTTGTCTGCAATCAAATTTGGGACCATCCAATAATAGGTCAGCACTTTGGACCTTAGTACTATTCCCTCAAAGTCATCCCTTACTTCCACTGGCTTGCCGAGTTTCCTGATGGGAGGTTGGGCAGGTGTGGAGGCAGGGTATAAGTCATTTCAGAATTCATCCCAAGAACTAGTGCTCTATCACTTTGCAGAGTGAGATGAATGTTGAGTGAGCTAGGGGCCAAGAGTTTCAGGGAACAACATGTGTGCTCTTGTACAGCTAAATGGTGAGTGACCATTGCTACCATGCAGCAGTCTGCCTGGATCAGACTCAGTGGCTGCTGCTAGGTGTCGTGCCTTTATTCCATGTTCCTATTTCTTCTGCTCCATCTCAGAAGGCTCTGGGCTGATTCTGGGCTCCAGATTTTACACATAAGAGCCACCCCTCACTCTTCAGAAGTGAGTCTAAACACAGTAGTGGGAGACTCATTGTTTTTGCAGCAGTGGCCAGATTGTCATCAGGACTGGAAGTCATGTGTGTACTTCTCCCCTGCTGGGACCTGCTCAGATCACCAGACTAACCATAGTCCAGAGATCCAACCAGAGATCTCCTTGATCTACAACTCGGCCCTGAAGGATCTCCTGCAGTCACCATTCACTTACTCGGGCACATAGCATGTGATAAGTCAGCACATTAACTAAACTTGTGTAGCTCCTTTAATATAGTACAAAGTACTTCCCAGGCTAGGTTAGCAGACAAAATTTTACACCAAGTCAATAAGATGTGGTCAAAGAAGGAATCACTGATTCAGGAGAATCATAAAGCAGCAAAGAAAGGTTTAAGGAGGGAATTCCACACCTTACATCATCTAAAGACACAGCCAGCAACAGTGGAACGAAGAAAGTCAGGGAAGTGCAAGAGATTCTTGGAAACTATAATCTGGTACTACAGCAAACTGTACTGAGCAGTAAGTGGAAGATTTAAAGGAAAGATCAAGGGCTCATGTGGTCTAGTGATTGTGTCCTTGTCTCTGAGCCCATGGCCCCATGTTCAAGTCCCAGCTGCTCTAGAGGTGGGCCATAACATCTCTGAACAGGTCGATAGAAAACATCAAAAAGAAATGCCTGCCGCTCAGTGTAATGTATTACAGTCACTATTGGGAGTAAACTCCCCTTCAAAACAAAAAAGATGATTCACGCAATATTGGAATGTTTGCAGTACTGACCCGAGTTCTCCATTAGCCATTACTGCTATGAGCAGGGTTACTGCAGGCTTGCTTTTGTCAATGTAATTCTGCACAGAATGGAGAATTTGACAACCACAAACAAGCAACAGCTCACGACAACCGAGAAGCCCCTTGGCAGTGGCAGTCTGACTGACATGGACACAAATTGCTGCACAAACTACTGGGAACTATGATCTGACTGGCCTTCACATGGGAGACTTTGTGGCTCTTACCTTTGTTTGGGGTCTTTCTTTAAGAGTCCGGAGAGGAGCGATTTGGCCTCAGGGGACAAGGTGCGGGGAAACCGAATTTCTTCCATCAGGATCAGCTCAAAGAGTTTCTCGTGGTCCTGGTTGTAGAAGGGCAGTCGCCCGCACATCATCTCGTACATCACCACGCCGAGCCCCCACCAGTCTACAGCCCGACCGTAGTCATTGTCCTCCAGTACCTGGTGTGGGACGAGAGTGACCGTCAGGAAAACGCGGGTTAAAAATGAGCAACTCCACTTCATCTCCAGGACTAGTGGATTCTAACACATTGTCGTAAAACGGCTCGAACCTGCCTGCTCCTGTCACAGCAGCGATACATCTTCCCCAGATGAAAATACATACAACCACTCAACCTGCAACTCCAATCAGAGAAGGCCAGAGGACATTCTCTTCATGAGACAATGCAGGCTGTGCCCAGAGAAGAATTATTTTCGATTAAAGAGATTTGTACAGCAGTGCAGTGGAGGGAGAGGAGAAGGTAAAGTCACCAACAACACACGTTCGACCTCCCTAAAAGAAAAACCAAATTCGCAGATCACAGATCTGCTATTGGAGTGTGGGATCAGTATCGTTGCCGTCTGCCCAGACAACAAATCAGAGCTTCAAGTCCATCCTAGCTACCAATCTGTAGGGAGGGTGGAGGAAGAGAATAAATGGGGTCATCCAACCTAGTCAGCTCCCCTTCTCCACAAGAGTTGCTCTGGGGCAGTGGGGTCAGCTAAGAACTCAGGACCTCCAAAGGAAGCCCACAGACACTTCTGAAATTGCACACTGCCCAAGGAAACACAGACCACGTCCTATAAACTGACAACAGCCCTACCCGCCAACAGTGCTCTTGCTGGTTGTCTGCATAGGACATCGAGTGCAACCTGGTCACAGAGCCGAAAGGTGGAGTCCGGCTTTTAGAGCATAGAACATTGCAGGCAGGGCATTCCCCGCCTTTATCACTCCGAGTAAAGAACCTGCCTCTGACATCTGTCTTTTATCACCCCTCAATTTGCAGCTATGCCCCCTCATACAAGTCAACATCATCATCCTAGGAAAAAGACTCACTGTCCACTCTATCTAATCCTCTGATCATCTTGTACGTCTCTGTTAAATGAGAACAGACCCAAGTCCCTCAGCCTTTCCTCATAAGACCTTCCCTCCAGACCAGGCAACATCCTGGTAAATCTCCTCTGCACCTTTTCCGATGCTTCCACACCCTTCCTGTGATGGGGCGACGAGAACTGTACACAATATTCCAAGTGCGGCTGCACTAGCATTTTGTACAGTTGCAGCATGACATCACAGCTCCGGAACTCAATCCCTCTACCAATAAAATCTAACATATTGTATGCCTTCTTAATAGCTCTATCAACCTGGGTGGCAACTTTCAGGGATCTATGTACATGGATACCAAGATCCCTCTGCACACCCACACTACCAAGAATCTTTCCATTGACCCAGTATTCTGCCTTCCTGTTATTCTTCCCAAAATGAATCATCTCACATTTATCTGCATTGAACTCCATTTGCAACCTTTCAGCCCAGTTCTGCAGGTTAACCCAGTCTCCCTGCAACATTCTTCCACACTGTCCACCACTCCACCAACTTTAGTGTCATCTGCAAATTTACTAACCCATTCACCTATGCCTGCATCTAAATCATTTATAAAAATGACAAACAGCAGTGGTCCCAAAACAGATCCTTGTGGCACACCACTAATAACCGGACTCCAGGCTGAATATTTTCCTTCAACCACCACTTGCTGCCTTCTTACAGAAAGCCAGTTCCTAATCATAACTGCTATATCACCCTCAATCTTATGTCCTCTTTTTCTCCAAAAGCTTACCATGTGGAACCTTATCAAAGGCTTTACTGAAGTCCATGTACACCACGTCAACTGCCGTACCCTCATCCACATGGTCACCTTCTCAAAGAACTCAATGATGGTTGTGCGACACGAGCTGCCCTTGACGAAACCAGTTGCTACATTCTCTCTCTTATAATCCTTTCCAAAACTTTTCCTACAACAGACATTAGGCTCACTGGTCTATAATTACCTGGGTCATCTCTACTGCCCTTCTTGAACAAGGGTTTTCAAAACCCTCAGTAAGCCCCGAGAGGACGGTGTGGGGAAGATGCTGCCATTTCTCCACAAAGTGGAACATGAGCAGCTCAAGCAGTAACTGTGGTCCATCAAAGGCAGAGCATCTCCCACTGACTGAAGTCCCACCCTTGGAGATCCATTCCCAGTGCCAACACAACCCTCCATACTGTGCCAACTGAAGCTGGCAAAAGGGGCCGCTATGCATGATGTCAAAATATAACGAAGAGAAAGTGAGGACTGCAGATGCTGGCGATCAGAGTCAAAAGATGTGATGCTGGAAAAGTACAGCCAGTACATTCCTGATGAAGAGCTTTTGCTCGAAACATCGACTCTCCTGCTCCTCGGATGCTACCTGACTGGCTGTACTTTTCCAGCAACACACCTTTTGACTCAGAATATAATGGCTTCCCTGGGCATGTGAATTGTAAGAAGGGGGCAAGAGGTTAGAGTGGTAAGCCACCAAAAGATTAAGAATCAAATCTCGATCTTTTTTTTTACAAAGTGAGGGCCAAGTTTGAGGCAGGTTTTGTTACATTTTACAAGATCTATCGGTGAAGGGAAGCAAGAGCTTGGGTTGACTCTCACCTCGGGTGCCAGATACTCTGGGGTTCCACAGAAGGTCTTCATGGTGGCTCCATCCGTTATCCCCTCTTTACAGAGACCAAAGTCCGTGATCTTGATATGCCCATCTTTATCCAACATGAGGTTTTCCAGCTGAAACGCAAAAAAGATGAAGCTCCAGAATTCAAAATGCTAATATTTCATAGAATCCCTACAGTGCGGAAGCAGGCTATTCAAACAGAGTCGACAATGACCCTCCGAAGAGGATCCCACCCTAAACCCACCCCCACCCTATCCCTGTGACCCTTCGCTAATCCACCTAACCTGCACATCTTTGGACTGCGGGAGGAAACCGGAGCACCTGGAAGAAACTCACACAGACCACAGGGAGAATGCGCAAACTCCCCACAGAGAGTCGCCCGAGAGTGGAATTAAACCCAGGTCCCTGTGTTGTGAGGCAACAGTGCTAACCACTGAGACCAGTGTGCCGCCCTAACATTTAACATTGTCATCATTCTGATTTCGATGGTCATATCTTCAGTTGGGCCAAAGCTCTGGGATTGCTACCCAGATGCACTTTGTGCCATTTCTTAAAAACCATCCCTTTGACTGAAACTCTTTACTCACACGTCCTAACCGCTCAGTTTTTTCAGCATTGTGTTTGAGTGCTTCCACATTAAAGATCTGTTTGGCATAGTTTTGCTTACATTTAAAATGTGACCTCAATCCTTCGCCACTATACATCCCTCATCTACATCTCCAGCTATTTTCACATGATGGATATTTGTGGATCTGCCAAATACCAACCTTCAGATCTCTGTAGACGACATTCTTATCATGGAGGTAATCCAAGGCAGACACGATCTCCGCCCCGTAAAAACGTGCACGATCCTCAGTAAAAACACGTTCTCTGGAGAGGTGGAAGAAGAGCTGGGGGACAAAGGAAGGAGAGTAAACATTGGATATTTATATACACACATGAACAGGAGAGGTTCATTCCCTCAAGTCACTCTCACAATATGTCCTGCCTCCTTCAAAGATCGATACACATGAACGTCCGGTCCCTCAGTTCATGCCCCCTCTTTACAACTCTGCCACTAGGTCTACAGTGCCTCTGCCTAACCCTTGTGCCAGAACGCATCACCCCACAGTTCTCTGGATTTAATTCCTCTGGCACTTGTCTGGCAAACTTTGAAATTTTACTCTAATTCCAAGATCCAGGTCACTTGGAACCAGCACTGTGTCCAATCTACAAAAAAAACCTGTCAACCAGGGGATATGGGCATCACTGCCTGGGCCAGCATTTATTGACCATCCCTAATTGCCAGAGGGCAGTTTAAGAGTCAACCACATTGCTGCAGGTCTGGAGTCGCAATTGGGTGAGGACAGCAGTTTCCTTCCATAAAGGGCGTTAGTGAATCAGAAGGGACCTTACAATAATTGGCATTGATCATTATTAGCTTCTTAATTCCAGACTTTGTTTTTAAATTGAATTCAAATTAGCCATCTGGCCCAGATCTGCAAAACATTACCCAGTCTCTGGATTAATAGTTTAACAATAATACCAGCACGACATCATCTTCCCTCTGCTGCTGTCTGCCTTTATACTGGTTTGCCAGTTGAACCTCATTATTCTATATGTCTGTCAATCAGCCCTTTATCAAAGTCAAAAAAATTAAAGATCGATGCAGACAGCACTTATCCTTTATCAACCTTCTTTGATTCAAGATCAATAAATTCAATTTGATTAGTCAAGCACGACCTTCCTTTCACAAATCTATGCTGGCTCTCTGACATTCATTCAAACCTCTCCTAGTACCTGATGATTCCCCTGCTCCCCCAAATGTGGATCCCAAGACCTCACCCCCCACCCCCTGATGTGGCACTAGTGGCCTGTGGTTGCTGGGATTGCCCTGGCCACTCTTTCTTGAAAGAGTCTCACATCTGCCATTCTCTTTTGGCACTTCTGCTGCATGTCGATTAAAGATTGCAAAGTTAAGGCAGCCTCTTGAGTTATCTCCAGCCCTACTTCCTTTAGCAATCTGGACATAAGCCATCCAGATACTTATTCACTCGAAGTATAGCTAGTCTTTCTTGTATCTCTTCCCTTTCAGTTTTCACACTACTCATTGCCTTCACGATTTCCGCTCTCTATACTGATGTTTTTGTCAGATTGGTGTTCCATAGTAAGCACTGATCCAAAGAACTCTAACTATTCCAGCCTGGCCCAATGCCTCAAAGCATCTCCCACCCTAATAAAACCTACTCCACTTCTTACTACACATTACTATTTGCCTGCTCGTAAATTTTGATTTCCCTTTATGTTCACTGTCATTCCCACTTTGTGAATCTCACTTTCCTCTTCACCTTTCTTCGCAAGCTATTGAATTTGACCTGGCTCTCACTTAAAGGATTCATCAACTTGAATCATACACCCTCCATCTTTAATCCACCATAATCTTGTCTCACTTGTCATCCAAGAAACCCTGCATTTAGCTCCCTTTCCTATTACCCTTATTAGAACATATGAGATTATACTTATACAGCCATAGAGTCGTATAGCACAGAAACACACCCTTCAGTCCAACTAGTCCATTCTGAACAGAATCCCAAACTAAACAAGTTCCACCTAATTGTTCCTGGCTCATATCCCTCCAAACATTTCCTATTCATCTCAATGTCTTTTAAACAGTGTAATTATATTCACATCCAGCACTCTCTCAGGAAGTTCATTTCACATGTCAACCACTGTGTAAAATATTTGCCCCTTGTGTCTTTAAGATCTCTCTCCTCTCACCGTAAAAATGTGCCCCCTAGTCTTTGTATTCCCCCATCTTGGGGAAAAGACAACTACCATTAACTTTATCTGTACCTCTCATTATTTTATAAACTTCTACCAGGTCGCCTCTCAACCTCCTACCCTCCAGTGAAAAAAGTCCCAGCCTATCCGATCTTGCTTTATAACAAACTTTCTATACCCGGCAACATCCTAATAAATCTGTTCTGAACCCTCTCCAGTTTAATAATACCCTTCCGACAACAGGGCGACCAGAACTGCACACAGTATTCCAGAAGAGGCCTCATCAACGTCCTGTACAACCTCAATATGACGCCCCAACTCCTATTCTTGAAGTAACGACCTCTTAAAGATTGTTCTGCTTTTTTTCTCCCGTCAAGTGTCTACTTGCATTTTACACTGGCTAACCACTCATGTCACACTGAAATTAACCCTCTTCCAATGCAGAAGTTCAACCTTTGATTGTTCCTGGCTTTCCCCCATTACTAATCTAAATCTTACAATGACACTCTTAACCAATTGCTCCCCCACGTGGGCTACTTGCCTTTTCACTCATGGAATCCAGAATTTGCTGGTAGGGCCAGCATTTATTACCCTCCCCTAGGTGCTCTTGATGGTGAGCTCCCTTCTTGAACTGTTGTTGTAGTCCATTTTGTGTAGGTACACCCACAATGCTAAGGGGGGGGAGGGGTTACAAGATTTTCACCTGGCAACAGCGAAGGAATGGCAACACTTTTCCAAGGCAGAATGGTCAAAGGGTTGGAGGGGAACTTGAAGACGGTGTTCCCATATATCTGCTCTCCTGGTCGTTCGAGATGGTGAGGGGACCCGGGGAAAGAGTTGTGGGTTTAGAAAATGCCATCAAAGGAGCTTTGGTGAATTTTTGCAGTTTGGCACACTAGGCCCACTTTGTATCCTTAGGTCACATGAGCTGCTGCGGTTCAAGACAGCGCATTCCAATCTTTTCCAGAACAACTGGGGAGCGGCAGTGAATGCTGTCCCAGCCAACGACACCCACATCCCACTGCAAATATAAAAACTGCAGGCAATTCTCACAGAATTGGAGAAACAGTACAGGTCGAGGAAGGGACACGTGCCAACTAAAACCTTCCCCCTGCTGCTCAGAGGAGGCCCCAGGTTCGAGTCCCAGTCTGTGCCAAGTTATGTGATCTGAGCTCTCTGGGTTGTGGAAGGGCAGGGTGGAATCACACCACAGAACTAAATTTAAATAGAAATTTAGAGGCAGCGGGTTCAATCATCCTCTGTACGGAGAAAGCTGATCTCAGTTGGCATGACAACGGAGTGGCTCTGCCAGGTGCTTCTGCGAGGCCTCTCAGTCAATCACTCACGGTTTTGGACTGGAGTCACAAGTGGTCAGGGAGGAAACTGTGCAGCAGTTTGGGTTTTTAATACATAAGGTTGGTGCCAGCCACAGATCATTGGTCTTACTTCTTGCAATTTTCACAACTTGACACTGTGGGATGTGAAACCATGATGTGGTTTGCACCTGATTGAGCCCAGGTTCCCATCCTTAAATCACTGTGCAGGGAACCGGAAGGTTCGATTGGATGCTTAGTAAAGTCTGTCAGGACTGGGCTACCTGATGGATGGGTCAACTGACGCACGCGTTGTCTTGGTGGGGAGGTGGTGCAGGGGAACAACAACAACAGACACTCCGGTCGGGTACTGGAAACTGCTGATGGCAGTCTCAACTTGACCCAGCAGCTTCGGACAAGGACAGGGACCATAAGCATCTGAGCAAAGGGAAGAACGTGACAAACTTACCTCTCCGCCATTTGCATACTCCATGACAAAACATAACCGATCACTGGTTTGAAACGCGTACTTCAACGTCTGTGTCGGTGAGAGAGAGGGAGGAGGAAGAGAAATCATTGCAATGTATTAATATCCAGCAACTTAAGCAGAAAGATCAAAAAAAGACTTGTATTTATGTAGTGTAGAACGTATCAATTCCTGAAGGGCTGATGACCGAAACATCGACTCTCCTGCTCTTCGGATGCTGCCTGACCTGCTGTACTTTTCCAGCACCACTCTCAACCTTTCATTTATCTAGTGCCTTTCATGACACCAGGAAGTCCCAGAATTCCAGCAAGTGTAGTTTTGAGGTGTAGCTGGCCCGTGCACAGCAGCTCTACGAGCAGCAACGTGATAATGTCGACTATCCATTTTTTGTTGTATGGCTTGAGAGATAAATATTATCCAGCACACTGACTTGCCCCTCTTCAAGGTAGATTCTTTTCCATCCACCCAGAGGGGGAAAAATCATTGTTAATGTTTAATGATGAAACTTTGTCTATTGTTAATGGGAAGTGACATCACTGGCAATATCCTGTGCTTGCACTGACTGCTCTCTTAACCATTTCAGAGGGCCTTAAGAGTCAGCCACATCGGTGAAACTGAAGTCACATGTAGGCCAGACCGGTTAAGGAGAGCAGATTTACTTCTCTGAAGGATTTGAGTGAACCAAATGGGTTTCTTTGCAACAATCAATAATGATTACACACTTTTTAAAAAAAGATCAGCTTTTTTAAATACAGATTTTATTCAATTTCACCTTCATTACGCAATTGGAACTCATGCCCGCCCCACCACCAAAACATTAACCTAGGGCTCTGAAATACCAGCCCAGTGAGATTACCATTAGTTCACTGCCTCCTCTACTGCACATTCCCTCAGTCTGTAGCTCAGCATCAGCCTAAATTCTTATGCTCTAAACTGAGAGCGGGACTCGAACCCGCAATCTTCGAAGAGACGTACAGCACAAAAATAGACCGTTCAGTCCAATTCGCCCATACCGACCAGATATCCCAACCCAATCTAGTCCCACCTGCCAGCACCCGGCCCATATCCCTACAAACCCTTCCTATTCATATATTCATCCGGATGCCTTTTAAATGGTGCAATTGTACCAGCCTCCACCACTTCCTCTGGCAGCTCATTCCATACACATACCAAATGCCTTCTTCACTATCCTATCTACCTGCGAATCTACTTTCAAGGAGCTATGAACCTGCACTCCAAGGTATCTTTGTTCAGCAACACTCTCTGGGATCTTACCATTTTGTGTACAAGTCCTGCTAAGATTTGCTTTCCCAAAATGCAGCACCTTGCATTTATCTGAATTAAACTCTACCTGCCACTTCTCAGCCCACTGACACATCTGAGGTAATCTTCTTCGCTGCCCACTACACCTCCAATTTTGGTGTCATCTGCAAGCATACTAACTATACCTCTTGTGCTCACATCCAAATCATTTACATAAATGACGAAAAGTAGTGGACTCAGCACTCCACTGGTCACAGGCCTCCAGTCTGAAAAACAACCCTCCACCATCACCCTCTGGTCTTTTACCTTTGAGCCAGTTCTGTACCCAAATGGCTAGTTCTCTCTGCATTCCGTGAGATCTAACCTTGCTAACCAGTCTCCCATGGGATACCTTGTCGAACGCCTTACTGAAGTCCACATAGGTCACATCTACTGCTCTGCCCTCATCAATCCTCTTTGTTACTTCTTCAAAAAAAAACTCAATCAAATTTCCTACACACAAAGCCATGTTGACTATCCTGAAATCAATCCTTGCCTTTCCAAATAAATGTACATCCTGTCCCTCAGGATTCCCTCCAACAATGTGCCCACCACAGACGTCAGGCTCACTGGTCTATAGTTCCTTGGCTTTTCCTTACTACCTTTCTTAAATAGTGGCAAGATGTTAGCCAAGCTCCTGTCTTTCGGCACCTCACTTGTGATTATTGATTATACAAATATCTCAGCAAGGGGCCCAGGGGTATGGTTTTTCTTTAAACTTTGAGGGTAAAAAAAATTGGCAGTCTAGCTGACAATAATGTGGACGTCTACACCAAACTACAGCAAGGTTCAACCAGGCCTGCAAAGTGAACAGATACATGACAAATAAAATTTAATATCATGAATTTAGAGGGCATTTAGCTTTGAAGGAAGAGTGGGGAGGCCTCAAATTCCATGAAGGGCAAGAAACCAAATGGGGTAAGAGCAGCCATGTGTTTGGAGAATAAAAGGTCAGAGAGTAGTTACTGCCCAAGAGGAAGCCCACTAAGTCTGCCAATTCTCAGCAGAGCAATCTAATCAGCCCCACACTCCACTATCTCCAGAATACTGCAACTTTAGTTCCCTCGAGTTCCCAGCCAATTCCCTTTCAAAATCATTCACCGTCTCTGCATCCAGCTCCCCACCCTGGAAGCGGTGAATTCTAGCTCATTACAAATCACCAAAAGCAGTGCAACATAAAGCTGACTTTATTTTCCAAAGAAACAACTTTTGGGTGCAAGCATTAAAAGGTATATATTGAAACATATTTAGGCCACTGCACTTTGTGCAGGTTCTGGTGTAGATGAGGGATATTGAACCACTGACAAAACTGCAGAAAAGCTAGATTAGCATATTATCAGAATTGAGCGGACGCCCTGCCGGTAAATATAGAAACCAGATGCTGTTTGGCTATTCAAACCTGCCTGACCATGGTTGATCATGCAATTTCAGTACTCCACTCCCACTTTCTCTCCATTCCCCTTGAACCCTTTAGCCACGAGGGTCACATCCAGCTCCCTCACTGAATATATCAAACAAACTGGCTCCAGCAGCTTTCTGTGGTAGAGAATTCCTCCTCATCTCAGTCGTGAACAGTTTACCCCTTATTCTTAGGCTGTGACCCCTTGTTCTGGACTTCCCCAACATTGGGAACATTCTTCCCACATCTAGCCTGTCCAGTCCCATCAGGATTTTATATGTTTCTATGAGATCCAAACCACCCCCCCGCCCCACCCTCCATTCTTCAAACTTACTGGAAGTACAAGTCCAGTCTTTCTTCATTTCAGTCCTGCCATTTCAGGAATCAGTCTGGTGAATCTTTGTTGGACTCCCTCAATAGAAAGAATGTCCTACCTCAGACTAGGACTAGGACACCAAAACTGTGCACAACACTCACCAAGGCCCTGTAAAACTGTAGCAATATTGAAAAAGTAAAAGACTGAAGAGGGTAATGGTCTTTGCAATAACAAAAAAAACTTCAACTGAGAAGCCTTCAGAATGATGCAGCAGTTTAAAGGAAATGAGGGAGGAGGTGAGAGAAGAATACTGGAGCAGTGTGGGAAAAGTGCTTTTGTTTTTCTTTTATTTGATGATGGGATGTTGGTGTCGCTGACTAGGCTAGTGTTTTCTTACCCATCCATAGCTGCTAAGTGGGCAGTTCAAAGTCAACCACATTGCTGTGGGTCACATGTTGGCCAGATCCAGTAAAGATGACAGATTTCCTTCCCTGAAGTACAATGGTAAACCAGATGGATTTTTTCCACAGTGCTTACGTGGTCAACTTTAGGCCAGGCATCAAAGAGGGAGAAGGTTCTTGCACAATATAAACACAGATTCAACCCAGGTTTGGGATGTGAAGGGTAGGGGAAATGGCCTACTTCTGTGTTATGAATTCCATGTAAATATAAGGCAGCTAACCCTGTTCTAGTACGATCACCCAGTACAAATCCCACATTGGGGTGGCATCGTGACTCAGTGGTTAACGCTGCTGCATCACAGCACCATGGACCCAGGTCAATTCCTGCCTCGGGTGACTATCTGTGTGGAGTTTGTACATTCTCCCTGTGTCTTTGTGGGTTTCTTCCAGGTGCTCCGTTTTTTTCCCTACAGTCCAAAGATGTGCAGGTTAAGTGAATTGGCCATGCTAAATTGCCCATAGTGTTAGGTGCATTAGTCAGGGGTAAATGTAGGGAATGGGTCTGGATGGGTTACTCTTAGGAGGGTCGGTGTGGACTTGTTAGGCTGAAGGGCTTGGTTCCACACTGTAGGGAATCTAATCTAATCTAAACATGTTCTCTGACTGGGGGAGATCCACCTGCACAAACAGCACGGCCAAGGTAATGTGTGAATCATATTATATGTAACTTAATGCCCTGTTGAAAGAGATGCAAGATCCTTTGACGCAGATCAGACAAGCTGAAGAACTTCACACATGGTACAGCCATCTGGGAAGCGATGTCAAGTCAAGACTTCATTTCTCTGAAAAATCGCATTGCATAGAAAAGGCTGTGACAGACAAAGGACAGATTGGCAACAGCAACAGGGACTGTGTGCTTGCTCCCAAAAGCACTAACTCTTGTTGCAGTTCTGCTCTACAGGCAATGTAGAGAAAATATAAACCCGCACGATTAGAGCATCTTCAATAAGTTCTGGGCTCAAAGAGCCATGGTACAATATGAGCATGCATAGAGAATTAGTCAAAGGATAGGAAGTAGAGAACGGGTATAAACAAGGCACTTTTAAAGTTAAAAGCAAAGTCTTGTGGATGCTGGAGATCTGTAATAAAAAAAAAGTGGAGGGAGAAAGAGAGTAAATGTTTCTCTGGGACTCACTTTTAGTGCTGGGCAGACTATGACAAAAGGAGTGCAGCAAGGAACAGCTTTGGGCCTCGGCTATTTACAACCAGATTAGATTAGATTAGATTACTTACAGTGTGGAAACAGGCCCTTCGGCCCAACAAGTCCACATCGCCCTGCCGAAGCGCAACCCACCCATACCCCTACATTTACCCCTTACCTAACACTACGGGCAATTTAGCATGGCCAATTCACCTGACCTGCACATCTTTGGACTGTGGGAGGAAACCGGAGCACCCACACAGACACAGGCTGGGAAATCTGGAACATGTGAGACTCGGGAGAAAAGGCCAATCATTTCAGACTGAGATGACAGAAGAAATTTCTTCACCTAAAGGGTTCTGAATTTTAGGACTTGCTCAAGAGGGTCATGGATGCACCTTTGCTAAATACTTTGAAGGTTACAACAGACAGGGTAGAGATTCTAAAACATTCCATGACGGACAAATTATTTTGTGAAATGTGATCATTGTTGTAGCAAAATACAGCGGCACGGTGGCACAGTGGTTAGCACTGCTGCCTCACAGCGCCGGAGACCCGGGTTCAATTCCCGCCTCAGGCGACTGACTGTGTGGAGTTTGCACGTTCTCCCCGTGTCTGCGTGGGTTTCCTCCGGGTGCTCCGGTTTCCTCCCACAGTCCAAAGATGTGCAGGTCAGGTGAATTGGCGATGCTAAATTGCCCGTGGTGTTAGGTAAGGGGTAAATGTAGGGGTATGGGTGGGTTGCGCTTCGGCAGGTCGATGTGGACTTGTTGGGCCGAAGGGCCTGTTTCCACACTGTAATGTAATGTAATGTAATCTAATCTCTTCTTTAAAGCAGCCGATTTTCACACATCAAGTCCTGACACATAGCAGGCTGATCACCAATCTTCCATTTTTATTTGAAGTGACGTTGAATGAAGGATACTGGTACTTATGGCTTGACTTGAATTCCCACGTTATTTATTAAAATAGGATCTTCTCCACCCACTTGACAGGGTAGACAGAACCTCTTAACATCTCATCTGAAAAAAATGGGCACTTCTGACAGTGCAGCGCTGCCTCTGTACTGCACAGGGTGTATCAGCCTATATTTCCTGATCAAGCCTCAAGAATAAAGACTGAACCCAAAATCTTCCAAATCAGGAGGCAGGAAACTGCTTTCCATGGAGTCATGAGTGACAATGCCTCTACGATCACCATTGGCTTATTCAGAGAGTGCCACAAGCAGTTCAACTCATGGATACATCACAGAAACCTGACCATCTTTTCGCTTTACCCCAAACACCATCGACTAAGCTCAGACTGAGTGTGTGCTGCTGGGAAGCTCAGCTCCAAACAGCTACATAATTCAACCGGTCCTTGGTGGGAGATAGCAATCCCTTAACCGATAGTGATGAACTAAACACCGACTTACTGAAACAACCTGGACGGAATAGGAAAAGTCTACAACTTCCCAACACATGGGAGCTGTTTTTACTGTAAATACAATGCCCTGTGCCAAATATATACTTTTACATAAACAGACAGCTACACAGGACAGATCTATAGTCTGGAGAATATGGATTAAGTCAAACTGAATTCAACACGTCTTTCTATACTCACTGTTAAAAATGGATGCCTCGTGTTCTGTAAGACCCTGCTCTCTGTAACAGTGTGAGCGACTTCATCCTATAATGAGACAAAACCAAGCATTAGTGGTTTTAATTTTATCCAGTTAACAAATTCGATGGGGCAGAATTGCCCTGAGACACTGATTGGGGCAGGGGTTTCACCCTGGGGCATAGGTTTTACAGGCACAGACCCTCTCCGGCGCACAGGTTTTACAGGCACAGACCCTCTCCAGCGCACAGGTTTTACAGGCACAGACCCTCTCCGGCGCACAGGTTTTACAGGCACAGACCCTCTCCGGCGCACAGGTTTTACAGGCACAGACCCTCTCCGGCGCACAGGTTTTACAGGCACAGACCCTCTCCGGCGCACAGGTTTTACAGGCACAGACCCTCTCCAGCGCACAGGTTTTACAGGCACAGACCCTCCCCGGGGCACAGGTTTTACAGGCACAGACCCTCTCCGGCGCACAGGTTTTACAGGCACAGACCCTCTCCAGCGCACAGGTTTTACAGGCACAGACCGTCCCCAGGGCACAGGTTTTACAGGCACAGACCGTCCCCGGGGCACAGGTTTTACAGGCACAGACCCTCCCCGGGGCACAGGTTTTACAGGCACAGACCCTCCCCGGGGCACAGGTTTTACAGGCACAGACCCTCCCCGGGGCACAGGTTTTACAGGCACAGACCCTCCCCGGGGCACAGGTTTTACAGGCACAGACTCTCCCCGGGGCACAGGTTTTACAGGCACAGACTCTCCCCGGGGCACAGGTTTTACAGGCACAGACTCTCCCCGGGTCATGGTCTTCGCAGGTAGTAGTTGTCCCTGGGTCACAAGTTCAACTATCATTGTCCTGCCGGGAGGGCAAATAGGCTGTTTCTGTGCAGTATTGTCCATGATCTTACACAGAACAGAGAATCCATGGCATTGGCAAGGCACCAATAAGTGAAGGAAGACATCGCTGAATGTCAAAGACCTACTCATCCTTGAATGTCACACAACACTTTGGTTTGCTCTTCAAAGTTCTTGGAAGAGGCAAAGAGCAAGTTGACCATCAGTTAAGAACCATGCGATTGTGTACAGAAGAGATGGTGCATTTTCCACAATTAGCATGTGGAGGTGTAGCTAGGGAGGTGTGTGTCTGTGTGTGTGTCTCTGTCTGTCTCTGTGTGTGTGCGCGTCTCTGTGTGTGTGCGCGCGTGTCTCTGTCTGTGTGTGTGTGCGCGTCTCTGTGTCTCTGCGTCTGTGTCTCTCTCTGTGTCTGCGTCTGTGTCTCTCTCTGTGTCTGTGTCTCTCTCTGTGTCTGTGTCGGGGATGGGGAGCAAGGCCAGAAAGTCATGGAATGACATCAAGGAATATGGACCCAACCCAGAATTGGCAACCTGGTTTGGGGGTCATATTGGAAGGAAAAGGACAAAGAGATCAATGAGGTTAACGGAAATACTGAACTGCGCTACGTGTGGAGGTGATGGCATCACTCTGACAGACGGAGATGGAAACTGCCAAACGTTTCTTCATTAAAGCATCCCCAAAGTCAACACTTACTTTCGCGATTATTACTTCTTTCCGTAGAATTTTCATGGCATAGTACCTGCCCGTGGCCTTCTCTTTCACAAGGATAACTTTGCCAAAGGTGCCCTTTCCCAGTAACTTCAAATAGTCAAAATCGTTCATTGTCTGGAATGAGAAAGGACGGCACCAAATTTAGTCATACCGCTTGGCTGTTCAGGAATAAGACTAAAAGGTTACATCATTGGAGGCCTGGACTAAAAAGCTCAAATTGTTGATGCTTTGTTTTACCCATAAAATTAAACCCCCTCCCATCACTGAAAGAAGCTGCACTGCAATCACTGTGGAACTCAGTAGTGACAGAGGTGCAGATTATCCCTCTCCCAATGGGTGCACTGGAGCTTAATGAAATGCAGGCACAGCAGTGGCCCTGGCTCAGCCAAGGTTATTCATCATCCTGCCTCCAAAGTCCAGTAGCACCAGCTAAACATGCAAAATCCAACTTGTTCAGACTCGCTAATCTTAAAACTAATCAAATATTCAGGTGGGAACCAACCCAATCTGACTGGATATCAATCTGAAGGAGGGGTGGAAGGGATGCAGGTTCACAGTGTGAAAGGTGCATCATTAGGGCTCCTGTGGTGTGTCCCCTCTGGGTGAAGGTCCAAGGCTAAGTTTCTCCTGCCCCAGACCTGGGACATGACTTGCCTGCACTTCAATTAAAAACATCGAAAGGCTTGGGGAACTTGTCAAATGTCCAATACCTCAGTATGCACCCTGCCAAATGAACCCATGTACTAACCACTTTATTCCTCGACTTCAAAATCGACACTTCCATCTCTTCCAGCCCCGAGCTGTCACTGGGTGAGCCAGACTTGACGTCCATAGCATCGTCTCCAGGCTCCTGATGTTTCAAGCTGTTTGCAACAGTTTGGATGGCTCTTGTCCATTCCTCTCTAGAAAACACAGTGGTGTGTATGTGGTCAGCAATGGCTGTCCCTCTGCAGCCAGAAACTCCCCAAGTGGGCAGATTACGCTGTTCGTCCTCAGACAACCAACCAGATCGTGGCTTGACAAGCAACACACAGAATGCCCAGCACAGAGCTCCCCTTTAAAAGTAGTGCGACATTCCCAATTGAAGCCCAGGTCTTGCTGAACAGCTTTCATGGCTGGATCATTCATATTTCTTTTAGTAAAACAATGAAACCATTTCGAATGGCTACCTCACTGAAAGCAAGTATCTATCCAGATTTTCTCAAGGTTTGGACGTCCACACTTTCTCCCTCGCACAGTTCAATCAGTACCATTGCCCAGGAAGAGTGGATATCTGGAACTCAAGGTGATAATGGAGTTTAAAAACAGGGAGCTGTGCTGCAACTGTATAGGCTGCTGTGAGGAAATACTGTGTACAGTTTCAGTCTTACTTAAAAAGGCACTGGAGGGGGTGCAGTGGATGTCCACTAGTTTGATTCTGGAGTTGACAGAGTTGACTTATGAGGAGAGATTGAGTAAATTGGGATTATACTTACTGAAATTTAGAAGACCGTACAGTGATCTTACAGAAACATATAGAATTAAGAATGGAACAGATAAAATAGGAGCAGGGAGGTCATTTTCAATAGCAGGTTACACTAAAAACTAGGGAGCATGGCCTCAAAATAAGGGAGAAGCAGACTGAGCTGAGGAGGAATTTCTTCATCCAAAGGGTTGCGAATCTGTGGGATTCCCTGCCCAATGAAGCAGTCAAGGCTACCTTGTCAAATGTTTTTAAGGCACAGATGGATAGATTTTGGAACAGTGTGGGAATTTAAGGTTATGGTGAGCGGGCAGGTAAGCGGAGTTGAGCCCACAGAAAGGTCAGCCATGATCTTATTGAATAGTGGAGCAGGCTCAATGGGGCAGATGGCCTACTCCTGCTCATGTTCTTACAGAAGGGGGTGGTCCATTGAAAAAGTCAAAAACTGAGACTGTTTAGTTTTGTTCAGTGAGGGTACGAAGGGATGGGGAACCAAGGCACTCAACTGGAGCTAAGACACATGCTGTGATCCAACTGAATGGCAAAACTAGCCTGACAGGCCAAAGGGCCTCGTAATCCCGTGGATCACTCCATGCCAAAACTTCACGGAAATGACCCTGGAGCAAGTGCTGCTCAGTCACTGAGTATCTTGCTAAATTAACAGCCAACCACATTACTGTGGGTCTGGAGTCACACGTAGGCCGGACTGGGTAAAGACTGCAAATTTCCATCTCCAAAGGACATAAGTGAACCTAATTTTTTTTTGCAACAATCCGGTGGTTTCTTTATGGTGAATGAGAGCAGCATTTTGTTACAGATTTATTTTTCAAATGCATTTTAAAATTTCCCCAGCTGTTGTGTTGGGATTTGAGCCAATGTCCCCGGATCTCCGAATTATCACAATGCTACTGTCCTGTGATAGAAGCTGCCAATCAACACAAGAGATAGCAAGCTGCACCCCATCAATATTGAAGTATGCTTCCCCCAATTTATCTTCCCATCCCTGGCCTCACCGCTCGTCTGGTGTGTCAACATGGAAGGTCCTCTCAATTACTGTCGTCCACTGTAAGCACCGGATGATGAACGTGTTGGGTCTTGGCCGTTCGGTCTTCATTAGCTGGCATTCTATTCGAGCAGAGAGACAGCGAGAAATTACAGGTCTGAAGGAAGGTTCAATATTCCATAGAACGTACAGCACAGAAACAGACCATTCCGCTCAATTAACTGATGCTGGCTTTTCTGCTCCGTACTGCAGCTCATGTCACTACTAATAATATACCCTGTTTGTGTCTTTCCCATTATTGAGCAGACCATGACATAATGGTAACAAAACTTAATTGCTATCCCAGGGGTGCAGGCTGTTCAAAGACCAACAGGTGGAATTTTAATTCAATTCACAACACTAGAAAAGAAATCTAGCCTCAGTGATGGTGACCCATGACAACTATAATTGATTGTTGTAAAAACCCAGCTAATTTATTAGTCTCTTTTGATCTGGCCTGGCCTTCCGGTAACTCCACAGTAACATAACTGGTATCTTAACCGTGTCAAGCAATGGCCAAGCGAGCCACTCAGCTCAAGGGCAATTAGGGTTGGCCAACAAATGCTGGTCTTGCCAAAGATGCCCACATCCCATGAGAGGTTCTACTGCAGTTGAGAATGTGGTGCTGGAAAAGCACAGCCAGTCAGGCAGCATCTGAGGAGCAGGACAATCGACATTTTGGGCATAAGCCCTTCATCAGGAATGAGGCTTGTGGGCCAAGGAGGCTGAGAGAGAAATTTGGGGGGGGGGGGGGTTTTAGCTGAGAATGTGATAGGTAGATGAAGATGGGGGTGAAGGTGATAGATCGGAGAGGAGGAAGGAAGATGGTCGAGTAGGACACGACAAGAGAGTGGTGTCAAGTTGGAAAGTTGGGTCTGGGATAAGGTGGGGGGAAGGAAAATAAGGAACTGGTGAAATCCATATGGATCCCATGTGATTGGAGGGTCCCGAGGCAGAAGACGAGGTGTTCTTCCTCCAGGCGGAGGGTGGGAAGGGTTTGACAATGGAGGTGGTCCAGGACCTCCTCATCTTCTGCTTTTGGACCCTCCAAGTACATGGGATCAATGTGGATTTCACCAGTTTCATTCCTGCCCCACCTTCCCACCTCCTCCCTCCTCCCTCCTCCCCCCCAAATCCCAGATCAAACCTTCCAACTTGGGACCCCCCCTCATGATCTGTCCTAGTTGTTCATCTTCCTTCTCACCTATCCACTCCACCCTCCTCTCTGACCTATCGTCTTCACCTGGGATGAAGGGCCTATGCCCGAAACGTCGATTCTCCCGCTCCTCGGATGCTGCCTGATCTCCAGCATCTGCAATCCTCACTTTCTCCTCAAAGAAAATCAGCAACCTTGTGTGAAAATATCTCAATGACTAACAACCAAATTAACTAAATAACCCAAAAAAAATCCTATCAATCTAGGTTTCACACTGTCCAGTAGTACCATTATAGCACAACGGTGGCTAGTTTCACCCAATAAGTGGAAACATTTAAATAGAAGCCAAAAGAACTACAGATGCTGTAAATCAGAAACAAAAATAGAAAATGCAGGAAAAGCTCAGCAGATCTGGCAGCATTTGTGGAGAGAAATCACAGTTAACACTTTAGGTTGAGTGACCCTTCTTCAGAACAGAACTTGCGTTGAAAGTGGAAACATCTTCTCTGTCGTTACTTTATCAAATTCTTTAATAATTTTGAATTTGAAGGTGACTCTTGGAAAAGATCCCCAGATTTTTAGTATTCCTGGTATCTGTTCACTGAAATCCTTGGCATGTTCCCTGCTCAGAGTGACTCAATACGATACAGGATGGTGGATTTATCTGCTCTCGTTCACTGAATCACAGAATTGTATGTTGCCCAATTGGAAAGCCCACCGTGGCTTTTCAAGTGGGTATGACATCTTGGTGTTTTTTTTCCTGCCTTTTCCCTGGAACACCACACATTGTTTCTATTCAAATAACTGCCCAATGCCTTTTGAATGTTTAAATTGAACCTGCCTCTACCACTTCCAGGCAGTGCATTCCAGATATTTAACTGCTCGCTGTATGAAAAGGCTTTTTGTCACATTGCATTTGCTTCTTTTGCAAATGACTTCAAAAATAGTGCCCTCTCATTCACAGTTTTTTTAATGACTAGGAATGGTTTCTGCCTGCTTACAATTTTAAAAGCTTATATCAAATCTTGTCTTCATCTGCTCCTCTACTAGGAGAGCAGTACCAAACGTTTCCAATCCATTTTCACAGCTTAAGTTTCTTAACCCTGGAACATACTCCTGCATGTGTGCCAAAGTGTCTATATCCTCCTTAAAGTTCTGCATCCAGAATTGTATGTAATGCCCAGGCTCAGTTTAACCAGTGACCTATTCATGATTTAGCATACCCTCTTACTCTTGTGATCGGTGTCTCTACAATAAAATCAAGGATACAGTTTGCTTTGTTAACTGCACTCTCAATCTATCCTACATCTACTTTTCTTTGGTCACTCACTTATTCAAAGAATCAGAGATTGCTAATGCCCAGTGAACAGGAAGAGAAATTGTTTTGTTCAAAACTTTAATGTCTCGCATAATTTTTCTTAAAAATGAATAATTTGCTGGACTAACGACATAGATGCCAACCAAATACCAGCTGACCATAAATTCCTACAAAGTCCTGGCCAACCATAACCAGAGAAGGAGAAAACCTTATGCCATGCTCCTGCAATGTGAAACTCCTTCATAGAATCCCTATGAAGAAGGCCATTCCACCCATCATGTCCACACTGACCCTCCAAAGAGCTGCCCCCTATTCTACCCCTGTAACCCTGCATTACCTGTGGCTAACCCACCTAGCCTTCACCACCCTGGACACTATGGGCAATTTAGCATGGCCAATCCACCCTAACCTGCACATCTTTGAATTGTGGGAGGAAACCAGGGTACCAGGAGGAAACCCATGCAGACACGGGGAGAATGCCTGTGTGGAGTTTGCTCAGTCACCCAACAGTGGAATCGAAGCCGGGTCTCTGGTGCTGAGAGGTAGCAATGCTAACCAGTCAGCCACCTTTTGTTAGGGAGCATGCCAGCTAAGCCAACACAAATGATGAGGAGATAAGATCTCTACCTCTGAACAAAGGAGACCATCAAAACTGTTTTACTTAGTGCAAATGTTTCCACAGATGTCTATTATTAAACAATGATTTCAGACAAAGGAACATCAAAACCATCAGGTTAGCTGGTGTCTCCAACCGAAGACCCAGTCACACGATAAACTACTAGTTTGTTTGAAATATTTCCTACTGTATAGCTTTGACTTTTGTCAGTCAGTCAGCTTGTAATACAAAAAGAGCAAGCAGTTCCAGAATTAGCCAAAAAGCTAACACCTTTTCCAGTGTTTCTCAGAAGTCTGATTTCTGGCAAGAAACTGGCACATTGCCTGAGAGGTGAACTCAATTCCCAGCATCTCTAGAAGTTTTGCTCCCAACAACATATTTCGTCCTCAACAGTAGAAGAAATGGCAGAACCTGTAAGAGCATTGATTTGCAGAGGGATCTGGGTGTGCAGGTCGACAGATGGAAGGGGGTAGCACAGGTAGAGAAGGTGGTTAAAAAAAAAAGGCTTATGGCATGCTTAGCTTCACTGGAAATAGACAAGTTGTGCTGCAACTTTATATAACTTTAGTTAGGCCAGACTTCGAATACTGCGTACAGTTCTGGTCACCACACTACCAGAAGGATGTGGATGTTTTGGAGAGGGTATACAAAAGGATGAATCCACAAACTCCATCAACAAACACATCGACCTGGACCCAATATACCAACCACTACAGCGGACAGCTGAAACTGACAACCGGAAGCGGCAGGGACAGACCACTATAAACAACGGAGGAAACATCAAAGAAGCGCTTCGCAGGAGGCTCCCAAGCACTGATGATGTCGCCTAGCCAGGGGACTAAACGTTTGCAACAAAAACTTCCAGCTCGGCGAACAGAACCACAACAACGTTACACATTTTTTGGGGGGGAGGGAGGGGGGGGGGATCCTGCCAGGAATGAGAAACGTCAGCGAGTCACTTGCACAACTCTGTTCATGCAGGGAGTTCTAAAATTTTGATGCAGCAACCACAAAGGAACAACAGCATGTTACCACATTAGGATATTGTATGACTTGGAAGAGGAAGTTGTGTGCTAGAGGTGGACACTTCAACTAATATGTCACTGCCAACAAAGGCTCACCTGCTACAGAGAAGTTGTTTAATGGTGGTAAACAGTGATCTGCGCTCTCAGGCTTCTCCTTGTAGCCAATAAAAGAACCATCTGATTTCAACAGGAAGTACCTTGGCCTCCAGGTTTTAATGTATTCACCTGCAAATGAGAAAGAGATGAGCAAGGTTATATCAACTTTCACTCCATACGTCAAATGGCCTTACCACTGTGCGCCTATGGCAAATGGCACTTTAAGACTTGCAAAAATTGGACTGCATGCCAGCCCTCACACAGCTGAAAATGGGTTTATGCTCACGGCATCACTAGATAATGGGTTACGCCTGTTTAAGAGAACTCATTTTGGTAAACCATTTGGATAACCAGCTATATTCACTGACTGGTCCAGAAGCTCCCACTGAACGGAAGACCTCCATTTTCCAGCAAGCCTTCTAAGACCCAATATACCAACCACTACAGCGGACAGCTGAAACTGACAACCGGAAGCGGCAGGGACAGACCACTATAAACACCGGAGGAAACATCAAAGAAGCGCTTCGCAGGAGGCTCCCAAGCACTGATGATGTCGCCTAGCCAGGGGACGAAACGTTTGCAACAAAAACTTCCAGCTCGGCAAACAGAACCACAACAACGAGCACCCGAGCTACAAATCTTCGCACAAACTTTGAACCTTCTAAGATCAAGGAATTGTCATCTTTTAATTAAAAAGGAGAGAGGTGGGCACAGTGAATGCACAGTTGCCATTCATGGGGCACAGCTAATGAGCCAGTCTTAAATAAAAAGTCACACCAAGAGCTTAGTCAGCAAATTCAATATAGTCACTGCTCTGTGTTGTTGAAAATTGAAGATATAAGCCTATTTGGAGAGAGTGGGCAGGCTCAGGACAGAGATAACAAATGCCCAAGAGAGCGGCAAAGAGGGGTTTAATATATTTTGGCATCTTTAAGATTACATCTCATATGATACAAAAGCAAGGTCTTTCTAAGAATGACATTTATGCTATATACTAGATGCTTATAAATCACTGGTTCAGTCTAGATTGGAGCATTATACTGCAACCTCATTTCAGAGGGATAAAGGAGGTTATGCCTGGGGTCTACTGACCAAGGGGATGGAGAGGAACACAATGCTGTGGGCTGGAGTGTAAAGGGAGCAAGAACTGGAAGGTTGTGGATAGGTTTGCTGCACAGCCAGCTAGACTAGGACACTGCAGTGGTCCCAAGTCAACCCAGGTCAGCGTCAGCCAATTGTATGAGATTTAGATCTTGTGGTTCTCACACACTCTGTTGGCAGTGCACATTTGGCATTACTCTCCCCAGCATCCTGATCACGTCACTAGATAGCTAATTCAGAGACCCGGTCTAATGCATGCTCAAAGATGTGCAATTGAAAGGTGGTTGCAGCAATGCCAACCATAAAATTATCAGTGACAACTGTAAAAATGGATCAGATTCACTAATGTCCTTTAGGTAAGGAAATCTGCCACCCTTAACTTATGGCGTCTTTATGGTCTGGTCTACAAGAGTCCTGGTCCAGTGTGGCTGGCTCTTACTGCCTTCCGAGTTGGCCTAGTAAGTCATTCAGTTAAAGGGACAATTGGAATGGGGAACCAATGCTGGCCTCACCCCCATGTGCCATCAAAGATTAAGAGGAGAAAAAAATTGATCCCCACTTCTACCAGTCTACCTCCCTAACCTCCAAATCACCAATATTTTACGTTACATTAGGGAATTGAATAGAACTAGAGAACATACAAAAAAAAAGAACACCTTTACCTTGTCCCATCAAGGCTTAATATCCCAAGGTCCTTCATTAAAGCACTCCCACATAATCTGATACTGAGCCACACAATATATTAGAGCGAATGACCCCAGGTTTGGTCAAAAAAGTAGATTTTAAGGAGCATCTCAAAAAGAGGAAAGACAAGTGGAGAGGTTTAGGAAGAGAATTCCAGGGCTTTAGCACCTGGGTAACTAATATCAAGGATCAGCAATGATGGGGTAAAGGAAACCAAGAGGTCAGAGTTCTCAAAAAAAATCTTTAAGTGAAGTTCAATAAATAGACATGTAAAAGTAAAATGACAAGTTGTTCAAGCAGTTTTAAAAAATATAAATACAGTTTTCCAGAGCACCTGATATAAATCATTGACATGAAAGCAACTAAAATATTTAGCATGATCCCTGGGCACGCACTCTTTTAGAAAGGAAAACCAAAACAGGCAGACAGTATTGATGTGATACCCGTGATATGAAACTTTAGCCAGGAGGACTCTCATTAGTATACAGAGCAAGAGGAGATCTGACTAAAGATGCTCAAAATTAGAAGGATTTGTAAGTAAATTCGGCTGCCCTTGTATGTCTAGGTGCTAGAGGACAGAGGTTTGGAAGGGGGCTACTCAAGAAACCTTAACATCTTATCATGGGTTATTGCAGTAAAGGTTGCAATATCCTGAATGCACTAGGATGGTGTAGGACCAGTAAATGCTAGCAATTAATAAATTTAACTAAGCATGGGACTGACCACAGCCGGTTCTTTGACTATGTCAGACTGGCAACATCAGTATTGCACTGCAAACTTAAAACTAGGTTACATTCATTTAAAAATTGCTAATGTTCAAAAACACAATTGTGGCCATCAACACTCTACATACACTGAGACATGGTCAACCTGTCATAATGATAATGCCATGCACCAGTGAGGACTTAAATTTATTTTAATCATGGGCCTTGACTTCAAGTGTTAAGGTCCTTGTGAGAGCTTGAGACCCAGTTGCAAAGCATAAAGGCTGCAGCTTTTAAGGTTCACATCAATATGGGTGCAGGTTTTGCAAGGAATACTGCATTTTGTAAGCAGGTGACAGATGAATCTACATCTAGCAATCACAGAGCATTTGTATTTGGGGTTTGGGGGTGGAAGGGGGAAAGAATCAGAGACACCAACTTGGGAGTTTTCTGGGATGTTGGGAAACATCAATTTTACTCTGTAATTATGTGGTGGCATCCCCGATGCTAGACATCACACTCACCTCTTTTCTGAAGCCATCCTTCCTTGACAACTGACACTTCATTCATATTGGTACCAAAATATTCTGAGGAAAACCCAGTTTCACTTAAAGACACTGGAGAGGCACCAGCCTGACCCCAATGACAGGATCCTTAGCAACGCACCCTTCTTCCCAAACACAGCACAGATTCTGGTGGAAGAGAAAGTGGTAAGTGTTAGTAAACGGAGGAACACCCACAGTTGGTAGAGGACAGCATGCGCATACAGATCCTCACAAACATATCCCTCACTGCAAACAAAACTGAGTTTTACATCCATCATTTCCCCAATAGTGAGAAATATTCAAATAGATTTTAAAATATTTTTATTAAGAAATTTTTTCTTTACAAAATTATAAAATTAGATTTAATTCTCTGCAGTGTGGAAATAGGCCCTTCGGCCCAACAAGTCCACACCGACCTTCCAAAGAGTAACCCACCCAGACCCATTTCCCTCTGACTGATGCACCTAAAGCTATGGGCACTTCAGCATAGCCAATTCATCTAACCTGCACATGTTTGGATTGTGGGAGGAAACTCACGCAGACTCGGGGAGAATGTGCAAACTCCACACAGACAGTCGCCCAAGGCTGGAATCGAGGCAGCAGTGCTAACCACTGAACCACTGTGCCGCCCCTATAAAAATTATAACAATTACAACAAACAAACTACTACCATACTCTACAAATCAAAACTACACTCATTACAAATCTATGAATAAATAAATAACACCACTCAGCGTAACCACAATCTTCCCAATCTTCGGAAGCATTAATTATTACACCCGTATTTATTCGGGATTCTTCTTCCCAGTGCACAAGGCTCACTAAACCTAATCATTGTGGCTAAACAAATGCCCCAATTAAAATAGCAGACAAATCTGCATCCAAGTAACTCAAAAAGGGCTGCCAAGTCTTATTAAAAAGTTCTGTTTTATAGTGCACCGTGTTTGTGAGGAAATCCACAGGAGTGCGTTCCATAATTAAGGAAGGTGTTGCCCAAATACCACCAGAACATTACCTGCCCCACCAGGGGCCCAAACATTTTAGACCACTGCTACACCACTGTGAAAGATGCCTACCGCTCCATCCCCCGCCCTCATTTCGGAAACTCTGACCACAACACCGTGTTTATTCTCCTGGCTTACAGGCAAAAGCTCAAGCAGGAGACCCCCCCCGCTCGCGGATACAGGCCCAGTGCTGGTCGGAGGAGGTAGAGGATCAACGCCAGTGCTGTCTGGAATTGGCTGATTGGGCCATGTTCAAACAGGCCGCAGGTACCTTGGACAAGGACGTCACCACCGTCCCAGACTTTATCAGCAAATGTGTGGAGGACTGTATACCGAGGAAGTCAATCCATGTGTTCCCCAACAGGAAATCCTGGATGAATCAGGACATATAGAACCTGCTAAAAACCAGGTGTGAGGCCTTCAGATCAGGAGACCCACTCAAATATAAGGAATCCAAGTATGACCGCCACAAAGCCATGAAGACAGCCAAGGACCAATACTGTTTCAAACTAGTGTCTATGGCAAGGACTGAATGACATCACAGATTCTAAAAAGAGACAGCGCAAGATAGCAGACAATGACATCACTTCCCAGATCGTCTCAACGCCTTCTATGTTCGCTTTGAGCAGAATTTCAGCGGAGAGGTAACACCTATTCCAACAAGTCCTGATGAACTTATCCCAACAGTCACTGCATCAGAGATCAGATCAGTTTTCCTTCGTGTGAATCCAAGGAAAGCAGTGGGACCAGATGGAGTACCAAGTTGTGCACTCGGAGCACTCGTAGATCAACTGGCAGAAGTCTTCTCGGACATCTTCAACCTCTCCCTCCAGCAGGCCACTGTCCCTGCCTGTTTCAATAGGGCAAACATCATCCCTGTGCCGAAGAAGGCTCATGCAGCACGTCTCAATGACTACCGCCCAGTGGCCCTAACTTTGACGGTCATGATGTACTTTGAAAGGCTGGTCATGGCATTAATCAACTCCAGCCTCCCCACTACTCTTGACCCACTCCAATTTGCCTATTGGACCAACAGATCCACGTCAGATGCCACATCACTTGCCCTTCACTCCTCCCTAGAACATCTTGACACCAAGAACAGCTACGTAAGACTCCTACTCATTGCCTACAATTCAGCCTTCAACACTATTATCTCCTCAAGACTGATTACTAAACTTAGTGATCTTGGACTAAGACCTACTCTCTGCAAGTGGATCCTCAGTTTCCTGAACCAAAGGCCACAATCAGTGAAGATTGGACACAATATTTCATCCTCACTAACACTCAACACTGGGACCCCCCAGGGGTGCGTACTCAGCCCCCTACTGTACTCACTGTATACCCATGACTGCGTCGCCAAATACCAAAGTAATGCCATTTACAAGTTCGCTGATGACAACACCATAGTTGGTCGAATCTCAGATGGCAACAAAACAAACTACAGACAGGTGGTGGAAGATCTGGTAAAATGGTGCACTGAGAACAACCTAGCACTCAATGCTGGCAAAACCAAGGAACTCATTATTGACTTTCGGCAGGATGTTACTCATGCCCCCCCCCCCCCCCCCCCCTACACTAACAGCACAGAGGTGGAACGAATGGTGTGTCAAGCTCTTGGGAGTGGTCATCCACAACAATCTTTCTTGGACTCTTCATGTGGACACACTGGCTATAAAGACCCAACAACGTCTCTTCTTCCTCAGGCAGCTGAGGAAATTTGGCATGCTAGTGAATACCCTTGCCAACCTTTATAGGTGCACCATCGAGAGCATTCTGTCTGGATGTATCACCAGCTGGTATGGCAATTGTACCATTTAAGATCGGAGATGGTTACAGAGAGTGGTGAACTCGGCCCAGACAATTACAAAGGCCAACCTCCCATCTATAGAACCCATCTACCAGGCCCGCTGTCAAGGAAAGGCCAACAGAACTTTCTCAAAGATCTATCCCACCCTGACAATGTTTTTCTACAACCTCTATCATCGGGGAGAAGGTACAGAAGCCTGAACACACGCAGCAGCCGGTTTCAAAACAGTTTCTACCCTACTGTTGTTAGAATAGTGAATGGACTCAAACTCTTAGCACTCGCCTGTACCTGTGTTTTTTGTTTTTTATAACTACGTAACTCTGTGATCTGCCTGTACTGGTCGCAAGACAAAGCTTTTCACTGTGCCTCAGTACACGTGACAATAAATGCAATTCAATAACTTTCATCACCCCAACAGGCCCAGAGGGTTCTCAGACAACCAGCACATCAAAATGTTCTTCCTTGCATAGTAAGCGAGAATGTTAAATAGCCTTTTCCCACGTGCGTCTAAGGAAGATAAATGCGGCAAGCCCAAGAGGAGAGACCGGGCCTACCTTCACTTCGCTCCCCAACCCCTGCTATTACTCCAGTCACAGCACTCCGTTACCTATGAAGCTTGTGGCCATAAACAATGAGTGAAGGTACCTGTGCTTAGTTTGCACTCAGGACACATTGGAGATGCTGCCTTTTTCAATTTCGCAAGACGATCTGGAGCTAAATAAACTCTATAAAGAACCTTCAATTGCATGGGCATCCATACTGGTGTTTCATTTGACTGAAGGATATCATGACCACCCCCTCAAACAGGTCTCCCAAACAGGAGACTCCCCTGGTTGCCCACAGTTTGAATCCAGGGTCCATCATCCTTGGCCGGAATCCCGGAGAACCAACTATAGAGGTAAGAAAGAGGTTTTAGATAAATTACCCTCACTCTGTCCCATTGCTCTCCATGCTTCGACCGTATTAATAATGATTGGATCCTGACAGTTTTCCATAATGGTCCTCATCTTACCCATAAACAACAGACTAGTAAGGGGGCACTTTGCCTGGGAGGCCTTGATATCCAACCATATTGATCTCGGGTCCTCACAAGCCCAGTCACTTGCGAAGGACAGAAGGGAGCTTAGTTGGTATCTCTTAATTTCTGGGAAGTCTACTCCTCCCAACCCTTGAGGTAACTGCAATTGTAATTCACCTTCAATATCAGGTATTCCCTTAAGATTCCCCCTCCCATGGGCATAGCCTCTGACTTTGCAAAATTGATACTTTATCCCCCAAAAAAAGAGCCAAATAAATTAATACATTATTTTAAACAGGGTACAGAAACTGCCTGGTTTGGTAAGAAGAGGAGAACATCATCTGCATATAATATAATCTTGTGTGCCCTTGATCCCACTTACGGGGCAGCTGTATTAGGGTCCTCACGGATAGCCTCTGTCAGCAGCTCAATCACCAACATAAATAGTAGTGGTGAAAGGGGACAACCTTGCCGACTGCCCCTAAACTACTGACTTTACTGGATCTTACACCGTTGGTGAGAACTGCAGCCAGAGGGGCCCTACACAGGACCTCCACCCATCTGACAAAGACCTCACCTAGACCAAACTGTTCCAGACTATAAAAAGATATGGCTACTCCACCCAACTGAATGCTTTCTCTAAAGACATCACCAAACCCTGAACCAATCGTTGCTGACACACTTGGACTATAATCAGTAATCTTCTCATATTATTGCAGGGCCGACAGCCTTTTATAAAACCAGTCTGGTCCTCTCTAACAATATAGGGCAACATCATCTCCAATCACAATACAAGTGTTTTGGATAAAATTTTCAAGTCCAAATTTAACAGCGGAAGAGAGTCATAGAGGTGTACAGCACAATAACAGACCCTTCGGTCCAACCCGTCCATGCCAATCAGATATCCCCAACCCAATCTAGTCAGCACCCGGCCCATATCCCTCCAAACCCTTTCTATTCATATACCCATCCAAATGCCTCTTAAATGTTGCAATTGTACCAGCCTCCACCACATCCTCTGGCAGCTCATTCCATACACATACCACCTTCTGCCTGAAAAAATTGTCCCTTAAGTTCCTTTTATATTTTTCCTCTCTCACCCTAAACCTATGCCTCTAGTTCTAGCCTCCCCCTCCCCAGGGAAAAGAATTTGTCTATTTATCCTATCCATGCCCCTCATAATTTTGTAAATCTCTATAAGGTCACCCCTCAGCCTCCGACACTCCAGGGAAAAACAGCCCTAGCCTGTTCAGCCTCCCCCTGTAGCTCAAATCCTCAAACCCTGGCAACATCATTAAAAATCTTTTCTGAACCCTTACAAGTTTCACAACATCTTTCCGATAGGAAGGAGACCAGAACTGCATGCAATATTCCAACAGTGGCCTAACCAATGTCCTGTACAGCCGCAACATGACCTCCCAACTCCTGTACTCAATACTCTGACCAATAAAGGAAAACATACCAAACCCCTTCTTCACTATCCTATCTACCCGCGACTCCACTTTCAAGGAGCTATGAACCTGTACTCCAAGGTCTCTTTGTTCAGCAACACGCCCAAGAACCTTACTATTAAGTGTATAATTCCTACTGAGATTTGCTTTCCCAAAATGCAGCACCTCGCTAAATTAAAATTCATCTGCCACTTCTCAGTCCATTGGCCCATCTGATCAAGATCCTGTTGTAATTGGAGGTAACCTTCTTCGCTGACCACTACACCTCCAATTTTGGTGTCATCTGCAAACTTACTAACTGTACCTCTTATGTTCACATCCAAATCATTTATACAAATCATTAAAAAGTAGTGCACCCAGCAGCTATCCTTGTGGCACTCCACTGGCCACAGGCCTCAGAGTCTGAAAAACAACCCTCCACCACCACCCTCTGTCTTTTACCTTTGAGCCAGTTCTGTATGCGAAATGGGCCTACATAAAGCACAGTCCTCCGTGGTCTTCCCTTTCTTGAGAATGGGAGAGATGTTAGCCTCTCTTAGGGGTGGCAGGAGGCAGTCATGACTGTATGAATATTTGTACATGTCCAGCATTGGCCCTGACAGGATATTTAGAAATTCTTTGTCGAACTCACTCGAGAGACCATCAGGGCCAGGTGCCTTCCCTTCCCTCTTTGAAGCTATCTTACTGCCTCCTGTATCTCTCATTGTCAAGGGGGCGTTAAGAGGAGACGCCTGTTCAGAGGTCAAACCTGGAAGATTCAGATCCTTAAAAAAAAGTCTCCATCTTAGCCCACCTATCTTTTCAGCATTTTTGACTAATATAGCTCAGAGTAAAAACAACAAAATGCTGTATTGATCCTTTCAGAGTCACCAGTAAGATTCCCAGTGCCATCTCTAATTGGTGTAATGGATTGGAGGACGCGCTTTTTCCTGGTCAGATATGCCAGGTATTTGCCAGGCCTATCCCATGGTCAAACAGCCTTTTTTTCATGAGAGTTCTTTCTTCGCTGTCTGAGTGAGCATGGAGTTCAAAAAAACCTGGAGAGCTGTGACTCGCTGCAATTTAGCCACCGATGGCCTATCAATATGTGCTGTCTCAGCTGTCTTCAACCGCACCTCAAGCAGATGTTGCTGCTGTCGCTTTGGCTAGCTGAATAAGAGATAACTATCCCCCTAGCATCTGCCTTAGCAATATCCTAGAGTATAGCTGTACCCAAACTGACAGCCAAGAACACTTTAAACTCACTCGAAGTCCTCAACAAACTTACTGTCCTCGAGAATGAAATGATCCATTCACTAATGCCGGGAACCTGTTCCATGGCCCTTAATCTCCACCTCCAAATATGGCTATGTTTCCAATTTTACAGGACATCACCAAACCTAAAAAAAAACGAGGGTGCTAGATAAAGGTCAATCCTGGTGTGACACTTGTGTGGATTAGAGAAAAAGGTGAAGTCCCTACCCGTGGGGTGGAGACATCTCCAAACATCCACCACCCCCAAATCCACACAAAGGTCAACCAATTGCTTGGATTGCAGAGAGGTATTTGGGGAACTTTGGGCATTCTTTCCACAATGGGGTCCACAGACCCTTAATGATTAAAACGGAGCACAGCCAGGTACCTGATGGAATATTGAATATCCTGATCCCTCAGTCTCTTCATCTCAAAAGGACTTCCTCTTGCAGATCACGGCTGCAGAAAAGTCCTGCAGGGCCTGTGGATCCTTTCCCAGCGATCTGGAGGCTTCCATTATCTTTGTTTGTCCCAATTGGACTGGAATCGCACTAGGACCAGGCGGGGACACTGGCCCGAACCAGGCAGGGGGCACTAGTCCTAACTGGGCCTGCACACCACCAGCCGGTGAGCTCTCTCAATCCGCACCCATCCTGCCTTCGCCCCCTAGCCCAGAAATCGCAGCAGCCATTCTTTGAGAAAGCTGGCTGGCTGCTTGCCTTCCTCTCGTTCCGACTGCCTGACCACCTGGATATTTTTTCTTTGACCTCAATCTCGAGGTCATCGACCTGTTCTACTAAGGTCCGTACTTGCTTCTCCATGGCCTGGATACGTCTCGCCAAGGACTCGACCACAGTCTGACGTCATGGCCCACTGCTCGACCTCCTCCACTCGCTTCCCGAGACTCTGCAGCATGGCCAAGATCAGCTGAAGCCTGGTGTGATTCTCTTCAAACGATGCCTCGATCTTCTCTCGGAGTCTCATGAACTCTGCAGCCAGGCCTTGTCAAGTAGGGGAGGCCATTGGGATTTTGGCGGAGGCCACAGCTGCAGCCATGGGTATGTCCAACACTGCGGGGGAGGGGGGTGTTCTGCTTGTTGCAATTTATTCTGTCCTTTGCCTCTAGTCATCTTCACTTACTTAAAAAAAAAAGGTAAGCAGCAACTCTACTAATATTAAGCTATTGATTTTCTTCAAAATAGCTTAGCTGGAGAGGGTAAAAACACCACTGCGCCTGAGTTATGGTGCAGAGCCCAGCAAGACAGACCTGTTAGATCGCCGCCATCTTGGATCCCTCCCAACTGAGTACTGACTCTCAAGGAAGTTGAGTCCAGGTCTGAGCTTCAGTCTCGACCTCAGAAGTAAAACCCAGAGAACTGTGACCTGTTATTTTTTGGTTGTACACTACCTGTTCATTTCAGTGCAGGGTTTTGTAAAGATTTCTTTTGCATGGGCACATGTGTGATATCTTAGAGGTTGAGACTTTTCAGTGGCGCTTGTGCTTACTGCAAGACCAGGGAGTGCATGAAACTTAGAGGGAGCCGTTACCAGGAAACACAGCAACAAAGGGAACTAAGGCCAACTGGCTCCACAAGCCTGCCTCATGACATGATGAGCTACAACTATAAACACTTCAGCTCTCTGACTCAGCCTGTGAGCAGCTTCTCTCTCAAGTCAGGTGGGGGTTAAGATAATAAATCTCAGCCAGTAAGTGATAAACACCCCCCTGACCACCACAAGACACTACCATTGCTCCATTGTCCATAGCTGTGGTCACCTTGAGATTGTCAGTGTAGGAGAGCTCACAATAACTGCGCTAGGATAGCCCAGTCTCAGTGGGACCCTGCACACAGCCACCAGCTTTCAAGCCGGGCTCCAAAGCTCTGGGAAAAGACCTATATGCTGAAAAGCTTTGTTACCAAAGGAATCACAGCACAGGTCACTGGGGAACTGTAACCAGGGAACAACCATCAGTCTACACAAAAGGAGAAAGATTGGACAGCACTCATCAGAAGCCCAAAATAAAAACACCATCCACACAAGGAGGCTGTGAAAGATCCCACGACACCTATTTCAAAGAGCAGCTGGAGAGCCCTGGCCCAGCACCAACACCCCCCTCCCACCCCCGTCCTGTCCAATATCACAAACAAACAAAAGATCGGGTCATCACCATATTGTAATTTGTGGGATCTTGCTATGCACAAATGGTCTGCTGCATTCCCTAAATTACTGTGGCAACTCTTGATTGGACGTTACATACTTTGGGAAACCAGATGCCTCATTCTATTTTATAGAATCACAGAATGTGGGAGCAGATTATTCAGCCCATTGGATCCACACCGACCCTCTGAAGAACATCCCACCCAGACCCAGCCTGCCCCTATAAACCCGCATTTCCCATGGTTAATCCGCTTAGCCTGCATATCCCTGAACACAGTTTAGGATGGCCAATCCACCCTAATCTGCACATTTTCAGACTGTGGGAGAAAACTGGAGCATCTGGAAGAGACCCACGCAGACACGGGGAGAACACGCAAATTTCACACAGACAGTCGCTCAAGGGTGAAATTGAACTCCGGTCCCTGGCGCTGAGAGACAGCAATGTTACCCATTGAGCCACCATATGCTGTATCAATGCTTAGAAATTATCTTTTACATAAATAATTTGTTCACCTCTCTGCTGGCTTTTCAAAGCTCCAAGTATTCAATGGTTCTTGTGTTCGATGGACACACGTTCCTTCTTTTCCAGATCCTCAAAACTGCGAAAATGTCGCCGCCTTCAGTCAAGGGGCTGGATGAGGGAGGAAGGAACGACAGGTGATCAGAGACGCTCATGCTAAACTGGCGACTGCTACAAGTTGGCTAAAAGAGGCCGCTTGTTGCTTTGCCAAGCCTCAGCAGTACTGATCCCTAGCTCTCGCCTCCTCGACACTCCCTGAATGCTGGTGAGTCAAAGGTCCAGGCTCCAAGGCCCCAAACTATAAGTTAGATGCAAGGACCAGCACTAGCAGGGAGCTCAGATGGGTCACTGAATAACTCGAGGTTCTTGGAAGAGCAGAAGCAAAATAATGCAATGATTTAAGATATGCAGATACAGAGGGGGCTGGGACAGTTCAGAGACCTATACTGATCCAGGCCACTAATCACACTCAGCCTCGAAATTCCAGATTTTAAAAATGCAGGGGATGTGCTTACGTGCACTGGCAGGTGATAGAACAGCAGAATGTGTATTCAGTGGATAAGGTTTCACTCAGGGTTAGCAATGGCCACGTGAATTAAAACTGAGCTCAATTAAACTGAAAACACTCACTGAACCACAGCTAACAGCCCAAGTAGTAGTCATTCAGCCCTTGGTCTATATGGGAGTTAGGTGAGCACTAATAGCTGCTGGATTAAACGTAGAATTTCCTTTCTCATCCATCAGGTGGTTTGCCCGAGTACTCATGAGGGACAAGAGTGGGCAATTTGTGACTGGTTTGTGAAATCTCTGGCTTGTCCAGGTTGTAGTGAAGGGAAAGGAGTGAAAATGGAAGGAGGCTGAGGGACATGGAGATGAATCCACTAAGAAAGGAGGAAGGGAGTTACCACTGCTCTAACAGCCCTGTGCATGGAAGAAGCAACCGCTAATGTCATTTCACAGTATTTGTTTTCAACTCTTGATCCTTCCCCCTCGTCTCAGACTCCCCAGAGGCATTCTGTCAGGGTCAATGTTTAAATTTGCTACAATATATGCTCAAGGGGGCAAATTGCTGTATTTAATGGCAATGACTTATAATTATCACCACAACATTTCAGTGCATTAACCTAACCACAAAGATCCCACTGTTATTGGGAGCAACAACTCTGAATAAGTTACTGCTTGTTTGGACAACTGCACCGCCAAAATCCCAGAGCGTGGAATCATTTTGGTTTGGTCAAGCAGACTTCACGTGGGCCCCCTGCACAGATTCACAATAAGCAAATTGGGGATTTGGAAAACACGGTTGTGATCTTCATGCAGAATGCAGTAACGAGATGCTAAAAATGCAAACACCTCTCTCTGTTTTGACAATGACTCATTCTTTCACTGTGACTTGCTCTTCTTCCTCAGAATTCAACCACAGAGCTTCCAGCTGAAATTCAAAACGCGAGAATTCCGATTGCATTGCTTTCGAACAGCACAACAACACTTGCATTTCTGTAGCACCTTTTGGGGACACATGCAGGCCAAATGGAGTACGTTTGAAGTGTAGTTACTGGTGTGCTGCAGGAACCACAGTAATTGAATTGCTTGCAGCAGTGAGATCAACAAAAAAAAACGCAATGTGATCATCAGATGATCAGCACTTTTTCTTCCCAAAATAAAAAAGTGGATTGAAGAATAAACATCTCCCTTATCTATCAGATCACCTCCTGCTCTTATTTAAAACAGTGTTGCAGGATCTTTCATATCAGCGGAGTGTACACTGGGGCTCCTGAAATAATGAGTAGCGCTGCTGCTGGGCTTTTGCGGGAAAATATTTCCCAGAGGAAGCAGAGGAATTTTGGACAAGAACAATCTGTCTTTGCTGCAAATAGGATGACTCAGGAGCAGCCTAAAGAAAATAATGGACGCGGAGACATACAGACATTCAAAAAGATGACCAGAGAGGTTTTAAGGACAATGTTACAAGGAGGAAAAACAGATGGAATGGTTCAGTGCCAACCCCATCGACCTCTGTTCCCTAGTTTCTGGGAAAATGGCGGTGCTGATGGTAAGTGGGGTGGGGTGGGGTGGCATTTTAGGCCTTTAGGGTCTGAAATTTCCCTCGCTATTAGAATGTTGCATTGTTACTTAGAAGGAGCATCTGATTTTTTTTTTTAAAAAGAGGGGGACTTCCATAAAAATAACTTTCATAATTATTGCTCCATATCCACCTGCTGCATTCAACAGCTCAAACCTCTGCGCTCAGGTCTATTCCGTAAGATTGTATGTACCAGGAGATGGGCCTGGTGATTATATCACTGGCCTGGTAATCCAGAGGCCCAGGTTAATGGGTGTGGAGAGCACTGGTTCAAATTCCGACAGGGCAGTTGGTGGAATTTAGTTTTGATGAATAAAACTCTGGAAGTGAATGGTTGTCTTGGTAATGTTAAACACGACAGCCACTACCTAACGTTGCAAAAGCTAATTGGGTTTGCAAATCCCCTTTAGAGAGAGCAATCTGTTGTCTTTACCTGGTCTGGCTTACACACGACTTCAGACTCTCAGAGATGTGGTTGACTCTTAATTGCTATTAGAAACTGCCTAAATTTGAGAACAATTAGAAGATGGACAAAAAGTATTGAACTTGCCAGCGACCCTTGCAAGAATTTTTTTTCAAAAAAATTGTTCATTTGTTCAGGAAAGTCAGACAGAACAAAGGCCCACACACCGGACTGGTGTGCCTCAGTAACAATCCCCACCTTTCAATCAATGAGCAGGTTCTCTCACATTTTCCAAAGTTTAATCACTGACTTCAATGTGTGGCTGGATACTCAACATATACAACTTCTAATAATTGTATATGAATTACAATTCTTTAAAATGGAAGCTTGGGACATTCCTCAATCTCCATTTTTGCTCAGTCATAGAATCATGTTGTACAGCACAGAAACAGAACCTTCAGTCCATCTTGTCAATGCTGACCTGATATTCTATGTTAATCTAGCCCCATTTGCCAGCATTTGGACCATATCCCTCCAAACCTTTCCTATTCATATACCCATCCAGAGATGCCTTTTAAATGTTGCAATTGTACCAGCCTCCACCACTTCCTCTGGCAACTTATTCCATACACACAGCACCCTCTGAAAAAGTTGCCGCTCAGGTCCCTTTTAAATTTTTCCCCTCTCACCTTAAGCCTACACCCTCTAGTTTGGATTCACCTACCCTTGGAAAAAGACATTGGTTATTCACTCTATCCATGCCCCTCATGATTTTATAAACTAAGGTCACCTTTCAGCCTCCGATGCTCCAGGGAAAATGGCCCCGGCCTAGTCAGCCTCTCCCTGTAACTCAAACTCTTCAGCATGCTTATAAATCTTTTCTGCACTCTTTCAAATTTAACATCTTTCCTACAGTAAGGAGACTAGTATTCCTGTATGCAGTATTCCAAAAGGGGCCTAACCAACGTCATGTACACCACCACATGACCTCCCAACTCGTGTATTTAAGACACAACATGATGAAGCTGGTTAATTAATTTGGAAATCACACAACACCAGGTTACAGTCTAACAGGTTTAATTGGAAGCACACTAGCTTTCGGAGCGACGCTCCTTCATCAGGTGATGAAGGAGTGTCACTCCGAAAGCTAGTGTGCTTCCAATTAAACCTGTTGGACTATAACATGGTGTTGTGAGATTTTCAACTTTGTACATCCCAGTCCAACACCGGCATCTCGAAATCATAATTAATTTGGGATTGTTACCAGAATAGTAAGTGGTCACTTGCTGCTGTTTGCTGGACCAAAGACCTCATATGCAGAACCACAGCCTGCACCAACTCAGAACATTTGGAACAAGCAGTGAGTCCAGAGTCATCAGCACTTTCAAAACAGAGCCAGAAAACTTCATCTGGAAAGTGGGTCCAGAGGATAGACCTGATTTCACTGCACGATTGAAACTTAGTGAATTAGAGCACACTGGTTTCAGAAAGCACTTTCAGAATTTACTTTCTCTGAAAGGATCACATTTTGTTTTTTTACAATCCTGAAAGGGAAACACAAAATGTAGAGAAATATAATCCCCCCCCCCCCCCAAGACTTAGAAAGTAGTCTTCTTCTCACAAAGGACCTTTGACAATTGTATCACATCGCAACTGGACCCAATCTGCTCCATTAAAAGTCTCTTAGTGACAGCAAAGTGGTCACTTGCTCCCTGTGACCCAGGACAGGATGAGACCATGTGGAATGAAGCAGTGAAAGGTCAAACTTGATTTACACAGACCTTCCACAATCTCTGGCATTCATGTTGCTTAACAGCCAATGAAGAGAGGGCACTGCTGGAAGCCAGGAAGTATAGTTGCCAATTTGCACACAGCAAGCTCCCACAATCAACACTGTGTTAAGAGGCAATCCTTGTCAAGGATGGACACCAGGATGGACTCTCCTACTTCTCTCCAGAATAGTGCCAATGCATCTTTTATACCTTCTTGAAAGTGCGAACAGGCCTCGATTTACAGTCTCGTGTCAAAAAGCAGCACCTAGCAGTGCAGGACTCCCTCAGTATTACACTGGGTGCTTCAACCCAGATCTTGTGCTCAACTCTCTGGAGCAGAATATGAACCAAGGGCCTGTTGGCTCAGAAGGGAGAGAGTAACTTCAAAATAACATTCCCTTTGGAAGCAGAGAACTGCTTTAATTAGGCCCTGAAGACAGGGAGCACTCCTAAACAACGCACAACAAATGTTCTTGCACTTGAACTAGTGCAGTGACACAATGAGGGACTCAGATACAACAAGAATACCTGCATCGAGGGGCCAATCCAATCCAAAGACAGTGCAACCATTCAAACCAACCTGTATTTGAGGTCCCGGGCAACACATTCACAATGAGACCATGATAGTTTCCTAGAAGCGAAATACACCTAAAGTCATATCAGGAATGACAAGGGAGAGTAGCAGAAGGCAGGAAGACCATTAACCCTCTCCAAGGGCTGCAGACCCTGCTCCTTAGTGAGAAACCTCATCCACCCGCAATCCATGAGCCCCACAGACTCTCTCAGGTGACTGGCAAAGCTGGAAGCAATTCCGTAGTTTGCCTGCTCTCAGTGCAAACACCATCTCTGCAATCTTCAGCAAGCAGTAGCTGGAAAAGGTTTGTTGCGGCAGACGCACCCTATCAGAACACAAACATGGTCTGAGTTTTCAACGTGAAGAGAAGTCAAGCTGTCTTGTTGCTCCAGCTCTCTGCACACGTAAAAAAAAAGAGGAAATGCACTGTTTTCATTTTCTAACAAGTCACCACATCCTATGCAGTTCCTGGATTTAATGCATCAAGCACTGCAAACAAAGCTAACTATAACAAGCACTGCACAAAAGGTGCAGTATTAAATACAAAGCAGACAAACACGCTGTGGTCCACGTAAACACACAACAGTTTCTAACAGAAAGCAAGCTCCATAGATTCCACCCCACCTAACTAATCAGAAAGCATAACAGTTAAAATCTCTCAGTGGAACATCTTTCTTTTTCCCAAATGGCCAACTTCCATCATCGTTAACATTTATAAAACCTCCATTTCCTCTCTGCTAAATCATGAAGTCAAATGCCAAAATTCTAACCTGCATCCAGTCTCTGGCTCAATGCTCATAACTCACTGCCAGACAGGAAGAATCAAACTCAAACCCAACACAAGGCCAATCATCTGCAAATACCGATGGCAATATTGATTAGATTAGATTACTTACAGTGTGAAAACAGGCCCTTCGGCCCAACAAGTCCACACTAACCCTCCGAAGAGCAACCCACCCAGACCCATTCCCCTACACCTAACACTAGGGGCAATTTAGCATGGCCAATTCACCTGACCTGCACATCTTTTGGACTGTGGGAGGAAACCGGAGCACCCGGAGGGAACCCACGCAGACAAGGGGAGAATGTGCAAACTCCACACAGTCGCCCAAGGTGGGAATTGAACCTGGGTCTCTGGCGCTGTGAGGCAGCAGTGCTAACCACTGTGCCACCGTGCAATGTTGTGTTGTGTTGTGTAGTGTACTCATCATCTGTGCAGTTAACTCGCCTGGAATTTTGTGACAGAGTACAGGCAGACTAACCCCGCCAGCGCATAATTGAGCCTTCCATTTTTGATTCAGGTACAAGCCTCTTTGGTTGGTCTTGGTCACCTCCATCCCATTGGCGGAGCCCTGGCCTGTCAAATGACATCTGTGGGTGCTGCAGCCACTCTTGTGAAACTATGCTGGAGCGCACTGATGACGCGCCCAGTGTCGAACAGCCAGTCCCTCCTTGGGCAGGGAACAGAGGATAAGAGATGGTCACAGAATTGTAACCCAGCAAAAATCAGAACCTTCCCTTCCAGCGAGTGTGTAAACACGATAAAAACGACATTTGTCTCAGAACAGAAGTGTAACCAGAGACAGGTAAACAGTTTGACCTGAACTTAGGTGGAACTGATCAAATGCCAGCAAAACTCATAACCTTTACTTCAACAAATTCTTGTCAAACTATACTGTATAGGAGGCAGCAATGGGGCCCATCACACATGGCCTGGCTGTTTGGAAGATTTCCAATTAGTCCCAGTTAGATAGAGAGTCACACAATGGCAAATGGTTATGTCGTCGAGTTAGTAAACTGAAGATGCAGGCTAATACTCCACAGACATATCGAATCCTGCCACAGAAGTGGGTAGAATTTAAATTCAGTTAATTAAAATCTGAATCTGAAAGCCACTCATAGAAAAACAAAAGTATTCATAATTAACCTAAGGCATGTCATAACACACCTCTCTGGTGCAGTTGGAATGGAACCAGATGTCCTGAGTCAGAGGTAGGCACTCTACCGCAAGACCCTCATTTGTCTCAGTGGCGGTGATCATGAAACCGTCACCGACTGCTGCAAAAGGCCACTTGGTTCACTAATGTCTAGGAAATCTGCTCCCCATCCTTATTCTGTATGTAAGTCCAGACACACAACACTGTGGCCGACCCTTAACTCCCTCTGAAATGGCCAAGCAAGCCGCTCAGTTCAAGGGCAAATAGTGATGGCAACAAATGCTAACCTTCCCAGCAACACCCACACAAAACAATTTAAACAAAGTTGCACTGCCCTGCTTTCTTCCCCAAACCACCACCATTTAGTTCCTTTTTAACAGTCTATCCAGTGCCTTTTTGACAATTTTTATTGAATTTGCTTTCAGCTCATATGTCCGTGTTCATCAGATGAATGATTTTTAAAAAAAATCTTCTCTTTCCTGGCATTCAACAGCTAGTTGCTCTCAATCGGAGTCCTCTCAAGCCTCTTGTGAGTGGAAACAGTGTATTCACTCTAACTTACTCTTCCTGAGCACTTCTCTTCAACCTACCCCTTAGTCCTCTCAGCTCAAAAAGGAGAATAATCCCAACCAGGAGTCACACTTTCTTATTTCCTCCAGACTGCTGGGGCAGGAAGAGCTGAGTTATCTTTTAGAATTTATTTACGGGCTATTTGCTTGGGCAGCATTTATTTATACAGTCATAGAGATGTACAGCATGGAATCAGACCCTTTCAGTCCAACCCGTCCATACCGACCAGATATCCCAACTCAATCTAGTCCCACCTGCCAGCACCCGGCCCATATCCCTCCAAACCCTTCCTATACAAATACCCACCCAGATGCCTTTTAAATGTTGCAATTGTACCAGCCTCCACCACATCCTCTGGCAGCTCATTCCATACACGTACCACCCTCTGCGTGAAAAGGTTGCCTCTTAGGTCCCTTTTATATCTTTCCCCTCTCACCCTAAACCTATGCCCTCTAGTTCTGGACTCCTCAACCCCAGGGAAAAGACTCTTGTCTATTTATCCTATCCATGCCCCTCATGATTTTGTAAACCTCTATAAGGTCACCCCTCAACCTCTGATGCTCCAGGAACAACAGCCCCAGCCTGATCAGCCTCTCCCTGTAGCTCAAATTCTCCAACCTTGGCAACATCCTTATAAATCTTTTCTGAACCCTTTCACGTTTCACAACATCTTTCTGATAGGAAGGAGAGCAGAATTGCACGCAATATTCCAACAGTGGCCTAACCAATGTCCTGTACAGCCGCAACATGACCTCCCAACTCCTGTACTCAATACTCTGTCCAATAAAGGAAAGCATACCAAACTCCTTCTTTACTATCCTATCTACCTGCGACTCCACTTTCAAGGAGCTATGAACCTGCACTCCAAGGTCTCTTTGTTCAGCAACACTCCCTAGGACCTTACCATTAAGTGTATAAGTCCTGCTAAGATTTGCTTTCCCAAAATGCAGCACCTCACATTTATCTAGATTAAACTTCATCTGCCACTTCTCAGCCCATATGTGCCTGCTTAATTGCCCTCGAGAAGGTGATTATAACTCTGGTGTTGCTGCAGTCTATATGGTGTAGGGACACTCATAGGGTTTTCAGGAAGGGACTTCCAGGATTGAGGCCCAGTAACAGTGAAGGAAAGGTGAAACAATCCTGAATCAGGATGGCGTGGAATTTGATGAGAACTTGCAGGTGCTGGTGCTGCTATACACTTATCCTTCGAGGCGGTGGAAGTCACAGTATTGAAAGAGGTTGCTGATGCAGTGCACAGTGCATCTTGTGGATGGTACACACTGCTGCAACTGTGTGCCTGAGGTGGAGGGAGTCAGTGCTAACGATGTTAACCCCTTCCTTCACTCTCCTGGAACCTGCACCATTACATCATAAATTCATGTTCCCCTACTCCCAATGTGCTAACTCCTGCTTGGGCCATACACACATTTTCAAGCTTTCCTCTATTTGCTGTGTATTTGTCCTCTAACTTCCTTTAGTCACCCTGCAGAGGAGGCAGCACTGCGGCCCATCACATTTCCAATTAATCCCAGTTAGATACTGAGACACACAATGGCTTCTGCTACAAGCAACCCTGGCAATTAGCCCTGTATGTCACCCAGCCACTTTATAGCTCTGGATTCTTTTCTATTTCCAACTGGGTCTGCTTTGACCTACAAACAGCAGATTAACATCGGTACTGAACCCCAGCAAAGGGTTATGCCCAAGAGCCTTGTGCTCCCCTTCTTGTGAAGGACCCTGTCTGACTGGAACATTACCAACCTGCTTTGTTTTGTTTACGACTTTCCAGCACCTATAATATTTTGGGTTTTTTTTTCCCCCCTGTTGCACAACACACAGCCCATTTCACAATCAGACTTCGACAACAAGAACTGCGATCACGTCTAGGAAGAGACATTCCACTAAAAATTATAACTTTGTCAGGCCAGTACACCCCAGCCCCAAAAATGCAATGAGTTAACTAAGACACACTGCTGATGCACAAGACACTGAAAAGCCTCGATACTTCATTACGACTGATGTTGACAAGCCATCCTCTCGCTGGTAGCATTTTTATAAAAAATAAAGGCAGGACAGGGTTTACAATCTCCTGTGCCTTACAATAAAATCAAACCGGATCATCTCACTCCATTGTAGTTTCTCTGGCAACTCATTAAACTCCCCTTTGGAACAAAAATCTACTCTTAGTCCTGCACATAATTCACGACTGAGTTTCCACAGACCTGCGATGTGCAGAATTTTAAAGACTAACAAGACTTTCCCCATCACCGCGAGGGAATAACTTTCTCACTGCCGTGCTAAATGTCCAACTCCTTAGCTTGTGACTAAACCCCCTGCTTCCAAGAGGATGGCTTCCCAATACATGGGTCACATCTGGCTGCAGACATGATTGTGTGGTTGCGTGCTCGGAAGCAGCAATGGTGGCAACAGATCAGACTGCTTTCCGATAGCATGTGTGGCCCATTGGTGGGCTTGTTCTAATAAACCGGGATCTCTGAGCTCCAATGGCTAGAAGTATACAAAATAGGCAAAGGAGTAGGCCATTCAGCCCTTTGAACCTGTCCCACCATTCATGGTTGATCATAAAGTTTCACTACCCCATTCCTGCTTACTCTCCATACCCCACGATCCCTTTAGCTGCAAGGCCCACATTCAGCTCGCTCGTGTTACCTAATGAACTGGCCCCCAGCCAGCTTTCCGTGGGAGAGAATTCCACAGGCTCACAGTGTAGAAATGTTTCCTCAACTCAGTCCCGAATGGCTTAACTCCCTTAATCATACATTGTGACCCAGAGTTCAGGACATTCCCATCACTGATCTACTTCAGTTATTGATTCACATGGTCACGTGTAGATTCCTCCCTTACGTTCGAATGGTTATCCTAAGACTTATCCATGCTGTTGGAGTCACTGGGCTGGGAGAAAATTGCTGTTTGTATTTCCCCTCCCTCTGTGTCTTCACGCTTTGTGAAGACTCCAGAACTCCAACCCAAGGTGGATCCCCCCTCCAACCCTGTTTCAACTCAGTCCATCCCCAACTAGTTTTATTCCCCCTTTCTGACTCTCTGATACCACATAGACTGATAATGGTACTGACATCTGAGGTCTGTATTGTAGAAACCATGGTGGGGTTGGGAGAGGGGGGGGTGGAGAGAGATAAGGGTGGGGGGAAAGAGGGAAGACACACACACACACACATCTTTACATACTGTTATAGATATGATGCAGAGAGTTTGGGAAACACTGTTTTAAACACTCCCAGCATCTAGCTTGTCAATCTTTGAGCTCATTTACATGTTTTGCTTCTTTAATTTAGCAAAACATTCCAAGGTGCTTTCACGGGAGCGGGATTGGATACTCTTCTACGTTAAGCCATGTAAGGGGTCAGCACGATGGCTCAATGGTTAGCATTGTTGCCTCACAGCACCAGGGACCCAGGTTCAATTCCAGTCTCTGGCAACTGTCTGTGTGGAGTTTGCACATTCTCCCTGTGTCTGCATGGGTTTCCTCCGGGTTCTCCAGTCTCCTCCAAAGGTGTGCAAGTCAGGTGAATTGGTCATGTTAAATTGCCCATAGCGGTAGGTGCATTGGTCAGAGGGAAATGGGTCTGGGTGGGTTACTCTTCGGAGGGTCGGTGTGGACGTGTTGGGCCAAAGGGCCTGTTTCCATACTGCAGGGAATCTAATCTAATCTTAAAAAAGGAGTTATTCAGATGAGCAAGATTGTGGTTTTGAACATCCTCTTAAAGGAGAGGTATGGAGGGAAGAGAGACTTAGGGAGAGAATTCCAGAGCTTAGGACAGAAGAAGGCGTAACTTGCATAGATTTAGCACCCTGAACTTTGTAAAATCTCCCAACGAGATTCATTGATGCGATATCTGTCAACATTTCTATAGAGGCTTTCACTCTGTCAGCATTTCCTAAAGACACTTTACAGCCACGGGAATCCTTTATGCCGTGTAAATATTACTGCAATATAACAGCTAATTTGTGAAGTGCATAGTCCCACAATCATCATTGAGGCAATGACTAGCTCAACTGTCTTAGTGACACTGATCGGGGGGGCGGGGGGGAAAAAGTTAGCTGGATTAGGATTTTAAACTCTACAGTCCTTCACATTAGTGTCTGTCTGACAGACAGCATTGAGAAACTACTCAAAATAGCAATGAGCTGATATCTAAAAATGCAAAGAGAATACTGTAGAAATGAAAAATGTTAAAAATGTACAATTTGATTTTTCTTCCATTTAAGCTATTAGTCATGTTTTGAGGGGAAGCCATAGGCTGCACAACTCAGATATGGCCAGCTGTTTGGATTATTCACAGATCAGAGAATGAGAGCAAGAGTGCACAACAGCAAGGGCACACTAGAGAGGATGAACGTGAGTGAACTAGAGAAAGAGAGTGTGCACCATTGGGGGGGGGGGGGGAGAAAGGAGAGAGAGAGAGAGAGAAAGAGAGAGAGAGAGAGAGAGAGAGAGAGAGAGAGAGAGAGAGAGCGCGCGCGCGAAGAGAGAGGGAGCGCGCGCGCGCGAAGAGAGAGGGAGCGCGCGCGCGCGAAGAGAGAGGGAGCGCGCGCGCGCGCGAAGAGAGAGGGAGCGCGCGCGCGCGAAGAGAGAGGGAGCGCCGCGCGCGCGAAGAGAGAGGGAGCGCGCGCGCGCGAAGAGAGAGGGAGCGCGCGCGCGAAGAGAGAGGGAGCGCGCGCGCGCGAAGAGAGAGGGAGCGCGCGCGCGCGAAGAGAGAGGGGAGCGCGCGCGCGCGCGAAGAGAGAGGGAGCGCGCGCGCGCGAAGAGAGAGGGAGCGCGCGCGCGCGAAGAGAGAGGGAGCGCGCGCGAGCAGCGCGAAGAGAGAGGGAGCGCGCGCTGCGCGCGAAGAGAGAGGGAGCGCGCAGCGCGCGCGAAGAGAGAGGGAGCGCGCGCGCGCGCGAAGAGAGAGGGAGCGCGCGCGCGCGAAGAGAGAGGGAGCGCGCGCGCGCGCGAAGAGAGAGGGAGCGCGCGCGCGCGAAGAGAGAGGGAGCGCGCGCGCGCGCGAAGAGAGAGGGAGCGCGCGCGCGCGAAGAGAGAGGGAGCTCGCGCGCGCGAAGAGAGAGGGAGCTCGCGCGCGCGAAGAGAGAGGGAGCTCGCGCGCGCGAAGAGAGAGGGAGCCGCGCAGCGCGCGAAGAGAGAGGGAGCGCGCGCGGCGCGCGAAGAGAGAGGGAGCGCGCGCGCGCGCGAAGAGAGAGGGAGCGCGCGCGCGCGAAGAGAGAGGGAGCGCGCGAAGAGAGAGGGAGCGCGCGAAGAGAGAGGGAGCGCGCGCGCGCGCGGAGAGAGAGGGAGCGCGCGCGCGCGCGCGCGGAGAGAGAGGGAGCGCGCAGCGCGCGCGCGAAGGAGAGAGGGAGCGCGCGCGCGCGCGAAGAGAGAGGGAGCGCGCGCTGCGCGCGAAGAGAGAGGGAGCGCGCGCGCGCAGCGCGAAGAGAGAGGGAGCGCGCAGCGCTGCGCGCGAAGAGAGAGGGAGCGCAGCGCTGCGCGCGAAGAGAGAGGGAGCGCGCGCGCGAAGAGAGAGGGAGCGCGCGCGCGGAGAGAGAGGGGAGCGCGCGGCGCGCGGAGAGAGAGGAGAGAGCTGCGCGCGCGGAGAGAGAGGGAGCGCGCGCGCGAAGAGAGAGGGAGCGCGCGCGCGAAGAGAGAGGGAGCGCGCGCGCGAAGAGAGAGGGAGCGCGCGCGCTGCGCGAAGAGAGAGGGAGCGCGCGCGCGCGAAGAGAGAGGGAGCGCGCGGCGCGCGCGAAGAGAGAGGGAGCGCGCGCGCGAAGAGAGAGGGAGCGCGCGCAGCGCGAAGAGAGAGGGAGCGCGCGGCGCGCGCGAAGAGAGAGGGAGCGCGCGCGCGAAGAGAGAGGGAGCGCGCGCTGCGCGAAGAGAGAGGGAGCGCGCGCGAAGAGAGAGGGAGCGCGCGCGCGCGAAGAGAGAGGGAGCGCGCGCGCGCGAAGAGAGAGGGAGCGCGCGCGCGCGAAGAGAGAGGGAGCGCGCGCGAAGAGAGAGGGAGCGCGCGCGCGCGCGCGAAGAGAGAGGGAGCGCGCGCGCGAAGAGAGAGGGAGCGCGCGCGCGCGGAGAGGGAGCGCGCGCGCGCGGAGAGAGAGAGGGAGCGCGCGCGCGCGGAGAGAGAGGGAGCGCGCGCGCGCGGAGAGAGAGGGAGCGCGCGCGCGCGAAGAGAGAGGGAGCGCGCGCGCGCGCGGAGAGAGAGGGAGCGCGCGCGCGAGCGGAGAGAGAGGGAGCGCGCGCGCGAAGAGAGAGGGAGCGCCGCGCGAAGAGAGAGGGAGCGCGCGCGTGAAGAGCGAGGGAGCGCGCGCGTGAAGAGAGAGGGAGCGCGCGCGCGAAGAGAGAGGGAGCGCGCGCGAAGAGAGAGGGAGCGCGCGAAGAGAGAGGGAGCGCGCGAAGAGAGAGGGAGCGCGCGCGCGCCGAGAGAGAGGGAGCGCGCGCGCGCCGAGAGGGAGGGGAGCGCGCGCGCGCCGAGAGAGAGGGAGCTGCGCGCGCGCGAAGAGAGAGGGAGCGCGCGCGCCGCGCGAAGAGAGAGGGAGCGCGCGCGCGCGAAGAGAGAGGGAGCGCGCGGCGCGAAGAGAGAGGGAGCGCGCGCGCGCCGAGAGAGAGGGAGCGCGCGCGCGCCGAGAGAGAGGGAGCGCGCGCGCGCGAAGAGAGAGGGAGCGCTGCGCGCGCGAAGAGAGAGGGAGCGCGCGCGCGCGAAGAGAGAGGGAGCGCGCGCGCGAAGAGAGAGGGAGCGCGCGCGCGAAGAGAGAGGGAGCGCGCGCGCGAAGAGAGAGGGAGCGCGCGCGCGCGCGAAGAGAGAGGGAGCGCGCGCGCTCGCGCGGCGAAGAGAGAGGGAGCGCGCGCCGCGCGCGAAGAGAGAGGGAGCGCGCGCACGCGCGAAGAGAGAGGGAGCGCGCGCGCGCGAAGAGAGAGGGAGCGCGCGCGCGCGCGCGAGAGAGAGGGAGCGCGCGCGCGCGAAGAGAGAGGGAGCGCGCGCTGCGCGCGAAGAGAGAGGGAGCGCGCGCTGCGCGAAGAGAGAGGGAGCGCGCGCGCGCGAAGAGAGAGGGAGCGCGCGCGCGCGAAGAGAGAGGGAGCGCGCGCGCGCGCGAAGAGAGAGGGAGCGCGCGGCGCGCGAAGAGAGAGGGAGCGCGCGGCGCGCGCGAAGAGAGAGGGAGCGCGCGCGCGCGGAGAGAGAGGGAGCGCGCGCGCGCGGAGAGAGAGGGAGCGCGCGCGCGCGGAGAGAGAGGGAGCGCGCGCGCGCGGAGAGAGAGGGAGCGCGCGCGCGCGGAGAGAGAGGGAGCGCGCGCGCGCGGAAGAGAGAGGGAGCGCGCGCGCGCGAGAGAGAGGGAGCGCGCGCGCGCGGAGAGAGAGGGAGCGCGCCGCGCGCGCGGAGAGAGAGGGAGCGCGCGCGCGAAGAGAGAGGGAGCGCGCGCGCGAAGAGAGAGGGAGCGCGCGCGCGCGAAGAGAGAGGGAGCGCGCGCGCGAAGAGAGAGGGAGCGCGCGCGCGAAGAGAGAGGGAGCGCGCGAAGAGAGAGGGAGCGCGCGAAGAGAGAGGGAAGCGCGCGCGCGCCGAGAGAGAGGGAGCGCGCGCGGCGCGCGCGAAGAGAGAGGGAGCGCGCGCGCGCGAGAGAGAGGGAGCGCGCGGCGCGCGAAGAGAGAGGGAGCGCGCGCGCGAAGAGAGAGGGAGCGCGCGCGCGCGAAGAGAGAGGGAGCGCGCGCGCGCGCGAAGAGAGAGGGAGCGCGCGCCGCTGCGCGAAGAGAGAGGGAGCGCGCGGCGCGCGCGAAGAGAGAGGGAGCGCGCGAAGAGAGAGGGAGCGCGCGAAGAGAGAGGGAGCGCGCGAAGAGAGAGGGAGCGCGCGAAGAGAGAGGGAGCGCGCGAAGAGAGAGGGAGCGCGCGAAGAGAGAGGGAGCGCGCGAAGAGAGAGGGAGCGCGCGAAGAGAGAGGGAGCGGCGCGAAGAGAGAGGGAGCGCGCGAAGAGAGAGGGAGCGCGCGAAGAGAGAGGGAGCGCGCGAAGAGAGAGGGAGCGCGCGAAGAGAGAGGGAGCGCGCGCGCGCGAAGAGAGAGGGAGCGCGCGCGCGCGAAGAGAGAGGGGAGCGCGCGCGCGCGAAGAGAGAGGGAGCGCGCGCGCGCACGAAGAGAGAGGGAGCGCGCGCGCGCGAAGAGAGAGGGAGCGCGCGCTGCGCGCGAAGAGAGAGGGAGCGCGCGCGCGCGAAGAGAGAGGGAGCGCGCGCGCGCGAAGAGAGAGGGAGCGCGCGCGCGCGAAGAGAGAGGGAGCGCGCGCGCGCGAAGAGAGAGGGAGCGCGCGCGCGCACGAAGAGAGAGGGAGCGCGCGCGCGCGAAGAGAGAGGGAGCGCGCGCGCGCGAAGAGAGAGGAGCGCGCGCGCGAAGAGAGAGGGAGCGCGCGCAGCGCGAAGAGAGAGGGAGCTCGCGCGCGCGAAGAGAGAGGGAGCTCGCGCGCGCGAAGAGAGAGGGAGCTCGCGCGCGCGAAGAGAGAGGGAGCGCGCGCGAGCGCGAAGAGAGAGGGAGCGCGCGCGCGCGAAGAGAGAGGGAGCGCGCGCAGCGCACGAAGAGAGAGGGAGCGCGCGCGCGCGAAGAGAGAGGGAGCGCGCGCGCGCGAAGAGAGAGGGAGCGCGCGCGCGCGAAGAGAGAGGGAGCGCGCGCGCGCGAAGAGAGAGGGAGCGCGCGCGCGCGCGAAGAGAGAGGGAGCGCGCGCGCGCGAAGAGAGAGGGAGCGCGCGAAGAGAGGGAGCGCGCGAAGAGAGAGGGAGCGCCGCGCGCGCGGAGAGAGAGGGGAGCGCGCGCGCGCGAGAGAGAGGGAGCGCGCGCGCTGCGGAGAGAGAGGGAGCGCGCGCGCGCCGGAGAGAGAGGGAGCGCGCGCGCGCGCGAAGAGAGAGGGAGCGCGCGCGCGCGAAGAGAGAGGGAGCGCGCGCGCTGCGGCGAAGAGAGAGGGAGCGCGCGCGCGCGCGCGCGAAGAGAGAGGGAGCGCGCGCGGCGCTGCGAAGAGAGAGGGAGCGCGCGCGCGCCGCGCGAAGAGAGAGGGATGCGCGCGCGCAGCGGAGAGAGAGGGAGCGCGCGCGCGCGAGAGAGGGAGCGCGCGCGAAGAGAGAGGGAGCGCGCGCGCGCGAAGAGAGAGGGAGCGCGCGCGCGCGAAGAGAGAGGGAGCGCGCGCGCGCGAAGAGAGAGGGAGCGCGCGCGCGCGAAGAGAGAGGGAGCGCGCGCGCGCGAAGAGAGAGGGAGCGCGCTGCGGCGAAGAGAGAGGGAGCGCGCGCGCGCGAAGAGAGAGGGAGCGCGCGCGCGCGAAGAGAGAGGGAGCGCGCGCGCTGCCGCGCGAAGAGAGAGGGAGCGCGCGCGCAGCGCGAAGAGAGAGGGAGCGCGCGCCGCGCGCGAAGAGAGAGGGGAGCGCGCGCGCGGCGCGCGAAGAGAGAGGGAGCGCGCGCGCGGAGAGAGAGAGGGAGCGCGCGCGCGGAGAGAGAGGGAGCGCGCGCGCGCGCGCAGCGCGCGCTCCCTCTCTCTCCGCGCGCGCGCGCTCCCTCTCCGCGCGAGCGCGCGCTCCCTCTCTCTTCGCGCGCGCGCTCCCTCTCTCTTCGCGCGGCAGCAGCGCGCGCTCCCTCTCTCTTCGCGCGCGGCTGCGCGCGCTCCCTCTCTCTTCGCGCGCGCGCGCTCCCTCTCTCTTCGCGGCGCGCGCGCTCCCTCTCTCTTCGCGCGCGCGCGCGCTCCCTCTCTCTTCGCGCCGCGCGCGCTCCCTCTCTCTTCGCGCGCGCGCGCTCCCTCTCTCTTCGCGCGCCGCGCGCTCCCCTCTCTCTTCGCGGCGCGCGCTCCCTCTCTCTCCGCGCGCGCGCGCTCCCTCTCTCTCCGCGCGCGCGCGCTCCTCTCTCGCGCGCGCGCGCGCGCTCCCTCTCTCTTCGCGCGCGCGCGCGCGCTCCCTCTCTCTTCGCCGCGCGCGCGCGCGCTCCCTCTCTCTTCGCGCGCCGCGCGCGGCGCGCTCCCTCTCTCTTCGCGCGCGCGCGCGCTCCCTCTCTCTTCGCGCGCGGCGCTCCCTCTCTCTTCGCGCGCGGCGCGCTCCCTCTCTCTCGCGCAGCGCAGCGCTCCCTCTCTCTTCGCGCGGCGCGCTCCCTCTCTTCGCGGCTGGCTCCCTCTCTCTTCGCGCGCAGCTGCGCTCCCTCTCTCTTCGGCGCGCGCTCTTTCGCGCGCGGCGCTCCCTCTCTCTTCGCGCGCGCGCGCTCCCTCTCTCTTCGCGCGCGCGCGCTCCCTCTCTCTTCGCGCGCG